>NC_086330.1:331282885-331914508 GCF_032445375.1 Bacillus rossius redtenbacheri | reverse complement strand
CCAGTTTCGACCCAAGGGTAGGGAATCGATCTAATCAATCAGTATTCTAATAAGTTAATTTTATGGTGAATTTTGAACATTTTTCATTAAAAATGGTGCATCTGACGTTAATTGATACAGTGTTAAATTAATTCAAAATGTTGGGTGTGGTGTATGATGTTTTTATTACTTTTTATTGAATTTTTTTAAAATATATTAATAAATTACTGGTTTACTCTCGCCGGAAATCGAACCGAGGACCGAAAACAATTAAATATCTAAACATTTGAAGTAGGCAATTTTCAAAATATTTTTTGGAATTTTTTTGGAATTTCTAGCATTTAAATTACGGATTTTCAATATGGCTGCCGTAACGAAACATACAACATTAATATGATCCAATATGGCGGTCGTAACGTTAAGTGTAACGATGACATCGTACTCAACCAAGATCGCGGGCGTAACGAAACATGCAACATTTAAAAATCCAAGATGGCGACCATAACAATAAATGAAACAGTGGTTTTTAAGTAATATTTTTTTTTAGTTTTTATTATTTAATTCTATTGATTAATTTTTTAATGATTTTTAAAGTTTTCCCGATTTTTTAACATAATAAATAGGTATTTTCAAGATGACGGACATGACGTTATACTAGGTGACAAAATATATACTTTGAAATAAGTGGTGGGGGTCAGTCTGCCTGCAGCCACCATGAGGGAAGGATTGGTCGCCATTTTTTACTTTTTTTTGCCCTCACCGGGTTCTAACCGAGGACTCCAAGCTCCATGTCAAATAAGTATGTTTTGAAAATATTTTTTATAAAAATATTATTATTTTAAACTTTTTTATAAATTTTAATTTTTTTATTAAAATTGAATAATAAATAAAGATTTTAAAGATGACGACCGTAAAGTAATTTGCAACAGTGACGTCATAATCCTAGATGACGTCAGAGGCTTATCGGAGGCTGTAGACATGGATGCTTAAGCCTCTTTTAGAATTTTGTGTTCTTTCTACGGCAAAAGTCTAATGATGTTTTTCGAAATCCTAATTTTTAATTTTTTGAGGAAGAAAACGAGTAATGTTTCCTCAAAACGGGAATTTTTGAGTCACTTTGAAACATTTTTGAGGAATTTTGAGGAATTTTTGAGTCCAAGATGGCCGCCGTGACGTCAGAGCAATCGGCCGGCTCCACGGCACGGGCACCCAGCCTGAAGCCTGGCGCAGGACATACCAAAACATACTACTATTTAAATTATAAAGAATGTTGATATATTTATATAGTTAAGGGCTCACGGGCAGTTATTATATATTTCATGCATATGGAATTGTATTGCATTTAATAAGTTTATTTGTTTCGCTTTATGCTAACATTGCGGCAAAATTATGATACATTTGCGTACGATAATACGTTGTATACGCCGAGTCGTGATAATCGTTCGTATGTAGTGCTAATGGTAAGCACAGCCACATTGTCTCTGATGGTGTCACGTCCATTAGTGCCATAGGTTGCAGAGTCGCAGCTGGTACCCCCCCTTCTCCACCCCTCAACCCGGGGGCAAAAGCGACAAAGAAAAAAAAAGGTTTGCGAACGTGTAATTTTGCTTGGTCGCTTCCGCCCTTACCCCGAGAGAAACGTGATCCGCTACCGACTGGCTGTGTTCGTGTGTCGAATGCGAAGAGCCCGCGCAGACGTGCGCGAACTGCCTGCAGCTGGGCTCTGGGGAAAATTTTGAGCGGGAAAAAATATTATTCATATAGTTTTGTAATTTCCATCATTCCCTCTATTATCCTTTTTTTTTAAATATATATTTTCGCTGATAGTCTGAAATGTGTCTCAATGGCCAGTTGCGCCATAAGAGTTCAGAATTTACTAAACAGTTCGAGTGATTGTTTTATTTCTGTATTGCTGCAATTTAAATCTCCACAAGCTTGAGTGAAGCTCCACTGATTTGCAGTAGTTTTTAATTGTAAGTTTCCAATATAGAGCAAAAATAGTCCCGGATGAACGGCTTGCAAACTTGCAAATACTAATCGAGGAGGTATCGCCATCTTCGTTCCTCAATGATCTCTTTCACACTGATGCTACCCTTAACACCTCTCCCCTCCCTCCCTCCCCCACACACACACACGCACACACACAAATTGTTCCCGGAATTAATTAGCCGCGTTGAATGCGCGGACAACTTGCCAATTTGCCCTCCCACTCACCTCGGTAAAAGTGACCAACAACCCTTTCCTCTTCCCCTTTCAACTTCCTCCCCCTTTCACATTCACCGACCAATTCCGTAATTAGTTCCGCTCTGAAGTTACTCTCTCTTATCCCGTGCGAGCGCATTTCTGCGAACACATTTCTGTACCTCGGAGGCATAAGACACTATCTCACATTAACCATAATTTTTCATGAAAGCAGTTTAAAGAATTCTAAATAGTACCTAACTTATTTACTCGACTATTTTCTACCCAAATTATGTCACTTGTTGACATATCGTAAATATAAGTGTTGTATGTCAACAGAAAGAACGTCAAACGGTTGTCAAGTTTATGGTTAAACGTGCATTTTGCCCAAAGAAGAACACAGTGTTTTATGCTTCTGAAGTACAGATTTTTGCTTGCCCTCCTTACTACACCCACTTTAAACGGAGGTTAAACACATGACTGTCGATAGAGGAAGTGCGAGTTGTCCCGGATATCACTCTCCCTTAATTTTCCAACAAAGACACAATTTTTATTTTATTCCTCTACCATATCTCCGCCTCTAATACCTTACTTCATCAAGAAACAAATAAAACACGTCTAGTAATTTTTACATAAAATATTTAAAAAAAATTAGAATAATTTCTGTCGCTAAGAGCTATATATTCTCATAAAAAATGCGCGGACTCTTCGTTACTGTATACATCAAGTAAAGAAATACAATTAATGAGTGTGTATGAAAGATAATTATGTTGAGGTTTATATATAAGTATATATAAATGAGTTTTTAAAAAAATAATCCCTAATACATGGTTTCAGAAAAAAATTATTGCCTTATTCTGTCAAACTGGAGATTTCTCTAAAATATGGGCAGTTAACAAAAGAGAAATTAAATGAAAGCCATGGCTAAAAAAATAAAATAAAAATCTATTACCCAACAGCATGTAAGTTTGAAAAATAATAATATTTTAATTATAGTGACATAATAGTCTAGAAGCTATAAAATAATTTTCAACACCCCGACAACATTGATGGAGATTATATCTTGTTAAAAAATGAACATCCCTTAAGGAAAAAAAAATGAACTCTATGAGAAAGCAAATGTAGCTAAGCTACACAGTATTTAACTATGGTTAGCATATATATATATATATATATATATATATATATATATATATATATATATATATATATATCTTATGAGACGAGGCCATATGTGATTGTCCGATACAGAATTCAATAATTACAGGAAAGATCTCCTGTAACTATGTGTCAGTAGAGCCAATGGGAGTAAGCCTCTCAGGATTGGCTACCTGAAGAAGACTTCTGGTGAGTATACATCTGTACCTCGATGGTATAGGTCACCGTACCACAAGATGTTAACGCACTAGAAGAGCAAGTTGTAGATTTGTTTCAACATTATTTATTTTCATGTTTCTTCGCTAGTGGAAGAATAGCTTTATGAAAATTGAATACATTATTATTAAACTTCCTCATGAGAAAAAAAATAATTTTTTCAAGATAATAATTTTTTTGACATTAAACTAATTTGGAAAAACTTATTAGTACTTTTTACCAATACATAGAGCGAAAACTGTACATTATGAACATGGTTCCAACCACATTACATAAAAAAATCTTCATGGTGTTTCTTACCTTCTAGGTATGTACAAATATATATAAATATACAGCTTATAGCTCTTAACTGATCCTAAAACCTGAAGATGCCTGCTGAAATGCAGAGAGAAACGTCGCATCAGTACTAACTACTACTTATACTTCGCGGCTCACACTCTAAAGCATAAGTACCTAATCCAAAGTAAAGCCAGTAATTTTCTGATGTAATTAATTATAACCGATGTTTATAAATTGGCAAAAATGTAAAATAATTATAAATAAAGAAAATTCGCGCTGCGAAGAAAACAAAGAATGATAGTTAAAACAAAAATGCTTACAAATTCCAGGAAACTAAGTAAGATATTATTAAGAAATTATTTCGTTAATACGTACTTGAGGTTAGAAAAAAGTACAAAACAAATACAAATCAACAAGGAGAACAAATTATAGAGTAATTAAATGAAAATACACAACAAGGGATACGTCTGGCCATAATTTATCATCGAATTATATTCAAACGTTGGAAAAAAATTTCAAAGATCACAAAGAGGTGATGAATTTAACCTAAAGTTTTGTTTGCTACCTTGAACTACAAGTCTTTAGCATGTAGCAAAGATATCACAGCATCAACGTTTAAAATCCTGCCATCGCAATATAATTCGACTTGACTCGTCCGGATTCACATTATTGTAGGGCTCGACTGGAAATGAAAGTGACACGACTGGAAATGAAAGTGACACGCCTGGAAATGAAAGTGACAAAATTGGATGTTCCATATGGCCAAGCGTTTAGGATATACAATTTTTGTCATGAATTGGTCAATACATAAATTTTTTATGTTCTGATAAATCGCGAGTTCGTATTCGCAATGCAAGGGTCGTAGGTTCATGTCCCCGTGCGGTTACTTTTTTTTCAATTTATATGATACCTAACGCTACAAATTAACCGAAATAATGCATTATTTTAAAAACCGTAAAGTCGTGGAAAATTTGGGATTACGAATAACTTCCCAAGAAGGAATGTTAGTTAATAAAATCATTACTGTGCCTTTTATGAAAATATAAATAAATGGAATATATAATGTATTATTTAGATTCATTTGTGGCGTAAGTATCGTAACAATTTTAAAGCAAGCCAAAGGGAAAAAAAAGAAGTTTCCACAAAGGAACTAACTCTTGCCGCTGCTCTAACCACTGCTTGGAAATTACGTTAACATAAAATACTTACGTATTATTCAATACCTGACAAAAAATTGAATTTCTTAAGGCTTGGCCATCTGGAGCCCTCACCTGCGTTACTTTTACTTCTATTCGAGCTTTAAAATACTGTGAATCCGGACGAAATCGGTAATGCTGAGTAGCTGACTTCCCCTTGTCAGTGTCACATTAGTTACTATATGCGTTGCCTGTGCTTCGCTTTGAAGCCGGGTTCTCTCTCATTGCTCATTATACGTAAAGGGTGCGAAAAATCTTTTTTTACACGCTTTATATTAGCTTCACCATATGTTTGTATGTTTGTATGTTTGTTTGTATGTTTATTTGTATGTTTGTAACCGACTCCTTTGGGTGCGATTTTGACCCACTTTAAAAGGCCAGATTTCATTCAAACTTTGTAGATTTATCGAGGACCGATGACAATACAAGTAGTATAGTTTGGCCGGAACTGGCACTGGGTTCTGGGTGTGGAGCTGTGTGTCCGATCCGCCATATTGGATTGTGACGTCACGGCGGCCATCTTGGATGGTTGTGACCTTGACCTTTGACCTTGACCCCGACGGCCATTTTGGATCCGCCATTTTGGATGACGTAATTGTGTGTTCTCGAAAATTCCGGTGATGTGATTTCCGCCATTTTGAAATATGATGTCACCGTTGCAATTTTCGTTACGGCCGCCATCTTTAATATCAATATTTAATATCAGATTTTAATTATAAAAAAATTAAAATTTATAAAAAAAAATTAAATAATAAAATTGTAATAAATTATTTATAAAAATCATACATTAACGACACGGAGTTCGGAGTCCTCGGTTCGAACCTGGCGAGTGCAAAAAAAAATAATTAAAAATGGCGACAGGCTCCTTCCTCAATTGTGGATGCAGGCAGACTGACTCCCACCACTTTTTTTCAAAGCATATATATCGTCATCTAGTATGACGTCATGTCCGCCATCTTGTCTTTGATGCTGGAAGCCATCATCAATGTATCGTCGGCGAGAGTGCGCTGACGCCATGTTAGTTTAGTTCTTATCCGCTAGAGTGCAGTAATCATTTATTACTGTGACACCCGCCATCTTGAAATTTGGCCGCCATCTTGAAAATCCGTAATTATTTAGCTAGAAATTCGGGAAAAGTTCCAAAATTCATTAAATAAATCACTCATTAATTTACATATTGATTCGATCGATTCCCGTCCTCGGTTCGATACCCGATCGATGCAATAATGTTTAATTTTATGAAAAAATAATAATTTCAATAAACCATGTTAAACTTTCGTAAAGAGACTTTAAATCCTCTACTGCCATCATCCTATCAGACGTCAAGACTACCATATTGGAAATTCGTAATTTTAATGGTAGAGATTCGGGAAAAAGTTCAAAATTCATTAAATAAATTTGTAATCTATATACTGATTGATTGGATCGACTAAGGTCCTTGGTTCGATCCCTGGCCGATACAAAACAACATTAATATTTTAAAAAAGTATCACTAAAGTGTAAGGTTTGAGAAAATAAAAAACACCGCAAGTTCTATTAAAAAAACTTTTATTACATACATACTACACTACTACAAGTACAAAAAAAATACACAGACAAATTACTAAAGTTTTGTGGATTTATTTCCGCATTTAATCTTGTGCTGTTCAAGACACTGTATAGCTGTGAGTCCTGATTTTCGAGGTCGATTAGCAAAATACTTAAAGCACATCTTACACATATTAATCTTCTGTTGATGTTTTGTAACCTGGGGTCTCACAAGTCGGGAGAAGTTTTTGATGTAGCAGTAGTGTGCAGAACCGCTTTCATTTGTCACAAGCAACAAATCGAAATGATTTTTTCTTTCTTGTTTGGTTACCCGAATCGGACACACCTTATTATCCTCATTTAGCGCATACACATTAACTGAGACTTCAGGGTTATTTTTCTCAAAAACTTTTATCTGATGTAATGGTGGCGGATAGCACAGTCCATCGAAGTTGTACTTATTCTCCAAAGCATAATACCTCTTATCAACACGGCTTTGATGACTTCCCTCGACAAATCTTGCCAAAATACTCCATTTAAAACTAAACTGGTCCTTCAAGTTTTGGCAATTGACTACTGCTCTTTTGTTGACTATCGCCTCAGGTAAGGCAATAAATGATGATGTCTGATGGTATGGAAGCATACTATCGCTTGATTCTTTTCCTATGCACATAATCTTGTGACTGTCCAGACTGTTACAATGCGAAGAAACCTTATCGCATTTGTCGCACTTATATGTCTCTCCAAAGATTGTCAGAGACCTACTGCAGGTTATTGATGCACCACAATATTTGCATTGACGCGATGTACACTCTTCATTAATTGATGTCTGGAATGCAGATGATGACATGTCAGCTGATGGTGAAACAGCACGTATCTTTGTCTCCTCTGCAGCAGGTATCGGGATCTCCACAGCTGTCGACACCCCAGCCATTGAGCTCTCCGCTGCCGTGGTCTCCTCTGCAAATGGTATCGGGATCTCCATCTCCATCATCGTTGCTGCCATCGAGGTCCCCGCTGCTGTCGGTAAACATTCTATTCCGGTCGACATAACTAAATCTCACGACAATTAATGGAGAGAGCACGTTCGTACTGCACCGCGGCCAGAGGTGAACTGCGGGTCCAGTCGTCTGAACCTCGCTTATATACCCGCGGTCTACTGGTATACTACATGAGTCAAAATATTGTCTGTATTAAAAATTTTTTTATTAGGTACCTAAAAATTGTAGAAATAAAAAACACACGAGTACAATTTTTACACATTTATTTATAAAGAGTACACAAATACATATTAGGTTAAGGAATCAAGCATTTTCACAAGCAAAGTCTTTAATGTCGCACGAACTGACTCGTCGACTCCGGTTCCAACTGGTTCGTTGACTCCGGTTCCAACTGGTTTGCCGGTCATGGTATCAGGAACACAGGTTTCCAGCTGGTCATCTTCTGCAACGTCGACAACTCCGACAAGACATGGTCGGTGACGTCTGTGACCACGTCTACGCCTGGGCTTTGGCTCAGTGCTAATTGGGACAGATTCACTGCCTGAACTGCGACGACGAGACACACACCGTTTGGACGTCTGCGTAGAAGCATCACAGGTCGCAACAGGTTGCAACACGACCATGTTGGGTGTTGCACGTGAAGACGAGGCGACTACCTCAGCGATGCTAGCAGGAAGGATTGTGTGTGGTCTCATGTGATAGACGGCACAGTTTCCAGGTTCGCAACAATCTACTAGCTGCTGAGTCGGTTCGTAGGACACGGAAAAGTGCGCAAACCGCCAATGCTGAGCGCCTCCATCACAGGTTTCTGTATATGTACGTAGATACCCGGAATCCCAGTAGCTGTACTCGATACTGCTGAAGCTAGGTCTCGCGCTCACGTACACGTTAGCAGGATGAAACGTAAACATCTTCTTGCGGGTAGAACGCCAACTGAAGGCACGTACGTATGTACGCCATTTATATACGCAGGCTCCTACTAACATTGTGTGTGCCATTTCTGCATTAACTGCGAGTTTGTACAGGTACAGACACGTTCAAACTTGTCACCTGGCTGCACGTCGTATATTGCACTAAGCTTGCGCAGGGAAGGACAGCCGTAGTCAGTCTGTAGGTCTACAATTACAGCTGCTCCGTCGTCACACAGTTCTCGTAGCCATTTCTTCTGTTCAGGTCCGGCAACGTAGATTATTTCGTTTTGAACTAGTAAATCTCCAATAGTGTTTTTCACTTGGTGGTACGGAATTTTTCCTTCGTCCCACTCCAGGCCATGGTAGTATTTACATAGCCATTCATTAGACCATTTACTTTTTTCGTCTAGTAGTTTCCAAGGATACGGAGGTCGGAAGCTGCGAGTTCGAGTCTTGTCTCTGGAGGTGACGCTAATTTCCTTGAGCACGAATCCATTTTGACTCTGGAAACCTTGCAGGTTGCAGTACATCTTGTCGCTAGCAATTCTCGGTCTTAACTTAATTATTATCGAAAACGAAACGGTATTTATGTCAGAATTTTCACAAGTTTGTCTCGACGATTGTACGAAGCAAGCCGATCGTGAAGTATCAGACAAAAATCATAGGTGTTTGGCGGAATATTTCCGCTAGTCGTTATCTCGATCCTACAGTCGATGATGTTTGAATTTATACGATCATCCTGTTTGGAAACGTCAAACACCATTAACGGTGCCTTGTTCTTGAAACTGTCGGGACTCAGTATCGGCGACTGTATCCGCCCGTAGTAAGCTTGCTGAAACTTGGCATACATTTGATATGCTAGAAGAAATCTTCCAATTTCAAAATCCATGTTCATGTCAACGTACGGATAACTTTCGCTGTTTAAAAATATTTTTACATTGCGTATTTGACAGTTATCGAATACGGAGCGACTTACTCCTGCATTGAGCTGTCTTCCAGTCTGAAGCCCGACGATGATGTATCTTGGTTTTTCCGTAGCGAAGCTGGACTTTACTATCCAATTGATACGCTGACTATGAGGCAAGCCAGGATAAGTTTCCAGGCTCCAGGATCGGAATGGCACATCGAAGTTCTTGCCATTTTCTATGTTCTTCAACATCTTGACTCGTTCAACGGTGCTCACTTGGATGTGGGGCAGCATCCACTCGATAGACTGTAGTGTTAGCGAGACATCTTGAGGGTTTTCTGCAGCGGCGACAATTGCATTAATGTGCGTGTTGACTAGAAGCAGTACGAGCTCTTGTTTCGAATTATTGATTATATGCTTGTAGTCCTCAGCGAATCCGAGAAGAATGGACAGAGGAACACAAACTTCGAACTTCCCTTCGGCATAAACCGGAAGCTTATATTCATCCTCGAGAGCCCAATTCTTTTCTTCCAATAAGGAAGGGGCTAATATGAAGCAGCTTGCTCAAAAACGTCGACCACATGACGAGGTTAAAGTTGATAGCAGTGCCAAGTCATAAAAAGTGGAAATGTAGGATGACTGGATAAAGAACTTGAGAATTAAACTGATGACGAAGACTACAATTAATCGAAACATTGGAGGATTATAAGTCTGTGAAGTGAATATAACTCACAATAAAAGCTGATTCACCACACGATTTTAGCAGAGAGTAATTAACAACACATGAAACTGCAATCGTCTGAATTGCTTAAAAAATAATAATAATAATAAATAAAATAAAAGCTGCTGTCACTTATAATCGACCTAGAGAAAAAAAAACTGTGTTTCATTTTATATTCATAAGTAGAACAAACCTAATACATTTTGGTGCCACGTTGAAAGTTATAAGCAAGCAGAAAAACAATTAGGTATAGATTTTTTTTTTAAAAAAAAAGATAGTGTTGATAATTACTTATTTCATTTAAAAGTTTATCAAAAAACCTCTTACGTTATATTTTAATATCAACAGCACATATATAATAATTATATTAATGTACTACATGTATGAAATGTGTTCACTTCAACGTGCTTAATGCGGAAATCTGTGCTCTAATATTTTGCCAAATTATTCCGAAATGTTTTTTCCGGATATTTTTTTATACTTTTGTGATTTGTTTAGTTTGTGATAGTATTTTTGACTTAAAGTGATATATATATATACATACATATATATATATAAAGTAAGATATTAAGAGTTTTGATCGCTTATATCTACAGCATATTTTTTAAACGTAACTATGACTAGCAGTCCATTATTTGTATTACTTTTTTGTGGCTCGTCAGAGCAAGGGTGAAGCTTGATAAATTATTTCTAGTCAAATTAATAAAGAGTAAATATTAATCCTTTTATAGCTATTAAAAGTACGATTTTTTATAATTTGTTTAAGAATATTATTTATTAAAACCATTGAAATCACATTTCAGAGATATTTTTGTCTCATTTCAAACTATAAAACACAAGTTCAAAATATAAATTACAGGTGTACTTTAAACTTTTACGTACTTGGTATTAGTGATTTTAATACTTCTATTCTACTTGATGCTTTGTCGTAAATATGTGCAATTACGCTAATAATATAGCACAATTCATAAGTTGTTTGTGTTTCGCAGCACATAGTCAAATTAGACTGAAATCTATTTTCACATAAATTCATTGTGCACAGGCATTTATTCTTCAGTGTAACATAAAATATTCCGTTTTTGAAACAAGGAAACTAAAACTTTTACCGCGTTCAGCGAAGCAACCACAAAAAATCTTAACATTCTTAAAATTGTCATTAAAACATTTTTTATTTTGTATGTCCACTAATTTAACTTATAAAAAAATTTGATGGAAGTTGCTTAAAAAAAGGGTTTTGTATATTGCGCAATAGGCCTACAATTAATAAATGTTGAACAAATATTATTTTCTTAAAATAAAATGCTAATCTTAGTCATTCAATCTCTAAGTTAAAAAAAATGGGGGCTACAAAAATGATTGTTTTGAGAAAACAAATATACTACTAAAACTTGACTGGAAATCTATAATTAACAAATTATTGAAATACCAATTCTCTGTGGGAATATGGAATTATAGCTGCCGAAATGCAGGTTCAGCATGGTGAACCCACAGAAAGTAAATAGTACTTCGTTCACGCTTTTATTTTGAGTCAGAAAACTAAATCACGGGGCCAATGACCACAGGAGTGGTACGGAATTGGGTTAGAGCTTCTAAAGATGGCCGCACAAATGTTCATGATGAGAAACAAAAACGGGACGACCTTCTGCCATTTCTGAAGATTTCGTGCAGAAAGTTGACGAAAAAGTGAAAGATAACACACTTTTTACGATTTAGTCGTTATCTGAATGTTTTCTCCATACACGTCACTTATCTGACTATGAATTTCAGCCACTGTCACGTCACGAGCACCAATAAAACGAACCACAGCGCGTATTTCACATTCGGTGGGATTATCAATCGACGGAGGCATTTTAACTAAACAACGTTAACACGCTAGAGTATTTTCGTGATGGCGTCTGCGGCTTGCCAACAGATGTAGTAACATAGCCCGCATGCGCAATATGCTGACTGCAGCGCTGCAGCGGCCTAATTTTAAGTCGGTGCTTAACTTTAAAGAAAACACGCCTGGTAATTAAATGAAAAAAAAAATGGAGAAAACAGGGACCACCCTACGTATAATCTAGGTGGATTAAAATATTTTCTCTTCAACATTCTTTCAATGGTAAAATGTGTTTAATGACACTATAAGTAGCTCTCGTTGGCTCGGAGAAGTGCCAGATCCTTCGCCAGGCAGCCGCTAAGAAGGGATGATTTCTGCCCCGCCAAGAGGCGCAGGAAGGGCGGTGCGGTGGTGCGGCCCACCCTGGGTGACGTCACTGACGGGTGTGACAAAGTATTGAAAATAATTTTAAAAAATTGTGCTCACATACCATGTCTCTTAAATTCTGAGGTAGGGCTATTCTGTAAGTTTTGCATTGTGCTGTTCGTCGATACAGGAGACCTTTGAAATCTTGCAATATTTTGGCGGTGTACCTGATTTTATTTGCTGAATAATATCTGAAATGTAAGGATCTGAATTTTGGTGACACTGTAAGTCTGAAAACGCTAAAGGAAAATCAGTGAGAAGAGCATTACATGAAACTGGGGGTTCCTGCTGAAGATTAGATTTGGAGGGATTCTCGAAAATTCGAGAAAGAGCATCTGCTACGATATTCTGCGTACCTCTGATATGTTGAATAGTGAATTGTGCTCACAATTTTTTTCGAATGATATTTAAAATATAAATAAATAAAATTTCAGATTAACTTTATAATGGTAGTCATTAAGATTTTTATATTTTTTTGTGAAATATAAACCTTTTAATTTTGTACCAAATCTGGTTTTAGCCCCAAATTCAAGTTATGTGTTTCAGTATATTCATTTGAGATAAGTTTCTTCAAACTAAGATTAAACGAGAGTTACGTTAGGTCACACTCGGCTCTCCGACCTAACAGCCTTGTAAATTGAAAACAAAAGCATCGATCGAAAGGAAAAGATTCTGACGATGGGATTTCTCGTTACGCAGATATCAAATTTAGAAGAAAAAAAAGATCCCGGGTGTCATTCGAATTATTATGTGTAACTGTAAAACACCATTTCTTCGTTAAAAACGTATTTGAATATTCAACATTACTTTTAAATAACCGTACCGATTGTGCTGAAAATCGGTGGACGATCGTTAAAATACATATAATTAATAATTGAAACGACGAAAATATGATTGAAAAGTCAAATCGATGGTTGTTCCAATCGAGTGGAAGAGAGATGCCACGCATGCGTACAATGAGCATAACAGAACACATCCGTAGTGGGACAATGTGCGTTACGGGACACTTTTTCGTGCGTGCAGCCGGCGTTCATAGATTTATTAGACGTTGTCACGTCAACACGTGTCTTATTTTTTATATATTTAAATCAATACTTCTTTGGCGGAATAGTAAATTTCTTCCGGCGGCTTGAATTATCTTTCTGTTCATGCAATAAGATGATGAAAACCTCATTCCCGAGGGCCGCATGCGTTCTTATTGCATGCCCTTGCTTAATTTAACCATCGCACCCGCGGAGAGAACTAAGCCCATGATAGTGTGTTGTGGGGAAGGGGACTGGAAGGGGCCTGTGTTATTAAAATTTCTCAACCATTTCCTTCTCGTGAAGTCTCTCTCAGCGGGCCAGCGTCTCTACACAGACGACTCTACTTTCGAACACGCTTGTTTTTCGACACTGGAGTATGAATCAATACAAATAAATTAACTCAAAGGGTCTGTATGTTTAGAATTATTTCACATTCGAAGGGTCTGTATGTTTAGAATTATTTCACATTCGAAGGGTCTGTATGTTTAGAATTATTTCACATTAATTTTTATTCCTGTTTGCCAATAAGTAGAGACATGCAAAATTCGCGGATTAATTTCGCGATAGGCTAGCATCAAAACAACTATACCTTCGTACCACTTGTGCGATTGGCCCACATTTTATCCGGGGAACTGTGAGCCAATGGGAAACACTAAACCAAGAAAGTGCCGAATTACGGACAGCCTAGTTGAGACGTATCACGCGTCAGTAGCCAATGAACAGGTGTCATTTCCGCGAGTATTTAAAGGACTGTGGAGTCTATCCTAGAGGTCAATGAATCTGCGAATTTCAGTACTCGCCAGTGGTGTGTAAACATCTAACCTCGGTAACGAACACACTCATGTGTTCTCATGTTGCAAATAGACATTTACAAAACGAATATACGCAAATTGCGTTTTCAACTACATTTCTTGACGCGAATCGCACGGAGTTTCCGCACCCGCCGCTAGAATTAGCTGCCGTAGAAGCTACGTCGACTATCGAATCATTCGATTTGCAGAGCGAAATGTTAAACCATTAAGATAAACTTCTCTACTAAATACTAAATACTCATGACGTTACTCTTTACGTATGTGATTCGTGATAAAACTTAACTTCCCTTTAGTACCTATATTCTGTGATATGGAACTTTTTTTATGTAACTAAACATACCCCATTTTCACCCTTATGATAGGATTTTTGTAATGATATACATGCTATGATTTAATACACTATATGAGAAAAAATTGGTGTAATTTTTATACTGTTCGGTTCAGTAGTAAAGACGTGATTGAGCAACAAACATTCAAACTTTCACATATGAATTAGTAGGGTATGACATGATGGCCAATTTTTTAATAAAATGTTTAATTTAAGTGTTTATGAAAAGTTACTTTCCAAAAACGTTTTTGCAATTATTTGAATTTGTCAATTCCTGTATGTTCACAAAACGTGTTATGCTGGATATGGAGAGAGTTCCTGATGCCTCCAACTTAGCGCCAAATTATCCCGAGGAGTGCCTCTGTATGGCAAACCATGGGTGATGGATGAGATGGCAAGATGGATGGCTTTCATCGCACATTGTTGGTCTTGCGGCACTAAATTTCGGACACACACATCCTGCACGTTTGTAAACGTGTAAATCTATTTTGTTACTCCTGTTCGGAAAACATTTTCATTACCATAAATTAAATGGCGAATCTTAGGGTCCAAACTGCTACCGAGTAAGATGAAGCAATAGTAAAATTTTCAGTGGGACTTGTAGTTGAACCCATGACTTTACAGGATCAAATTCCTTTCTAGCCATTCTTATTTTTAGGTTTTACATAGTTTCCTGAAATTAGCCGAGGCTATTGACTATGTCTTATTTATTTCCCAAATAACCTGACTCTTTTGTGATAAATGAATTACCTTTTTGTTGAGGGACACAAACAATATATATATATATATATATATATATATATACACAGTTTACAGACAATGTTCCATGAGTAGCATCGATTTAAAAAGTTGCAAAGGTGGTATGTGCAATTTAAAACAGGGTTTCTATCATATTATTTGTACCATCTTTGATGGGTTGAATTGGGATTTCAAACAACGTATAATATTGTATTTTATTTTGATAATAAATAACTTAAATATTATTAATAACTGGTTGATAAATATTATTAATAACTGAAATATATTGCATGTTATTTTGATAATAAATAACTGAAAATCAAATATTATGTTCTTTATTTAATGATTGTCAAGTTTGAATGATACAATAGTCACCAATTTAAGAGGTTGTGATAGAAGATATCTACACTGAGACTAATTTTAGGATGCATTACTGACAAAGTGCATTGGCGACATACGTAAATTTAGTAGAGAGGTGTACGTAGTGACTCGGGATATAGAGTTTGCCGAAGAGCATTAGTACACTCTTGATTTAACCAAATGCAGTACATTTGAAAGTTTTTGCTTTTCGGTGCGATCCATTATATTTTCACAACACACCATTCAAAATTGCCCCCGTGGTCCTTAAATAGTTATCGAGTTGCAATTAAGAGGTGTTAAACCCCATATTTTAATTTCATCAAATATATTGTTTTAACTTTATGTACATGTATAGTCACTTTGCTTCATTTGAATTTCATATCACATTTAATTTACTGTCTTCCTCCACCCCTTTAAGAGCTTCTTACAGTTCTTTCTATTTGAGAAGGAGTCCAGGTGGGTTTTCTCAGTCGCCCACTCAATACTGAATACTGGAGAATGATTTTCCACATCTGTGTGAAACATGTTATATGTACCTTAACGAAAAAGAAAATTAATAGAAGGTGAGGGAGTTAGCAAGGGAAGCGAGAACCTATAAGTCTCTGTCATTCCTTGCAGATGTAAGTGAATCAGCTGCATATCATCGTAACAGTAAAAACAAAAAATTTAAAGTTTTGCTCAGTCTCAATCTAAAGAGATACACTTGATCGTGACCTATATAATTTTAAAAATCAATTTCTTTCACTTTAAATCTCAGCAGCTAGGGTTGGTTTTTATTTTAAGTTTAATTCAGATTTCATTCGCCGTCAAAACGAGCCATTAGTGACAAACGCATGCAACTTTCACTCTGCAGAGACAGGAAGAATATTCGCCCAAGACCATATATTTGAGTACATCCGACTATCTTCCGGGAGTAGGAGTTCAAAACCGGGCGGCCCCAATTTGGAGCACAACACTTTACGAAGCTTTGGAGATAGGGCCATAGCCTGATTGTGAGAGAAGTGGAAAAAAAAGGGGGGGGGGGGGGGGGGGGAATGAATGTGAGCGAGTCTATCAGTTCTCGCCAGAGATGTGTAACATCCAACCTCGGTAACGAGAAAATCCGTGTTTTCTCATTTTGCAAATACACATATGTATTATACGAAACTCGGACTTGAAATTCAATCCATAATAATTTTAAATATTGCCGAGCGTGATAAATATACACAACTAAATGTGTTTTCAACTACATTTCTGGATGCGAATCATACTTAGTTTCCGCACCCACCGCTATAATTTGTGGCCGGAGCAACTACGTCGACTATTGAATCATTTGATCAGCAGACCGAAATTTTAAACTATATAATGAAAACAGTTCCGATAAGAGCGAAAATATACTTGGAAAAAAAAAACTAAACTTTTGAACTGATTTTTGACAAAGAATTTTATAGTTTCAAAGTTTCCCTTTGCCTTTGTGAACTTTGATTCTTGCCATCCGGCACAGATTGCAGCACCATAGTTACACATTTCCGTTCCATGCAACTTAATCACGAAATCACTTCCATTATATACCGTACACCGAGAGCTTAAGACGTTTTACATTAAAAAAAAATATATATGGGTGAACAAGAGAGGGTGGTTGTGTGTGTGCTTTCGGAGCAAGTGGGGGGGGGGGGGGTATGGCCGATTCTAGGCGGCCACCTTTGAAAGAGGAGCGAGGTAAATTGGAGGGGGAGAACGTGGCGTGGGTTTAAAAACTCAGCAGAATGCGGGGAGCGCCAGATGCCAAAGGCGCAAGGAACCAGACTGCGGAAGGAAGAGTTGGGAAGGATCGGCCTCGTTGACCGAGCCGGGTCGAGTATTCTCAGGGGAGGGAGGTGCATGGAGCAACCTGGCGGGTTCCAGAAGCAGCGCCGTCCTCAAACACCACCCTCTCGATAGAGCAGAGAGAGAGTGAGGAGCGGAGAAGGACTCTTTTGCAGTCGACATAAAAAAACACGGTGTCCCTTTCCTGGCTGCCCTTGAATTATGGACGAGTCGTGGTCCGGACAACACGTACACACACACACACACACACACACACACAGTGACTCCCGTAACTTTCTGCTTACTAAACGGCGTCACGGACGAAGGTACAAAAGAGCAAAGTTTGGCAGAGTCGATTCTGAAGTCCGTACCACACGATGGAAGTTTCCATGGTGGATTTCTATGGAGGAAAGCTAACAGGCACACACACACACACACACACACACACTCAGTTAATCGCCGAATTTTACAATTTCAGAAAATGTTTCTTTTCTTTTATAATATCCAGTACATCATTACTAAAGTGAAGGTTTTGTTGTGTTCGGTCACGCACGCACTGAGTCTATGACTGACATCAACCTAGGCTGTAAAAGAACAATCTAGTTGCATTGACCAGGTATGGAACAGTCCGCCAGCAGAGTATAAGAGTATGTATATATATAGCGGGCCCGGCGGCGGGATACTCAACGAACAACCAGTGAGTCGACGGAATGCTACTCGTGGGGCGCGACCCACCTAACACCACCCGGCTCCGAACTTCAGTCTGCATCGCATACATTTGGACGTAACAAGTGTGCGTGAACGTCCGTATGAACACAGCGGCGAGCAGCCGACGAAGCTCAGGCGAGTCCACGAACGGGGGAGCGAGTAGAGAGTGACTCGCTGGGAAGCGCTGTGTTCCGGCCGGCCTGGCGGTCGCCGACAAAGCGCCCAGGAGGACTTAGGGGACTAGGAGAGGAGTCGGCGAGGACCGGCACTCGTCGGCGCACAGACTGGAAGGAATCCACCAGCTCCCTGGAGCCTGGACGATGGACGACACGGCGACTCGGGACCGGGGGACAAGTGGACCAGCGGCCATTGGAGTTCGCCGTCGTCCCCAGAGACGAGTCTACCAAGGATCCATCACGGCACGAACGGTGCTTCCAACCCTTTTAGGCGGGACTCTGAGAGGACCGACCGGCGGGGCAGTCACTGGTCATGATGATTGATGATGATTTATGATGATGGGCGATGATGAATGATGATGGGCGATGATGAATGATGATGGGCGATGATAGATGATGATGTTTGATGACGATTGATGATTATGGATGATTATTGATGATGGTGGGTGGTTATTGATGATGAAAGATGATTATTGATGTCGATTGATGATGATTGATGATGGTTGATAGTAATTTATGATGATGTATAATGATGAGAGATGATTGGCGATGATGGATAATGATGGACGATGTTCTACGATGATGTATGATGATTGATGATGATGTATCATGACTGATTATGATGTATGATGATTATGGATGATTATGAATGATTATTGATGGCGATTGATGATGACTGATGATGACTTATGACGACAGGTGAGTAAACACCACAGACATACGCCAACGCCTCGGGCGGAATTGATTTCCAGTGAACTCAACTCTTAATGACTGGCCCCATCGGGTGCAGTAGTGGCCCATCATGAGTAGATGTAATTTGGTGAAGATTAACGTAATAAACAGTTCACTGGCCTAACTGCTTAAATGTAAACTTCTTTCCCGTCAATGGTCATAATAATTTAATATTGCCAGTGCCAAAGCTAGTAGCGCTAATTCCTCGTAACTATTCTAATGTTGCTTGGTTTTAAGAAAATATACAGTGCATTAGATTGTTTCATTATTAACAAATTATTAATAACAATAATCTACTCACCAGTAAATAGTAATGATAGAAAGTAAAGCCAGAGTGGGGCGAGAAATGAGTATTTAGAGCACCTCTTACAAGGTTATATAAGTGCTGTGTGGGTCAAGATGTTTTATTGTGGTTGTCTGTTGTGTGTGAAGTTATGATTGTGATAGATATACAGTTACTATCGTTTATTTGTTTATTAGGCATATGATGCAACACAGCGCGATCGTGATTCAGTACAAGATCTTCAGTATTATAAAAAAAAACATAGTTTCTTTTGTTCATATGTTCTGAAACTATCCACTATGAAAATAATAGTCTAATTTTTTTGGAAAGTGTTGTTCTTTTTCACACCCCCTACAGTCCCCAAACCCGTGGGTGAGCTGTTTACAGTTTATACCACCAGCAATACTATGAAGTTTCCATTTTTTTTCTTTTCACGCCATCCGCGAACAAATGGCAGCACAGTGGTTGCACATTTTCCGTTCCATGTGAATTCCGTTACATTCACGAAATTACCCCTACCAAATGCTGTATACCGAGAGTTAAGATGTTTACACATAAATAACTACGATTTCTTGCGTGAATTTTGCTACAGCTATACAATAATTTTAAATGAATATTAAGTGGCATAAATTAGTTATTAAGCATTATCTTGCTACAATATCGAGTTTAACGGAAATATCCATTACTAATATAAATATTTTTATAATTAATAACTGGTATGGCGTGTGAGACTGAGCCTAATACGACATATACATTGGGATTTATAACGAGAAAATACTCTAACAGCACTTTTCCAGCAGAGTAAAGTTTATTCTAAGATGATTTAATTTTTTATAACACTATTTATGTCCTTATATTATTTAATGGTGTATTTTAATATTTATTTATTGTAACTTTTTAATAGTATACTTGGTTTATTTTACGTTAAGTACTCTTACTCTGTAGTGGGACGTACGAGAAGTAACGAGAACGATCTAGCGGAGTGAGGGGTGGTAGCAGAGGAGGGGGGTGACGTCAGCTGACTGACGAGTGGGAGGCGGCTGCCAGCTGTTTGCGAGGAGTGTGTTTTTGACCGCCGGCCGCGGAACTGCTCGTGAATGTAGGAATCGCATCCCAGCCATGGGGAAGTTGTGTTACGTTACGTGAACAAGAATTAACGGCAATATGACGGTAATGCCATGGCACGTTTGGCGAAGCGAAAAAACGTGGTGGTACACGAGCGCGCGATGGTGTGTGGCTAGTGCACGGGCCACAGAAGCATTGCGCTGCTAGAGGCGCAAATAGTGAGTGGGGTTTACGTCCGACCCCGGGAGTCTCCAGCTTCAGAGGTATGCTTCAGTACCAAGAAAGTGTGAGAACTGGATTTTAGTACTTTATTTTCCCGGCTGGTGCGATTTACAGAAGATGTGTATTGAAAACAGAGTGCGGTGAAGGGATTTAGTGGTTGGATTATCTAGGCTGAAGAACGTCATAATTTCGGTTCCTCCCCCCTCCTCCGTAATAGACTTTTTTGGGACTTTGGATTAGAATTAATTATACTGCAAGAGTGTCTGTAAACCAATGTCGTTACACTGTGAATGTAATTATACAAATTTAAATGATACCTATATTTTACCTTTTAAGTCCCTTTGCCTTTCTACGGTATTTAAGTTTGAGCATCTTTGGATTGGTAATTCATTATTATACCCATCACGATAGAGTTTCCAAGACTGTCGGTAAATTTAGTATGCTAATATATTTTTTGCGCACTTGCCAAATGTTAGACTAGTCGATGCGCGTCTGTTAAACTTAATTTCTTTACACTCTCAGCATCAGTATGTCAGTGGTGACGCGTACACGGGACTGGCGTGGTGGGTGCGGACGTGTGCAACTACCCCGGCATAAGGGGAGTTGGCCACACAGCGTAGCGTTAAATTCTTGTTTAAATTATTCTTACGATAATTTAATCGAAGATGGTAAGTAAATCTACTTAATCATTAAACTATTTTAATCATATTAAGAAGTACTACTTCAAATATAAACTTCAAGGAAAGATTTTCGTTTACTAAAATCAACACAGTTTTAAATTGTATGTATTACAAGTTATTTATATTTTATTATATCCATAAACTTTTCTTTATCCTGTAAAAAATACTTAAATTTTCTTTATCGTACTGCCTAGATTTTGTGTGGTGTAGGTTTTCTAAATTAAGTTTAAATTTTATTTTAAATATATTCTTTATAAAAAATTCTTTACAGCAAGCAAATATGTTTTTGAAGAACTAATTTTAGTTCACTTTATTTATAATTCAAATTAGAGGATATTAATATTATTTAATTTTTTCCAGAAAATAATTTTTTTTCATCAAAGAACAATTTTCCTTAATAATAATGAATTCCTGAATCGATAAGATTTTTTGTAACTTTTTTTTTTAATTTACAGAGATGGATAAATCAAGAGCAAAGTACATGTGATAGGCAGCGTAAGCGAGAAGAAAAATTCAAACTGGAGGATTAACAAACAAAAAAATGGTTTCTCGTAACCCTTCTTCAACGTAACAGGGATTTTGCTCGTTACCGAGTTCAGGTGCTGCACATCACTGGACTCGCTCACATTTTTTCATCACCGAAGTTCCAACCATCCTAAATTTTTTACTTGTTATTTTGGCATGCATTTTTTTAGTTGGCAGTTTAGTACTACACATTTCTGTGACCAATTTAAACTGTACAAATTCTTGTCTTACCCGAGACACAAACTCAGAGAACCTTTCCCACCCTCTCCCAACACCAACAGAAAGCTGGCGAGCAACTAAACTGTGCCGCAGAAGTTGACACCACTGAGCCAAAAGTTTGCATAGTCTACAGATCACAGGGATGAAAGCCACAACCCGAACAGTTCAGAAGTTTACCGAAGTAAACGGTTAGGTTAAGTTAGGAGCGGAAGTGTAATAAATCAAAGTTCTTTATTTTTTCTGGCAGGGTAGGTTAGGTTAAGCGTTAGCGTTATTTAAGATATTCTAATCTATAACCGTAAAATATATTTTTACGGACGCGGCAGACAAGGCCGCGATCAGCGCCAGTTAAGCTGGACTCCCAATCATCCGTTTCATCCGTCCGTCACCCGTCCGTCCGTCAATCACGTGACCTGCAGCCAATCAGATGCCCGAAAAATTCAATCCGTCCGTCCGTCCGTCAAAACCTTGCCAAGCTTTAGCTTTTGAAGGACCAACGGATGGTCCACCGCCTTGTTTAGTCGATCGTCTTCAATACGACTTTCCGAAAACAGTGTTCGATTTTTTAAATTTGCAATATATAGAAGGCTGTGTCGTATTGACCGATTATTATTGTCATAATAACGGTAAAGATTGTTTATGAGAATGAGCTTTTCGGAAGAAATGATGATGAATTACGTCTGGGAAAGGGAGCATTTGTATAATATATATAGCAAAGACTATCGGGATAAGCAACTGAGGGGAAAAGCCTGGATAGAAATAGCTTCTCTCTGTTTCCTTTGACGCAGTAATAAAAGAAGCATAATCTTATTTATTGCTGGCATGACTAATGTTATTTTTAAGACGGCACCCGTTTAATCCACTTGTCAAAGCACGGTTCCCGCCTGTCAACTTATTATCACATTCTTAAAAACAAAAGTTAATTATCCCAAATAAATTATTTTCACCAAAAGTTTACCTACAATTGAGAAAGTATGTGGCGGAAAGTTGTAGCACTTATATTTTAGAATAGTGACGGACGGACGGATGGCGGATGGTTGAGAGAGAAATAACGGACCGAAATTGACGGACGGACGGGTAACGGACGGATGAAACGGATGATTGGGAGTCCAGCTATACCTGTGCAGCCTGGCGGCCCCGCACGGCCACTGACGTCTCACGCATTCCTTTGAGGTTTATAGCGGCCCGGCCTTGTCACCCCCTTTGGCGCCACGCCTTCCTTCCTCGGCGCTCTTATCAATCCCTTAGCGACCTGGGTATTCCGCGGGCCACTGCGTGGAGTGGCGTGAATGGCGCGACGTTGTTCTGGATGCTTCGAGCGTCGGGTCGGCCCGGGATGAAGCGACGCGTCACAACCACTCCAGTCGGTTCCAGAAACACGGCCAACTGATATAAAAGTGGCGACGCCGGCCTCTGCGGGAGTTCCAACAGGAGTGTTGAGTGAAGTGCGAGTTCGGCGCGCGGCGCAGGCGCGGAGCGACGGGACCGTGCGTGTGTGAAAGAGTGACGCGAGATTGTGTGTGTGTGTGTGGACAGGTGCGTTGTAGGGGGTGAACCACTGTTAAGCCTAGCTCCAGTGAGGAGTGTGAACTGTGGACTGGTAAGATACTTAGTGATATATGAAAAAAAAATTTAAGTGCGAGTGATTTGTGAACAGACATTAAGTACGGTGTGCCGAAACAAGGACGCAAGTAGTATATAAATGGGCGTCCTGCGCCTGGGTGTGGATTGAAGATTGTTTACATTGTGACGTCACGGCGGCCATCTTGGATGACCTTGACCTTGACCTTTGAACTTTACCTTGACCCCGGCGGCCATATTGGATCCGCCATCTTGGATCCGTCATATTGGATCCGCCATCTTTAAATCGAGAGCCCTACTCACTCTTGTTGAAATTTTCGTCATGCCCGCCATATTGATTTTTTTTCTGTTCCGCTGGAGGCCGCCATCTTGGATACCATCGAATTAGTTTATGTTGTTTGTTCCTAGATAGTGCCAGCATCGCTCTTGTTTTTTTTCGTTCCACTAGAGGCCGCCATCTTGGATACCGTCGACTTTGTTTCTGCTGTTTGTTCCTAGAGAGCGCCCGCGTCTTTCTGTCTCATCACATAAGGTCGATGTTCCATTACCGACCAAGCTATTATGGTCCTTATAGACATATTAAATTTAATTTTTTATGCAAAATACATTAGAAGCGCTGTGATTCGAACCATCGCAGCTCTGATATCTAGGTTGGAAAACACACGCCTTCAACCGCACGGCCATCGAGACATTTACCAGACTGAGAATTAAATACGGTAGCCTATATATAAAAATAACATGCATATTCGGACTTGTAATATTTTTCTTAATTTGAAGTAATAATATCATCACCTGTTCGAGACAGAACCACCATCTTGTATTAAGACGTAACTGTTGCAATTATCGTTACGGTCGCCATCTTGAAAATCTGTTATTTTTATGCTAGAAATTCCGAAAAATATCCAAAAAAAATATTTTAAAAATTGCCTACTTCAAATGTTTAGTTATTTAAACGATTTTGGTCCTCGGTTCGATTTCCGGCGAGAGTAAACCATTAATTTATTAATATATTAAAAAAATTCTCAATAAAAAGTAATTAAAACATCTTACACCACACCCGACATTTTGATTGTCACTACTGTATCAATTATCGTTACAGACACCATCTTGAAAATCTTTATTTATTATCTGATTTTTATTTAAAAAAGTTCAAAATTCATTAAATAAATTTGTAATCAATATACTGATTGATTAGATCGATTCCTGTCCTTGATTCGAAACCAGTAAGAACAAAAAAAAAAAAAACAGATCCTTCCTCCACAGAAGCCACCTACATACTGAACTACCACCACCAATAACAAGGTATATATCTTCAACCAGTATGACGTCATGTCCGCCATCTTGTCTTCGTCTGCTGGAGACCACCATCTTGTCTTCGTCTGCTGGAGGACACCATCTTGTGTGTGTATTCGTCTTATAGAGTGCATTACCATCATGCTAGTTTTATTCTAACCCGCTAGAGTGCAGTAATAATTTATTATTACTGAGGTGCCCGACATCTTGAACTTTGGGCGCAATATTGGAATCGTGTAATTATTTAGCTATAAATGCGGAAAAAAATTCCAGAATTCACCAAACCCCTCTAAGACACAATGAAACAGTATAATAATTTTTTTGTTTATTGTTATGAACATGAACTATCCAAAATTATTGTTTTTGAATATAGTGAAGTGACAAAAAATGTTTACGTTTTAGTATTGTTGCATTACGTGCCATGTCGTCTATGCCCACTGGCCAATCAGGGCTCGCCATTTTAAAACTAACGGTTTTTAGTTCTTTTTTAGCTAACGAGTTAGCTATCTAGACGAATATGGGCAAAATGCAAACGTGTTGTGTTTAGGAGTGATTCCAATCGAAGAAACACACTAAGTCATTGCTGATCTATAGCTTAAATTTTGCATTTGCACAACTGACGCCGAATAGATAAATTGAATTTAATACACTTAAAACGCCATTTCTTACATGCATGTAGCAAATGTAAACAGTTTACATACGTTATAAAACATTATGTTGACCATTAATTCGTGATTCACAGTCTAGAACTCAGTGGTCCTAAGTGCAAGATTTTCATACTCTCTACTGATCTATCTGGTCGGCCCAAAGTAATTTACTATCACAAAACACATAGTATTGAGAAATTCAAGCTGAACTTTGAATATCGCGTAGTTGTACAGACATTTGAATTCGGAGTTGTCCAACATACATGCAGCCGATTAACAAGATCTGAACTGACACCGAGAACTTAACGATTTTCACTAAACAGTTAATATTTATGTGTAAAGATTTAATTATCTGAGGTATCCAAACATTATATTACTCATTGCAAACAGTGATTTGCAATTCATCCTTTCCTCAATTTTTTTTGTGATATATATATATTTTTTGATACAGTATATGTATGGTATTATTTATTGCGTAGTGTAAAATTTATCCTCATAGCTGGTATTATAGTGTGTTCGTTTGTCCTACCTGTACTTGCTACGTAACACAACACTACTGTAGAATCAAGGTGTTATTATTAATCGCCACAGAATACAGGCATTATAGCAAGTATCAGTCCTACGGATTTTCTGTGTGCTAATCCCAACAATTGTGATAACCAACGCTAGGTTGTACATAAATAGGCACCTAAATCAATTAATTATTCGGGTGTGGCTCTCATTATTGTGAACTGTAGGCTTCCCCAACGAATTCGGATCGTGAAAAGTTATCCAAGCGAAAATTCACATCCATGGCGTAATTCTAATAGTGAGAAAATAAAAGACGCCATCTAGGATGTTTACATTCTTTTTTCCATAATAATTACTTTCAGTTTAGTATATAATATTTGGCCTCATAATTTCATATTATACAATTTTTTTTGGAATGCCTAAGTTGACTACCAATTGTTTCTTGAGTGAAATCATTTAAGGTTTAGTGTTTAAGTAATTTCGAAGAACGAATACAACTAACTGTAAGTATATTATCAACAGTCATGCTTTTGCACTCTCATAAAATCTATTAATGTGTACTCTTTTCCTTCATGGAGAATAAATCCCAATAATGAAATAGAAATATTTGTTAGGCCTTTGAAACTTGTAATTCCAAGATGCCGTCTAAAGCATATGTCTATCTTCTTTAAGCAGCTGTGTTCTAGTGGCACCATTGTTTCGCCTTTATAATTCTTTCTGCCGGTTTTATACTTCATTAAATCGCTTGAACCTTGATGTTATCCAGTTTCGCAGTTAATTAGCACGTCTACGCGCTCCAACAAAATGAGTGGCCTACGATATTCCTCCTCGTAATATTTTCCAACTTTAAAAAATAAACATCAATTGCTTGCCAATTTTTTTATTTTCCTTTCTTTGTTTTTGTACTAAAAGTTATAAGTATACACATTTTACATGTACAAATTATAAATACATAATGTTTTAAGTACCTCAGAAAAAATTTAATGGTGAATTATTTTCTGAGGAAATAATTTATCATATTTATGCTGAAGAAATTTTAACGCAAGTATCGCCATTTGTTTTACCAAACCACCTTTGTAAAACCAAAATAAACTCTTGGGACGTGCACACGGCCTGAGTACCTATATTGTGAACTGCAACTTGTCACTCATTGACGTCAAGTTGGCGACCATCTTACTATATGCTATAACTTTTTACGTAATGCAGCACAAACTCTGATTTCTACGGCACAAATTAGCACAAATTGAGCACTAATTCGTGATATAAAATTCATTCCAAAAAATTGATATTTTCATTGGGTGGTCGCCAACTTGACGTCAATGTTGGATAAATTAAAATTTCATATGTATTTTTATTTATTAAATGTATAAAATTGATGTATTTATGTTTAATATTGATTTATGTAAAATATAAAAAGTACTATTAGATACATGCTATCATCTAACCACTGGGAGAAAATAGCTAGTTATTTTTACGGTCGTGACTGCATGCCTTATGTCACACTCGGCCACAGCTATTCAAAGTCCAAACCGTAGTCATTCGCCTTAATTATTTTATAACTTTTTGCTAATTTTAAACTTTTCAGAAATAATTATTTGAAAATGGGAAGTTTTATTTAATTGCATTTTTTTCTTGATAAAAATCTAGCGAGTTATCTTAACGTATTCAGTTAAGAGAAAATGTTCATTATTGAATAGCATGACATTTTTAACTAGCGGCTAATTTATAACTCATTTCCGGTGACAAAAATATGTAATAAAACCTACCTGGAAAAGATTATGCAGTAAAAAAAATTGTAGGAATTACGCTTAAACGAATATTGTATCAAGAAAATGCAAATCCAACAGTTACGAAAGAGGCCAAAATTGTAATAATACTTATATTAATATATAGCCTAATAATTATATTTAAACATATGGTGAAGTTAAAGTGCTTACAGACTTACCTTACACTCAACACAGCAAAGTAAATATATTTTAATTCAACAAACAAAAGAAAAACACTTGATATAAAATAAGTCAATGACCAAAAGATGTAAATTAGTATAAATAATAAAAAATATATAACGAGGATGTTATCATGACCTCAAAAGACATGGATTCAGAGATTTTCTGCTGAGGAGAAAAGTTAACCTCCAAGGGTAACTGGTGTCCTAAATAGTTTTCATTAAATCCGCCACTGGCAGCATGGGAGGAAAAGGGTTCTTTCCGAATGTCAAGGCCATGTCGTCTCGAGGGAAGCGAAAGAAGAAACGCAGTTTAATCAAGACCAGTTGAAGAGAGGGGAAAGACGAAAAAGCGAGATGGTCGCCGGATGTCTTTCCGCGCGCTAGATAGCAGCGGGTTAGCAGCATGGCTGTTCATTCTGCTCGTGAGATGGAATTTAAATTTTCACCAGCTCGTAAACCACACCAGAGGTAGAGCTCAGATACTCGTTAATCTAACGCGTGTGAGAATATACGAAGGGGTTGGCAATATGACTCGCATGCACACAAGATCAGAGAGATAAAACAGTAGGGAAAATGTACATAAAATTGTTGTAAATAAATTCTATAGCTAAATAAGTATGACTTACACACCAGTAAAACTAATAATATAATCGTGTGCAAAATAACATTTTTTAATCTTTTCACAGCCTTGTAACACTTAAAGAAAAGTAGAAATTCCAAATATCACTAGAAAATTCCCTTGGTGACCGCAGAAACAACATTTTTTTTAATGTTAAATATTTATAATGATTCTAATACCAACCGAAAAACTTAAAGTTGCAGGTTCGTTAAAAAAAAAGTTGAAAGCAGATATACGACACATTGTCTAAAGTGTTTCCCAAGGCTGATTTTAAGCTGCTATCATCTGGTTTTATTTAACACAATAAATAAAGTATTTAACACTGAACACTAAACGCTTGAATACATTTTTCATTAAACAGATATCTAAAAACTCTGCCAAATGTCCCTGTGATTAAATTTTTTTGACGTACATAATTTGGATTCACATAAAATATTAATAGGAAATCGACCTAAATTATTTTAATGAAATCATAATATAGTGACAAGTTCTGCGGTGGAGGTAGAAGGTAGTTAAAAACCATCTAGACACAGAAGTGTTAATTATTAAACACTCCTCTCTATCATCTGTAATAAAAGACTGTTTCGTTCTAACTTTAAAGATTAAAACCATTTTGTGACACGCCTTAGATCATAAGTCATAAATATATTTTCACCTCTCTTCTTTTTTATAAACAGTCAAATGGTTGTCACTCGAATTAAAACTCATACTGGCACAGGTGAACTTTATGTGCTGCATTATTATTATCTATAAAGCCTTTGAAAAAAAATTCCGAAAACAAATTTTTTTTGAATATGGCTTTTAATCAATAATTTAATATTCTCTCATTTAATAATAGTTTGGGATTCTAATTATAAATTAATAACTTTTAAAGTAACGGATAAATAAATCATCCAGCCGTATTGGTCTCCTCGTGGCAATCCCGAAGACTGGCCGAGTGCATCTCTGATCTGATCGCGTGATCAGCGCCATCAGTTCGGCCCACGCCAGCAGGCGGGCAGCTCGACAACCAGAGTATCCGTGCCGCACTAACTCCAGGCCGTCGCTTTGATGCAGGACCAATACACGATGATGCACAGACCAATACACGCGCTGCCAACACGACACAAATTAACATCTGGGACTGGCACAACTACGCGTCACTGAATCACACACTCCCGTGCCACACACTGGGGGGGAAAAAAATGTTGACCATAAAATACAAACATTTTGTGTGTAGGAGTTAAAGGAGAAATATCTTTATGAAGTTATTGCACTAATAACAGTGTTTACAAGATTTCTGTAAATAATTTATTTTTAATATCATAAACAGTTCGATTCAAAATAATAGACCAGTTCTTGACATATTTAAAGTTCTAAATTTATATAGTATAAACACCTTAAATTTTAATTCATACATAAATATAGGCTATAAAACAAAATAAAAATAACCTTACCGGCTAAATTATTTCCTCAGTTATTAAATGAGATATAAAACTTTGGCGGTGAATTGTTGCTTCCGTGAACTAAAAAAAAAAAAAACAAGATATCTATGACTTTTTCTGTATATCTTTTTGTTTTGCTTTCTGTGCATTGTACTCTGACATTTAATTTTTTATAGAATTAGAGGAAATTAAAATAATGGATTTATAAACATTTTTTTTTAATTGTTCATGTATTTATTAACCTTCGTTCTGAGAAACTTCAGTGCAGGTAAAGAGCGCGATATATAAGTAGCTACAAATGTGTGTTGCATTCGCATTAAAAAATGTCTCGTTTCGTAACTTTTAAGAGAGAAATATTTTCATAATGTCATACGTAACTCAACAACGGAAATTATCAAAGCCGGATTCAGTATTATGTTTTTTAACAATTAAACTGCTTCATTGTAAAATTATAATGTACATGAGATTTTTCTCATTTGAATAGAATTTATTACATTTCTAAAACTACCAAACAGGTCCATGAACAAATAAACCTACTTTAAAATAACATGTCTTTTCTTGCATTTATTTACGGTGTAGGTAGTACGTATTGGAAATTTTCTAAGAAATACCACCAATTGCAATCGTTACCATGATGCACAATCTGGAAAATTTTCTTCCTTATTTATGTTTTGTGTTTCTAAATCCTGAAACCATAGTCAACTCAAACGTTATACATATTTATATATAGGCCTACATTTCGTATTTTATATGGTCCCATATTTATCTCAAATTACTTACAGATTGACCAATGTAGATTGAAAAGTCTCTCGTTAGAGTCTAAAACTGACTAAGGGGGTAGAAAGCAGCCCCAAAAACTTTTGATAGAAAGATATTTTGATAACACCGCCTATTAGATCAAGGGGAAAGGAAATTGTAATTTGAGAACAAAATTGCAACTCCCTTAGTAAGCACAGTATTAAATACTTTAAACTTTATTGCAATAATGCTGAATATTACTTTAAACCTTTGAACTAAACAAGTTTTTATAAGACCGGCATTTACTGCAAGGGATGTCCAAAATGTAATTATAAAACAAATAACTATTTTTTCCCCTTGGACACTATACAAAGTCCGTTAAAATTGTTGTAAATTTTCTAAAAGTTACCAAATTGGACTTTCACCAAATCGTTTCCAACTACATTGAAATTAACTTAAGAATATCTGTGCCTGTAAGCAGATGTGAATGGGAATTTTTTCCTTGATTATACAATTTCCTAATTTAAAAAATTATTATGTATAAAACAAGTTTTTCTGCTACCTACTTTGTTATTTTGATTTTTTAACGAAATTTAACCTTTCAGTCACCTCAAAAATTATATATTCAACCATATTATATGGAGGACTTCTAGTTAACTCAAGCGTCAAGTCTGTCATTGGTATTTAAAGTTATGAATTTTCATAACCCAAATATCTTCGACATTTGTGTTTTACTGACCCGTGTGTTACTGCTAAACAGCGCAGAAAGCCATAGTTATTAATCTACAAAGCAATAGTAAATTGTTTCGGGATTTTTTCTGACATGCATCACGCGTTCCGTAAACGCCGCCACTGACCTCACTCGCCATAGAACCAAGTCCAGCATAGACCGTAAATTTTGTCCTAGAGCCCCTTATGTAAAGAGCTAACCAGTCTAATACGTATAAAACGCCCTGACCCATAATTTATTGATGTGTATCATCTTAGCTCTCGGTATACGTTAAGTGAATGGAACGGAAGTCGCATGGAAAGGAAATGTGTAACCACGGTGCTGCCATCTTTGGCGGATGACGCCAACCAAAGTTCACAAATAAATAAAAACTTTGTTGTATTTACGGTTTTACTAACTTTAACAAGAGAGGCAGTAACTTAATCAGATCCAAAGCCGGGGTTTTGTATTTTTTCAAGTCTTTTTTTACTTTTATCGGATCCGTTTGATTGTATAGTTTAAAATTTCTCTCTGAAAATCAAATGATACTATAGTCGATGAAGCTGCTTCGGCAGTGGTGGGAGCGGAACCTTCGTATGTGATTCGCATCCAGAAATGTAGTAGAAAACACAATTTAGGTACGTATATTTATTCCGCTTGGCTTTATTTTAAATAATAGTAAGTTAAACCTCTAGTCCGAGTTTCGTATAAGTGTATTTGTAACGTGAGAACACATGAATTTGCTCGCTACTGAGGGTAGATGTTACTTATGAGATGAGTACTTAAATACTTGCTCACGTATTTTTATACTTTAATAAATACATTAAGTCCAACTAAATAAACCTCGTATTAACCAAACACTTTTGAAACTAATAAAGAACGCAGTCTTTAGCGGCTATTGTCTGAAGTTCTTAGCTTGTGGGACTTCACCGCTTTGAGGTTAAAGGTTTCACTGACATTTCGGTCTACTTTGCAGAAGCCATCACCACTGATGATGATGGTGACTGCAGTGTTGACTCAAACGTCGCCCTCGTCGTGTCTGAATCCCACAAGCCAAGAAACTTCACGTCCGTAATTATTTATTTAGTTTGTAAAATGCCTACCAACAGTATGAGAATGAGAAGGCACAACAAATACACAAAGACACAACTTGTGCAAAAGGACAAAACAAACAGATAGAAGCTTTAATTAGTTAAAACATTTACAAAGAAGATTTAAACCGAAAAGTATCTACAGGATAAAATAAAACAGCGTAATGAATAACAGTAAAGCAGAATTAATATGCAGGTTTTATTTTTTAAAGTTTGTGACTAATCTATAAATTAGGTAAAATTTTTTATAGAGGATACACAAGGAAGATTGAAATTGACTATTAAATTGAGGGACACGTAAACCAGTATTGTCAAGTATATTAACAAATTTTATTTTAAGATTATAACATTTCCTAATAAAGAGAGCATCTAATTGAGTTCTACTATCGCAAAGGAGTGTCAAAGATGGATTTGGAAGATTCTTAGATTTAAATATTTTAATTAATACATTCTGTATTCATTCAATTTTATTTACTATCAGAAATAATAATGTTATTCCAGATGACCGAGAAATAATCCAGTTTAGTTCTTATTAATGCAAAATAAATTGAAAAGACTGAATCAGAATTATGGGCATCAAAATTGATAAATTTAATTAGGACAAGGATTCTACGAGAAGATAATAAAAAATCGTAATGTTTATGAAAATAGAATTTAGAATCTAAATGATTCCAAGACCTTTGATACTGGATGTTTTACAAATTAAAAATATCATCTAATTCATAAACATAATTGACAGGATTACGTTTATTGGTAAACAATAGAAACATTGGTTGTTTTAGTATTGAGGTAAACCATATTCCTTGTACACCAGTATGTTTTTAGAAGCAATGAACACACAGCACAGACCGGGAATATTGGGTCAGGAACACGGCAAGGAACCTCCTCAGAGTTTGCCTGGAATGATACAGGATAATATCGGGGCTGGGGATCGAACCAGAGTCCTCTAGAAAGCAAGTTAAAAACACCACTACTGCGTTCAGGTATTTTTTTTCGAGTTTTCATGGCCCATGCAGTTCTTTTGTCTGAAGCATGTGCAGAAACGTAAATGTAACCGTTGTACACACATTTCATATTGGATTTTAATCTCGACCGAAATATTTACTTTACTTTAGCATACACATCTGGAATGCAGCTATGTAAGGGCTTATCAATTTTCACAGTTTCCAAAAATTTCTGCTTTGATGTTAGAAAAACAATTTATGTATACCTTATACAATATTTCAGGAAATTACAGAACAAATAAATGGTGACAATTTTTTGATAAATAACCAATCCAATTCTTATCAAAATTTAGAGAAAATTTAACGTTAGTAGGCTAATACTATTAAAGCAAAATTTTTTTATTTATAAAATAGTTAAATTGAGACAGTGTTCCAATCAATTGCTTTGTAAAAAAAAATGTGAGCGAGTCTTTAAGTCCTCGCCAGTGACGCGTAAACGGTATAAATTTTTACAGTTTTAAAATCTTACTATAATTCTGTTTAACAAGATTGTAATAACCTAACCAAACCCAGGTGTATTAGGATGATATTCATTTATTTCCTACAATTAATCTCAAAATTGGTGCATTTGATGGCCTTCGGGTAGTTTCGGAACAGTTGTGATGCATTTCGTGCGCTGTTGTAGGCATGGTGGCTTTTAAAAGAACAAAAAGTAAAGTTAGTAATTCCGTTCCATTTATTCGAAATTACTACTATCAAATGCCTTATACCGATGTTTACACATAAAAAAATTCCTTGAATTATAAGACATTTTATTTATTTGGTTATGTGATACTTAAAACTGTTAATTTGAATCTGTTACCACCTGCATAAATTTTAACCCAGTTTTAAATATAATTTCCTTTAAATTCTTTCTTCAATGACAGCAGTGTTTGAAATGTAGGCGAACAATGCGGTAATATGTTCGCTAACAAGGCAAGCTGTTCGACGAAAAAAACATGCACGACGAAGGTGAACAAATTTCGTTAGTGAATTCACGCAAAACGTAAGCGCAGTATTGTTGTCGTTGCTGTTTAGTTGTTGTTGTTCCTTAAACAACAAAACCGGCAGGCAAGTCGTTTCTTTGTGTGGAGTCTCACGAGGCGAGGGAAGAAACAGGCCCGAAGCAATGCCAACATTTACGGAACTCAGTTTATTTATAATGTTCGCAGGCTTTCACGGCCATTGTCTGAAGTAGCTTGGCTTCAGGGTTGTAACCGTGTCCTTGGCGAATAATTCACCAGCGTTTCGGTCAACACTGCAGTCGCCATCATCAAGGAGCAGTTACCTACAGTAGGTACCTACCAGTAGATAACTGCTCCCTGATGATGGCGACTGCAATGTTGACCGAAACGTCGGTGAATTATTCGCCAAGGACACGGCTACAATCCAGAAGCCAAGCTACTTCAGTTTATTTATTTTTTATTAATTATTGACTTAATGACGAAGTTTAGGCTTTTAGCCTTCTCTTACACTTAAATTCACAAAAATCATATTTCATTAACATAAGATATTATGAAACTAAACGTACCTAATAGTTTAATACTAAAATCCGGTCATTTCGCACAACTAAGAACATAAACTTTAGTTAATAAGATTAGAATTTAAAAGAACTTAGAAACAGGAATACAGCAGGTATACAAGTGGTTACGAACATCACACACACACACGCGAGCGTCTGTGGTTGTGGAATCACTGGCGGCATTGACCTATGTATTTCGGAACCATACGTTTGAACTCGGAGAGTGTTCCAGAGTCGTGGAGCCTGTTCCAACCGCGCGCTGCAGAAACTAGTTTCGCCGAGGATAGAACAGCCGTGACGCATGCTCCGTGGTTGTAAGGCCAATGTCACACGACAGCTATAAACAAGCCGAGCGGATGGGGTTTATGGAGCACCTGTCACACGAGCGAGAAACACAACGCGCGCGGTGGTAGTGTTATAATCAGAGATTAGGAAAATATACAGATCGATTCTAGACGAAGGGGGTGAAGCCAAAAGGGGAGGGGGATATCAGTGTTGTTCACGTACCAACATGGCGGGTTGTTTGTTTACAAATGTATCAGCTTACCTGTATTTTGAAGTTAAACTGGAGAAAAATTTCAACTCATATCCTTCAATTAGTATTATGAAGCTTCGTTTTGGACTTTAATATATATATATATATATGTGTGTGTGTGTGTGTGTGTGTGTGTGTGTGTGTGTGTGTGTGTGTAGTTATGCTGTTCGGAAGAAAAATAAATCAAAATATTACTGGTTAATATGTATATATATATAAACATATTAACCAGTAATATTTTGATTTATTTTTCTTCCGAACAGCTTAACTACTGTCTGTAATAAAAGCAGGCTAAGCAGCTGATACAAATAGAAAAAACGTCCGCCATATTCGTATGTGAAAATCAGAAGAAAATGGGGGGGAAACGGCTTTACGTCTGATGGCTAATGGTCCATGTGTTATCATTTCCTAAACTCTGGTTATAATGTATGAGTCCGATTATTTTTTTTACTGAATTGCAATAACTGTTTAAATCAGGGTTTTGATCTTTATACATTGAGTATGTATACCTATGTAATTATTCATTACTAATTTAAAAAAATTATTGGTTTTAAAAGTCTATTATTCAATCAATTATTTACACCTAGCGCATAGCATTGCGATTAAAAAGAAAACTTTTTACATTGACAAACATTGCCAGACAATTTAATCTCTTCACCCGTGTTTGGTGTGAAATGAGGTTCATTTTGACACCAGAGCCTTGATACACACACATGCATGGAGAAAAATAGATAAAAAATAATTTATTTTAATTAACATTTTGCAAAAGAATTTAAAACACTTTTGGAGGACGTAGTAAATCTACTGAATGTATCACATCGCGTGACAAGAAGTTGGAATTTTGCGCTCTGGGAGTTCATCAGACCGTATCCACCCGCGGACTCGTCGACTGCGAGTGACGATTACAATTTGTTCTTCTTTTCCTTTTGTGTCGAACGTAATTGAAAACGCTCTTGCAATACTCGTCTCCAACCCTCTAGCTTCTTGTGTTCGTGTGTGATCGCACAGCTTTGTTTGTACTGGCATTTCTATAATTAAAAACCCTCTACTTACAGTTCCACAGTGCCCGGCTTTGGACCTGACTTTCAATAAGGAATTTTATCAAAATACTGCCAATCTTGTTTAAAAATTCACAAAACAGTTATTTTTATAAGTTTCCGCACACGTTAGAAGTTAAACGTCTACGTCATTATTAAAATATTAACATGAAATATTTTAAAACTCATATTATAACACTAAGTATGTGTTTGTAGCCTATATTTGTTTTTTGTTAAACGTCTGAAACCAGTCTGTAAATACTTCCTACAAACAAAAAATATTCTTATTGAGCTGATTCAACGTTATAATATATATACTGTCATAAATTATTTTATATCATTTAAATAAGTAAAAAAAAAATTCTAGTGACCATATTTTCAACCGTACGCTCTGTCGCCATGCTACCAAGAATACTATAGCTTAGAAAGTAGAGCGTGTATTATCAACATTGTAAGGCTAAAATTATTACGTATTTTAAAACTTGTGATTACTTCACGCTCGTCTGAACACTGACGTACGTTTGTGCAGTTCTCAGCACGCGCGTCTGCCATCGCATCATCAGGGGAGCGCGCCACGGGTTCAAGATGCGCCTGTGTGATACTGGCCTTAAGCCGAGGCCACACAGAAAGCTACGCCATGTTAGCGATATTCGCGTTGTTCGCCATGTTCGCTATGTTCAACTGTGTTCGCTGCGTCAGGTGGACAGACAGGATAGTCTTAGTTCGCGATGTCGGGGAGACGCATGCCGTGGGATTCAAGTGATGATTCAGACGCTGACAATGTTCTGGTGGCTCTCGCAGAATGTAAACGAAAAAAAAAAAAATAAGTAGGTTCATGAAGTTAATCTTAAAAACAAAATAATTCTATAATTTTGTGAAGAAGTTTCTTGTGAGGACTAAACCAAATTTATGGGTTATTTCACAATAAATTCAAACTCAATTTCATAGCACTCCCTTGAAATCAAATCCCAAGGATTCATTGTCCTGCATATCCTAACTTCTATAGTTTTCGATAGATTTATTCCATAAACATTAATATTTTCTTAATCTTTCGAAAACCTTTTTTGTTGACATGACTATTTAAAGTGCGATGCTGAGGGAAACAAAACTTCATAAAAAGCAAAAACGCAGAAGTTCAGCACAATTCCGCGCGAAAACAGATGTTGGATATATTATCTGCGCATGCGCGAAGTCAGCGACGTTTAGTAAACTAGCGGAGGAGCGAACACCCGGCGACGTGACCAGCATCGCCAGCACGGCGAACGGGAAGCCTTCTTTTCACAGACCAGAGAGCCAAACGCCCGATCGTGCATCTTCGGTTTTTTTTTTGTTCATTGTAAATAAGTATGGCGGTGATGATAAAAGGAAAGACCATAAACAAGGCAACGGTATTTATTTGTAATTGTTTTTAGAGCAAAATACCTAATTGAAGAAACGTACTTCGTGGATTTGTATATTTTTCATACCATATAAAATCTAGGAAGTCTTTTGTTTTCCACAAATATTATCGGGACGCCCCATATTCCGTGAATGTTTATTTTGGACAACTCATGACAACTAATGGTCAATTATGTTAGGTTAGCTACATTATAAATACTTTAAAACATTGTGGACGGTTGATTTGGTTAGGATAGCTACATTAAAGATACTGTGAAATCATGTAAACGGTTTACTAGTGCTGGGAAGTTACATATTAAAGAGTTATTTGCTAAGCAACCATTAAATGATTTTACAGTATTTTTAATGTAGCTATACTTACCTAATATAACCAACCATCTACAATGTTTTCAAGTATTTATAATTACTTCTTGCTAATTTTAAGAATGACATGTTATAAGTTAAACCCGCGCATTTGGAGAGTAAATGCCCGCGAATTTTTTTTTCCCCCCAAATAAATACACCTGTTGTGGTACGGAAAAAAAAATCGAGCATGAGCTTCGGGGAACTTCGGGTGTGGCTCTCTCGTCTGTGAAATGAAGGCTTCCCATGGCGAACACGGCTCGGTGCGGCCAGCGACACCAGAGATGCAGCTGGCCGTGCTCTGTGCTACTGTATTGGCATGGCGAGCACAGAACCCCGCGTGGCCGCAGCTTGAAGACTGACGTGGTCGTTGCCTGAGTTCTGGTAATGGACGGTCCTATTCCCAGGACCCGTCAGATGCCAACATCTTGATTCATCGAATGGCGGGAAAAAAAAAATATTCCCGTTAACCACCCCTTTTTTTCCTCCTGCTGGTTAATGAACTGATTAATTAACGGCTTTCGTCACGTGTTTGTAGCCACGGTACTGCGCGGCTTCACCCTCGTTCTTACTTCTGCATTAACTCTGCGGGATTTGAAACGCAGGAGAAGTGATTGGTGTCCACGTCTTTTCGTCATTACTTTTGTGCAATGGCTATTTAAAAAAAAAATTTTGTCTCTATACCGCCAATGCATTTGTTGTTCTGCCACAAATTTTTTCACCAGCTATTCACTTAGTGTAATATAAAGGGTGTAAAAAGTCGCTGAAGTCATTAAAGATACGGCCTTGGATTGAAATATATTATGGAAATTATTTCCTACACCAATCTCTAAGTCAGTGATTTAGTTAAATCACACTCGTTGTGGTGGTATGTACCAGCACTGACCAGAGTAAAATTAATTTATTACTAACTTCAAAATATTTATATCACTAATGAAATATTTATTAAAAACATTTTTTACGGAAATTTCAGTTTTAGGGCCTTGAAACTAATGTACTCGTTTTTAAAAGCCAATTTAAAACAAAATCATACTTTTTTTTCTTAGAAAAAAAAACTGAATGTATATAAATGTGTGTGTTTGAGTTTACATATAGACAACGATGTCACTAAAGAAGGTAACGTTAAAAGAGTCGACCCAGGAATATTGGAGAAGGAATGAGCCTGGGCCTTATTGACTATAGAGTGATTTCGAAAAAAAATATATAGAAAACTGAAATCAAGATTACCGGACCAGGATTCAAACTCGGTTCCACGGAATGCGAGTTTATTATTTTACCATTGCGTTAGTAATATTCATCTAATAAAACATCTTCCTTTTTGTATTTTTAACGTTCATCTCTAAACGGTATAAAACAAAGACGCTATCAGCGTCTGAATGTTCGCTCACTTCTTCTAGAATACAAAATGGATTTAGAGAATCACTTCCGTAAGTTTTATGTGTTCTAGTACCTACATTCATATTAAATTTAAAGATAGTAGAGAAATCTCAGCGTTTCGTAATAAAACGTAAAATGACGCTTTTAGGGCGCTTACATGGCTTATGCTGACTTATACGTGACTGATATGTCGAATTAATATAATGTAAAAAAGTTATAAATCTTTGCATTCATTTTAAGAGTTGTTCATATTTTGACACGTCATTTTGATAAAAGTGTTAAACAAATTTGAAAAAATATTAAAGTTCAGCTTTGTATCTAATATTCTACAAGAAATTTTATTAAAATATATCATCCATTACTTCTGTTCGAAACAACAGAGGCTGGGGCTAAGGAGCGATATAATTTTTGTTGAACGGGAATATCCCTGTACGCTTCTGTACGCTTAGGTATTCTGTGCCTTCGCCTGAGTTCTCTCGGACCCATTTAATTAAATAGTTTCACCTTTCGCTCTGCAAATCGATTGATTCAATAGTCACGTAGCTGATACAGCAGCGAATTCTAACAGCGAGTGCGAAAACTACGTGTGATTCGCGTCCAGAAATTACGTTTAAAACCCTATTTTTTGTATATTTATCACGCTCGGCATTATTTTAAAGAATTCTGCGTTATATTCTGAGTCCGAAATTGGCATGGCAAGTGTATTTGCAACACGGGAAACACGTGAATTTGTTCGTTAACGAGGTGAAATGTTACACATCTCATGGCCAGTACTGACAGACTCGCTTGTAATTTGATAACTTGCGGTGTCTTGGATAGAGAAGACTTGACATTATTACCGGAGGGACGTACCTACACATGCTCCTCGGAGAATGTAGTTCAAGGACATCGCTCCTGTTTCGAAGGCCTCGCCGAAAACCTCCAACGAGAGAGAGAGAGAGAGAGAGAGAGAGAGAGAGAGAGAGAGAGAGAGAGCATCGCGGGTGATGCTATGGTGGGTGAAGGGCGTGAGGCGGGGACGAGGGAGAAAATTCAAATGAAGGGAACCCTAGAGTGATTGATGAGCGTGACGACGTAAGTTTCGGCCCCGCCGTCATCGATAATAACGTCGAGATATCTCGAGGGTCGATGGAACCGGCAGCCGTTTCTGATTTGCTAATGTAATGACGACGCAAGTTTTTAGTGCACTGAAAGTTTACCACCTAATGATTTTATTCGACTAATTTTTCATCTCAATGTTCTGGATGCTATCAAAGTAGGATCGACTAAAGAAAACATATATTTTTTTATCTGTAACATCTTACCTTTCGGTATACGACATTTGGTAGGAGTGAATTCGTGAATGGAACGGAAGTCGCATAGAACGGAAATGTGTAACCACGGTGCTGTCAACTGTGGCGGAAGGCACAAACTAAAGTTCACAAAGTTAAACGGACACTTTAGAGTATTAACTATTTAGTAAATTTGAACAAAATGGACAGTATCTTTTTTTTATAAAATTCTTTGTTTAAAATCAGGTATTTTTACCAAATCTTTTATATTCTATCGAACCCGTTTCATTATATAGTTTCACCTTTCCCCTGCAAATGGAATGATTCTATAGTCGACGTAGCTGCTCCGGCAGCGAATACTAGCTCTGGGTGCGGAAACTACGAGTGATTCGCATCAAAAATGTGTAGTTGGACAAGCAGTTTGCGTACATTCATCACGTTTGGCATTATTTTAAATAATTAAACATTAAATCCAGTTTCCAAGTTTCGCATTATAAGTGTATTTGCAACGTAAGGACGTCGTTACAGAGGTTAGATGTTACACATCTCTGGCTAGTATTGAAAGACTCTGTGACACATTTTTTAGAAACTTATCTGTAATTGCAACAATTTGTGTCGATTTATCAAAAATACTATGTAAAAGCAGGGTAGCAATTTCTGTACCCTTTAATATAATAATTAAATTACAGTAGCAATCGTGCAGAGAATATTAATATAAAGCGAGTGTGGGTTTCTGCGAACCATGACATGATGAACGTAAAAACCCTTTTCCCTCCTTCTTTTAGCAATGTTTAAATCTAATCCAAAATATGGAAAATTAAATATTTTTGATAACTGTGGTATTTTTTCATGTTGTGTGTTTTTATACAATATCTTAACTGTTGATAAATTGATAATATAAATTTTAATAATGAGTCCTAAAGCAGTTTCAATGCTCAAGTTATGTTTGCAGAAATGAAACCAATAAGCATTACATTTTCGGTATGTATCCTTGAAGCTGATTAGTGAAGCGAGTCTGTCGCGTAAGTTGGCCGAGAATCCTTCACTGCGCAACTCAGCGCTCGCTCAACCTCTATATTCTACGATAAGTATGAACAATAAAACTCGTATGCATACATTAATATCCTGACAAGACTAATTCTTGTTCTTAGTTTTTTCTGAAATAATCGTAAACCCATCATGTTTCAAGAAAAAAATTTGGATAACAGAAAAAAAACGCAGTTTGCAGATAACTGCATAATAACTTCAGTTACAGAACTAAAATGGTGTGTGTCAACTACTGGTACATGATCTACTCTTTGGTAAAATATAGAAACAATAAGTTTCTTTACATATTTTAGCCCGCACATTACAATACTGCATAATCAAAACAAGTTTCATTTATTACCAGGCAGACTGAAATCTTTGGGCTGTGAGATTATATAACTTTAATAAATATATTATGAGATAAGCTTATTAAATTTACTTAAAATCGTGGAAAAAAAGTTATGTTGACGTTTAACTCCACAAGTGTCGAAGTTATAAATACTTATTTCACATGTGCTGGACAGCTTTCATATTAGCCATTCTGGCAATCTACTCTAACGGAAATAACAGCAAAACGAAACGGATTGAAGCCTGATAACGGATCAAAGCTATTCATTTTTTTTGTGACGAATTTATTTGCTCAGTGATGTGGCCAATATGGAATTTAAAAAAAGAATACGAGCAACGAAAATGCTTTTTTCCCCTCTCCTTTGCCTCGCTGAGATGAAAGAACAATTTTGAGGGGAGAAAATACCCCAAATGCCACAATTTTCAACTGCGTGCCGGATCAAACGCATTTTGTCAAGTTAATTGAGTAATGATATCGAATTTGTGGGCTTTTAATAAACTTGTATATCTCTGAAGCACTTCAATAGTTAAATAATTGTTTTATTGGTAGCTGCAAAGTCATTGTTGTTGGCACGAGTTTATGTATTAGCATTATCTCCACGCCAGAATGATTTAATTATGTAAATGAAATTTAATCTCTATTCAATAATCGACGTTGCTTTAAATTCACACTCCGGTGTGATTAATTTTGCAAAGGTCCTGTTATATGCACGTACAGAGAGTTCCACGCGATCTGACTTGCTCTAATTTAATTGTTTTTAACATACACTAATGCTGATTGTGTATTATGTCACAATAAACCCCAATAACAGGCAAAAAAAAAAGGAAATATGCAACTACACAGAAAACAAGCAAAAATCAGGCGAATTAAAAAAAAAATTCAAACATAGATAGCAGAGACAGTTCCGTGGAAAGATTTGTTCAAAACAATTATTGTAGCATAGACGGACACAGTGGAATAACGACGACGAGACAGCAGCAACAATAACAGTAAACAAAGAAAAATAGACCTTTGACAACCTAATGATCGTACTAAACAGAAAATTGACAACACAAAGGTAACACAGAGACGCACAGGCGAACCAAGTGATTTGACAAAAACCAGATATTCTAGACACAGCAGCGGCGACCGCACAGTCGAACACAGCATGCTTCCTAAGAAAACAGTTTCGACGTTTCGGGAACTGAGATGTGTTCCCGTACGCAGGCACAAACCAACTGGCATCGCCTGATTTGGGATGCTTTTCTGCGTGTTTGGCACATTTATCTGTTTTGTCCGTTACAGAGGTTTCTTATGACATTTAGTGAAATCAGCAGAGGCGTATGTCTAAACAACATCGTAAATCAATATCTCCCATTGCAAGAACCATTCAAAGAAATTACTTGCTCTGTATTTTTCTTTGAATCAGTAAGGTGTTGAATTATAGACTTTTTAGTTTAAATACAGGTAAGAATCGTTATTTTAACTTATTTTAATTATACGCATCGTCGATAGCAAGCTCTAAAGAAACGATAAAAACTAGTCATTCCAAGGAAATTGGTTCAAAGGAATTTGTCATGGTCCGTAGCAAAGAACCATCCCAGAATTTGCCTTAGGTAATGATTTCAGGGTAACCATTGGGAAATGGAAATCAGGATTCAAGCCCAGGACTTTCCAGTTCGCGAGCTCCAATCACGCCCAACCGCTGTGCCACTTCGCTCAGGTCTGTTCACATTAGAAAACGTTTTCACGCGGTGCTGTTGAGAAACTGATTGAGAATTGTTCGTTCAACTTGGGCGTAATGTATAGCCTTACAGTTTACAGTGTGGGTTAAACTTTTGAAGCTACAAAACAAAATGATTCAATGTTGTTAAACGCTAAACAAACAAAGAAAAATATTGTTTACAAAAAAAAAGGTACTCGAACTCCAAGGTCACGTGTATATTTTCAGTCCATACAGCGCATGTTTGAACCTATGTTACTACCCCCCCCCCCCCTTTCCCAAACCGTCCGTTACATCATTAGCAGCAAATTACAGTCATTGCAAACAGTGTCATTTTTATCATTAGATACTGCTAATTATTTTATAAACATAGGTAGCACAGATCAGTGGAGTTTAGTTGCGGTACGTTTACATGGTTGGATTTTGGTGATTAGCGCATTTTGGATTGTTAGTACTGTGCTGCGATTATACCGATTTGATGATCTTCAATAGCACTGCAGACTTAACGTTCACAGAGATGGCGCGCTAATAGGAAGACCTTCATACGTTGTTAACCAGCGACCGCCTGAAAGGGTGATGCAACCAGAATGTGTGTGGCTGTGACGCTAAATGTCTGCGCCATGCTCGCTGTCTGCTTCCGACGGCGCTTGAACGTCACTGCACTGCGACTGTTCTCAGTCAGTGGAGCAGCGTCTGGATGCGCGCGAAAAAAAAAAAAACCGCACTACGTTCGCACCTCTAACTTTACAGGGTTGGGTTTTCGGAAATTATTTTTATGGGATTTTCTGCCACCCATTAAATCAATGCTCTGCAATTTTTTCTAACCAACGTGTATATCTCGCATGTGAACATATTATTTTTATATTCATTCAATTTTATTCATCTTTGCCATAATATCGACAAAGAATTGGTTGAATTTATTTGAATTCGAATGTTAGCTACGAAAAATTGAGATTGGAATTTTATGGTTGTACGTATTTTAGTTTTTTTAAAAGTAATTATTAAAAAAAATCTTGCTCTACTTTAAATCTTTATCCACCCGGAAAAACCGGGTGCTATGGCTAGAAGCTTCATAAAACAAAGTACCTCGCTTTTATTTTCCCCCGGAATTATAAGTAGATGTAGATTGTTGGTGCTATGAAGTAGGGGATCTTCCATTTATGTAGATACTGCGCGGACAATAAACGACCGCTCATAAACCTACATGAAAGCATTTTCCGCCCTGTTACACTACGGCGAGTCTTGTCATCACCGTGTGACCAGAGACGAGCGCTGTGCACGTCGTATGTGTTCGAAAAGCGCTCGTCGATCTGATGTCAGGGATGCTAAACCGTCTTCACATTTATGGCACAGAACATTCGAAATTTTGGTACGTTCGAAAAAAAAAACAGTTTTCTACTTTCATGACAGAGCTTAATATACCATTTCATTTAAAGTAGTATGTTTTGGTATGTCCTGCGCCAGGCCTCAGGCTGTGGTGGCGGTGCCGTGGAGCCGGCCGATTGCTCTGACGTCACGGCGGCCATCTTGGACTCAAAAACTCCTCAAAAATCCTCAAAAATATGTCAAAATGACACAAAAATTCCCGTTTTGAGAAAACATTTCTCTTTTTCTTCCTCAAAAATTCAAAAATTAGGATTTCGAAAAACCTCAAAAGTCTTTTGCCTTAGAAAGAACACAAAATCCTAAAAGATGCTTAAGCATCCATGTCTACAGCCTCCGATAAGCCTCTGACGTCATCTAAGATTATGACGTCAATGTTGCAATTTACGTTACGGTCGCCATCTTGAAAATCTTTATTTATTATCCAATCTTAATAAAAAAAATTATAAAAATGTTTTCAATAATATAATTTTAATAAAAAAATATTTAAAAAACATATTTTTTCTACATGGAGCTTAGAGTCCTCGGTTCGAACCCGGTGAGGGCAAAAAACAGTAAAAATGGCGACCAATCCTTCCCTCATGGTGGCTGCAGCATAATGGTAATGCACTCTATAAGACGAGTACACACACAAGATGGCGTCCTCCAGCAGATGAAAACATGATGGTGGCAATGTCCTCTAGCAGGTGGTAGCTCCTGGTAGCGAGTGCTGAACACAAAATGGCGTATCTAAGATGGATTTCAAGGTCATGGTCAAATTTCAAGGTCAAGGACAAAGTTCAAGTTCAAGTTCAAATTTCAAAGCTCGAGGTCAAAGTTCATAGTCGAAGTTCAAGGTCATGGTCCAATTTAAAGCTCAAGTTCAAAGTACAAGGACAAGGTCGAATTTCAAGGTCAAGGTAAAATTTCAAGGTCAAGGTCAAAGGTATGGTGAACAGAAAATTATACTAACATGATGGTGGCACACAGTAGCTGAAAACAAGATGGTGGGCTCCAGCAGACGAAAACAATATGGCAGACATGACGCCATACCAGTTGACGATATATACCTTGGTACTGGTGGAGGGAGTTCAGTCTGTAGGTGGCTTCTGTGGAGGAAGGATCTGTCGTTTTTTTTTATTTTTTGCTCTTACCAGTTTCGACCCAAGGGTAGGGAATCGATCTAATCAATCAGTATTCTAATAAGTTAATTTTATGGTGAATTTTGAACATTTTTCATTAAAAATGGCGCCTTTAACGTTAATTGTTACAGTGGTAAATAAATTCAAAATGTTGGGTGTGGTGTATGATGTTTTTATTACTTTTTATTGAAATTTTTTTTTAATATATTAATTAAATATACTGGTTTACTCTCGCCGGAAATCGAACCGAGGACCGAAAACAATTAAATATCTAATTATTTGAAGTAGGCAATTTTTAAAATATTTTTTGGAATTTTTTCGGTATTTCTAGTATTTAAATTACGGATTTTCAAGATGGCTGCCGTAACAAAACATACAACATTAATAGGATCCAATATGGCGGTCGTAACGTTAAGTGTAACGATGACATCGTACTCAACCAAGATGGCGGACGTAACGAAACATGCAACATTTATAAAATCCAAGATGGCGACCTTAAAAATAAGTGAAACAGTGATTTTTTAGTAATATTTTTTTTTAGTTTTTATTATTTAATTCAATTGATTAATTTTTTAATGATTTTTAAAGTTTTCCCGATTCTTTAACATAATAATTAGGTATTTTCTAGATGACGGACATGACGTTATACTAGGTGACAAAATATATACTTTGAAAAAAGTGGTGGGGGTTAGGGATGCAACATCGCTCTTAAAAGCATCGATATCACGAACATCGATGTTCAAACGAAAAAGCATCGATGTCAAAAAACATCGTTCTGACAACCGATACATCGATGTTTTAACCGATGTTTTTAAATATCAGGAAAAGCATGCCAAAATGATTTAAATTGTAGTATGTAGCCAAAAACCATATCTACTATAGTTTCCTGACCACAATATCCACAACCTATTTACAGTCGTGTCTCGTGCAGAACAAAAACATGTGTTAAAAGCAAATTCTGCTACCAAAAACTTAAAAATCCGCATGAACTACTTGACCAGCTCTCAGTAAACTTCAAAGAGTTGTGGAAAAATTTAAATGACTACAACTTCACAACATTACCAGAAGTAAAGGTAAACGTTAAAAGGGCATGTCCGTAATTTAAATGTATGTAAAGCTGGCCGTCTGTTCGGGGTTTATGTGTGTCAGTGAGGCGGGATGATAAGCGCGACGCTAGCTGGTGCTTCTAGCGCAGTGTCTCCTCTGGACTGGCGCGCGGTCTTCTCGTCGTCACAGGATAACTGAGAGAACTGAGCGGTGACCGTGACATTATATGGCCGATAAATGAAGATAAAGGTGTACTGCACTGCCCTTAAGTGGTTTCAAGATTCTGTATCGGTTGTTTTATGCCTAAAAATTACTCCGAAAACACGCCTTTTAGCCATTTTTACTCTACTAAAAACACAGTTTATAAACTTAATCCGAATTCAAAAGTACCTTTCGACATTCAGCGAACACTTAAATGCTTTTTGTAAACAGACCCCACTTGAATATCTTGAGTAGTTTTCAAATCACGTTGGTTTTTCCTGAAGTTCTGCGCACCGTGTGTGTGCCCGGGCAGACTGCAGCCTTAAGACACAGGCTTACTTAAAATAAAATTACCCTTGATTTTTATGTGTTAAGTTATAATTTCATGAATATATTGTAAATAGTACAGATCATGAGAGATCTATTTATCCAAAAACCATTGCGATACGACATTTAGTTTTCAAGAACCTGTTTTTTTTTTAATTTTTGATACTTATAAAACTTACATTTTTAAGTATAATAAAAAGTAGGTAAATACTAAACCATTTTGGTTGGTATCCTTATCATTTTCCCTCGTATTTTAAGATGTCCAAAATCATTTTAAAAATAACTATTTTTTTACACAATTTATTTTTAATTGAAAAAAAAAATAGGAAAAAAGCATGAAGTGTATGTGCAGGTTTAAAATGTAACATTAATTTTTTCGATAGAGCTAGCGAGACCGTATCGGTACCAATCAATAGCTTGTATGTACAACAAGCTATGAAATTGTCCATAAAGTCTCGCTGCTTTTTCCTTATATTTTTCTAAGTTTAAAAGAAAATTCTTATGTAAACAAATTTTTTTGACGACAATTATTTTTTCCAAATGATTTTACACATCTTAAAGTACTGGAAAAAAATTGATACTGAAATCAATCAAATAGTTCAGCATTTACAACATTTTTGATACCTACTTAAAAATGTAGAATTTTATAGTAAGTATAGAAAGTTAAAAAAAATTGTATCTTAAAAACTAATTGTCGTATCGTAATGTTTTTTATATATAAATATTCATGAAATGATAACCAAAATATTATACAAAAACTAGGGAAATTTTAATTATGAACGATGTTGATGTTTTCGGACTTTTTCGGCGATGTATCGCTCTTCAAAACATCGATTTTAACATCGATGTTTCAAGAACGATACATCGATGTTTTCAAAACATCGATGTATCGTTTGCATCCCTAGTGGGGGTCAGTCTGCCTGCAGCCACCATGAGGGAAGGATTGGTCGCCATTTTTTACTTTTTTTTGCCCTCACCGGGTTCTAACCGAGGACTCCAAGCTCCATGTCGAAAAAGTATGTTTTTAAAATATTTTTTATTAAAATTTTATTATTTTAAATTTTTTTATAAATTTTAATTTTTTTATTAAAATTGAATAATAAATAAAGATTTTAAAGATGACGACCGTAAAGAAATTTGCAACAGTGAAGTCATAATCCTAGATGACGTCAGAGGCTTATCGGAGGCTGTAGACATGGATGCTTAAGCCTCTTTTAGGAATTTGTGTTCTTTCTAAGGAAAAAGTCTTTTGATGTTTTTCGAAATCCTAATTTTTAATTTTTTGAGGAAGAAAGCGAGTAATGTTTCCTCAAAACGGGAATTTTTGAGTCACTTTGAAACATTTTTTGAGGAATTTTGAGGAATTTTTGAGTCCAAGATGGCCGCCGTGACGTCAGAACAATCGGCCGGCTCCACGGCACCGGCACCACAGCCTGAATCCTGGCGCAGGACATACCAAAACATACTACTATTTAAATTATAAAGAATGTTGATATATTTATATAGTTAAGGGCTCACGGGCAGTTATTATATATTTCATGCATATGGAATTGTATTGCATTTAATAAATTTATTTGTTTCGCTTTATGCTATCATTGCGGCAAAATTATGATACATTTGCGTACGATAATACGTTGTATACGCCGAGTCGTGATAATCGTTCGTATGTAGTGCTAATGGTAAGCACAGCCACATTGTCTCTGATGGTGTCACGTCCATTAGTGCCATACGCGGCAGAGTCGCAGCTGGTACCCCCCCCCCCCCCCTCCCTTCTCACCAACCCCCTCTAACCCGGGGGCAAAAGCGACAAAGAAAAAAAAAGGTTTGCGAACGTGTAATTTTGCTTGGTCGCTTCCGCCCTTACCCCGAGAGAAACGTGATCCGCTACCGACTGGCTGTGTTCGTGTGTCGAATGCGAAGAGCCCGCGCAGACGTGCGCGAACTGCCTGCAGCTGGGCTCTGGGAAAAATTTTGAGCGGGAAAAAATATTATTCATATAGTTTTGTAATTTCCATCATTCCCTCTATTATCTTTTTTTTTTTTAAATATATATTTTCGCTGATAGTCTGAAATGTGTCTCAATGGCCAGTTGCGCCATAAGAGTTCAGAATTTACTAAACAGTTCGAGTGATTGTTTTATTTCTGTATTGCTGCAATTTAAATCTCCACAAGCTTGAGTGAAGCTCCACTGATTTGCAGTAGTTTTTAATTGTAAGTTTCCAATATAGAGCAAAAATAGTCCCGGATGAACGGCTTGCAAACTTGCAAATACTAATCGAGGAGGTATCGCCATCTTCGTTCCTCAATGATCTCTTTCACACTGATGCTACCCTTAACACCTCTCCCCTCCCTCCCTCCCCCACACACACACACACACACAAATTGTTCCCGGAATTAATTAGCCGCGTTGAATGCGCGGACAACTTGCCAATTTGCCCTCCCACTCACCTCGGTAAAAGTGACCAACAACCCTTTCCTCTTCCCCTTTCAACTTCCTCCCCCTTTCACATTCACCGACCAATTCCGTAATTAGTTCCGCTCTGAAGTTACTCTCTCTTATCCCGTGCGAGCGCATTTCTGCGAACACATTTCTGTACCTCGGAGGCATAAGACACTATCTCGCATTAACCATAATTTTTCATGAAAGCAGTTTAAAGAATTCTAAATAGTACCTAACTTATTTACTCGACTATTTTCTACCCAAATTATGTCACTTGTTGACATATCGTAAATATAAGTGTTGTATGTCAACAGAAAGAACGTCAAACGGTTGTCAAGTTTATGGTTAAACGTGCATTTTGCCCAAAGAAGAACACAGTGTTTTATGCTTCTGAAGTACAGATTTTTGCTTGCCCTCCTTACTACACCCTCTTTAAACGGAGGTTAAACACATGACTGTCGATAGAGGAAGTGCGAGTTGTCCCGGATATCACTCTCCCTTAATTTTCCAACAAAGACACAATTTTTATTTTATTCCTCTACCATATCTCCGCCTCTAATACCTTACTTCATCAAGAAACAAATAAAACACGTCTAGTAATTTTTACATAAAATATTTAAAAAAATTTAGAATAATTTCTGTCGCTAAGAGCTATATATTCTCATAAAAACTGCGCGGACTCTTCGTTACTGTATACATCAAGTAGAGAAATACAATTAATGAGTGTGTATGAAAAATAATTATGTTGAGGTTTATATATAAGTATATATAAATTAGTTTCTAAAAAAATAATCCCTAATACATGGTTTCAGAAAAAAATTATTGCCTTATTCTGTCAAACTGGAGATTTCTCTAAAATATGGGCAGTTAACAAAAGAGAAATTAAATTAAAGCCATGGCTAAAAAAATAAAATAAAAATCTATTACCCAACAGCATGTAAGTTTGAAAAATAATAATATTTTAATTATAGTGACAGGATAGTCTAGAAGCTATAAAATAATTTTCAACACCCCGACAACATTGATGGAGATTATATCTTGTTAAAAAATGAACATCCCTTAAGGAAAAAAAAATGAACTCTATGAGAAAGCAAATGTAGCTAAGCTACACAGTATTTAACTATGGTTAGCATATATATATATATATATATATATATATATATATATATATATATATATATATATATATATATATTATGAGACGAGGCCATATGTGATTGTCCGATACAGAATTCAATAATTACAGGAAAGATCTCCTGTAACTATGTGTCAGTAGAGCCAATGGGAGTAAGCCTCTCAGGATTGGCTACCTGAAGAAGACTTCTGGTGAGTATACATCTGTACCTCGATGGTATAGGTCACCGTACCACAAGATGTTAACGCGCTAGAAGAGCAAGTTGTAGATTTGTTTCAACATTATTTATTTTCATGTTTCTTCGCTAGTGGAAGAATAGCTTTATGAAAATTGAATACATTATTATTAAACTTCCTCATGAGGAAAAAATAATTTTTTCAAGATAATAATTTTTTTGACATTAAACTAATTTGGAAAAACTTATTAGTACTTTTTACCAATACATAGAGCGAAAACTGTAGGTACATTATGAACATGGTTCCAACCACATTACATAAAAAAATCTTCATGGTGTTTCTTACCTTCTAGGTATGTACAAATATATATAAATATACAGCTTATAGCTCTTAACTGATCCTAAAACCTGAAGATGCCTGCTGAAATGCAGAGAGAAACGTCGCATCAGTACTAACTACTACTTATACTTCGCGGCTCACACTCTAAAGCATAAGTACCTAATCCAAAGTAAAGCCAGTAATTTTCTGATGTAATTAATTATAACCGATGTTTATAAATTGGCAAAAATGTAAAATAATTATAAATAAAGAAAATTCGCGCTGCGAAGAAAACAAAGAATGATAGTTAAAACAAAAATGCTTACAAATTCCAGGAAACTAAGTAAGATATTATTAAGAAATTATTTCGTTAATACGTACTTGAGGTTAGAAAAAAGTACAAAACAAATACAAATCAACAAGGAGAACAAATTATAGAGTAATTAAATGAAAATACACAACAAGGGATACGTCTGGCCATAATTTATCATCGAATTATATTCAAACGTTGGAAAAAAATTTCAAAGATCACAAAGAGGTGATGAATTTAACCTAAAGTTTTGTTTGCTACCTTGAACTACAAGTCTTTAGCATGTAGTAAAGATATCACAGCATCAACGTTTAAAATCCTGCCATCGCAATATAATTCGACTTGACTCGTCCGGATTCACATTATTGTAGGGCTCAACTGGAAATGAAAGTGACACGACTGGAAATGAAAGTGACAAGCCTGGAAATGAAAGTGACACAAGTGGATGATCCATATGGCCAAGCGTTTAGGAAATACAATTTTTGTCGTGAATTGGTCAATACATAAATTTTTTATGTTATGATAAATCGCGAGTTCGTATTCGCAATGCAAGGGTCGTAGGTTTATGTCCCCGTGCGGTTACTTTTTTTTTTTAATTTTTATGATACTTAACGCTACAAATTAACCGAAATAAATCATTATTTTAAAAACCGTAAAGTCGTGGAAAATTTGGGATTCCGAATAACTTCCCAAGAAGGAATATTAGTTAATAAAATCATTACTGTGCCTTTTATGAAAATATAAATAAATGGAATATATAATGTATTATTTAGATTCATTTGTGGCGTAAGTATCGTAACATTTTTAAAGCAAGCCAAAGGAAAAAAAAGAAGTTTCCACAAAGGAACTAACTCTTGCCGCTGCTCTAACCACTGCTTGGAAATTACGTTAACATAAGATACTTACGTATTATTCAATACCTGACAAAAAATTGAATTTCTTAAGGCTTGGCCATCTGGAGCCCTCACCTGCGATACTTTCACTTCTATTCGAGCCTTACAATACTGTGAATCCGGACGAAATCGGTAATGCTGAGTAGCTGACTTCCCCTTGTCAGTGTCACATCAGTTACTATATGCGTTGCCTGTGCTTCGCTTTGAAGCCGGGTTCTCTCTCATTGTTCATTATACGTAAAGGATGCGAAAAATCTTTTTTTAGTGTTGCTTGCTCTATGCTAGCTAATAAAACAAATATCGATTATGATGTGAGTGTGTTTTTGGATTTCATTGTTGGCTTGTATAATAATTAGACCACCTAAATCCGAACAAACGATTGATCAAAAGCAAACTGAAAGTACTTACACTGCATTGACATCAATAGGTGTTTGATTCAAATATCAATAGTAATATTTTAATAAATATTTTGAACATACTTATTTTAGACGAAGGCCAAACGTACTTTATATTACGTGAGAGTTTCGAGGCTGTTAGGTTTTACGATTTCCGGATGCATTTTAATACAGATGAACATAGAAAAGGGGAATAGGTAATTAAAAGAATAATTAAAAAATTCAACAAAATTCGGCTAACATCGTAAGAAACATGTAATTGATATCATTATACTTTCACCATAGAGAAATATGCCCACAAAATGGCATAACTATCGTAATTTGTTAACGATTTTAAGCAAAAATGATTAATAAAATGAAGTTAAATTTGTTTAAAAATATATTTAGAAAACCTATATCGAAATTAGAAAGAAAAAATCTTCGAGAAGTACATAGATTATTGGTGAAACTACGTAATTAATTTTATTTCTCTAGACTTTTAAGTGTCTCCACTATGCGAACGACAAACTCTTTTTTTTTATTATTAATATAAACATATAGTTAAATGGGGGTTGCTAAATATATATTTTAGATCACGCAGAACATGCTAATCAGCATACACACATATGTAATTCAAAATTAATCGTAGACTTATGTGAATGAAATTCACAAATAACTTAATGAGATCACCAGTTAAGAAGGACCGAAATACGCCAAATTTGTTTCAACAATTATTTACTGTATTAATATAGTTGTAGACTTGCCTGCAAATTCATTTCATACTAACGCTAATGAAAAAATACAAAAGTACTTAACAACCAGTCACTATTAACTACAAGGTTTACCATAAAATTATACATTATATAATATTTTATATTATATACATTGTAATTTATTTTGTAAAAGGAACATAAATATTCGTGTACAATTACAAATTTTTGTAAATGTGTACATTTACATGAAAACAACTTTTTCACTACAAAATAGTGTTCGTAGTAATTTAAATTCTTACCCGGGAATGTATGCTTTGTGTTGTCCCAGAACCTTCAATAGTTAAAGTAATTTGTAAACTGTTCCCTGAATAGATTTCCAATATTAACTGCGCATATTAAAAAGCAAATTAAAATAAGTTAAACCATAATTATTGAATATTAGATTATCTTTTCCATGGTTTAAAAATATATGCTCGAATGAAGCCTTAATTAAAAATATAAAATTATGCGCCAATTTTTGTAATAAAATCACATTTTTATCCTCGAAAAACGTGTTTCATACATGCAAAAATAACCATAACCGTGTGTTGTTAATTTTTGCAATATCGTTTTTGTAGTATTACACCCTATTTCTTGGCAAATGGTTTTCGAGGAAGTCATTTTTTATAGTATAGAATTTTTTTTTCTGTGTGTAAGTCTGAAAAGACTTATTTCTCGTAGAGTTGTTTCCTTGCCCTCATTTTGCAGGGAAGCAAATATTTAAACATTCCAGAGTTCGCCCCGGGATGTTCCAGATATCTTCATCACCGCAGCGCAGCGAGAATGAAAAAGGTTTTTTAGGCTAGTAGAGGGGTGCGGGGGAGGAAGAGAGAAACCAGCTCCGGGGTACCTCGAGTTTTGTTATTAAAAATATATGTATATATAGATATATAAACTGAAAGATTAAACCTTACCATACGCTTTCAATTCTCACGCGTCCTTTGACTGCGCAGGAATATACTGCACTCTCTCTTCAATTGGCACCTGGACAATTCTTCATGACCAGTGCATATCATTTGTGAACATTCAGTTTGAATTTCCTGACAAATGCTAGGACGGCCATCCTGTAGTTTCTAAACATACTGGTTACGTCATTTTACGTTGCTGGAATGGCTATGTTGGAAGCAAAAGGTGCTATTTGCGTGCAAGCTTCCACGGAAAAAGAGTTCAAATGATTTTTTTTCTCTCAATTTAATATAAAAAAACCAACGGTACTTTGTACATATTAATATTAATACATTTTGATTAACGTGCAAAGTTATTTACAGTTGAATAAAAAATTAGCTCTTTTTTTTCTCGGAATTATGTTTTTGGCTTATTTACCTCTTTGATTGTGTGTCACTCATATCGTATTTGATTTAACCAAGGAACGAGATAGTTGGTTACCTAGATATGCAATACGTCACTTACAACGTAAAAGTTAATCTTAAATACAGCATTGCAGGGTTTTCACAAAAGCGACGTTTCAGTATCGGTTTAGCAAAATTATAAATTATTGTGCTTGAAATATTGTTCTGGGAATTATTCTTGTACTGAGGACTTTTGATATAATACAATTATTTGAACCTGCTGTGTTCGTCTTTGCTTTAATTATTTCATGGGTAAATTTCTTTCACGGATAATTCTGCGCTGCCTGATATTAAAATTTTAACATAAGCTAATTTAGGATGGTGTTTTTATTTTATTTTTAATTTCGCGTGTTTGGAGTTTCTCCGAAACGGATACTGGAAAATGGCAATGTCTTATGTCGAAATCATTTTATTATATTCAATAATATGCCGTTAATGATATTTTTGAATAGTTGTAAAACATTTATGAAAACAATAAATAATAAGATAAAATCATTTTAAGGAAGTTTATGAAGTTTATAAAACGAAAAAATCAAACCAATGTATTTTTATGACAAAAACATTGTTGAAAATGTTTTATATATATATTTTTTCATTAAAGGGTTTCAAACATTTTAACTTTTTATTTTTAGTAAGATTTTACAGGAACATACATATTCTTTGTTTCAAATGTTACCCGCTGGATTTGAGGAAAAATACCCCATAGCCTACCATTAATATGTCCAAAAAAATTCAGTACTGATTTCTTTACTTATCATAGGTACCAATATTTTAATGACCAAAGTAGTTTTTCAAATGTCTTCTACCGGGAAACATACTAATCACTGGCCCCAATTCACTCATCTGAATAATCTGCGATCGTGCTTCGTCCTTTTTTTTTCTCTTGTAAATATTAGTTTAGATGAGTTACATAAAAAAATAAAATCGATGTTAATGTATTAAAAATGTCGTGTAATTTTTTTTTTGGTAGTGTGGCTTTTCGCACGTCATAGACATGAAAACACTCTTAAATCGTGCAAATGTATGACATCTGGCAAAATATACGTTTTTCGTATTCCAAACGAAGTGTCAATTTTTTTTTATCTTAACTAAAACTAAGTTTATTTGGTTGGAGGGCTCCGGTTAGAGAGGGACCTATGTGCGTCTCAGGCTAAAGCCTTTACGCCTAATTATGCTGGAGATGAGCAATGCAGGGAGAAGGTCACGTGCATTCAGTTTGCCCCTTAATTAAATATAGATTAAAACTATGTTAAGCTGAGCCCATAAGCTTGCACGGACACAAGGAAAAACCTAGATAAAAACATGAGGGGTGAAATAGGCATGCATTAATATTGTAGGAGGATGCACGTGACAGAGGAACGTTCGTATGTAGTGTTGTTGGTAACGGCACGAAAGAGAAATTCCCATGCAGGGGTAGGCGGTACTTGGACGCCAGGTCCGCTTCCATATTTTGTATCCATTACAGGACTTTTGTAACCAGGAGTGCAAGCTTCACTCACCACTCACCCACCCACCAGTCAGCCCCTAAAAGCTAAGAAACATAGAAAAATAAACTTATAAGATAGGCACTTGATTACTACAATTTGCACTATGTTTGATTTTTTTAATTGTTATCAATAGTAAGGTTATTTTTCATTGGATAGCAAAACTTATTGGTCACAGCATCTAATTTGGTACAGAGAAGGGATTTGAAAACTTTTGAAAAAATACCTAAATCTATGATAATTTTTGAATTTTTTTTTTTTTTAAATTTCAGAACCGTGAATAATTCGCCTATAAACTGCTCTCAACTTGAAGTTGAGTAAGTTATGGGTCAGCCATATATCTTTTAAGGATGGTATAAAACTGTTCAAGACAAATAAGAACAGAAGCGCTGGCAGACAGTAGATAACAACTGCTATTAAATATGTCGCATTGCTACGTACAGCTCTGGCCTTGTTTCATTTACTTTTACGAAAAATAAAACACGTCAGATTTTTTATTAAGTGAATTCAATTAAACTCTTGGCAATCTTTGTTTTAGCCAGTCATAAAGTCACAAGAGAACAAAAACAAATATCATTGCTGTTGGAACACGTACGAGAAATAAATTAAAGACATTCGTGCCGTTTTATTAAATTCTGAAATCATAACACCTTGGTCAATCTTTATGCAGCAAGGTACTGCAAATGACGGAAATATTTCGTTTGAGGAAGAAAAAAAAAAGAAACGAAGAATTTGTACGACGAGAAAATTAAGTTTTATAGTTACGTGCAGAAAAGTTTTATTTAGAAGGCAATTTACTTCTATTGGAAATTTGTTTAGTAAATCGTGAGAAAAAGCAAGTAAATTAAAAGTACGGCAATTTGCTTCAACTATTATGTGAGCTTAGGTCGCACAATTTTCAGGGAACACCTAGAGAGAATATTCATTTCTTCGTTGGTAAATTTATTCACTATACACATAAAAAAAATTCTGTGCTGTTACAAAAGATTCCTTTAGAAAGCAATTTCCTAGAAATAGTTTGTCATTCTACAATAAAGATATTGTAACTTAGTACGAAACATGGCTACGGTTGTTTTTGCACATATGAAATACGTTTTTTCCAGATCTAAGTATTGCTTGCAAAAATTGATGCATAATTTTATATTTTAATTGATGTTTCATTCATGCATATTTTTTAAAAAACCACGAAAAGATAATCGAAAATTTAAGGATTTGACTTGATTTTGTTTTATCATGCTTATTATGTGCGCACTTAATACTGGAAAGTTATTCAGGGAACTTTAGCTATCAAAAGTACTGGGACAATACAAAGCACAAATGCTTGCGTAAGAATCTGAACCCAGCATTACTGCAAAAACTATTAAGTATGTAGTGGTACAGATTTTTCGTGTAAATATACAAATTACTATGATTTTACATGATTATTTCTGTTCCATTTACAAAAATTAAATTACTGTGTATCAAACTGTTTCACGCTTCTGAATTGCTGTGAGTCAGGCTAAGTTATGGTAAGTAATGGATTCTTATATTATGTTTAGGGTTAATAAAGTCCTCGTTTTTATGCCAGTAGGCTAATTTAGAGGTGCCTTGCAAGGTAAACTACGTCTTATCTTACAAGTAAGGACACTACATGCATCCATGCCTTGCCCGATATTCGAACACAAAACCACTAGCACCTAAGCACTTCTTTCTACCACTGCAACACCAAGATCAGTGCTAATTAATTAAGTCTGTAAGGCTTATCTCACACACCACGCTATAATTAAGGAATCAATGTGAGCCAAAAGGTGCTATCGTGATTAAAACAGTTATTTGACAACAATTTTCTTTCGTTTCAAATTTTGACTGTGATAAAGCATACACGGAATAAAAAAGGCTTTGAAAATGAAACTGGAATAATCATGTAAATTTGCAGATATTTGTACGTTTGTATCATGACATGAAAGCAGCTGTATAGCTGGAACAGAATGTCCGATGTAACAATTGTTTCTTGCCCGAAAAAAAAAAGTATACTTTTTAATGTCCCAGCACCTACATTAGTTAAAAGTTCTTTATACACCGTTCCCTGAATAGCTTTCCGGTATTAACTTCTCACATAATTAAGCATAAAATCAACAAAACAAAAAGTCCAGTTATTGAATATTTTATTATCTTTTCCATGGTCAAAAAATTTATGATTTATATAAAATAACAAATAAAATGTTAAATGTTTAGCCAATGTTCGTGAGCCGATAAGAAATAGCCAGTATTGTTTTCAAAAAAAATGTATTTCATGTATTGCTGCGAACACTATTTTAAAGTGATACAGTTAGTTGTTTTCTTGTGAATTTACAAATATATATAATTTTACATGAATATTTATGTTACATTTACAAAAAAAAATTAGACAGTGTAGCGCGGGAGTTTTACGTTTTCACGCAAGTCTCATGCCTGCACGGCCCCTACGCGAAAGCCGTAAAGCACCCGTCTATCCGGGCACACGTACGGCATGCAGAGATTCGGGAAGATTCACGCGAGTTTGAAAACTGCACAAGCTATCCAAGTGGTGTCTGTTCACGTGAAACATTTAATAATAGGCTGAAGAAGTTTTAGTAGTTCTGTTCCGGTATTTCGTTTGAAAAAAAAAAAGTGTGTTTAGAAGAGTTAAAATGACCACAACGTGTGTTTTCAGAATAATTTTTAGTCATGAAAAATCCGGTGAAGATTTTTGAAGGCACTCAAGGGACTTGCATTACACCTTTATCATCATTTCTCTACCATATAATATAATGATTAAGGCTAAAATCTCAAAGTAGCCTAATGCACGCCGACAAACTCGCTCTTATCATCACGCCTCACTATCATAAATACCTCCCTGACTAGGCGGACCCCTTAAACTCTAAGTATAGTCTTGACGTCGACCACGCCCTCCTATCGAACATCGAGTGGTGACCTCGAACTTTAACACGGGGATGATAAATATAAGCATTTCCTGCACTCACCTTTACCACATTTAAAATTATGTGCTAATGTTTTTGCACTCATAGCCCCGTTTAAATATATTTGACTTCAAAAAAAAAGTAATTCTTATTTACGCAAAGGGGTAATATGATCACGATACTTGCACAGGCGTGTGTGTAGTGTATTAAGTAAGCGCCTTTAAAATATCGTGAACAGGTATTTTGGTACACGGCATTTGGCAAGAGTTAACTTCGTGAATGGAACGGAAGTCGAATGAACGGAAATGTGTAACCACGGTGCATAATTCGTCAAGATGGCGGACCCACGTGTAGCAATAAAAATGGGTAGGTATGTAATCATTTTAGTTAACATTAAGGGACATACCAAACATATTAGTGTGCCAAATGAAACTTTAATATCGTGAAAATCCCATGGAATGTATTTGGTAAACTAAAATAATCATTAAAAATTATTACAAGTTTTAAAATGCATAATATATTCGGTATTACAATATGATATTCACATGCTCCTTCTAAAGTCCTAATAGGCTCGGTACCACAAAGGTAGAGCGCGTTTGTAAAGTGTAGGGGCGAATTATTGCCATTGTTCAAAATTTGTCACTGGAGAAAACTATTTAAAACTTTTTAATTATTTTTTTCATTTACTAAAATTTAATATAATGTAATAATCTAAAATCGAAATATAGTATAATAATATAATATTAAATCAGCTCAAAATATTAAAGGTATGTATGTAGGAAGTATATACAGACTGATTTCAGTAGTTAAACATAACAAATATACAAACATATACTTAACGTTGTAATATGTGTTTTTAAATGTTTCGGGAATTTTTTTAGTATTGTCAATGAAGAATAACTTCTACCGTGTGCGGAAACTTTACAGTATTAACTGTGTAGTGAATTTTAACAAGACTAGCAATATATATATTTTTTTTAATCCTTGTATAAAATCAGGTCTAAAGGCGAGGATTAGGATTTTTTCAAGTGTTTAGCTTTTATTGGAGCCGTTTCTAAAAGTTTTAAATAAATGTCCCGGTGTTTCGTGCTGCTATCTGCGCGTTATAGTGGCAAGCAACGTTTACATTTCAGGCAGCGAATTCTAGCGGCGGGTACAAAAAGAACGTGTATGATCCGCGCCCAGATGTTCGGGTGCTTTTAAAAGCGAATATTTTAAATATCAGTATATAATTATGACGCTCGGCATTATTTGAAAGAATTCTACGTTGAATTTCATGTCCGATTTTCGTATTGTAAGTATATTTCCAGCAAGCACATTATGAGAACACATGAATTTGTTCGTTACTGAGATTCGATGTTTACACATCACTGGCCAGTACTGAAAGTCTTGCTCACATTAATTTTTATTAAAAAAAAACTTCTTCAGCAAGCGCCGAGCGAAGTTACTAAACTTTAGGTACTGACTTTCATAGCGCAATAGGTGGCACGCCATGCCGGTTCTCGCTGCGAGTTTCTACGTTCGAGCCCCGGTTGAGACGAGGATTTGAATAAGTATTTGCCTTTAATAGTCACAAATGTGTCATGTAAATTGTGGATTTAGAAACTGGATAGCAACCTTTTAAATAACAGATCATTAAATGAGGATGATTTGCTTGTCGATAATGAAATTTTGCCATAAATCTAAACTTTTACTTTATGTAAACTATTTTTAAGCATTAAAATGCAAAGAAAAAAAAAGCTTTATGGATTAGAATTCTGAAACACCTAGGGCTCCAATAACGTCGCTTCCTTCCTTGTTTCTTCTTCCCACGGTGTTCCTGAAACCATTCAGGAAAGGTTAAGAAAAGTATAAGACTGCTAAGTTCTTTAACACGCTTTCATTAGCTTCACTTGCAATCAACTAACCAACGAACTATGCAAACAAATCTTGGAAGTAGATTTTAACTTACTTTTAAACGTCGTATCGATTTAAAACTTTGCAAGTACAAGTCATCCGGATGATAACACAATAATTTGGTACCTTCGATCTGATCTGATGATGGAGCCAGGAGGTGGATCGTGGAACTTTTCAACTTTTTAGTGTGTAAATAATAAAAGCATGGTTTATAGTTTTTTAAAACTATAATGTTATTTAAGGACAAAACACAATTTACATAAGATAACAAATAACCGGAATCTTGATGTTGTACATCATGTAACCCACTTGTAGCACCAGTTTTCACACAAGTTTTGATTTTAACTCGGCAAGAACGCAGCGAAAACTTCGCAACCTCACGTCGTTCGTGTGAATCAGCCATTTTTGTTTCGTGTCGTGAGTGTACTAAATACACACACAACAGAACAGCCAAGTTTTTGGGTGACGTCACGTGGCAGACTTACTCAGGAAAGGCCTTACAACAGTTCCTTAAGCTGGACTCACAATAATCCGTCTCGTCCGTCCGTCACCCGTCCGTCCGTAAATCACGTGACCTGCAGCCAATCAGATGGCCCGGAAAATTCCATCCGTCCGTCCGTCGAAACCTTACCAAGCTTTAACTTTCGACGGACGGGCGGATGAAATAACCTCCAAAATGTTAGTAAGGTACCTGTTGCCGGCGACTTTTACTGTCTTACAAGGTTTTTAAGAATATTTATTTGTTTAGCTACTTCCATTAAATGTTATTAACATACATTTGAGCATGTTTTTAACAACTGAAAATATTTTAATAAATATTAGAGCGAAATAAAAATTAATTTAAATATTTATGTAGTGCTTAACTTTCATGATCATCAATATAATATATCTACACAAGATAAATTTTCACCAGTATTTAAGATTTTTGGTCTTTTGGCGGCATTAAAATGAAAAAAAAAACTAAATTTTTATTATATGACTTCACTTAATAATTTGCCAGCTGAAACAACCAATATTAAATGAAGATACGGGGGTTAACTTGATGTCCATTGTAGCCAGGCCGTAGTGTTTATCGCTGTAAGTATCTGTTCGTGAGCAAATGTTTATTTCTATTGTGTTTTGTTACTTATCCGACCGTGGAATCAGGCACGATAGTATAGCATTTATTCTGTCTGTCATGACCTTGAATAGTATGTTTCGTTTTTTACATGTAGCAGGAACGTGGAACAAGTAAGGCTCGTTACAACGCTGTCACTTAGGTCAGAATCGTGTGCATTCCTTCCATAATTAACTTAATTACCAAATCAGTGCATCGGTGAAAAAAAAACACAGTTTTATTGTGTGTACCAAAAATATAAAAAAATTCTGCACTTTTTACACAGACATTATTTAAATAACTTTAGTGTACATTTGTTTAATATGATACATCATTAGTAATTAATTATCAGGAAAACAAAATAAATTAAATAATTAAGTTACATATTAAAGAACAAAACTGTTTACACTAAATGGTGTTAAGTCTTATGTGAGAAAAAAACTAACTGTAAACAATATTTATGTAATAAATAAAGGGCTAAGTACTGAACACAAATATACAAACAGTAATCACATTGTACCAAAGAAAGTTGTGGCATATTCAATGCCAACTATTTTTTTTTAATTTGAGCTGTAAATATGTATATAATCCTGTTTTTATTATTCGAGATCACACCACAATAAATTGTGCGAATTGATACCAAAATAATGTATGGGTAAATATATTTCCCCCATGGATCCTTAGCTTTTTTTCCTATATGAAATAAAGTAAAATTCATTCCAAAAAATGTATGGTTAATTAATGATATATTTTATGGATTCACATAAGTGGATAGCCATTTCGCATGTAGCCTTAAGCAATGAAATTGTTGCGTGTGCTCCGCCCACGCACATCCAGATATGCCGCGCGGCGCCTAACCGCGCGCCGATGCAACCAGCACAAGCAAAGTGTTCGCGCGAAGTTCGGAGCCGCTCGGGAGCCCTCGGGGAAGCTCGTTTTGGCGGGCTTGCCAACCGGACATCGCCGAAGGCGCCTGTTCCGGTTGCCCCGACCGAGAACGTTCTGCCATGTTTGATACGAGCAGTTCGCAGAGTATAAAAGGGGGCCCATATTGCGGTGAAGCAGGAGAAAAAAGAAGGCGGGAGAGGGCTGCGCTGCCGAGGAGAGAGGTCGTCTGACGGAGCTGCTCTGCCAGACCATCCAGATCTTCAAGGAGCCGCCCTGAAGTGAAGAGCGAAGTGATTCGACAAGTTGTGCTAGCACTTATTTAAGTGCTACACAGCCACCGAAAAAATTCCTGTGCGCCCAGTGCGCACAGGGGGAAAAGTTAAAGTTGCTGTTAACTGACTCGGACTAAACAGCGCCCAACACACTGGTTACACCCGGGGACTAGTCCCCCTTGGCCTAGCCGCTTGCGGTCAGTGGGTGAACAGTGTAGATAGGCTGTGACGGACTTAGACAAGAGAGCACCATGATGGACTCCATGACGATGACTCCCATGCCCTCCGGCGACACCACGAGCGACGGCCCATGGCAAACGGTCCAGGGCAAGCGGCCGAAACGAAATCACGATGACATGGTAGGCGTGGCCGGGGGCCCCTCACCCCCCGCGCCCTCCGCAGCGCCCTCAGCGCCCGGCGCGCCCGCAGCGCCCGCACAGCCGCAGCAGGCAGCGGCCAGCAAGAAACCAGCAATCAAGCCGCTCTTTGTCTTCCTGGACAAAGGGCACAACTACCCGACCATCTTCAGCTCCCTGAAGAACTCCCTTCAGGAGAAATGGTCGGTGTACAACCGAGGCCGCGATCAACTCCAGGTCCAAACGGCATCAGTCACCGAGTACCACACCGCGATCAGGGCCTTAAAGGCGATCGGCGCCCAGTACTCCGTCCTTCTCCAGAAGGACGAAATTCCAAAGAAATTCGTGTTCCGCGGCGTACATCGCGAAACCCCGGCCGAATTCCTGACCGAAGTCTTCACCGACATGCAGCTCCCAGTCCAGTCCTTCTGGTTCTTGGAGAATCGCCAAACACGCCAGAAGTGCGACAAACTGGTTGTCGAGGTCCCTCAGACCTGCGACACAGACACAATTCTCGCGATCAGAGAATTCGCGGGCATGATCATCCGCGTTGAGGACTACCGTCACCCCGCGGGTCCTTCACAGTGCAGCACCTGCCAGCGGTTCTCGCATGTTGGCAGAGGCTGCAGCGCCAAACCAGTGTGCCGCTGGTGCAGCGGCCCCCACCGCGCTCCCGACTGCCCCCACGGAGGACACCGCGACCACGTGAGGTGCGCGAACTGCGGCGGGCCACACGCGGCCAACTACCGCGGCTGCTCGGTGTATAAGGCCGAGACTCGCCGACACCTCCCCCTTCAGCAGAGGAAAGAACGCGAGCGCCAGTCCAAACTGGCCATGCGCGAGAATCGGCGAGCTGCGGCTGCCTCACAGGCGCAGCCCCAACACCCAGGCCCCTCTGGCCAGCATCCAGGCCCGTCAGGCCAACAAGGACCACCGAGGCCCAACCCATGGGGCCCGCCCAGGTACCCGGAGCCGCAGTACTTCGGCCAATACCTGGCTCCACCGCAAAACCGGTATGCTCCGATTGCGCAGGAGCCATCTTACAACGAAATCGACTACCCGGCCATCGCAAACGATTACCGACCGCGCCGCCAAAATCGGGGACAACCAAAGCCCCACTTCAAGAAGCACCACAGCGGCCACAAAAATGGCGGTGGTGCTTCCCCCGTGACGCGTGCAGAGAGAGACAGGCAACCGGTCACACCCGCGGCACCTGCCCCCTCACCCAAACCTACCCCGCGGGCCAAGCCACAAGCTGCCCCCGCCCCACCACCTGCCGAAACAATGGCAGTAGACGCGGCCCCAGGCCCATCGACCGAACCACAGGCCGTGCCTCACAGCGAGCCCGCACCAGCGCCAGACATGTCGCAGTTCCTCCAGGTCTTGGAACAGTCCGAGACCTTTAAGGCTGACCCAGTTCTGGCCGCGACCATCCTCCCTATGTGCCAACTCATGGCCATATGGTGCAATCCCGCAACGGAGCTTAAAGAAAAAATCAGAGCCACAATGGGCTTTGTCCAGGTCATCACTGCTCGCCATAATGGCAGCAAATAATCAGGGACCCGACATAACACAATCGACCAACCACACAAACTTACACAAAATCCTTTTCTGGAATGCAAATGGAATAAAAAATAAAATGAACGAATTTATTCATCACCTCGACAAATATAAAATAAATATTGCGGCAATAAATGAAACACACTTGCAACAATCCGATCGGTTCACAATTTTAAATTACGTCACATACAGATGCGATAGACCAAATAATAGAGGAGGGGGCGTGGCCTTAGCTGTGCATAAGAGTATAAAACACTCAGAATGCCAGCTCCCTCCCTTTCCAAATTTAGAAGCTGTAGGAATTAATCTTGTAATAAATAGGCAGCAAATTAAATTAATTTCTATTTACGCGCGACCAGGCAGATCACTAGAAGTAGCAGACCTAGATTTACTATTTGATGTAGGCCCTTCGTTTTTAGCAATCGGCGATATAAACGCGAAACATATAGAGTGGAACTGTAGGTACCAAACAGCGAATGGTAGACTACTCTACATGCACCAATTAAATAGAAACTATCATGTCTATGCTCCCTCAGAGCCCACGCATGATTTTGGTAGACAAAACACACAACCAGACATTTTAGATATTGCACTTAATAAAAGAGTAAATTCCGGATTTGAACTTGAAGTTGTGCATGAAATGTCTTCCGATCACTTTCCGGTACACATTGTATTTGATGATGCAAAAACAGAGTCAAACACGCCTCGTAAAATCAAAGATTATAAAAAAGCCGACTGGGGGGGTTTTCAAAATTATCTCCGAAATAATCTACCGGACGCGGCCGAAATAAACATAACAGACAGTGAAAATCTAGAGGCAGCAATCACTGAATTAACAACAAAAATTCAAACCGGAGTAACCAGGTGCATTCCAGAAAAGGAGATTAGGTTAATGCATGACGAGCTGCCAGCACACATAGGCCAATTAATCACACAAAAAAGTCGACTGCGCCGCGAATACACACGACGTAGAACGGCCCAAACCAAGCGCCGAATAAATGAATTACGAACAGTAATATCAGACGAAATTGCCCTTTGGCGAGCGAGCACATGGGACGCAAAAATTTCTAGGCTCAAAATCCAGGACAATAGTGCCTGGACTATGACCAGACGTCTCCTAAATAAAACAGATAAAATACCACCACTACAAACAGACACTGGTATTGCCTTCCAACCCCGTGATAAGGCAGAAGCCTTCGCGAATACACTTGAAGCTGCGTTCCGGCCTCACAATCAGCCGTGCGACAGGCAATTCACTGCCCAAATATACAGGGAATTGCGCCTGAAACTACAACAACCTGTAGTTGCAGAACCAGTCCCTACACTAGCGCAAGAAGTCAAACGTGTTATTAAACACATGCGACCTAGAAAAGCCCCGGGGAATGATAGTATACAGGCTATCGTCCTAAAACAACTACCAGATGAAACACTCGAATACTTAGCAGCATGCATAAATGCTATGCTAACACTACACTACTTTCCGACACAATGGAAAGAGGCTAATGTTATAGTATTTCATAAGCCAGGAAAAGACAAATCCTTGCCGCAAAACTATAGGCCAATTAGCCTACTAAATACACTCTCTAAAGTAGCAGAATGTATATTATTGAACAGACTTAAAACACACATACGAGAAAATAACATATTGCCTGACGAGCAATTCGGTTTTCGTAGTGCACACTCGACTGTACAACAGCTAGTCCGCCTAACGGAAGAAATAACTAGCGCATTTAATGTGCGGGATTATGTAGTAGCTACATTCCTGGACGTAGAAAAAGCCTTTGATCGAGTCTTTCACGCAGGTCTAATCTATAAAATGTATGAAACAGGCTTCCCTGACTGTTACATTAAATTAATAACATCTTACTTAGCCAATAGGACATTTAGAGTCACAACAGAAGGCTCTAAATCAGACATAAAACCTATAAATGCAGGCGTGCCACAAGGCAGCATTTTAGGCCCTGTTTTATTTAATATATACGTGAGCGACATGCCAAAACCTGCGCACCGCCTTGTAAAATTAGGCTGTTATGCGGACGACACAGTCCTCTACAGCCGATCGCATAACCTACAATTAGCCACAAATAGGCTACCAACCGCACTGAGCTCCATGCAAGATTGGTGCACAAAATGGCGCATAAAAATAAACACTACAAAATCAGAAACTGTAATTTTCACGCGAAAAAATCTACCACCCCACGATCGCAGGCCTGAATTAAACCTGTTCGGCGACCAAATTCCCCATAAAGACGTTGCTAAATATTTAGGTGTTCAAATGGATCGCAAACTACTATACAGGATTCACATAGATTCGAAGAAGGGACAGGCACATGGCAGAATGTGTGCATTGTACCCAGTAATGAGTAGGCGCCTCGGAGGCACAGTAAAAAACGGACTGCTGCTCTATAACGCCCTCATCCGCCCAATAATTACATATGCAGCCCCTGTGTGGGCTATAGCAGCTAAATCACACCTTGCAAAACTACAGCGAATACAGAACAGATGCATTCGCATCGCTACAGACGCTCCCCGATACTGCCCAGTCGAGGCTCTCCATCGGGAAACGAACACAGAAACATTACATGATTTTTACGTCCGAACCACACAGACATTTTATGACAAATGTGCAACACACGAAAATCCACTTGTTTCATCACTAGGACAATATGATCCAGATGAAATAATTAAATTTAAGCGACCGAAAATGGTACTTGCGCACCGACCACCGTAGAGCGCTATGATTGGCCGGACCCTCCGGCCAATCACAGCGCGCGCGCGCCCAGAGTCCGGACCCCGACCAAATGGTTGCGGACTGTTCAGAGAATTCCGTCCAGCGCCGAGTGTGGCTATACTGTAATGGGTGACCATGCCGCTGGGCACAATACACGAGCCTGCTGGCAGCTCAAACAATCACATCAAGCTCTCACACAGCCCGTACAACACCGTTAGAAATAAAGCGTAGGAGTTGTTGTCAGGGATCCGCGATGAAGGAGTGGGCAATTTCTCTAACCGACCGACTGCCTTTTGCTGGCGACAGGCGATCTGAAGCTATGTCATCTCCAGAGTGTGTCCCGACACATCAACTTGCGGGTAACACAATACAAATTAATTACTCGTAGCTTCATAGCGTAGATGTTGCGGCTAGGGTCTTGCAATGACGGATCAGGTAATTTCTCTAACTGACCGACTGCCATCTTGGCGACAGGCGACCTGAAGCTATGCCTGTTCCGGAGTACGACCCAGTGCCAATACTCGCGGTTAATTAATGCAATGAACAACACCGTGCGTACACAACATATCACTCTTCTTTTATCTTAGGTACGCGAGCTGACTGGCAGCTTGGTGGGAACAACAACATGTTGCCCCTAAAGACCAGTGCCCACCAAAACAAATGCGGACAAAAGGTCCAAGCTCCCAAATTGCTTAGTAGAATTTTTCTATCTGCCCAACTCTTCTTCCAGGACCATCCTTCTTTTCCTGTACTCAACCTGCCTGCTAATAATGCATGATATTTTGCATCCCGCATGAAAGTGCCCAGGGTTTTCCCTGTGTCTATGCAGGTTTTACCTGGGCCCAACTTATCTAGTAATTAGTCTAGAATTAAGATAGGGGAGTTAGCCATGGCGCCAATTGCTGCCATGGTTGGCCAATCCCCGAACAAAGCACACGATGCATGCCTCCCTTTCTGCATGGCTTAAACCCAGCATGATTAGGCGTAAGGGCTTCGGCCTGGGACGCACCTAGAGTCTTCCCTAACCCAGACCCCTCCCAAACAAAATACACTTAGTTTTAGTTAGGTTAGGAAAAAAAAAAAAAAAATTGTGAAGCAGGAGACTCGTCGCGACCGCCAGCGACGCCAGCCGGAGGCCCTGCTGGTCTTGCCTGCAGAAGGAAGCTACACCGTCAACACGTCTCGCCGGCCTGCCGTCACGCTGCCCGTTGGAAGAAGCTCCCACTTGGTAATGTACTGTTTCGTCGTAGACACTTATAAACCGAGTGGGTAGAAAACTTAGTGAGAAGAGGGGCAGTGGTGACGGAGGCAAGGCTTGGAGACGGCGGTGTGAGCTTGACTACCGACTGGACATACAGCACTTAGGTGCGTAACCCGGCAGTGACACCCGAAGAATAAACCCAGTGCCCACACCGACGAGCATTTCTGGCGCTAAGATAGTTTGCGCAGATAGTCACTGGTAATCCATGCAGCGAGTTGCCCGCAGAAATACGTGTCGACAAGAGTCGACGAGGTGTTAGAGTAATTATTAGAGGTCTGCGTACCTACGTAAATACATGGTATATGTATTAGTCATCTTGTGTACAAATAGTATTATTTTAGTTACTGATGTTTGGTAACTTGTTCATTGACAGAGGTCAACAATATATTTTCTTTTACAGTCTGGGAATTTATGTACGTTGTAACTTAGCTTTTCTTTTGACGGTGTACCCAGCGCCAAGCGGCGTGCCTAGTATGAGAGCACGGGCAATTGTAAAGTTGATTTGTTAAGGTGCACTCACGTGTCTCATTATTGTTAAACGTTTCTGTTCGCAGACTTTCGAATCAGAGCCACGCCGCAAATAGGAACTGTTTACGTTTTCGTCATTAATGTTGTAATGAATAATTTCTTGTATGATCAGTAATAAATGTATTCAGTTGTAATAGCTTTCGATGACTTTTCGCCACACTCTGTTTCCCTTCCTACTCCTTGTTCCCCTCGTGTGTTTAACACGAGAGGCTACAAAATATTAAATAATAATTGAAAACACCGAAAGGCTTTTAAAATTCTTGTAACATTTTGTTTAAAATAGTTATTTGTTTAATTTTCATTTGCACGTTAGTGTATAAAATTAAAATTCGTAAACTATAAGTCAGGTTACCTCAAAGTTCTCATCCTTTAGTTCATCTTAAAAAGAAAATTCCGTTTTTTTCCCCCCACTTTTCTGGAATTTCACTACAAAAATTATTTTGTAGTAGATTGAATGTATTGCACAACATACTGAAAAAATATCAAATGATAGTAATAGCTATACAACGTTTGGTAACGTTGAACTCAAATGAACGCCAAATATCTACAAAATGTACATGCAGTTATAAAAGAGTAATATATAATAAAGAAGTTATGATTTTTTTTTATTCTACTCTTTATTTTTTATCCCCCTGCAGCAATGATTCGTCTAAACAAAAATTATTTCAAACGAAAGTTTTAGATAAAAAAAATTTATATTAAAACATAATCCGTACGAAGTAAATGATGTGCCTATGAAGAGATTTAATGATTTTATCGTCCTCCAATCCTTGTTTTTTAAACCCCATGCAGTTATGTTTGGTCGTATCAAAAATTTTTCAGACAAAATATTTTTGGTATTACTCCTGCGAGTTATAATACGTTCAAACGGATGTGACATTTTCCATATTATTGGAGTTTCTGCGATTTTTCTGTTTTTTTTTTTTTTAAAAACACTTCCCCATATCAACTCCTTTGGTCGAATATTGCCCATTAACGAACTCGGCCAAGATTTTCACTACTAGATTTTAGGTATCAGTAAGGAAGTGATTTGTAAAAAATTGCGACAGTTATCGTGTCCACAAAATTGTGATGTGTGTGTGTGTGTGTGTGTGTATATATATATATATATATAAACCTCTGAGTTGACGATGGTTTCGGGGTCTTTGGACCATGAAACGAAAAACTGTATAAAAATGTTCCGAAAGTCGCGCCATGATAACGGCTACAATTGGTAGTATTTCTTTGAAATCTATCTAAAACTAAGAGGTGGAAGAACAATCTGCTCTTAGGACTCAAGAACACGTGCAAGAATGCCAAATGTCCACAAAGGCAATCAAAAGAAATGCGAGTCCTGTCATTTCTCTACAGCACAGAATGTCCGAATTTGCTTTCCCGTTTTTTTTTTCTCGGGCACAAACGTAGATAGAGCGAGGGAGCGAGAGAACAAATGAAAGCAAGAGCGCGAGGATGTGTGTCCCGATTGGTCCATTTCGGTCCACACTGTCTTGGTCCCGGGCCGTCGCTGGACCGGCGAGAGGAGACTTCGTTCTGACGAGACGGTCGTGTCTCTGTGGATCGATGGTCCTTCATTAAAGCCCGCGTGGTGAGGAGAGGAGAGGGGAGGATGGTCTGGGGCAGGTTTTTACGACCCAGCTTCGGCGGTTACGATCCATCAGACAACGGGGCTGGAGCAACGACCGTACACCTGGAAGACTGGGAACTCAAAGTTGGTTTTCTGTACCAGCGTACGATCACCGACTACACTGCCATCTATGAGTCTACAAATGAAGCAACAATATCGAAAGTGCGTGATGATAGAATATATTTAAGAAATCTATTGCCAACACATTTTTTTTAGGCCGGAACGGAGGAGCTAGATAAATGCAAGTCACGCATGGTAGAATATTATTAATAATAAATAACTCAAAACTTGTTTATTGGCAGGATACGCCAAACAATTTCAGAACACTGAAAGCTGTCTTTCCTTCGTTTTTAAAAGGTTCTTCTTTACATTATGTAGCTACAATATTATACCTGACAATTTCATTTTCTTCAGCTATTATAGAAGCGATCAGATGGTAACAGATTATCGTAAAAAAACTCACGAAACAAAAATATGAAATGATAATTTATACCTTTTGCTATTATTTATTATTTAATTCATACATTTTCATTCCATCCTGAACATTTCAATTAATATTTGATCATAAGTGTTAATGCTCTCTATGAATTTACAAAAAAAACACTAGCTAGCTATAGTAACGCTATCATGATTTTAAAAACCGCTTGGGTACATATCTGGCTACATATTTGGGTTTCCACCCGCTGGGCTGGAGGGCGCACCGTTCATCTCCAAGTTTGGACCCCCAATGTTCCGCGTATTAATTGACTCATTCACTTTCAGTAATTAAGGCCTGTATCACACTGTGCTTTTCTGCCGCAGCGGTTTTATTTTTGTGTGTGGACGTGTTAGCTTTCGGTATACGGCATTTGGTGTGAGTGATTTCGCAAATGCAACGGAAGTCGAATGGAACGGAAATGTAACCACGGTGCTGCCATCTATGGCGGACAGCTCGAGCCAAAGTTCACATAGCCAATTTTAACAAGATGGACAGACTTTTAATAAAATTTCTTGTCTAAAATCAGGTCAAATGCCGGGGTTTGATATTTTTCAAGTCTTTTTGTTTTGTTTTATATAGGAGCCATACCATTATATAGTTTAAAATTTCGGTTTGCTATTCAGATTATTCAACAGTCAACGTAACAGCTCCGGCAGCGAATTAAAGCGTAAGGGGACGAAAACTATATGTTATTCATGTCCTTAAATTTATTTGAAAATACAATTTGCATATATTTATCACGCTCCAAATTATTTTAAAAAATTCTCCGTTAAATTTCTTGTCCGAGCTTTGTATTATAAGTGTATTTGCAACATGAGAACACGTTAATTTTATCTTTAAAAGATTTGTGCAATGGGAGTGCATGACTTGATGTAAGTTTTTGGACATACGCCATTAGCAATGGCGTATGTCCAAAAACTTACATCAAGTCAACACGTTAATTGGCTCGTTGCCGAGGTTAGATGTTGCACATCACTGGCGAGTATACTGAAAGACCTGCTCACATTTTTTTTTTTTTTTGGCTGAACATTCTTTCGACATATTTTCTCAAAACGCACATTGCAGGTCTCTCCAGAACGCACCAAAAACATCATAATCGATCATGTAAACAATTTATCTAGAATAAATTACCTATAAAAAACTGATAAAAACGCTCCGATTCAACCGAAAAATGTAACACCTTTCTAATCTGTACAATTCCCCCCCCCCCCCCCCCCAAATCACTAAAGTGTAAGATATTGAAAAAGAGGTATTCAGGTGTTGCTAGTTTTTGTATGTTTACTGTACAAACCTACTATAACAATAAGCTTTTGAGGTATTTTTTTATTTACCCCGTTTTTCCTAAATAAACAATTGAAAAGAAGTACAGAAACTATATTATGCTGTATATATTAAATGGTTTCTCAGTTACATACCTTCTCATTTTGCATATTCGATGATATTTTTCTTTTGTAAATTTTTCTTCCTTTTACACACCTGTTGGAGTGGAACTTTAGAAAAAGATTACTTTTTTTCGTAATGTTAGTATTTTTATTATTATAATTAATGGCATTTTGGGCTGTAGATGTCTAAAAACACATCTAATTGCTCTACCAAGAAACTTAATATTCGCCGACATGGATTCAGACGACCTAATAATTTTCGTAATTGATTTTTTTTACCGTTGTAAAAGTGTGTTTATCTTCAGGAGGGTATTTTGGTTTATATAGACCATCGTTACTAAAATTAAAGGTTGGTTAGGATTTATTTCAGTGACGTTTAAAGTAAATTCAAATAAATTATTCTTGGAAATGATGGTTTGATTCAGACTATGAAATTTTACGAGCGTCGAACTCCATTTCAATTAATCGTAGGCTGTGCTACAAATTACCATGTCCTGTGCTGTGCTGTGCTGTGTAAGTTCTTTCTCTTACTCGAAAAAGGTTTTCATAGATAGGTTTTATCAGTACTGAAACTTACAAATCGATTCCACCAAATAATTTTGAAAAAACATGTTTTGAAAGTTAAGTAACTTGAAAAATAAAATTCTTGTGTCCACACACAACTGCTTAAGAAGATGGCATTCCAATCTGTAAATAAGACTTGAATACACCGAAGGTTATCTACTCAGAGCCATAATTTAGTCACGTGAGAAATTATGACCCTCCGTAAGCATTACGGCTCAACAATACTACTAAGCCCTTCACAGATGTACTGCTAATTCATGTATAATACCAGCCTAAACGTGTGTATTCGTAAACCACTTGTAGGCCTATTGCAAGATAAATAAATGTAATATATCTCTCTTTGATATTTGAATTTTTACGTAATAAATAATTTTCTTTCAGATTATTAGATATGTAAACCAAATAAAAAGTTAAAAACATGTTTGCTTGTCTGTGAGAAAAGATTTAGCAGAAAAACTACCAATGTCATTTATCTGAAATTTACCGAGGAATTATATAATAACTCCAGGATAAATGTGGTTAATATTTCAATGCGATCATAATTATATGCCGAAAGTAAATTAATGTAAACGGAGTTATAACTTCATTGCGCATTATATTTTGTATATTGTGCGTGTGTGCTCATTATTATAACATATTATCTTTCATATTTATCTCGACACAAATACCCACACAAAAATATTATTTTATTTATATTAAATAAAATAGAAAAAATTTGTTCTTCCTATATAATATCATAACTTATAGTTTCATTGTAAATTAGAAATAAACACAGCAATAAAGAATGATTTGACTAATAAATAACTAAAATATAGTTTTTATGGGACTGCAAGTAATAATATTTTTATAGCTTGTAACAGGCTTGTACAACAATTTTTTAACGTTATTTCATGTTCCTCTTGACGAAATATTTATACTCCAATCTTCATCTCCAAACATCTTTAAAAAAAATGTTTTCTCTTGCTTGTAAAGTTAGTTACGATAATGAGCGAATTGATTTGAGAAACAAAAGACAAGCTTTATTTTAAGCAGCTAATAACTTGTGTTAAAAGTTTTCAAGTAAATGTTCTTTCCGCGAGTGTAAGACAGGGCAGAGACGTGGAAGTGTTTTGACGCTGCCCTCCAACCTTTAGGGGAAAAGTTATTCGCTCAAATTTATTCCGACGAGTGAAACTCGGGGACGAAGGCTGCGCGCGAGGGCGGGGTCCGAGGGGGAAAATGGCAAAGAAAGATGACGCGTAATGCGGTCTTCATTCCTCTGACGCGTCTGGAGTCCCGCATCCGCGAAGTTCTTTCCTCCAGCTCTTTCCGCAAGGCTCTTTTCCACTTCCAGGAGCTCTGTCTGCTTTCCCGCATTTCTCGGCTTGTTGACACTGTTTTCGGAATAACTCCTCCGACTGTTTTAAATCGCACATTTTCTCACCATTCTTTCTGCGTAACAAGAAATAAAAAAAAATAGAAAAGACGTGCCCAAGATGCATTCCAGCTTGTGAGGACAGTGATATATGTCACACAAATATACAAGATCTACCTCAATATTCTTAACCTACAATATATTAATTAAAGAATCTTAATCTTATTTAAACACATGAAAAACAGATAAGTTTCAATGTGCCGTATAAACAAGTAAAATAAAAGGGAAAAAATGGGTATTTATCTTTATTATTCTTATTTGTTAGAACATCCTCCAATCATGGCCGCATACACAGACCAATCGCAATCCAGCTTTAAATGTCCCTATATAAATACTGTGCAAAAACACCAGGCCTATAGATGTTACTCGCCTTTGAACATGGCTGAACAAGGCATGCCAAAACGACCGGCAAATCTTTTTTCATAAACGTTGCCTCAGTCCAGAAGACAAGTAGTTTTTTTTTTTTAAGAATACTATTGCAAGAGTATGCTTTTGTATTTTATAGTTCAGAATTTGCGATGGTTAAACAAGTTGTGGTAAGACTATACAGCTGTTTCCGAATACCTCCTTAAAGCAAACTTTAGGCTAAAATATTCTTGAAAAGTGCATCTTAAAGTTGCAAAGAACAGCCAATGCATTCTTTCGTGGAAGAATGATTCCGTGTGGCATTTTAAGTGTTTGTGGAGCTATATTTTAGTACAATGCAGCTCTGTTAGTTTAATTATAGAGGTAACTGCTGTTTACACATTTTTACGTTTATCTGTAGAGTGTGAAATGATTGACTTAAACGTGTGTAAATTTATAATAAATTTAAAAAATATATAGATGTAAATAATTGAAAGATAAATAAATAAATTTCTGCCGATTAACTATATCTTTGTCGATACTTCAGGTTGTGTTATCATTGAAGAAATCCAGTTATCCTCTAAAGGCTAGTTTGTCACTGGAATACAATTATTTTTTTTTAAATGAAAAGGGATACTTTTGCTAAAACTACAACGGTAAAAGACACAACTTTCGGAATGAGCATGCAATTGTTCTCAATGTTTTGTAAGAGGATACGAAGTATGTATTTATTAATATATAGGTAGGCCTATATATTAGAGTGGTCCTTATTTATAGGGGTGGAAAAAAAACTTCGTAATTCCGGGTTGCCCACCCCTCATTTTTTTCCTTTCCTTTTAAAATGACGATATACAAAATATATTTTTTGAAAATTTTAACGTTAACCCGTGCCGCATCGCCATTGAATATGGCAATGTATGGTTAAAAATTAAAACTAGCTAATAAATTTAAAATGCTGTTATATTTTTTATTATTTTTCAATGAATAGTTTTTAAGTAAAAGAAATACAACTTGGAATATTTATGAAAAACGTCTTAATTCAAACTTCAACAAATTTACGTCTTAATGATTTTTTCTTGCATTCCAGGAATTTCTTCCTATTATCTTCGACACAACCTTTGAGGGGGGAAATAAATAAATTGGTAATTCTAGGTTCCCCACCCCTTATTTTTTTCCCCTTTTCCGTTAAGTGACAATATACAAAATGTCTTTAGTAAATTTAAATTTAGCCCGTGCAACATCGGCCTTGAATATGGGGAAAAAAGGGTAACAAATTAAAACATGCAAATAAATTAAAGACGCTAATAGATACTATTTTATTTTCAAAATACATTTTTTTTAATGAACATTTAGGTGCGTAATAAAATAATAATTCCAACTAAACAAATTTTCGTTTTAAAGAAGTTTTTTTGCAATCCGGGAATTGCTTCAATACTGTGAAAAAGGAATTGTCTTTGTTTTTCATTAGCTGTGAACAGTCCGTTATATCTTGTATTAATATCACGCCGCTCTCTGCCGTGTAATTTACTACTCTATAATTAGTAATTGTTTTTTGACTCTCTAAATAGTCATCGTCTGCGCCCCAAAAGTCTGGGCTATGATTCAAAAAGTTAGTGTTGATTTCTAATTTTTTCAGGAAATGTAAACTTTTTGAGAAATGAAGTCTTCAATTTTTTTATCTCAAAAAAAAAGAAAAAAAATCCCTAAATCCTTTTTTTATACTCTATAATAATATTTTATGTATATGTCATATAAAAATGTTTTTTGAGCCAAGCATTGTTAATAATGACAGGTTTCCGTTATGTTTAAATATTTTCATAAATTTCATAAGCAAAAATAAATAAAGTAATTATCTTACCTGTAAGGTGAAAAGTATCGCTTGGATAAACGGAATACTGTCTTTCCGTGTTGAGATTTTCCCGTTTTAAGTTTTCAACCATTTTTATATTTGATGATACAACAACATTTTTTATCGAAATTTGTTAAGATAGCCGAATCTTCTGATAAATACCGTGACTGCAAAATTTCTACAGTGCAGCAGATTAAATACCTTTATTTATAGTTTCATATTTTTTCAATTGTTTTATAAATAGTAAGTCATTCAATGGCGCCTGTACAGCTAACGAACACTCCAGCTAGGCTTTTACATAAAGTTTCACTAAGAACACACATATATTTCATATATATTTATATTTATTTTCATATATAAACTGTTAACTTCAGACACATTCAAGGCTAACTGATTACTGAAAAAAAAAAAAACATTTTAAAGGAATACAAAGCTTTCGCCATCCATCGGGCATGATGGAGAGCTCCTGGAGGTTTAATTTTGTAGTTCTGTTCCGGATCCTTTCCAATAAAAACTATGCACAATTCAGTCAGTTCGCGGTAATCATGTTTTAAATTTTGGTTTTGCAGCGCATCATACAAATAATTTGTGATGTTTGCATGTTCTTGTTCATCCAATATTTCTTTTAGATAAGTTTGCCCCGTGATATAATTTTCGTGATCCAATGTATTCCATTGTTCTCTATATTTATTTTTTTTTTAATAAACTATATCTGGACTGCACGAAGCCTTTGAATACTCCTGTTCGAAGACACTCCGAAAAACTAGCTCGTACATGTGATGTCTACAGGGGAAGTATATTAGCTCTCTTTTGGCATATTGCTCTAAATACGTTACAGCGCAACTGAAATGTCCTGTATTAGACGCAGTAGTGTCGGAGCAAAAAATTTGAACATTTTCTTGCAATCCCCAGTCTCCCAGAACAGTCCAAACAGCTGAGGCCTGCTCTATTGCTGAACTATTTTCTAATTTTGGTACCCCCAACAATTTTCCTTTGTTACCATCATTGGAAACTATAACTAACAGCCTATATTGATTTGGATCTCGCACATTCAATGCTGTAAGTAGCTTTCCGTCCCAATGCACAGTTACAAACTTAGGCACATCCTCTTGAAATAGTTGTTTAATTTTCAGATAGTTATTTTTCCTTAACCAGTGCTTCAACTGCTGCTTCTAAAATGAATACTGCATTCCGTTTACTTATTTGGCAACGATCCAAGACTGTCATTAACTTCGGTGTGAAAATGCATTTCCGAACGCGCATAGTTTTATAAAACAGAAACAAGCGACGTTTCGGGAACTGCTATCTGCTCCCGTCCTCAGGCAGAGACGCACATGGTACGAAAACACAGGTGCGACTGAGTAGGGGCTGGAAAAATGAGGGTATTTATCTGAGAATGGACTACATCTTGCTCAGCCAATAGCAGACAAGCTTTAGAAAACTATTGTGTTTGTTTCGTCTTTTCGTTTGTTTTTATCTTTTTTTGTCTTGTTTCAACAGTTGTGCTGAAATTTTTCGGGTTCAATATTTTTTGTGCTGTCATCATTTGTGGGTTTTTTTCGTTCACTTCTTCTTTTTTTTTTTTTTTGAAAACTATTGTCAGTTTCGTCTTTTCGTTTTGCTGTGTTTTTGTCTCGTTTTAACTGTTGTACTGAATTTTTTTTTGGGTTCAATATTATCGTGTTGTCATCATTTGTGGTTTTTTTTTTTTTCGTTCTGTTAGTCCATTTCCTTTGTTTTTCTCTGTTTGTTGACCATATTCCTGTTATGGATTATTATGTGGTGTTTATATCCTGTTGACAACAGCAATTTTTTGCTTAATTTGTGTTTTTGTCTTTTGTGTTTTTTGTAAATCTCTTCTACAGGCATACATGTGCTTTAGCAATGGCGTATGTCCAAAAGCTTATATGAAGTCATGTTTTTAATGTGTAGGGCCTGAGCTTTTATATATTTATGAATGGACGTAACGGTGCAGCAAGTCACAGCTGTGTAAAAATTCATGTTGGTAACTTCCGTTTTGTTGTAACTATTGGAAGCAAATTAAATTACGATATACTGACAAATCCAAACCTCTGCATTTTTTTTTTTTTTTTTGCTTTTGCTAATTTTACGAATGTCGGATATTTCCAGTCTCCGCTTTTTTTTTTTTTTTTTTTTTTAATCTGCTCTGCTTTTAAGTATAGGATTTTATACTATCGATCGTTGTTACTGGTTGTTCCAAGTATTCTGAAAGGCTCAACTTTTGCTACAGGTATAATATTTTATGTGGAATTCAAACCAGAGAGCGACGAATTTGTGCTCCCGGGGTGGGTGTGCTGAGACACCAGCAGGCGTTTCCACAAAAGTAGAATATTTAAATTGAAAAATTAAAAAAAATATATCTGTGGCGTCGAGCACACGACAGTAGTATACGAATGTATGTCGAGATCTGGGTTCTGGGTGTGGTGCCTGTGGTGTTTTCCGCCATCTTGGATTCTGACGTAACGGCGGCCATCTTAAATGGTTGTGACCTTGACCTTTGACCTTGACCTTGAATTTGATCCTCAAAAATCGCCAAAATCCGCCAAAATTGGGCTAAATTTGCCCAAAGTTCCTCAAAATTCGCCAAAATTTCCATTTCTGTGGAAAAAAGTTCCACCAAAAAATCTCAAAAAATTCCACAAATTAAAAATTCCCCTTTTCGAGGGAAAAATTTCCCGTTTCGAGGGAAAAATTCCCGTTTTTAGTCCTTAAAAATCCCAGCGGCTGAAAATTCCTAAAACTGGCATAAGCATCCTTAACTCAAGCCTCAGTTAAGCCATTTCTAGGAATAAGGATACCATGACCGCCATCTTGGATGATGACGTCACCGTTGCAACTTTCGTTACGGCCGCCATCTTTAACTTTTTGTTTATTATCTGATTTTAATGAAATTTTTTTTAAAATTTATAAAAAAATTCATTTGATAAAATTTTAATAAATTTATTATAAAAAACATACTTTTTCGACACGGAGCTCAGAGTCCTCAGTTCGAACCCGACGAATGCAAAAAAATTAAAATGGTGACCGATCCTTCTTCACAGTGGCTGCAGGCAGACTGGCTCCCACCACTTTTTTCAAAGCATATATATATATCGTCAGCTGGTATGACGTCATGTCCGCCATCTTGTCTTCGTCCGCTGGAGATCACCATCATTGTATCGTCGGCTAGAGTGCGCCGATGACACGTTAGTTTAATTCGTATCCGCTAGAGTGCAGTAATCATTTATTACTGTGACACCCGCCATCTTGTCATTTGGCCGCCATCTTGAAAATCCGTAATTATTTAGCTAGAAATTCGGGAAAAGTTCCAAAATTCATTAAATAAATCACTCATTAATTTACATATTGATTCAATCGATTCCCGTCCTCGGTTCGATACCCGATCGTTGCAATAATGTTTAATCTTATGTAAAAATATAATTTAAATAAACCATGTTCAACATTCGTAAAGAGACTCTAAATCCTATACGACCACCATCCTATCAGACATAACACCACCATATTGGAAATGCGTAATTTTAATGCTAGAGATCCGGGAAAAAGTTCAGAAATCATTAAATAAATTTCCGATCAATATACTGATTAATTAGATCGACTAAGGTCCTTGGTACGATCTAGGATGATGCAAAAAAAATTAAATATAACATCAATTTAACATAATAGTAACAGGTTCGAGGAATCAAACACAGCAAGTTCTTTTACAAACATAATATTTATTACATAATTTCTATTCTACTACAGGATCACTTAGGAAAGCCAGAAATCTTATAATCATTTAGTTCCGCAGCGGTGTGAAATGACTAATTCGTAGCTCCAATCGGTTTATACTAGACAGAGTCCAGCCAGAACCTTTACAGACATAGTCCACCTCTTCTTGACAGAGTTTCTGGATACCGTTTTTAACAGTTTGCTTCACATCGTTAGAACTGTAAATTACTGCAGCCGATGTCTTGAATGCACACTTCTTCACTTTGTCATCGAACGGATATGGCTTTCCATATATACATTCCAACCACAAGTTATATTTCAAAGGTCCGTTTGTTGCTACATCATCAGTAAGCTGATTGATTATCTTCTGTCTGATATCGTCAAGAAAATTACAAATGTCCTTCGACTCACCGAACGTATTTAGATAATAGTAGTCTTTCAACGTTCCACGAAATGCAGACTGCGCCAAGTAGAAGCCATTAACGTTCACTTGTAATGCTCCGAACACAGTCTTAGGATTAGTTCCATGTTCAGACGTCATAACAATCGGTTGCTGGGCATCTGTTTTTTTAGTTGTACGCTTTCGTGTCTCCAATCTAAAGCGAGGAGTCGAAATGTCGGCAGGTAGTTCAGCAGTAGGAGCACAGACTCCACCTTTACATTTTTTCGCATGATGTCGCAAACTGTCAATTCGAGTAAACCATTTAAGGCACTCATCACATCGAAACTTCATGCGAGAAGGATTCTTCGTGCATTTGCTCCGCTCATGTCTTCGTGCATCATGGGAAAATGCGAACGACGTATCACAGTAGCTGCAAGGATACCGTGGTGATGAAGACGATCCTTTCAGACCCGATCCAGATACAGGCGTTGCAACAGTAGTACCATTTCCAGGCATTCTCTTATGCACATCGATGCATCGTTGTTGAGCCGAAACCTTTACGTTCTGCCGCACAGCAGGACCTTTGCATGCCTTCATGTGCGTTTTCATATTATCTTTTCTGGCAAACTGCTTATGACATTTCTCACAAACAAACATTTTACGATATAGGTTCTTGGCACATTCGCTCCTCTCGTGTCGCCGAGCATTGCTGTTGTTTGAGAAAATCTTGTCGCAGTAACAGCACCAATGTTCGCTAGTTGTCAAATCAGCATCCACTGAAGTCTCCATCGAGGTCGTATCGTCGATCGTCGTGGTTTCCTGCACATCCAGCTCAGTAGTCATTAAGCTATCTTCTGCTGGTGGTATCACATCTGTTGAAATCTCCTCCAATGTTGACGTCGTCGTCGTTGTCAACGGAATCTGCTCCACCATTGTCGTTGCTGACGTCAAGGTTCCTGTAGACGATTGTACAACGTCCATCGAGTTCGACGTTAAAGTCGGTAAAGATGCCATCGAGTTCTCAAGAACAGGTAATTACGCGAATTTTGCACTAGATGAAATAATCTAGGTGATCCTTACACCGTCGACGACAGTAACAAACTGAGCGACCTGCTGTCTAGGACTCGCTTATATACATGCACCGGATGGAATAATACGCAAGTCAAATCAAGAACAATTTACTATAATACTAGAGTCAAAACAACATTAAAAATAGAAGCACCATCAAAAAAATGCACCACATTTGTAAGCACCGACAACGAGAAGGCAGCACATTTGGAAGCACCGACAACGAAAAGGCAGCACATTTTGGACGCACCGACAACGAAAAGGCAGCACATTTGGAAGCACCGAAGTAGTATACAAATGTATTTCCTAGATCTGGCTTCTGGCTGAGGTGCGAGGTGCCGGTGTCCGCCATCTTGGATTTGTGACGTCACGGCGGCAAAAATTTCTCAAAATTCCTCAAAAATGACTCAAAATGACTCAAAATTTCCCGTTTTAAGAAAAAATTTCCCGTTTTCGAGGGATAAATTCCCGTTTCGAGGGAAAATTTCCCGATTTAGTCCTTAAAAATCCCAACGGCTAGAAATGTCCTGATAGAGGCTTAAGCATCCTTAACTCAAGCCTCAGTTAAGCCTCTATCAGGATGTGACCTTGACCTTTGACCTTTGACCTTGACCCCGACGGCCATCTTGGATCCACCATCTTGGATGACGTCATTTCGTTTTCTCGAACATTACGTCATTGTGTTATCGGCCATATTAGATGATGACGTCACCGTTGCAATTTACGTTACGACCGCCATCTTTAACTTTTTTATTTATTATCCGATTTTAATGAAATTTTTTTTAAAAATTATTAAAAAAATTAAATAATAAAATTTTTAATAAAATATTTAAAAAACAAACATTTACAACACGGAGCTCGGAGTCCACGGTTCAAACCCGACGAGTGCAAAAAAAATAAAAATGGCTACCGATCCTTCCCCCCCGCGGTGGCTGCGGGCATACTGACTCCCTCCACTTTTTTTTTCAAAGCATATATATCGTCAGGTAGTATGACGTCATGGCCGCCATCTTGTCCTCGTCTGCTGGAAGCCATCATCAGTGTATCGTCGGCGAGAGTGCGCTGACGCCATGTTAGTTTAATTCTTATCCGCTAGAGTGCAGTAATCATTTATTATTGCTGTGACACCCGACATCTTGTCATTTGGCCGCCATCTTGAAAATCCATAATTATTTAGCTAGAAATTCGAGAAAAATTCCAAAATTCATTAAATAAATTTGTAATCTATATACTGCACGATTAGGTCGACTAAGGTCCTTGGCACGATCTAGGACGATGCAAAAAAATTAAATATAACATCAATTTAACACAATAGTAACAGGTTCGAGGAATTAAACACCACAAGTTCTTTTACAAACATAATATTTATTACATAATTTCTATTCTACTACAGGATCATTTGCGAAAGCCAGCAATCTTATAATCATTTAGTTCCGCAGCGGTGTGAAATGACTAATTCTTAGCTCCAATCGGTTTATACTAGACAGAGTCCAGCCAGAACCTTTACAGACATAGTCCACCTCTTCTTGACAGAGTTTCTGGATACCGTTTTTAACAGTTTGCTTCACATCGTTAGAACTGTAAATTACTGCAGCCGATGTCTTGAATGCACACTTCTTCACTTTGTCATCGAACGGATATGGCTTTCCATATATACAGTCCAACCACAAGTTATATTTCAAAGGTCCGTTTGTTGCTACATCATCAGTAAGCTGATTGATTATCCTCTGTCTGATATCGTCAAGAAAATTACAAATGTCTTTCGACTCACCTAACGTATTTAAATAATAGTAGTCCTTCAATGTTCCCCGAAATGCAGACTGCGCCAAGTAGAAGCCATTATCGTTCACTTGTAATGCGCCGAACACAGTCTTAGGTTTATTTTCCTGTTCAGACGTCATACCAATCGGTTGCTCCACATCGGTTTTCTTGCTTGTACGCTCACGAGCCTTCAACCTAAACCGAGGAGTCGAAATTTCTGCAGGTAGTTCAGCAGTAGGCACACGGACTTCACCTTTACAGTTTTTCGCATGTCGTCGCAAATTATCAATTCTAGTAAACCATTCATGACACTCATCACATCGAAACTTCATGCGAGATGGATTCTTCGTGCATTTGCTCCGCTCATGTCTTCGTGCATCATGAGCAAATGCGAACGACGTATCACAGTAGCTGCAAGGATACCGTGGTGATGAAGACGAACCTTTCAGACCCGATCCAGATACTGACGTTGCCGCAGTTGCACCATCTCCAGGCATACTCTTATGAACATCAATGCATCGTTGTTGCGCCGAAACCTTTACTTTCTGCCGAACAGCAGGACCTTTGCATGCCTTCATGTGCGTTTTCATATTATCTTTTCTGGCAAACTGCTTATGACATTTCTCACATACAAACATTTTACGATATAGGTTCTTGGCACATTCTCTATTCTCATGTCGTCGAGCATTGCTGTTATTTGAGAAAATCTTGTCGCAGTAACAGCACCGATGTTCGTTAGTTGTTGCCGATTCGGCATCCATTGAAGTCTCCATTGATGGCGAACCAGCGTTCACCGAGTTTCCCTGTGCAGCCAGCACTAGCGGCATTAAAGTCTCTTCTGCTGGCGGTACCACGTCTGTTGAAGTCTCCTCCAGTGTTGACATCGACGTTGCCAACGGGATCTGCTCCACCATCGTCGACGCTGACGTCATGGTTCCCGCAGTCGATGGTACAACCTCCATCGAGTTCGTCGTTAAAGTCGGTAAAGATGCCATCGAGTTCGCAAGAACAGGTAATTACGTGATTAATGCACCAGAAGAAACAAACTAGGTGATCCTTACACCGACGACGTCAGTAACAAACTAAGCATCCTGTTGTCTAGAGCTCGCTTATATATACATGCACCGTATGGAACAATACGCTAGTCAAATTAAGAACCATTTACAATAATACTAGATTCAAAACAACATTAAAAATAGAAGGACCGACAACGAAATGGCAGCACATTTGGAAGCACCGACTACGAAAAGGCAGCACATTTGGAAGCACCGTCATCGAAAAGGCAGCACATTTAGAAGCACCGACAACGTAAAGGCAGCACATTTGGAAGCACCGACAACGTAAAGGCAGCACATTTGGAAGCACCGACTACGAAAAGGCAGCACATTTGGAAGCACCGTCATCGAAAAGGCAGCACATTTGGAAGCACCGACAACGTAAAGGCAGCACATTTGGAAGCACCCACAACGTAAAGGCAGCACATTTGGAAGCACCGACAACGAAAAGGCAGCACATTTGGAAGCACCGACAATGAAAAGGCAGCACATTTGGAAGCACCGACAACGAAAAGGCAGCACATTTGGAAGCACCGACAACGAAAAGGCAGCACATTTGGAAGCACCGACAACGAAAAGGCAGCACATTTGGAAGCACCGACAACAAAAAGGCAGCACATTTGGAAGCACCGACAACGTAAAGACAGCACATTTGGAAGCACCGACAACGAAAAGGCAGCACATTTGGAAGCACCGACAACGAAAAGGCAGCACACTTGGAAGCACCGACAACGAAAAGGCAGCATATTTGGAAACACCGACAACGAAAAGGCAGTACATTTGGAAGCACCGCCAACGAAAAGGCAGCACATTTTGGATGCATCATCGAATAAGGAAGCACATTTGGAAGCTCCATCAACTAAAAAAGGCAAAAAGGAAGCACAAGTTACGAGATCTAAGTCTTAGTAAGAAATCATAATACAAGAAATAAAAACATTACATTCTTATAATTTAAATTATTTATTTTATTGCTTTACATTATACAAATGCAAGTAAAAGAAGTCAATATTGTATGTAGCCAGCATTCCTCAGTTCCTTGAGTATGAAGGATATTTCTTTGATGCACGAATAGATTCCTGCACAAAGCGAACCATGTAGAAGTCTTAGCCGGTCAACCAATATGTTTGGATTTTTCCATGATGTGTAATCATTCTCTTCTACCACCATCTTCCTTGCACCTTTATAATAAATATTATGATCTCTGGTGTCTTCCGTTTTACCACCAACCTCAGGGTAACTTTCATGTTGGAGACGGTGATCATCACAAGCTTGATCAGATTTATTTAATATATCACGTTGTTTCCATCGTTTCGGTTTCAGCACACCGCCACATTCTTCGATCTTGGCAGCTTTAGGTGCTTCATCATAGTCTATGTCTTTGTCAACAGCCTCAGAGTCACTGTAACAATTACCGTAGAAGGAATCGTTTTCACCCAATTTACCGTAATAATTCGATGTTGATGATGTTGAAGTGTCTTCATCGTCTTCATGATTCCTTTTTAGGAGTCCATCATTTTTACAAAGTAGGAAAGATCTACTTGAATTCGGCTGGAATATATTCTCACTTTTCACGTTAAGGATTCTTCCACTGTCTTCATTATTCCGTAAATCATCAACCTTCTTCAATTTAAGTTCTTTGTCGAGATCGGAAGAGCCAAGAAAATTATTGTCGTAATGCAGATCACTCTTCCTTAGGCTAGTAGATTCATCGTTGTCCTCTAGCTTGTACGCAGGCTTGGCGCTACAAGTTCTGCCATGTCTTTTTAGACTCTCTCTCCGCGTAAACGACTTGCTACATCGAACACAACTTATCATATTGCGCAGTGGATTTTTAACACAGTCATTCTTCTCGTGTTGTCTTTTATTCTTTCTCAAGATAAACTCTTTACTGCAAAACTTACACCTATGTTCTTTCGATACAGCGTCAGATCCCAAATCGGAATTCATATTAGTTACTGAGACTAATGTCAGATACCAATTGAGTGTTTTAAATTAGATTCAATACTTAAATAGAAATTTTTTCATATTTCATCAGCGAGAATTAATATATCTCATGCAAAAGTACTTTATGCATGTAGTTCTGCTTTTCAACAACAGATGTCGCCACATGTTGCTTGCAGATTAATCTGGTCAATATTATGATGGTTTTCTCCGTGTGCTTCCGATTATTATTGTTAATATTATGGTGGTTTCCTCAGTGTGCTCCTGATTATTCTTGACAATATTTTGATGGTTTTTCCCGTGTTCTTGCAATCATTCCTGTGGTTTCTTCAAGTGTTTCTGACTATTCTGAGAAACCGCTCTCTGCATGGATTTTTTTTGTTCTAATGAGACATGTCATTTTATTTGGAGTTACATTTAATTCGATAATTTCTGCTACTAAATCAAAACTTGCAATATTTTTATCAGGTGGAATTAACAAATATCATTACTCAGTCAAATTAATATTACGCCATGAGACATCTGTGGAGCACCAACATGCAAGACGAACTTCCTTTTCCTTGGAGTCTAACGAAGCCATCCATCTTTTGCGATCGATAGTGAGCATCCCGCATCCCGCATAAAATAACTAAATATTATTTACCTGCAAGCAACATGTGGCGACATCTGTTGTTGAAAAGCAGAACTACATGCATAAAGTACTTTTGCATGAGATATATTAATTCTCGCTGATGAAATATGAAAAAATTTCTATTTAAGTATTGAATCTAATTTAAAACACTCAATTGGTATCTGACATTAGTCTCAGTAACTAATATGAATTCCGATTTGGGATCTGACGCTGTATCGAAAGAACATAGGTGTAAGTTTTGCAGTAAAGAGTTTATCTTGAGAAAGAATAAAAGACAACACGAGAAGAATGACTGTGTTAAAAATCCACTGCGCAATATGATAAGTTGTGTTCGATGTAGCAAGTCGTTTACGCGGAGAGAGAGTCTAAAAAGACATGGCAGAACTTGTAGCGCCAAGCCTGCGTACAAGCTAGAGGACAACGATGAATCTACTAGCCTAAGGAAGAGTGATCTGCATTACGACAATAATTTTCTTGGCTCTTCCGATCTCGACAAAGAACTTAAATTGAAGAAGGTTGATGATTTACGGAATAATGAAGACAGTGGAAGAATCCTTAACGTGAAAAGTGAGAATATATTCCAGCCGAATTCAAGTAGATCTTTCCTACTTTGTAAAAATGATGGACTCCTAAAAAGGAATCATGAAGACGATGAAGACACTTCAACATCATCAACATCGAATTATTACGGTAAATTGGGTGAAAACGATTCCTTCTACGGTAATTGTTACAGTGACTCTGAGGCTGTTGACAAAGACATAGACTATGATGAAGCACCTAAAGCTGCCAAGATCGAAGAATGTGGCGGTGTGCTGAAACCGAAACGATGGAAACGACGTGATATATTAAATAAATCTGATCAAGCTTGTGATGATCACCGTCTCCAACATGAAAGTTACCCTGAGGTTGGTGGTAAAACGGAAGACACCAGAGATCATAATATTTATTATAAAGGTGCAAGGAAGATGGTGGTAGAAGAGAATGATTACACATCATGGAAAAATCCAAACATATTGGTTGACCGGCTAAGACTTCTACATGGTTCGCTTTGTGCAGGAATCTATTCGTGCATCAAAGAAATATCCTTCATACTCAAGGAACTGAGGAATGCTGGCTACATACAATATTGACTTCTTTTACTTGCATTTGTATAATGTAAAGCAATAAAATAAATAATTTAAATTATAAGAATGTAATGTTTTTATTTCTTGTATTATGATTTCTTACTAAGACTTAGATCTCGTAACTTGTGCTTCCTTTTTGCCTTTTTTAGTTGATGGAGCTTCCAAATGTGCTTCCTTATTCGATGATGCATCCAAAATGTGCTGCCTTTTCGTTGGCGGTGCTTCCAAATGTACTGCCTTTTCGTTGTCGGTGTTTCCAAATATGCTGCCTTTTCGTTGTCGGTGCTTCCAAGTGTGCTGCCTTTTCGTTGTCGGTGCTTCCAAATGTGCTGCCTTTTCGTTGTCGGTGCTTCCAAATGTGCTGTCTTTACGTTGTCGGTGCTTCCAAATGTGCTGCCTTTTTGTTGTCGGTGCTTCCAAATGTGCTGCCTTTTCGTTGTCGGTGCTTCCAAATGTGCTGCCTTTTCGTTGTCGGTGCTTCCAAATGTGCTGTCTTTACGTTGTCGGTGCTTCCAAATGTGCTGCCTTTTTGTTGTCGGTGCTTCCAAATGTGCTGCCTTTTCGTTGTCGGTGCTTCCAAATGTGCTGCCTTTACGTTGTGGGTGCTTCCAAATGTGCTGCCTTTACGTTGTCGGTGCTTCCAAATGTGCTGCCTTTTCGATGACGGTGCTTCCAAATGTGCTGCCTTTTCGTAGTCGGTGCTTCCAAATGTGCTGCCTTTACGTTGTCGGTGCTTCCAAATGTGCTGCCTTTACGTTGTCGGTGCTTCTAAATGTGCTGCCTTTTCGATGACGGTGCTTCCAAATGTGCTGCCTTTTCGTAGTCGGTGCTTCCAAATGTGCTGCCATTTCGTTGTCGGTGCTTCCAAATGTGCTGCCTTTTCGTTGTCGGTGCTTCCAAATGTGCTGCCTTTTCGTTGTCGGTGCTTCCAAATGTGCTGCCTTTTCGTTGATGGTCCTTCTATTTTTAATGTTGTTTTGACTCTAGTATTATTGTAAATGGTTCTTAATTTGACTAGCGTATTGTTCCATACGGTGCATGTATATATAAGCGAGCTCTAGACAACATGATGCTTAGTTTGTTACTGACGTCGTCGGTGTAAGGATCACCTAGTTTGTTTCTTCTGGTGCATTAAGAGTGGTATATAGAGAAGCGGCTACTCAGAATCCGGCGCGAGCAGCACAAAATACTTCTAGCCTGGGCGGAGTTTAGCCTTGGAGGAGTGGCCTACTAGGAGCGCGTCCTGGCGAAATGATGTCGGTGGAGGGGATAGACTCGGTTTACCCTCCCTCACTCCATGGTCATTCTCTCCTCATGACGGCGCGGTACGGGTCGGGATGTCTCGACAGCATTGCTGCCTGCCTGCCTGCCTTCCCCGTACGAGCGGAGCGCCGCGCGAGCTAGTGGCTACACACAACGTTTCATTCAACTCAAATGTCAAATAACGCGAAAAGTATGTTTGTCGTAATGGTAGCATTTTTTTTACGCGTGTTTAGTAGTTCATAAGTAAAAAAAAAAAGATAAAATGGATTACTATGTTTTTGCTAAAAACACAAACTTTTACATGAAGTGGGAAAAGTGATATTACATCGTAATTTTCGAAGTCACGTGGATATTAAACGTTACATATCCTCCAAGGAACATGAAATTACCTTATTCTGCAAACAAATCTTGCCGAAGTTAAATATATTTTCCGAATCGATGTTATGTATTTTTTATAACTCGCATCTGTCAATGATAGTTGTAAAAGCTTTTCGAAATACATACATATTATGTACTATTTTTTTAAAAAAAGTGTTCGTGTTTTTATAACATGGAATAATCTCATTTGTAATTGTTTCACTTGTGTCATGGCAATGAGTTATCATGCAGGTAGCATATATTTTATTTGGACGTGGTATAAAAAGGCACTATACAAAAAATCGTTACATAATTCCACATTATAAAACATGTATTTATTTCACACGTAATTCATACATTTTGTTTCACACCAATATACAATGTTCATTATGTTATAAAAGACAAATAAATTTAAAAAGAGCACTATAATCTAAACCAACGTGGGCACGAGTTACTTCCAAGAAAGACAAATTTAAAAAAAAACTGTACGGTATAATAGACATTTTAAACACAAATATTTTTACATCACAAAAACCTTTTTCAAAACAGTTTGCAGAAAAGTCCAACAATCTTAAAAGTATGTAGATGGCCTTTAGAGAGGTATTAAAGAGAAATAAATGCTTAAATAGAAATAATTTTACAAATCCGATACAGTAAACGACAACAGATTATTTAAACAAGTTTAGTAGAATTACACACAAATTGGTTTTTACCTGTGACGCACAAAAAATTTACATAAGCTTTATATTTTTAACTAGACAGGCATTTATACTATTCGATTTAATGCACACACACTTTTAAAACAACAAAACACAGAATTTAATTCAGCTTACCACTGAAGCAAAATATTTTTATGGTCGCTATTATACATTTATTTCGTTTCTCCTTTTTGTTAGGACTTACCAGACAAGAAGTTTATGCATACCGAACACTCTTTTTATGAAATTCTCTTGTTTCTCATTTAAAAATTTTACATAATTTCTCAATTGGCTGCCAAATGAATTAATTTCCTTCAAAAGTAACAGTTACGAACACCTCAGTATTTATTCACCTAAACAAGCAATGTCTTCTATAATTTTAAACACCATTGCTCACTTGAGCATTTAACCATTCTGGAAAGCTTAACTCAGCTTTAAAATTTACATTATAGGTAAGACATTTTATTTTTTTACATATCCAAAATAATTACGGTAATGATTCTCTAGGTAGCCACTGAACGTGACCACACGGGCTATACTTTCTTATGCACACGTAGGTGCTGGCATACTAAAAATGAAGGTTCATGAAAATGCTTGGCATGGTTAAACGTTCTAGAAACAATGAGCAAGAATAATTTCCAGTATGAAAGGTGATAGTTTATGAAGCAAAGTGAGCAGGCGACTTAGATTGATAAATCAAACAGGTCGCTATAAAATTAGTTTGAATGATTATCCAAGACCAACATTTTCTTGAAAGTTCTGCAAAAGCTTGAAAAATGTTCACGTTTAATGTAATCAGGGTGTAATATTCGGTTTTGTTTTGGACGATCTTCGTTTTCCCATGCATTTTATCTTATGACTTCTGATAGCCTCTGTTATGTGCGGCGGATCCCGAATTTCCATATTTCTTGTGTGTCTAGGATCAACTAATTCCGGAAGAACGCATTGTGTGTAAAATAAAACGAGTTTTGGTTCCATTTTTTTCTTTCCAGAATGTGTCGTCTCTGAAAATTTCCAATAGGTACTTTTAATTTATTTTGGCTCGAAGTCCAGATGCCAAACAAGCAAATATCCCTTCTGGTTATGTGAAGTTGACCCTGGACTTGGTAGAAATATTCAGGATCTTTTTTAAATGAAATGACAGTAGGACTTTCTTCAGAATATTTCAAATACTTTATTTTGCCTTCTCGCATGGCTTCATTTATGTCCATTCCATATGCCGAAGCAGGACACTATTTCTACGAGACGACCTTCGCCAACAAGGCCATCGGGTGTTGCGGCAAGAAATGGGTGTTCTTGGTCAATAAAAAGACCAGCTTTACTTATATTAATTTTTTCCTGGTCTTCTAGCTGTTTGATGACTATTTCTTCGGACTGCCTGCCATGTTGTACTGCTGGAACATTAAGTATGTCATGAGAGTATATTATGGCTCTTACTAGGTTCTAGCAGGTTGTTGTTGGCTTCAAATAGGTTCAAACGTTTTATTACAAAAATTCTAAATCAGCAATAAATGTTTGTTCTAAATACCTTTCTTTCCTGTTGAACACTGCTCATTTCATACGCCATTTTATTAAGTTTTCAACGATGTTGATGTTTTCTATGATGATGGTGTCAGACACTTCCGTGGACCAATGAAAAACACCGGCTTCCGTTTCCAGCAGTTGGATTGGTGGCTGAAGTTTGGCGTACGATTTGGTGACTGTCCTGCAAAGATCAAAACAAAATATATTTGTGACATGTTGAGTATCAAAATTCCAAAAGTAACGAAATTTCCTATTTTGGCTCTCATATTTGAGTACAGTTTTATAGTTGTGTGTTCCGCTCAAAATGTTGATGAATTACTCTTTAAAGGTAGTGAAATATTCAGTTAATTCTATAATCCTGCCTATAAACTCTACCACTGTTCGCAAACTAATCAGTAAATGTGGGATATGATGTAAGAGAGTTTTATTGTACACTAATATGACAAGTCTAATTCCAGAATGTAGGTACAGCACGAGATACGGGCATACACATGCATGCACGTACAAACTTGCATACAAAGAAGTAACATTCAAAAAAAAAGGCTACGTGGAACAATAATAATTTATGTCATCATATATTTACTGAATGTTTTTTGTTTGCAGGAGAGCCATATTGTATATCGTCCTTTACTAGAAAGCCTACGAGGCGAAAATTTTTCGCACTCAATATTTTTTATAAGGAAACATGGACAATCACCCAATGACGCACTTGAATATTGCAACATACAGCAGTAAGGATTCCTGGCGTTTTTCCAGCTAGCGGCTACCACAAGTAACACAATAATTTGTTGATAGTCGAACGCATTTGTAAACTGAGACACGCTCAAACAAGGGAAATGAGGTGGGGGATGAAGAAACTGTCTTTTGGAACCGAACACAGTGAGTTATCAATAGCTTGCCTTCCATTCTCGCAATTATTCCCCCACCCTCATAACTTCACCCATACTGATTAATTTAATTATCTTTCGGCTTGTTTTATAATAGCACTAGTATTTTTCACGTCACATGGACTTTTCTTGGACTGAATAAATGCCCTATTAGTTCACTTTTTAAAATTACTAATTGAAATTGATAATCGATGACGTATGTATGGTCGTCAAGCCATAATAACTTCCTATGACTTGCATACAACAGTAATACCGAGTATCTAACTTTTCTTTAATCTGTCCGTAACACTAGGCCTATATATATATTTTTCCAAGAACAAATTCATAGAAGTTCAATTACTGAACTGAAAATTATTTATATGAAAAATTTAAGCCTTTCATTAGACTCTGAACGTAATAAAATGCTAATTATAAATGTTATCGTTAAATACAGTTCGCAGTTTGTGTAGTATAAAACACTGGCTACTTACTCCTCATCAGGATTCAGAACCATATTTTCATTCCCTGCGTTGCTTGATCCTGGTAAAGAAAAATGAGCCGTCAAGTTAGCTGTTTGGGGATCAGTTATTGTGCTGTTGACTTCCTCTTGAACTGCACCATATTCTTCAACTCTTCGGATTTTTCTAAAAAATTAAATGCATTGTACAAACTAAGTTGTAAAATATGTTTCTTAAAATAGTTTTTAGCCGGTTTTGGAATTCTCCGGTGTTCTTTTACATTGATAAAAGAAAAATTAATATCGGTATCGCTATATATTACCTTTGTTTCTGGTACTCAATCAGATCCGTTGGTCTTCTTTTCTTCCGTTTCGCACTTAAATAAAGTCGCCCTAACTTACCGATTAATTTGTCTTGCTTTTTTTCCATGCGTACCGACTAACCGATAATTGCGTCTTTTTTATATTATGCGAAAGCTCACAAACAGCATTAACGAACCATTGAACGAATCAGCAGACTTAAAAATCTTTTACAATGTAGTTTGCTACCGAGTGAAGATTCTTTTCAAGCTACTCGCCAAGGAAATCGTCTGTCCCATGATAGTCCAGGAAAGATATGAAAAAAACATGGACAAATTGCAAGAAAAGGTTTTTTTTTACATCAAAATTCGCAGAAAAATTCGTAGAATAACATATCCAAAATCCACCGAAATCGACTTTCTTTTGGTAACTTTTTTCCGGGTTTTGTCCCGGAAAAAACACGAAATAAAATAATAACTCAAAAACGGTGCATGTGACGACAAAACCTGTAGAGGCAAAAATTAAAGAAGATTAACTTTTCCATAACATATCCAAAGTTCAAGAAAATCAGCTTATAAATTCTGCTTCGTTTTCCGGGATTAGTCCCGGAAAAAATATTAAAAATGAAATAAATCGCAAATTGTGCACTTTACAGCATAATGGTTTAGGAAAAAGATAAAGTAAACAATGTTTATCATAATATATGAGAATTTAACACAGATCAACATTTAATTTTTTTTTGTTTTTCAGGAAATGTCCCGGTAAAAAGTTATCGAAAGCAAAAAAAACGGAAATCGTGCACTGTACTTCAAAATAAATCGTGAATTAAATTATGGGCAAAAAAATTGCATTATATAATTGACCTTTATCAAATTGTGCTTAAAATTTGTGTACTATTGTCCTGGCTGGTATATGTAGTTACTATTTATACGATTGAATTCCCATTCCCTTGTACTGAGTGATTTTATGTATCCATGTGTTATAACTCTGCAAACGATAAAATATATAAAATTAAATTAAATATGTCATTGACGGAGGATATTTACTTCATCAGTTACCTTGGCCCCATACTGCAACATACAACGAGATCGCTCAGCTGTACGTGAGTTTCATCTTGAAAAATTATGGATTAGCAACTACTGTATTTGATGGATATGGGAAAACTCACAGTACTAAAGACACAGCACATATGAGAAGAACAAGAGGTAATGCATCACCCGTAGTTGAATTCACAGGAGAAATGCATCTATCACTCCGTAAAGATATGTTTCTTTTGAACGAGCGAAATAAAGGACAATTTGTAAGGTTATTAGCAATACATTTACGCGAAGCAGAATGTCCTGTTGTTGAAGCACCAGGTGATGCAGATATTTACATTGTCCAAGAAGCTTTAAAATGTGCAAAATAACAGTTGACAATAGTTATAGGAACAGACACAGATTTACTTGTCCTTTTACTCTACTACTTTGGCTCACAAACACATAACTGTTTGTGTTTAAAAATTGAACAAAGGCAGAAGAAAACATATCACATTAAGGAGCTAAAGCTGAAGCTCGGTGATGAAATTTGTAGTAATATTCTTTTCTGTCATGCATTCATGGGATGTGACACATCACACATCTATGGTATAGGAAAGGGGAAAACATTGGATCTGCTCCAGAATGACAGTGCCTTCAGGCAACTTGCGAAAGTATTTCAGATAGTATTCCCAGTGTGTCAAAAGAAGACACTGTAAAATCGGCAGAACAGCTGTAGTACGCCTGTACAATGGGTCAAGAAGTGACACACTCGACACTTTGCGTTGTAAAGTGTTTAGTGAGAATGCAGCTACTAGTTCCAAATGTGTACAACCAGAACAATTACCTCCAACTAGTGCTTCAGCTCGTTTCCATTTCTTAAGGGTTTTCTATCAGATACAAGAATGGAAGGGAATTAAGATGAATCCAGAAGAATGGGGATGGAGAAAATGTGGCTACCTTCTCTTGCCAATTTCGACAGACAAGCCAACAGTTCCGGAATGCCTTTTTAAGGTAATCAGGTGCACTTGCAAGGAAGATGGTTGCGGTGCATCCAACTGCAGTTCTAGGAAACACGGCATCTCATGTTCTTCGGCTTGTGAAAACTGTCATGGATCAACCTGTAAAAACCGTGAATTACCTCCCGAGGACTGCAATTACTGTGACGGCTTTTAAGGTAGGGTGTTCCTACATATCCATGCAAATTAGCCAGTTTTCCTAACCAAATACACAGATATTTAATGCTGTGACCTTTTAATATACCATTTTGTTCAGAAAAATATAATCTTTTCCAATATAGTTACACATTTTTATTTTTCTCATCGAATAACTAGAAATTCGTCAATGAATTGCTTGTTTTTACCATTTTTTTAAATACATTTTGCGTCACGATTTCCAAAATATAAAACTATATTGGAAAAACTGCATTACGTTTCTCGTCAGATTAATACTCTGGAAGCTGTAGCTATCATAATTCTCGAGAAAATAGGCTAGTAGTGGACGCATGTATAACTGGTTTTAAAAAGGGGTATATACCACTCTTAAACAGGATGATTCTGTTAAATAACATTTCGAGCTTATATGTAGGTAATTTTCCGAATTGTTGGATCAGTTTGTTAACATTAATAGAAATATAAAAGTTAATGTTTGTTTAGGTAACCTATATTTTAAATTAAAGTACTTATGTATGTTACCTAATGCATGTTTATTCAGTATTGTGTGTTAGAGTGCATCCCAATGTGTGTATATTTTTCTATTTCTTCTCGATACAGGTCACTGGAAATCTTGTGTAAATTTAATTGTATGGTATGTTTTGTGAGAATGGACGTGTCGAATTTTTCTTTCAAACGATAAGCAGTTGAAATGAGTCTGATTTTGTTTTCTGGAATATAATTTTGGTAGATTTCAAAAACGTTTTAACACATCACTAACTGAAAAAAGGAATATAATTTAAGTGACTTTAAATATATATTATGGAAAATGAATATAGTTCGGATCTGACAATTTGACATGGGATACAATGCTTTCTGTTATTTTGCCTACATATTCAATACTTTTTCCGTGGCCGATCACAAAATAAAATCTATTTACCAGATTTCAGTGAATTTAGGATCTGGTAAAGGAAATCTTGTGTGCTTCTGTTTGTCCCACCGAAACTTTTTCAATACGATGTTCCGTTTTCGTTTTATTGAATTTTTAAAGATTTTCCAGGACGAGTCACAAAAAAAACTATACATATAAAAATATATACATTTATATATATGAGCAGATTTTGGTGAAATTAAATTATATTTAATACAAAAAAAAGTCTTTAATTTTAGTCACGACTTTCTTTGACGTACGATACGTTTTCGATTTGTCCTTTTTTTTCCAGGAAATTTTCTGGAAAACCAAAAACCTATTTTGTGTTGATTTTTGTTAATTTGTAATATATTATGAAAATCGTTGTGTACTTTAACTTTGTCCTGAAACATTTTGCTGTAAAATGCGCTATTTTCAATTTATTTCAATATTTTAGGTTTTTCCGTGACGAATTCCAGAAAACAAAATAGTAGTTATTAGTGTATTTTTGTAAATTTTTTGTATGTTATGGTAAATTTGGCTCTCTTTAATTTTAGTGTCTCTACCTTTCTTTGTAGAACGCACCGTTTTCCAGTTATTAATTTATTCCGCATTTTTCCGGGACAAATCCCGGAAAAAACGTTACCAAAATAAAGTGGATTTCGGTGGATTTTGGATATGTTATTCTACAAATTTTTCTGCAAATTTTGATATAATAAAACCTTTTCTTGCAATTTGTCCGTAAATCGACCCCTTTTTCTCATAAAATGCCTGGACTATGAATCCTTCAGAGAAATGGTGTTGCTGTGTAGCGGGAGGAGGATGAAGGGAGGAGGGAGGTTTATCACCGTTACAGATCAGTACTTCCCCTACAGCGGGCGACGTTGAGGCGTGTCAGTGTCATCCCCACCCTGCTCGTCTTCCCGGAGCTTGGCATCAACTTTCACGCCGAGCAGCACAAGGCAGACACTAAAAATGCCAAATTAGCCAGTTTTCCTAACCAAATAAACTGATATTTAATGCGGTGACCTTATACTTTTAATATACCATTTTGTTCAGAAAAATATAATCTTTTCCAATATAGATTCAAATTTTAATTTTTCTCATCGAATAACTAGAAATTCGTCAACGAATTGCTTGTTTTTACCATTTTTTTAAATATATTTTGCGTCACGATTTCCAAAATATAAAACTATATTGGAAAAACTGCATTACTTTTCTCGTCAGATTAATAATCTGGAAGCTGTAGCTATCATAATTCTCGAGAAAATAGGCTAGTAGTGGACGCATGTATAACTGGTTTTAAAAAGGGGTATATACCACTCTTAATCACGTAATTACCTGTTCTTGCGAACTCGATGGCATCTTTACCGACTTTAACGACGAACTCGATGGAGGTTGTACCATCGACTGCGGGAACCATGACGTCAGCGTCGACGATGGTGGAGCAGATCCCGTTGGCAACGTCGATGTCAACACTGGAGGAGACTTCAACAGACGTGGTACCGCCAGCAGAAGAGACTTTAATGCCTCTAGTGCTGGCTGCACAGGGAAACTCGGTGAACGCTGGTTCGCCATCAATGGAGACTTCAATGGATGCCGAATCGGCAACAACTAACGAACATCGGTGCTGTTACTGCGACAAGATTTTCTCAAATAACAGCAATGCTCGACGACATGAGAATAGAGAATGTGCCAAGAACCTATATCGTAAAATGTTTGTTTGTGAGAAATGTCATAAGCAGTTTGCCAGAAAAGATAATATGAAAACGCACATGAAGGCATGCAAAGGTCCTGCTGTTCGGCAGAAAGTAAAGGTTTCGGCGCAACAACGATGCATTGATGTTCATAAGAGTATGCCTGGAGATGGTGCAACTGCGGCAACGCCAGTATCTGGATCGGGTCTGAAAGGTTCGTCTTCATCACCACGGTATCCTTGCAGCTACTGTGATACGTCGTTCGCATTTGCTCATGATGCACGAAGACATGAGCGGAGAAAATGCACGAAGAATCCATCTCGCATGAAGTTTCGATGTGATGAGTGTCATGAATGGTTTACTAGAATTGATAATTTGCGACGACATGCGAAAAACTGTAAAGGTTTAGTCCGTGTGCCTACTGCTGAACTACCTGCAGAAATTTCGACTCCTCGGTTTAGGTTGAAGGCTCGTGAGCGTACAAGCAAGAAAACCTATGTGGAGCAACCGATTGGTATGACGTCTGAACAGGAAAATAAACCTAAGACTGTGTTCGGCGCATTACAAGTGAACGATAATGGCTTCTACTTGGCGCAGTCTGCATTTCGTGGAACATTGAAGGACTACTATTATTTAAATACGTTAGGTGAGTCGAAAGACATTTGTAATTTTCTTGACGATATCAGACAGAGGATAATCAATCAGCTTACTGATGATGTAGCAACAAACGGACCTTTGAAATATAACTTGTGGTTGGACTGTATATATGGAAAGCCATATCCGTTCGATGACAAAGTGAAGAAGTGTGCATTCAAGACATCGGCTGCAGTAATTTACAGTTCTAACGATGTGAAGCAAACTGTTAAAAACGGTATCCAGAAACTCTGTCAAGAAGAGGTGGACTATGTCTGTAAAGGTTCTGGCTGGACTCTGTCTAGTATAAACCGATTGGAGCTAAGAATTAGTCATTTCACACCGCTGCGGAACTAAATGATTATAAGATTGCTGGCTTTCGCAAATGATCCTGTAGTAGAATAGAAATTATGTAATAAATATTATGTTTGTAAAAGAATTTGTGGTGTTTAATTCCTCGAACCTGTTACTATTGTGTTAAATTGATGTTATATTTAATTTTTTTGCATCGTCCTAGATCGTACCAAGGACCTTAGTCGACCTAATCGAGCAGTATATAGATTACAAATTTATTTAATGAATTTTGGAATTTTTCTCGAATTTCTAGCTAAATAATTATGGATTTTCAAGATGGCGGCCAAATGACAAGATGTCGGGTGTCACAGCAATAATAAATGATTACTGCACTCTAGCGGATAAGAATTAAACTAACATGGCGTCAGCGCACTCTCGCCGACGATACACTGATGATGGCTTCCAGCAGACGAGGACAAGATGGCGGCCATGACGTCATACTACCTGACGATATATATGCTTTGAAAAAAAAAGTGGAGGGAGTCAGTATGCCCGCAGCCACCGCGGGGGGGAAGGATCGGTAGCCATTTTTATTTTTTTTGCACTCGTCGGGTTTGAACCGTGGACTCCGAGCTCCGTGTTGTAAATGTTTGTTTTTTAAATATTTTATTAAAAATTTTATTATTTAATTTTTTTTTATAATTTTTAAAAAATATTTCATTAAAATCGGATAATAAATAAAAAAGTTAAAGATGGCGGTCGTAACGTAAATTGCAACGGTGACGTCATCATCCAATATGGCCGATAACACAATGACGTAATGTTCGAGAAAACGAAATGACGTCATCCAAGATGGTGGATCCAAGATGGCCGTCGGGGTCAAGGTCAAAGGTCAAAGGTCAAGGTCACATCCTGATAGAGGCTTAACTGAGGCTTGAGTTAAGGATGCTTAAGCCTCTATCAGGACATTTCTAGCCGTTGGGATTTTTAAGGACTAAATCGGGAAATTTTCCCTCGAAACGGGAATTTATCCCTCGAAAACGGGAAATTTTTTCTTAAAACGGGAAATTTTGAGTCATTTTGAGTCATTTTTGAGGAATTTTGAGAAATTTTTGCCGCCGTGACGTCACAAATCCAAGATGGCGGACACCGGCACCTCGCACCTCAGCCAGAAGCCAGATCTAGGAAATACATTTGTATACTACTCACCGACAACGAAAAGGCAGCACATTTGGAAGCACCGACAACGAAAAGGCAGCACATTTGGAAGCACCGACAACGAAATGGCAGCACATTTGGAAGCACCGACAACGAAAAGGCAGCACATTTGGAAGCACCATCATCGAAAAGGCAGCACATTTGGAAGCTCCATCAACAAAAAAAAAAGGCTAAAAGGAAGCACAAGTTACGAGATCTAAGTCTTAGTTTTAAATCAGAATACAAAAATAAAAACATTAAATTCCTTTAATTTAAATTATTTATTTTATTGCTATACATTATACAAATGCAAGTAAAAAAAGCCATTATTGTATGTAGCCAGCATTCCTCAGTTCCTTGAGTATGAAGGATATTTCTTTGATGCACGAATAGTTTCCTGCACAAAGCGAACCATGTAGAAGTCTTAGCCGGTCAACCAATATGTTTGGATTTTTCCATGATGTGTAATCATTCTCTTCTACCACCATCTTCCTTGCACCTTTATAATAAATATTATGATCTCTGGTGTCTTCCGTTTTACCACCAACCTCAGGGTAACTTTCATGTTTGAGACGGTGATCATCACAAGCTTGATCAGATTTATTTAATATATCACGTCGTTTCCACCGTTTCGGTCTCAGGACACCGCCACATTCTTTGGTCTTGGCGGCTTTATGTGCTTCATCATAGTCTATGTCTTTGTAAACAGCCTCAGAGTCACTGTAACAATAACCGTAGAAGGAAACGTCTTCACCCAATTTACCGTAATAATTCGATGTTGATGATGTTGAAGTGTCTTCATCGTCTTCATGCTTCCTGTTTAGGAGTCCATCATTTTTACAAAGTAGGAAAGATCTACTTGAATTCGTCTGGAATATATTCTCACTTTTCACGTTAAGGATTCTTCCATTGTCTTCATTCTTCCGTAAATCATCAACCTTCTTCAATTTAAGTTCTTTGTCGAGATCGGAAGAGCCAAGAAAATTATTGTCGTAATGCAGATCACTCTTCCTTAGGCTAGTAGATTCATCGTTGTCCTCTAGCTTGTACGCAGGCTTGGCGCTACAAGTTCTGCCATGTCTTTTTAGGCTCTCTCTCCGCATAAACGACTTGCTACATCGAACACAACTTATCATATTGCGCAGTGGATTTTTAACACAGTCATTCTTCTCGTGTTGTCTTTTATTCTTTCTCAAGATAAACTCTTTACTGCAAAACAAACACCTATGTTCTTTCGATACAGCGTCAGATCCCAAATCGGATTTCATTTTAGTTACTGAGACTAATGCCAGATACCAATTGAGTGTTTTAAATTAGATTCAATACTTAAATAGATGTTTTTTTATATTTCATCAGTGAGAATAAATATATCTCATGCAAAAGTACTTTATGCATGTAGTTCTGCTTTTCAACAACAGATGTCGCCACATGTTGCTTGCAGGTAAATAATATTTAGTTATTTTATGCGGGATGCGGGATGCTCACTAACGATCGCAAAAGAAGGATGGCTTCGCTAGACTCCAAGGAAAAGGAAGTTCGTCTTGCATGTTGGTGGTCCACAGATGTCTCATGGCGTAATATTAATTTGACTGAGTAATGATATTTGTTAATTCCACCTGATAAAAATATTGCAAGTTTTGATTTAGTAGCAGAAATTATCGAATTAAATGTAACTCCAAATTAAATGACATGTCTCATTAGACCAAAAAAAATCCATGCAGAGAGCGGTTTCTCAGAATAGTCAGAAACACTTGAAGAAACCACAGGAATGATTGCAAGAACACGGGAAAAACCATCAAAATATTGTCAAGAATAATCAGGAGCACACGGAGAAAACCACCATTATATTAACAATAATAATCGGAAGCTCACGGAGAAAACCATCATAATATTGACCAGATTAATCGGAAGCACACAGAGAAAACCACCACATGTTTTGTTTGATATCATTAAATTACAGGAAGAAATATTTAAAAATAAAAATAAATTAATAAAAAAATTAAAAAAAAAAAATGCATAAATTTCTGGCTTGTACAAGAACTCTATCTTTGCTCAACAATGATAAGTTTACAAGCTAGCAGAAATTTATGCATTTTTTTATTTTCTTTAATTTTTTTTTATTAATTTTTTTTTTATTTTTAAATATTTTCGTCGGGTTCGAACTGAGGACTCTGAGCTCCGTGTCGAAAAAGTATGTTTTTTATAATAAATTTATTAAAATTTTATTAAATGAATTTTTTTATAAATTTTAAAAAAAAATTCATTAAAATCAGATAATAAACAAAAAGTTAAAGATGGCGGCCGTAACGAAAGTTGCAACGGTGACGTCATCATCCAAGATGGCGGTCATGGTATCCTTATTCCTAGAAATGGCTTAACTGAGGCTTGAGTTAAGGATGCTTAAGCCAGTTTTAGGAATTTTCAGCCGCTGGGATTTTTAAGGACTAAAAACGGGAATTTTTCCTTCGAAACGGAAAATTTTTCCCTCGAAAAGGGGAATTTTTAATTTGTGGAATTTTTTGAGATTTTTTGGTGGAACTTTTTTCCACAGAAATGGAAATTTTGGCGAATTTTGAGGAATTTTGGGCAAATTTAGCCCAATTTTGGCGGATTTTGGCGATTTTTGAGGATCAAATTCAAGGTCAAGGTCAAAGGTCAAGGTCACAACCATTTAAGATGGCCGCCGTGACGTCAGAATCCAAGATGGCGGAAAACACCACAGACACCACACAGAACCCAGATCTCGGACATACATTCGTATACTAGTCACGACCGTTTTTTTTATTTTTTATTTTTTTTTGTTTAGCGTCAATCTTCTACAGTAGAGAGTCGTTTTCTGCGCACTGGCTCGGAAAGATAGCGTGGCATTGACTGCGATAGAGTTGCTCAGGCAGCATCCATTGTGTGACGTTCCCGGAATCGTCTCCTCGCTCGCTGGCCGCCTGGCATTGGTGTTTCGGTGTGTGGCCCAGTGCCTTCTCTCTGCAACGTTGTAAGCATCTCGGCGAGTCTTGGTGGGAGATGTAATCATCTTGTTTGTGTTGAGATCTTTACGCTTTTCACATCATCCTTGGGAGTGTCCGCAAAACGAATTGACACACATTTTTCTAGAGTTTTAGCGCCACACTTCGTCAGCTTACTATCACAGCCTCATAAGTCTGGATTTGAGACTTTGATGTTTTAGATGACTTTGGTTCATAAATTACTGACATAGGGGCCTGTAGAACCTTCAAAGTGGAATTATGAATGCAAGGTCAACCCATCGGACTTCATTAAAACATCCTATGTCTTACTTTTCATTTTGCTGTCCAATACCTATGTCTTAAATTTTTTTTTAACCAATCATTTACACAATGTATCACTTTATTTTTACATCATTTTATTTATTGCAGCATATCTGTATTTTCCATTACATATCCCAAACAAAGTGTTTTTTTTTTGCCTCTCCTGTGAAAACTTGTGCATTAGACTTGGGAGCTATCGATTGTAAGGCTACGATTTACACGAGGAACTGACGAATTTTCGTCGACCAGATATGGGATAACCGCGGACCGAACATGAGTTGTCACTTAAGGGCCTAAACTATAGTAGTTCTCGCGTCAGGTCGATAATCAGACCCGCGGCTGCCGAGATCGAAGGAGGGGGAGAGAGCTCGTAGCTGCCGCTACAGCAGGCTTCGAAGAGGATACCTCCGAATGGTGGTACTCGAAATATGTTTTAGGCTTGCCTTCACGCGTGTAGAGGCCGACATACTCATTTTCAATCTTTTTTTTTTTTTTTTTTTTTGGCACGCTCACCTTTTTTTCTATTGAGATCCTGTACATCTGTCGATCTGAAACCCGAATCACCGCGCTACCACTTCTGGGTAGTGAGTCACTCTGGATGGAAAAAGACCGAGAGCGCCGGTGTAACGCTGTGTGTAAGATGAAAAACATCTATACGACTTAATCATTTTTATTGTAAATAATAGAGAATTTTTTTAATATATAACACTGAGTGTCTGGATTATGTATATTTAACTGAATGTAGATCTACAGCCACCACAATTTTTTTTTTTCACTATAGCAAAATGATTTCATTGAAATAATTGGCGGTAGCATCACGTTAAAAAAGTAATGTGAAAAATAAAGGTGTTTCCCCCAAATTGTTTCAATGAAGTTATTTTGCGACAGCGACAAAATTCGCGGTCGTTGTAGAAATTCATTTAATTAAACATAATCCAGACACCAGTTTTCTACTTTCTCTAAATTTCGCAATATACATACCTGTTGTTCAGCTCCAAATTCAAAGAAGTATAACCAAATTTCGTGAGCATTTTAGACCATAAGGCGAAGTATTTCTGCTGAATTCAGACTCACTAGTATATTCTGAGATACTTCAATTCAATGACATCTCCTGGGGTATTAGTTTATGGCCCTACCTACCTGGGAAAACATACGGTGTGCAGAAATTCATTGGAACCCATGCCATTTTAAAACTTCAAGATTTAAGAGTGGTGTTTATTTATACGAAAATCATATAAGTATAAGTTGAGGTCAAATGAATAATTTGCTACCGTTTTTATTTTTAAACTTTTTTTAAGAATGAAAATTGATAAAACGCGTGTTTTCAGAGCAACTTTTAGATTCTAAAACACCATGTAAAGATTCTTGATGGACTTCCTTACACTTGCATTTTCATTTCTCCACCGTATAATGTTATGGTTACCGCTCAGATCTCATAGTTGCCTTATGACGAGAAGACCGCGTGACAGTTCAGTGCCGTGCGCTTAAGGGCGATACCGTACTTAGAAGCACCAGCTAACGTAGCACTATCATCCCGCCTCGCCAACAATAATACACTCATGACTGGACGGTTCCCTTTAGGAAGTCATTAAAGCAATGGTATGAATTATAAAGACATTGAAAAAATATTCAGCGAGACTTGTAGGCCTGCTAAATCGACCGCGAGAGAGGAACAAAATGCGAGCGAATGCTGTAGGAAGGCTCGTCTCAAGAGCCAACTCTGTTGCAGATGACAGGTTCCGCCCTCGTTAGCGGGATAATTACTTCCCTCTTGTCTCGGCCCGTTCCGTCTGCTCTTGTTTCCTCTGTTCGTGACTTGACCAGGGGGGGAGGGGGGGGGGTCATCGCTCGACCTGCGTCGCGTCGGTCGATGACATCGAGTTAAAATTGGCCCCAGGGCAGGGCAATCCCCCGGGGCCCCGCGCCAGCGCTTTTCGATTCTATCTGGTCCGTCTAGTGTTACGTTGATATTACGGACATTCGTGGGAAAAGAAAAACTGAAATTTTTATTATCTTGTAACATTAATGTGACGGTCAATACATATTTTAATCCAAGATTTCGTATCATAAAAAAAAAATAACTTTCAAAGATATACTTATGTGATCATACCAGAAATTTGATCTTAAGCTTTTATGAAACATATACGAGGACAATTTATCAGGAAAGAACATCGAAATATAACATAATTTAGCGAATCCATCGTCGAAATTTAAGTTCCAGGTTGGGTTAAAAATGTTCGAAGGAGTAAATTTTTTACATTGTCCAGGGGGAGGGGGGTGCCTCCAGGGTCTCGCCAAGTCTCGTATGGCACCCTGAATAATAAGCTTGTTCGCTTGAAAATTGTTTGGACCAAGTTTCGGCAACGCCTGCGTGATTACATGGTAAGATGGAAAATACTTTTTGGATTAGACGCCTAAAAATGGGCTGAATTGTAGTGTGAGCATTGTGGATACAGTTTTGAAGTGATGTTTTGCTTTGAAAGTGGCCGTGTTTAACGAAGGAGATTCTACATTACGCTGACTAGCCATCATCAGACGTAGTCTAGCGTCATTTCCGAAATGTTGGGAACAAATAATGACAATGGCGAGGTTAAAAGGTGACTTGAACTACATCACAGCATAATGACTCCTGACAATTCTTAACTTAAAGGTTTGGATATCTCATATTTTTTTCAACGATAAAATACGACATCGAAGTAAAATAAAAATTTTGGTGGACATATGCAGGCAATCTTGAATGACCTTGACCATTGATCTTGATCTTGACACCGATTGCCATATTGGATGTCCTTGACCTTTTCCGTGATCTTTTATGACTTTGGCCCCGGTCGCCATATTGTATTATGACATCAAAACCCCCATCTTGGATTATACCATTATGAATTATGATGTTATGTCCACCATCTTGGAATCAGACATAGTGAATTATGGCGTCATAGCCACTATCTTGTTTTCGTCTGCTGAATTCTGTCATCTTGGATTATGTCATGCCGTCATCTTGGATTATGTCATGCCGTCATCTTGGATTATGATGGCACGCCTGTCATTTTGCTATTTTTCATGAGTTCGCCATCTTGGTTGATGAAATGTTCGTCATATTTTCTGTTGTTTTTCCCTAGAGTGCGACAGCATTGCTCTGTCTCATACACATAAGGCCCATGTTCCATTACCTACCAGTGTTTTATGACTATTAGACATATTAAATTTAATTTTTTATTCAAAATACATTTTAAGCGAGGCAGTTCGAGCCATAAAAAGGTCGAAACGCTGGTATGGAAAACACACACCTTAGATCACAAAGACGTCAAGACATATGTGACAGATTAAGAATTAAATATGGTATGTATAAAAATAACACATATATGGATGTGTAATTCTTTTTAAAATGAATAATTACAGCTATAGTAGGCAGAGCCGCCATCTTAGTTTCTAATACGTGCTACTAGGAGTGTTAGTGTCGCATATTCCTTGAATCACCTGCTGCAGTACGCTGCCGCCATCTGGGTTCAATTTATACCCTAAAAAGTGCAGTAGTACCAATCACCAGATTGTCAGCTGCCTTAACATCCACCATCTTGCCGGTCATTTTGGCTACCATACTGGAAATTTGTAATTATTAAAATAAAATTCTGTTAATATTTAAAAATCATTAAAATATCATTTAAAAATTTTACCCATTAAATTATTGATTGGTTTAATCGATTCCTGTCCTCGGTTATACTCTTGGTAGATGTAAAAAGGGTAATTTTAGCCTAAAAATATTTGTTTTGTTAAATATGGTAAAAAGTCCCAAAAACGAATTAAAATCCCCTTCTAACAGCCACCAGTAGGCCACTAATATTATATTTACTGCCATATTGAAAATATGTAAACATTTACCTACAAATTCAGAAAAAAATTAAACATTTAATATTATGATATTGATGAATTTAATTTATATTAGTTCTTGTACTGATCTTTGTCACTGCGTGAACTGAGACACTTATTTGAACTCACGTTCCTTATCTAGGACACATTTTTTCGACAGACATTTAGCTCAGTAGAGTACGATAAAACACGATTGTTAGGATAAAACACGATTGGTAGGATACAATAGGTTACGATCCTCAGGAAACGATAGGATTTGGCTGCAATAGTTCCAATTGCTCAAACTTGCTAAAATTGTTCCATCTGATTTTAATTACATTTTGCTCCAACTGTTCCCATGGCATGATTGGCTTTAATATTACTATCAATTGTGTTAGCTATTGGCGACAATTTTTACATCCTACAGTTAGAAGCTGTATTACGAGAGCGAGTGTGGCATCATGGTGACCATTTTGGAAGCGCAATTTTCTTTTTTTCTGCTAGAGACTGCTGCTACAATTAGCTTTGTAGCCAAGTAGCCTTGTAACCATAAAGTCTTTTAACCAAGTATCCCCGCAGCCAAGTAGCCTCGTATAATTGTAGCCAAATTTTTCTGGAGCAGTTGGAGCCAAAGACATTTGTAGCCAAATGCAATATTGTAGCCAAAGACAGTTGGAGCAGTTGCAGCCAAAGGCAGTAGGAGCTAAAGAGTTGGAGCCGTATCCTATCGTACCCTGCGACCGATCGTATCCTACTGACGGGGTCGTAACGTACTGGGTTTAATGTTCGTGTGAATGTACGTCCTTTTAGTTAAATGTGCGTAGTCAAATCTGCAGTAAGGGCCACATTATCAAGGAAGTCTGGCACCCGGTTTCTGGTCAGGAAGTAGAAAGATCCGAGTACCTCTATACCCGTCTTGTACAGGCTGCAGTCCTTTTTGTCGTAAGTGTGTTTCGTGTGTCCAGTGTGTGTTCTTTTTGTCGAATGTGTGTCCAGCGTGTGTCCTTTTTGTTGAATGTGCTTCCAAATTAGCTTTTTAAATTATGTTTTGACTAATGTATTAATGAAAATGGTTCTTGTTTTGACTCGCATATTATACTAGCGAGCGTGAGTATATAAACACGACCCAGATTTTGGTGATCCTTAGTTTGTCACTGACTACGGCGGCGTAAGGATCGCCTAGTTGTATCGTCTGGCATGTAAGTCTAGTTGTCGCATATTTTTGTAAACTCTTTACCCTCTTTTACGTCAACCTTGATGGAAGTTGTACCATCGACGGCGCATACTTCGATGACAATGACGACAACCACTACGCAGAAGTCGATGGAATGTGCACCATCGTCAGTGGAGATATCGGTGGCAGCGACGACGACGGCAACGCAGATCCCGATGGGAAGAGTATCATCGTCATCGACGGCACTACAGGAGACTATAACAGGCATGGTTCCACCAGCAGGAGAGATTTTAATGCATGCAGTGCTGTCTGCAGGGGAAACCTCGATGAAAGACGTTTCAACAGCGAAGGAGACTTCAATTTCTGCAGTATCACTAGCATCAATAATGGCTACTGAAAGTTCAGCGATGTCTTCCCAGCATCGATGTCACCACTGTGGGAATATGTTATCGAACAACGCGTTTGCAGAAAAAATAATATGAAAACACAATTGAAGATACGCAAAAGATGTGCTGCGTGCCAGAAAATAAAGGTCCAACAACATTGTATCGTCGTACTTAAGAGTAGCATCAGCAGTAACATTAGTATTTGGTTCCGGTATGAACGGTTTGTCTTCATCAACTAGACATGCTTGCAGATACTGTGATATGTAATTCGCATTTGCTCATGATGCACGAAAACACGAGAGGAGTAAATGTACAAAGAATCTTTCTCGTATGAAATTTCGCTGTGATAAGTTTCATATTTGGTTTACTCGTATTGACTGTTTGAGACGACGTGCTATAACCTGTAAAGGTGAAGTCTGTGTCTACTGTGGAACTACCTACAGATATTTCGACTCTTCGGTTTAGGTTGGAGACTCGTATGCGTACACGCACACAAACATATGTTCAGCAACCGATTTTGATAAAGCCTGGTCATTTATCTAAACCTAAGACTGTGCTCGTTGCATTACAGGTTAATGATAATGTATTCTTCCTGGCTAAATCTGCATTTTGTGGAGTGCTGATTTGTACTTGACTTGACGATATCAATCAGATCATAATCTATCAGCTTACAGATGAAGTAGTGACACACAGAGCTTTAAAATATAATTTATGGCTGGACTACATATAAGGTAAACATGAGTCACACGAGGACTAAGTGAATACGTTTTCTGTCAAGACGATGGATACTGCAATTTACAGATCTGACAATGCAGAGCAGTCTTTTAAACACAGTATAAAGAAACTCTGTCAGGAATAAAATCACTAAACATAGGAAATGGATCTGTCTGGATGCTATCTTGGGTTTATATACTGAAGCTGAGAATTAGTTATTTCAAACAATTACAGAAGTAGATGTATATAGTGTTCAATTTACATTTTGCATTTATACATGTAGTAGAATACAAATTATGTAATAAATATTTTATTTGTAATTTCTTTGTTTGATTTCTTTTACCTGTCACTTTTATAATATTTTAAATAAAATTATTTGTTTTGTATTTATCAAGGATCTAACCAAGCACTGTAATCGATCGAGTCAATCAGCAAATTGAAAGGTTAAGTTTTTGATGATATTTTTGGAATTTTTCCTGAGTTTATAGTTTAATAATTATAGAATTTCATGATGACGGCTATGGCGATAGACAAGATGAGATAATTCGTGACAGTTTCCTGTCTGTTAATAAATAATACTGCTCTCTAATGGGTAAAAATTAAACTAAAATGCAACAACGCCCTCTAGCAGACAAAAAGAAAATGGCGGTTTCAATATGGCCGCCATGACGGCCGATATAATATCTGCCTTGGTATTGGTGGTGGGAGGTCAGTCTTCCGGTGGTTTCCGTGGAGAAAAGATCCATCGTCATAATTTTTGCTCTCGCTGGGTTCGAACCAAGGACTCTAAGTGCTATTTTAAATTTTATTAAAATCCTATTTAAATAATTTTTTATTATTCTTTAATTTTTCCCCGATTCTTTTTCTTAAAAATTACTGATTTCTAAGATGGTGTCCATAACGAAAAGTGTACCAAACATTTCTAGAATCTAAAATGGCGACCATAACGAAAATTTCAAACTAAAAGTACAACATTGCTAAAAACCAAAGTAGTGTGTAATAGTATTTTCTGGCACAGGCTTCAGTCTGTGGAGCCGGGAGCCGGTCCGCCATCTTGGATTGTGGCATTACGGCGGCCATCTTGGATGACCGTGACCTTGACCTTTGACCTTGACCTTTAACCTTCAAATTAGCCAAAATTTAGCCAAAATATCTCAAAATTCATCAAAAATTCAATTTTTTTTTTGGAAAAAATAACCACCAAAAAAACTCAAACAATTCCACAATTCAAAAATTAGAATTTCGAAAAACCTAAAAAGTCGTTTTGCCTTAGAAACCACGAAAATTATTAAAAAATGGCTTAAGAATCCATGTCGACAGCCACCGATAAGCAATTTTTTTTAGGAATAAGGATACCATGACCACCATTTTGAATTATGACGTCACCGTTGCGATTTCCGTTACGTCCGCCATCTTTAACTTTTTTATTATCCGATTTTAATGAAAAAAATAAAATTTATAAAAAAATCAATTAATTAAATTTTAATAAAATCTATTAAAAAAATACATTTACGGCACGGAGCTCGGAGTCCTCGGTTCGATCCCAGTGAGGGCAAAAAAAAATTAAAAATGGCGACCAATCTTTCCCTCACTGTGGCTGCAGGCAGACTGACCCCGCCACTCTTTACCATGCATATTTATCATCAAGTAGTATGACGTCATTTCCGCCATCTTGAAATTTGGACGCCATCTTGAAAATCTTTATTTATTATCCGATTTTAATGAAAAAATTCAAAATTTCATCAAAAAATTAACTTATTAGAATTCTGATTGATTAGATCGATTTTCGTCCTTGGTTCGAAACTGGTAAGAGCAAAAAAACAACAGATCCTTCCTCCACAGAAGCCACCTACAGACTGACCTACCACCACCAATACCAAGGTATATATCGTCAACTGGTATTACGTAATTTCAGCCATCTTGTCTTCGTCCGCTGGAGACCACCATCTTGTTTTCGTCTGCTAGAGTGTGCTGGTGACATGTTAGTATAATTTTCTGTTCACCATACCTTTGTCCTCAACTGTTGACTTTGAACTTTGACCTTGACCTTGAACTTTGATATTGTCCTTGAACTTTGACCTTGACCTTGAAATTTGACATTACCTTGAAATTTGACCTTGACATTTGACCTTGACCTTGATGACCTTCCAAAATGAGCTTCCTTTTTTATGGTACTACCTTTTTGATGGTGCTTCCAAAATGTGCTTCCTTTTTGTTGATGGTGCTTCCAAATGTGCTGCCTTTTTTGATTATGCTTCCAAAATGTGCTGCCTTTTCGTTGATGGTGCTTCCTTTTTGTTGATTGCGCGTAGTAAAATATGTAGTGACTGAATATTTACTAGTTCAAAACATCTTGGTGTTACTAAAAAAATTTCAAGGTCACTTGGTCCTTTAGTATGTATAAAAATTTTATGATGGTCTAATTGACTGTAATTAGCTAAAGACGAAGAAGGTCCTGTGGTCCTGAAATGACTAGCCTATACATCTGATATTGTCATGACTCGGTCTCATGGTCTGAAGACAATTGATCTGTATGTGTGGCTTTGTACACGAACGATTTATAGGGAATCGAACCGGGGACAAGAATCCATAGATTCAATATGTTAATAATGAGTGATTTATTTAATGAATTTTGGATTTTTTCCCGCATTTCTAGCTAAATAATTACATGATTTCAAGATTGCGCCAAAATTTCAAGATGGCGGGCACCTCAGTAATAATAAATAATTACTGCATTGTAGCAGGTTAGAATAAAACTAGCTTGATGGTAAGACGAGTACACACAAGATGGTGTCCTCCAGCAGACGAAAACAAGATGGTGGCAATGACCACTAGCAGGCGGTAGCACCTGGTAGCATGTACTGAACATAAAATGTCGGATCCATGATGGAAGTCAATGTCATAGTCAAAGATCAAGGTCAAGGTCAAGGTCAAATTTCAAGGACAAGGTCAAAGTCAAAGTTCAAGGTCAAAGTCAAAGTTCAATGTCAACAGTTGAGGACAAAGGTATGGTGAACAGAAAATTATACTAACATGTCACCAGCACACTCTAGCAGACGAAAACAAGATGGTGGTCTCCAGCGGACGAAGACAAGATGGCTTAAATTACGTAATACCAGTTGACGATATATACCTCGGTATGGGTGGTGGTAGGTCAGTCCTTAGGTGGCTTCTGTGGAGGAAGGATCTGTTTTTTTTTTGCTCTTACCAGTTTCGAACCAAGGACGAAAATCGATCTAATCAATCAGAATTCTAATAAGTTAATTTTTTGATGAAATTTTGAATTTTTTCATTAAAATCGGATAATAAATAAAGATTTTCAAGATGGCGTCCAAATTTCAAGATGGCGACATAACGTCATACTACCTGATGATATATATGCATGGTAAAAAGTGGCGGGGGTCAGTCTGTCTGCAGCCACAGTGAGGGTCGAGCCGAGGACTCCGAGCTCCGTGCCGTAAATGTATTTTTTTAAATATTTTTTATTAAAATTTAATTAAATGAATTTTTTTATAAATTCAAATATTTTTCATTAAAATCGGATAGTAAAAAGTTAAAGATGGCGGACGTAACGGAAATTGCAACGGTGATGTCATTATTCAAAATGGCGGTTATGGTATCCTTATTCCTAAAAAAAATTGCTTATCGGAAGCTGTCGACATGGATTCTTAAGCCTTTTTTTAGGAATTTTCGTGGTTTCTAAAGCAAAATACTTTGGAGGTTTTTCGAAATCCTAATTTTTGAATTGTGGAATTTTTTTTCCCAAAAAAATGGAAATTTAGACCAATTTTAAGGAATTTTGGGCTAATTTTGGCTAAATTTTGGCTAATTTTGGCTAATTTGAAGGTTAAAGGTCAAGGTCAAGGTAAAATGTCAAGGTCACGGTCATCCAAAATGGCCACCGTGACGTCACAATCCAAGATGGCGGACCGGCTCCCGGCTCTACAGCCTGGAGCCTGTGCCAAAAAAAATACTATTACACACTACTATCCAAGATGGCGACTGTAACGATAACATCAACTTTCGTAATTAGGAAGTTCGATTTCATGTTGGTTTAGTTAAAAATGGCGTCCATACTGAAAATTGCATCTATGAAGCCATGGACCTGGTTTAGCGGCATGAATATTTTGATTTTTAAGGACTCTTGATTCGCATTTAGGACATTTCAAGCCGTTGGCATTTTTTATGATAAAAGTGGGAAACTTTCCCTAAATAGGACATTTTCCCCTCAAAATAGGGATTTTTTTCACATTTTGAGGATTTTTTCGTCATTTTTGAGGAATTTTGAGGTATATTTGACCCCAAGATGGTCGCCGTAACATCATGACACTCAGTCATTTACCTGCACCCCGCACCCCAGCCTAAATAAAGCCTGTCCCCAATTCGCTATTATCTAACTAGTTATTTCCATTACTATTTTTAAGGACTATTTCTGTAATTTAAAAACAATTGGTTCCTTAGAACTTCTTCTGTAACTAATACATCAAAATATATTCATTAAGTGCAATATTATGTATGTGAATATTCGCTGAAGTGATGATAATGAACCATTGGGCGAATTTTAACTCATTATGCATTACATTTTGTAAATATCCGTTGATTAAAAATTGTGTCAAAACCTAAAATGAAAGTGAAGTATTGTGATGCAATTTCATAAAGAGAACTTAAATAATAGTAATGATGAGAAAACCTAAAACAAAATCCAAATGAATAGTTTTGTTGTGGGAAATTTCTGTTCACCAGGAGCACCGAAGGTGAATTTCTTAGTCCCTTCTTACACGGAGGTCCTTCCAAACACTCAGGAGAGAATCTGTGAATTTTTTTTTTAATGTTTCACCAGTTGCCTGTAAGTCCTCCTCGGCGCAGCCTCGCTGCTAGTCCGCTTTCCAAAGCCCTGTGCTAAAGCCTGCCCCACACGACACCCATTTCCTTAGCAGTTTTCATGTAATTTTTATGCTAGCGCGCCTGCTCCCGTGTGGGTAACATTTCAGCACCCTTCCAAGGAGTCTGGCTCTGGGTATAAAAGTTTTCATAACAGAAGTCTTAGCCAAAACCGTAATAGAACGTGTTCTATTTTTCTGCTATACCCACGAGCTGGAGCCGTCAAGATGGCGGACCCACGTGTTGCAATATAACCCTGTATATAGTCTGTATTGTCAACATTAAGGGACGTAACAAATGTAATGGTATGCCAAATGAAACTTTATAATAGTAAAACTACTATGGAATATATTTGTTAAGCTGAAATTGCCACAGAAAGAAGTAATCGGAAATTTTAAAATACGTTATAAAAATACGTTGCAGTTTGTATTACCCTTTATCTTCTAACACGTTCGTAGAATTTGCGGTAGCGTAGTGGCGAAGGGCACGACGGCAGCGGTAGAAGGGTGATTTTGAATGTGGTTCGAATCCTCATCAATCCATTTTTTTTTTAAATAACAGATAATTAAATTGTACATACTGTGCTTTCTGCAAATATAAATTATTAGAATTAATTTATGATATAATATTATTAACTACATTTAGGTGTCTCAGTCCATTGATTTTATTCATAGTACTACGTACCTAGATTTATTTTTACTTTTAAAAAAGTAAAGTAAAATCACATGTTCACAAATAATTTAAACCAAAAGTTAATTTTATAATTAAAACGCCAACGTTTATTAAGAAACGATTGTCCATAAATTAATAATGAATAAACTGATAATTCATAGCGACACACCTGTGAGGGTAAAAAAAAAAAACATGCAAAATGTTTTTCTTCACGGAAGATTTAAATTTATTACGCGGTATGTGCGTGTTTATTTGTCTCACTGGGTTACAAAAAATATTAGTTACAATTCCTCTAATTATATAGTTAAATATAAGTAATCAATAAATCTTATATATAACATATATGAATCGGTAGCATTCTTTTACTATTACAATGAAATTAGCTTGATTAACTGTATAATTAAATTAATATTAGAATTTAAACCGTACATAAACTACATTTAGTAAACCCAATGTCCCTTGTATCATTTAAATTTATATATTTTTAGATTTTGAAATTGACCTACAACTTAAAAATGTATTTGTAATTCCAAAATTGCTCTTAATTTGTTTTTAAATACTAAACCAATTTTGTTATTTATTTGCAAATGAAAAATATAAGATAAAATATCAAATAATATTTCCGCAAGTTACATAATTTTTAACACAAACAGGTGTAACTTTCACTTTTTTTTCAGTATTTTGATAAGTTGACTACGACAGGTTTATCCTCCCCCGATATGTTTGCTTTGGTCGGCAACTGCGTTGGCTGGTTTTCTGTTAGCATTCTAGGTATCGTGTGTATGGAGTTAAGAAATCTTTCTGCGGTTCTGCTATACAAATTTTTATGAAAATTTTTATACCCATGGGTATAACAGATGTTATAGCAGAAAATGGGCATCGTGTGGGGTGGGCTTTAGGGACCTGAGCCTGTTACCCGGGCTTAAAGTCCGCCAAATGCTACATTGAGTGTGCGAGTTTAATCGTTCAACCGTCACGGCAGACGAAATTCTGTCGAAGAGGATTAGTAAGTTTGTGATCTATAGAATATGAATACCATGGATGTAGATTTTGGGCGAGAGAAAGCAGGGTAAACCTCAGCCCCCCCCCCCCTTTCCCAAAAATACGTGGTGGGACCACTCGTGCTTGCAAAATCGTAACTGTGGACCGAGGATTAAAGACGCAATAGTAACACAAACTATGTGTTTTAAATTTTTTGGATATTATAAAGACTTACGCTTATTACATTCATATAGGCCTAGAACATCCAGCGATCTTAAATTTATCGTGGTTAACTCCACACGCAAAAAGAAACTTTGGGTCTGCTACCCCCTGCGGATCCAACATATTCATGCCCTTTGTGGGTAATAACAACCGAGTTCCCTAAAACATATTAGGAATGCTGTGTAGTTAGTACCACATTATCTAGACCTACTTTAGAGTTAAACTTTAAAAAAAATTTTTTTGACGTGACAACGTCTAATAAATCGATTATAGCCGGCTGCACGCACGAAAAAGTGTCCCGTTATGCACATTGTCCCGTTACGCTGTGTCCCGTTACGCTCATTGTACGCTTGCGCTGCATCTCTCTTTCTTCCACTCGATTGGAACAACCATCGATTTGACTTTTTCGAGGCACATTAAACTTGAAACACTCCCATTTGTTTCCTACTTTTCCTATCATCGTCATATCCTTAACAGAATAACACAGATTGGAAGAAGTTAAATAGCAAACATGTATAAAAGTTATAGTTAAAATAATCTCTTCGTTAAAGTAATAAACATATTTGAATTAATGAGTGCAAATAAAAGTAAATGTATCAATTAAACTGTAGATTCCATTTCACTCCTTCTTTGTATCCATACAAAATAGTGATAATTCAATAAAAATTATTCATTTTTATTCATAAAAGTATGCAATCATTTCATCAATGTTTTGTTATGACGTTGTCACGTTAAACTATCGTCCGTAAACCGACTTTACAGACAACCAATTTTTTCAAAATAAATGTGTAACATGTATGTGGCAATGTCATAACGCTAAAGCCAATCAGAGAGAAGGTGGTAGGTCATCACCCAAACAGTTGTGATATGGCTGACTTGAAGATGTATGTTGACAAAAAAATTGCCAAAACATTTCAGTTTGTTCATGGAACTTTTATTTTCTTCAATTTTATCCTGATAAAATCATTACAGGGTTCTTCATTGTAAGATCACTGGTGATGTTACAGACCCATAAAGGCCGGGATAACGTTTCCATTTTAAACATTACTAGATGCTACATGACAATTTCTTCAAAATTTCATCTACAAAAGATAAACTGCAATGGGCATTTTAGCCGAAAAGTGCGATACAGTTATAACAGGTTTGTGTTTGAGTTGTTTGTAGATTTTACATGTTCAAATCTAAGAAACACAACATAAAATATTTCTTCTCATTTTTTTTCTCTTTTATATTCGTTGTCTTATTTTTGTAATGCATATTGATGTTTCGTTTGAAATCAATGTGTCAAATAATATTTAACATGTAAAACGTGCACTGCTGACCCTCCAGGCGCGTCAAACTCGCGTTTGTCCTATATTTGCTCGGTTTTAGCGCTACGTTTTACGACAGTAATCTTGAATATACCTGCTTCTGCAATTCATCTATCGCGAAAAAGCCCCCCGTAACAGATAAAATATGCATCCCCAAAACAGTGAAACTAGTAAACAACGGGCCGCGGCAGTAGACACAATATCATTTGACCGACAGCCGTTTGAATGACAGTCGTTTCTCTGACTTTTTGGTCAAATGACTTTCGGTTTGCTTGCCTCGACTCTCAACTTATGTAAGGTGTGCTTTAGTGAACAACAGTCACTATTGCGGCATAGCTTTTTTAATGTACTTCATATTGCTGTGTGAAGGTTAGCTGTCTAGCACATCCTTACTTCTTGGCTTGTGGCCACGTCCGTGGAAATGATGAAATGCGCGACGTTTCAGCATGCCTTTTTTGTGGAATCTTCAAGGGAAATTAACTGAAGGTCTGGTGTTCTGGCACAGTAATTAAACAGGATCATTCACACCCGAACTGTAATTTTCCTTTGTGGGTGGTCATAATTGGTAAATGGGTTTTGCCAATTTGGAAGAACCGACTTAGTTGGTTCAGCAGCTCATGTGAAACATAGGAAGCTGTTTCCAGCTGTGTGGCGAAAATTGTTTGAGTTCATTGCAATAAAAACTGAAGGAAATGTACCGATTGAAATTTTATTGCTGAAAAGAACAGTGCTACTGTTTCACGTTATCTGCACAAATAATAGGCTGTAAAGACAATATTTATTTTCAAATTGTTTCATAGGTAAACAAACGGAATATTTTATTTCATTTTATACTTGTTTATTTTTAACTGTTTACGTGAGTGTGATATACATAGGTAACATTTTATGTCAATTCACCTACTTACTCTACGTTGCCATAAACCCTTCATTTTACCTACAAAATTATCTTTGGCAGATCTCAATCTAATAAAACACATTTTCTCTAAACCTTATATTTAATAATCCAAGGTAGTGTCCGCTTATTTTTAATTCAACCATATGAAATCTCAGTATACGATTGTGCATGCACTTCTTGATTTTCACGTGAGGCTCAGGTCATATTTTTTTTTTAATTTTGCATCAAACATAATTCTGCGTTTTTACCTGTAGTTTATAATCGCTCAGTATATTCAACAGCTTTCGTTCTCTTATGGAGTATTTTGAAACATCTGATTTAAATCCAAACTGCGGTAACTCTCCAGTGATAGTAGATATTGTGCAAACAACTTCCATGTAGAAATTCGTCCCACTTTAATGCAAGGTAATTTATTGCAGCTTCGTCCATGGCAGTTACGTGATCGCAGTGACTCATAACTGACGATTAAAAGCGATACAACAATCGATAACTAAGCCACTTAACGTAATAACGTACGCGTGTTTGAACAAGGTTTGTTTGTAATATTTTATCTCCATCAATCAATCTGTAATATTAAAATGCAAGGTGGAAACGTTTTTTTATTATGAATGGGTCAAACAACTTCTCAAACCCTCAAACGCCATAAAATATTTTTTATAAATATTTAGTTGTACATAAAAAAATGTTCCAAAAAGAAAAATTCAGCTATTCAGAAACTAGCACGTATATAGTTACATTAATACACAACGCTGTTTGAAAACTGCTCAAGAATATCCATAAATTCTCTATCGTTGTAAATAAATAGGGAGCGCATTTACTTGCTTTAAAAATAAACTCATTACAATCGCCTTGGAGTGTTTAAAAAAACACTCAAATATTGTTAAATTCTCCTGTAAAAAATGTTTTCTTACACGTGTCTGTTTATAACAGAATAAAGAACTAGGAAGAGGCAATGTGACTTATTTTATGCAAAAATATAGAGTTTTATGGAAATACTTGATGATTATTCTTATAACAAAAATCAATAATTTACTGTAGTTTATAACAGTGTAGGTAAATTTATGTCTAGTTCAAAATTTTCAGCCTGTGCAATTTTAAGATGGTCAATTTTTTATATTCATAATAATATACTGTCTTAGTTTATACTAAACTATATTTAATCCGCATTTCTAAAGCGTTAATTCTTAAATGTAAATCGAACTTAGTAAGTTTCATCAAAAAGTGAATATTTTTAAGAAGAATTCGTTTCTTAACTCGTAAAAAAATCCCGAAAAAAAACAACATATTTTACAGAATTAAACAGCTAAGTTAAACTGGGTAAAACACTAAAGAGCAAACTGATAACCAAGCCAAACACGAAAATAACACAAGTCATACAAATGATAATTAAGAATAACACGAGTTTAAATATTTTAATCTATCGGGTGGTGAAAAATGCTGAAATAAACATTTAATTTAATCAAACATATAATATTTTAGAGCTACTTCCCAGGTATGGACAGTGTTTTATGTATAAAAAATTAATATAATGATCATAGTTTTGTGTAAAGATAAACCTTAACGATGAGAATCACGAAACGAGTAAAATACTCCAAAATTAATACTTTCCTTAACGGGATAAGAAACTAAGTTTTACAATTTAGTAGAGACAGAGTGAATTCCAGGACGGAATATCCTGAAAAAAAATAATAAAAACGGGTGAATGGCAACGAGCAATAGCGGAAACGTTGGTTTACCATGGCGAAAGTCATCGCTGGATCATGGAAGTGAGAAGGGTAAGAATTCTAACTGCAATTGAAACTTTAATTAAGTAAATAAACCCCCTAGTGTTTATAGTACTAAAATAAACGGTAAAACCAGCACACAGTATAAACACATCGATATTATGCCGAATAGAACCGCCTGGGGTTGTCAAGGGCGACACCGGTTCGCACTTCATACGCCACTTCACCTCTACGCACCTGGCGGTGAACTGGCGAGCAGTTTTTGCGTGGGTAACGCAACTCTGTGGGACTCTGTACTGCCTTGAACACAGCTCCGTGTCTCTGATGTGTCGAGTCTCTTTCTTGTGTGTGCACTGGCGAGCGCACCTTTCTTAGTGCGTCCCTGACGAAAGCCTGTGAGATAGGCCACCCGCGATACTCCGCAGAAAGACGTGTCCCAGTAAAAAAAAAAAAAAAAAAAAAAAACTTTCAATATCTACAACCGGGTGTGACGTAGCAGGGAGGCGGCCACTGTTCCCGGTAGTTTGAATACTGGGCAAGATTGTTCCAGGCTTCTGTAACGGTCGTTATGGCGGGTATGATGGAACTCCGCGCTCGGCCTTCGACAGCGCAGGGTTAAAGGGTTAAATAATTATAGATATTTTTTTCTGAAATAATTTGATAAAAAACACGCAGTAGCCAACAGTATTGAGTTAAAACCCAAATTTTCAGTTATCTATTCTACTTGGTTTTCGTTATTCATACTGGACAAAAAAATTAAAAAAAAATTACCAACTAATTATGCAAATAGGGTGCACTATATATATATGCTATAAATATTTCATTTGGTTGAAATTCGGCCAATAAAAAAGTCATCTAGACTTGACAGTTGTTGAACGTAAAAATCAAATAATTACCTGGAACGGGACAGACACATTTAAAGCCTGAACGTAAGCCAGCCGGTGGGAATTTCGTTCAGGCGGGATGCATCGCGGAAAGGGGGTGGGCAGCACACGGTGGATAGAGCGATTCGCGCCGACCTCAGAGCAAACTGCGATGCTATGTTCTCGCGGCGTTTGGCTTGAACAGGCATCGCACGACCGCTGCTTCGAAGCGTAAAGGATTTCGCAACTCACTTCGGCGAAATCACATAACCATCTTGCTTGCAACTCCTCAATTATTACCCTCACGGGGTTAATGTACGGATGCCAGTCACATAGGATAATTCTCCGATGCCAATGTCGACTTTTTCTGTGGAAGGAACAGAATTGGATGGAAGTTTATTCGGACCGGAGCTCTCAAAAGCGTTGAAATAAATGTAAACAATTCATGTGTTTACTATGAATCGAACAAGTTTTTTTGTGCCTGGGCCAATAAATCCATCCCTAGGCCACATGTTAAAATGAACGTCGCTTCGAGTCTGGTGGCCTCAAAATCTTTCACCGATCACGTAAACCAAAGTGCCCTCATGACAAGGCAAACTCAGTTTTCATTTGCGCTTTGCGTGGCGTCAACGCCGAAGTCAATTGTAGAAGGTCACATTCAATAAACAGAATACATTGTAGTAAACCTAGGAAACATTTGAAACAACAAAAATATTTTTAGTCTCAAAATTGATTCCTTCAAAAGCATACAATGTATTCTCTTGTTTTGCTTTTTTTTTTTAACTGACAATTTATTTTTAAAAAATTTCTTTACACGGATAACTTAAAAATTTTTAGACCTTTAGACCTGCCCATAGAAGTTCAATATTTCTGTATTTTTATAAATTAAAGTTTTTAGAACCACGGGCGTATTATGGAGTGGAAATGTGTTCTGAAGATGAAGTCAACTGGTTATCAATTAGTAAGCAGAACCAACCTCAGCTGTATAAAGGCTAATATGCTAGAAGTTTGTAAAATAATTTGAAAATATTTCACTAGAAAAAATCGTAAAAATACCATTATGTAGTGAGTATAGTTAAACAAGCATGATGATAGCACGTCTGCAAGAGCATTCATTACACATCATATTTATAGCAAAAAAGGTTTTGCTATTCAGATAAGTCGTTCTCATTTCGACTTCAATTATTAACATGGCAAAGATTGAAAACACAAAATTACTTCTTACCTCCATTGAAAATGTAATTTGGTTACTACTAAATATTATTTGTCTTGTTAAGGTAGATTTTGAAGAAATGTTAGCTATTGTAGCCGTTACCATGGTTCGACTTCCGGAAATTTTTTATATATTCATCGTACGTAGACACCAACACAATCGTCAACTCAAAAGTTTATACATATATCTATATTTATATACATCACATTTTTATGAACACGATAACTGTCGTAATTTTTCACCAATACCTTTCTAACTAATACATAAAATATAAACATGGGAAATCATTGTAGAGTTCGTTAATGGGCAATATCCGACCAAAGGGGTTTAATTGGGGAAGGATATTTTAAAAAACAGAAAAATCGCTATTACTCCCATAATATTATGAATATAATATCCGTTTGAACGTATTATAACGGTACATTATACACCATTAACTTTTCTCTAATTAAATTTTTGATACGACCAACCATACCTGAACGGAATGGAAAAAACAAGGGTTGTATGATCAAAAATTTCATGACTCTGTTCGTAGGCACACAACCAAATTCGTTTGAAGTGTTTTTAAATATTATAATTTTGTATTTAAAACTTTTTTCTGAAACCTTATTTTGATAAGACGAACCATTGCTGCAAGGGGTTGAAAGACAGGGTTAGAAATTTAAAAAAAAAATCACAAAATCCGTACTTTATGCAATATAAATTTCTTTATTTGTAAAACCTAAAATTATCTGTTTAAAGACAACAAAATCCATAACTCCCTTAAATGCACACTATTAAATACATTTAAATTGCTTGCAAGACGTATAAATACTATCTAAAACTTTGATCTGAAACAATTTTTGATACAACCAACCATAACTGTAAGGGGTGGAAAAAAAACAAGGGATGGATGACAAAAATATCATAATCCCATTAGTAAGGACACAATCCAATCCGTTCAAATTGTTTGTAAATTTTATAATTTTTAAAAAATTTTAATGAAACAATATTTGATAAGTTGAACTACTGCTGCAGGGGTTTGAAAAAATCACAAGTACATTTTCAAAAATATTCATAATTTCCTTACCATGTCGACTATTAAATCGTCAGACACTTAAATATTATCTACACCTTTTGTCTGAAATAATTTATATAAGACCTGGGAAGGGGTGAAATAAACAATGGTTGAATTGTGCCGGAAATTTGGTATTTCGGCACGTTTTTTTTTCTTAATTTTTGTTATAATTTTAAATTATTTTTGGAAATTTTATTTTTCTTTATAATTTGGTTACTTTGGGTGATTTACTCTTTGTTAGGCTGGTGTATTCTCCTTAGTTAAACTTTGTGCCAGTAGACTGAAGTACCTTTCCCAGAGACCTATCGGATCTTTTGCAAATCTAAGACTTCGTTGGCAGCCCGTTTAACATTTCCCTCGCTTGCAGGCACGTCCCAGGACTGTAACATTACTTCACTTCATGACTAAACTGCATACAACAGCTCTGGACGAGTTGTTACCATTTCTCAGAGACGAGCTGACCATAGCCTTTACCGTCACAAATACGTCTTAGGTTCACTCCTCGAAAGTCACGACTAGGACGCTCGTTCCCAGCCTCGTTGCACCCCCACCCCTCCCAGCTCACTCCGGTTCTCAGAATTTAGTCCAGGACCAATGACCGGTCGTAAACCCCACCAGGCAGTGACAGTCTCCAAGGACGACTGGCATAAAAAATGTGTGTGCCAAGATGGACCACACACAACATCTAGCGGCGGACATAGCGACTTCTTCTCTTGTGACGAGCCCGTGGAGCTGACCACCGCAACATCTAATGACAAACTTACTAACCTCCCAGCTAACTTCCCCGGTAGGCCGCCAGAGTGCAACACCTGACTGCCCCTTTATCCCCTTGTTATAGCAGACGCCTTGGGCGAGTCGATTCTTTTTTATTTCAGACACCCCTCAACAGGTAGCGCTAAAGTCGGCCAGTGCTACCAACTTCGAGACATCCAAGTCAGAGTTTTTTATGATGCCCAACTCGGGGAACTTCGGAACCTTTCGGTCCGGACTCCCAGTCCCTCCCCCCCCCCCCCCTCCACTTTTGATTGAACATTTACTTTTAATTACGAGACGCGGTTCTTCGCGAGACACTAGGGGTCGCGACTGCAGACGGACCGTTTGCGATTATCGGCGAGTCGACGAGACACTGCAAGACTTCCATCCGGCCGCCACCGACGATGTAGTCCATTAAATAAGGGATGATATCCCTGTAATCTGCTTTAAGTAGTTTAGTCCGTCTGCATAGTACAAAGTGTAATACTTTTCTTTTAAATTATTTCTTTTGAAATGGTGGAAACGTCCGCGCACTGCCGCGTATTCGCGGGCTCCAGTTCCTGGCTGGCGACGCATCGGAATATAGAAGCCAACTTCCCTGTCTGGTGAGTTATGATCCGTGACTTTCCCCACCTTCCCCTTAACTTTTGCGGGCATTCTCTGTCCAGTTTATACTGTCTGTGTACAAGTTCTGATCAGTTTTGATTCGGACTGTTACAGACAGGGTCCGAGAGCCGGACGCCGAATTGGCATGTTCATCTCCCTTCCACAACAGGACACAAGCGCCCTGGCATCATGTACCCGTTTATCTCCAGGAAACGCAGCCCCGACCTCCGGTGCTACTGTATGTTTTAACCTTTTCTGAACTTTCTTAAACTACGCCGTCAGACTAAGATCATCAGATAAAAATCATTTCTGGACTTTAAGTATATATACTGGGATATATTTAAAATATATTTAAATATATATTATATTATATTTAAATATATTTGTATTTTTTTATTGATTTTTTTTTTAATGAAACCTCTTTATAATTGAATTTCGGGTCGACCCATATTTTTCCTTTATGAATATACCTGAGATCTGTTTAAGTACGTAATTGATATTGTATGTTTATATTTTTTTAATACCTGTTATAAATTTTCCTTTAATAAATTTGACGTAATTATATTCAGACGGAATCACACCTTGTTTCTGTTCATTTAATTTTAACATTGTGAAACCTTAAAGATCCCCAGCTCAGAATGTAAAAAAAGGGTCATAATTCCCTAAGTAGGTACACTATCAAATCCGTTAAAATTGTTTATAAACCCTATAACGGAAAACATTTTTCTGCAACAATTTCCAATAAAACCAACCATTTACAAAGGATGAATAAAATAGTGTTAAAATACAAAAATAAATTCATTACTCCCTTAGTAAGCACACTACCAAATCCGTTCAAATTTTTTTAAATCTTAAAATTTTTATAAATCTTTTATCATAACACTTTTTGATAATATAAACTATTATTGCAAGGGTTTGATAAAAACTGGGGCTGGAATAAAAAAATTAATAAAACGTCCCTACCATGAACACTATTGAAACCATTCTTATTTTTGGTTAACTTTATAAATATTGTCTAAAACATTTCATAAAATAAATTTTTATCCAACCAACCATTACTGCAAGGGGTGGAAAAATTTTGAAAGTTAAAAAAAAAAATTACTTTTTCAATAGATATACTATCAAATACTTTATCATTTATTGTATGAATCCTAAATTTTGTCTAAAACTTTGAATGAAACAATTTGGATGAAACGAATTATTACGCAAAAACATTGGTTAAAATTTAACAAAAAATCTTTCTTAGTACCTATCAAATTTTTTCCAATTTATTTTAAACTATCTTAATATTTTCTTAAACCTTGGTGCAAAGAAAAATTTTATACGGCTATGTTATTAGCGTAAGGAATGAAAAATAGTATTCGAAGGTAAAAAATTAAATAATTACCATAGTTGGCATACAATATGAACTTCGTTCTAAGCTATTCAATGCTGCGTTATAAAATATTTAATGCTGGGTAAATTGAGTTAAAAATATTTGTAATATTTTCGGTGCAGGGAAAATTAGCAAATATTTAGTCGATTTTTTAATATTGGAGAACATAAATATGTTATGAACATTAAGGTCTTAAAATATTCCAGAATATTTCCAGAAAAAATAGGTAGGGTAAAGTAAGGTAATTTCGTGATAAAATTAATTTTTCGCTAATAAATATTGTTTTATTCAACAATTACTGTCGTATTTGGGCAAAATTGTTTAACATTTGTGTAATACTAACATTATAAGTAATATACTTACCATTATATACATCTTTTCAACACAAAATTTAATTTCAAATTTTAAATGGTTTGACAGGTAATTTCGTGATATGGGTATCTAATTTCGTGATAGGGGTTAGGCAATTTCGTGATACAATAACAATACAAATATTTTCAAACAATTACCAACTATAATAACAAATAATATAATTTTAACTTGTAACATGCATTCTAATTGCTTTTTTCTTCATTTCATCATAAAAAAAAATTCAAATAACCTTCGAAAAATTAGGTTTAGTCTAGTTTATTTAGATGCTTACATCGCTCAACTCACTTTCAGCATTAGCACAATTATCATACATGAAAACTAGTTCCCCAGAATCAGCAGGTTGGCACTCTTCGTGATAAGGCATCAAGCAATAACAGCATTGTAGCCATTTAGCGCCATTTCTTATTTGAACGTCTCTGAAATAACTGTTCCCGCACATACCACAGATCCAATCTTCATCAAGAATTTGGACTTCCTTTGATTTTGTCTTGCATTCGCGAAGTTCTGGACCAGATATGGACGGTTCTAATGTTGGTGTCGAAGCTTTTGAAGTTGATGGGACAATCTTGGAAGTTGATGGAACAGCCTTGGAAGTTGATGGGACAATCTTGGAAGTTGATGGGACAGCCTTGGAAGTTGATGGGATATTCTTGGAAATTGATGGAACATTCTTGGAAGTTCATGGAACAGCCTTGGAAGTTGATGGGACAATCTTGGAAGTTGATGGGACAGCCTTGGAAGTTGATGGGACAATCTTGGAAGTTGATGGGACAATCTTGGAATTTGATGGAACAGCCTTGGAAGTTGATGGGACAATCTTGGAAGTTGATGGGTCAGCCTTGGAAGTTGATGGTGTAGCCTTAGTAGTTGATGGGATAGCCTTGGAAGTTGATGGGGTAGCCTTGGATGTTGATGGGGTAGCCTTTGTGGTTGATAAGATATCTTTCGATGATGACATTACAGGATTCGATGTTAGTAGGGCAGCATCTAAAGTTGAAGTGGCAGGTCTACTGGAGTAAGGCATCTTGCACTTGAGTCTCGCTTTCTCTTTCCTTTGTTAATGAGTGTGTCTCTTGACATTGATGGCAGGACCAAGATCTTGTCAGCTACCAATATCTGATCCTTTTCCAGCTGTTCTTGAGGTAGAGGCTTGTTTGTTAGTTTGGAGGGTTCAAAAGCTTCCTTAGGAATAGCACACTTGTTGAATGGATAAATTCCCATTTTCTTGAAAGAATTTGTAATGTTCTTAGTGCAGAAGCTCCCAATAAAGGCAGTATTCATAATCGTATGAAAATTTGTTCTATTTGGTTTTTCCATTGGATTTTCCTTCATGTAGGAGTTAAGACGTTGACCCAATGTGATTTTAAGGATTTGTAAACTCCTACATCTAACGGTTGCAAAAAATGAGTTGTATGGGCTGGGAAAGTAAATAAAAAAATCTGATTTTCTTTCGCAAACGAAATAACTTCAGGGTTAATATGCGATGCGTGTGAATCCATGAAGAGGATGACTGGTCGAGCAGGAGGAATGGAGGCTACAAAGGACTGGAACCATTCAAAGAACAGATCACTGTTAATCCACCCTTTTGGAGAGAACTTCACTATTGCATTAGGCAAACAATCTCTCTTTAGGTTACCTATCGTTCCACCTGACACCTTTGAAAATAATCATAGGCGGAATCCATGTCCCATTTGCGCACACACATCCCAAAAGTGTATGTGATTCTCCCCTGTATGCATAAACTCTCTTATAAACATATCGCTTTCCCACTGCTGTTACAACTTTGTTTGCTTTCACGACATACGAAAGACCTGTTTCGTCACAGTTCCATAGCCTATCAGGTGCTTCTTTGATATCCAATCGGTCCAGTAATTCCTCTAATTTAATATAAAAATCCCAAATGATTTCTTCATTTGCCATAGAAGCCTTGTATGCTGCAAGGTTTTCTGGAGCTCTTAATGAGAGGTTGTACCTACTCTTGAAATTTGTCCACCACCATTTGCTAGCACTTTCACAGTCAGAATTTAATAAATTTTCACGGCCGGCACTTTTTGCGAGTTCATGTGCTACTTTCCTTACTGTAGAAACAGTTAAACCAAATCCTAACTCTTGCATCTCTATGATGTAATTATACTGACTAATTTCTAGGTTTGAAGTGAGAGCGAATGGTCTTCCTAGTTTTGGCAGAGGTTCATTTCTGTTTTCACAGGGGATATTTTTTAAATAGTCTCTTAGTGTACTCCATGGCACACCCATTTCCTCGGAGGCTTTATAAAGTGAACAATTTTGTTGTTTAACTAATTCAGCAGCTGCAATTAACTGTCTGGAGTCATATTTGCTGTATTTTTTCTTGCTTTATTCATCATTCAACTTTAAAATAAAAAAATAGCCAATGTATTTTTGTGATAGCATATAGGTAATTTCGTGATATAGGTAATTTCGTGATATAGGTAATTTCGTGACACACTATAATTAGCTTTCTAAGTGAAACTAAGTTATTGTAAACTTAATTTACAACACAAACTCTCATAATAATTTTGTTCTAACAAGCTTAGAAAACTTACAAGATCAATTCATATTAAAGGCTTTGAAAATTTATCTTTAGCAAGGACAAAAATGCTAAGAAACGCCATGAACAACATAAGCAATAACAACTGTATGCAGAAGCACAAAATCATACAATTATTCACACTTTAAGAGGTTTATATTCTCTACAAAACTGTGTATTAAATGCTAACATACCATGTACATGGATCCTTTTATGAATATTCGAAGTTAAACCTGCAAAAGAGTACTCATATTTAACGAAACTTTGCTCACTTTTACGAAAACTTTTGTTTTGTGACGTTGACGCATTCCAAGACACGAACGATACATACCACACTATTTAGCGGAGAACGCTGAAACTACCAGACCAAAATTCAGCTCCAAAAAACCGCTGGTATTTTCGTTACAAACGTCATAAAAAATGTCACGAAATTACCTGTGTCACGAAATTACCTTACTTTACCCTACTTCGAAATCTACCTACGCCTGTAGGCTGTGCCGAAAGGACTTTTTTTTTAGTGGGGGAGTTGAATTGTTGCCCCTTGGAAGGACAGCCCTTCAGGATATTTCTGGCAATGGTTTGTTTGTACAGCGACTGGAAGGGCAGCCAATCCAATTTATGAAAACATGTTTCTTTAAGTGTTTAAATAATCCTGAAAACTTGCCCCTTGGAAGGGCAGCCCATCAGGATTTTTCTGACAGTAGTGTTTTTGTAAGGTTGTCTGAATTGTTGCCCCTTGGATGGGCAGCCCTTCAGGATTTTTCTGACAGTTGTTAGTTTGTAACGCGACTGGAAGGGCAGCCCTTCCAGTATCTTAAAATGTGTCTATTTTCGTAATTTTATAATCCTGAATTGTTGCCCCTTGGATGGGCAGCCCTTCAGGATTTTTCTGACAGTTGTTAGTTTGTAACGCGACTGGAAGGGCAGCCCTTCCAGTATCTTAAAATGTGTCTATTTTCGTAATTTTATAATCCTGAATTGTTGCCCCTTGGAAGGGCAGCCCTTCAGGATTTTTCTGACAGTAGTGTTTTTGAAAGGTTGTCTGAATTGTTGTCCCTTGGATGGGCAGCCCTTCAGGATTTTTCTGACAGTAGTGTTTTTGAAAGGTTGTCTGAATTGTTGTCCCTTGGATGGGCAGCCCTTCAGGATTTTTCTGACAGTAGTGTTTTTGAAAGGTTGTCTGAATTGTTGTCCCTTGGATGGGCAGCCCTTCAGGATTTTTCTGACAGTTGTTAGTTTGTAACGCGACTGGAAGGGCAGCCCTTCCAGTATCTTAAAATGTGTCTATTTTCGTAATTTTATAATCCTGAATTGTTGCCCCTTGGAAGGGCAGCCCTTCAGGATTTTTCTGACAGTAGTGTTTTTGAAAGGTTGTCTGAATTGTTGCCCCTTGGAAGGGCAGCCCTTCAGGATTTTTCTGACAGTAGTGTTTTTGAAAGGTTGTCTGAATTGTTGTCCCTTGGATGGGCAGCCCTTCAGGATTTTTTTGACTGCTCTTGAACTTGCTCGCTAGAATCCGCCCTCTGCTCACGAGGACGCACGAACCCAAGAGAAACATAAAATTCAGCCAATCGCGTGACCTGTAGTCAATTAAATCGTCCGAGAAAAAAATTCCGTCCGTCCGTCCGTCCGTCCGTCCGTCGAAAGGTTGCAAAAATTTAAATTTCGACGGACGGCTGAATGAAACTAGTATAACCTCCAACATTTTACAGCCTTTCATGCTTGTTATCTTAAGACGTTTTGAAGTTTGTTTATTTGTTTGACTGCTTTTTTTTTTGCTATTGAATACATTTTAAAGTGACATATTTGAAACAAAGGAAGAAAAAAACTGTTTTAAGCAAGTATGGTTATAAGTAAATTCATTTACCTTTACAAGAGACTATTTTCTCGTTCTGATCCGTTGGCAGCATTGAAATGGGAAAATTTTCTGTTAGACGTTCAAAGCGTCATAAATCCCTCTGTCAATTGCCGTATACCTGAGTTCATTTGGAGCTAAGAATTTTCCGGAGTTAGTATGCTGTGATGTAGTTGAAGTTACTTTTTAACCTAAACATTACCACATTGTTCCACCGAAAACATTGCGGAAATGGTGCTTGATAACGTCTGATAATGGTTAGTAATTATGAATTAGAATTAAGTCACTTTCATTAAAAAATAATGGGTGCGTGTATTTATTTACACGCGTTCGAAGTTATACTTTCATGATTTGATAAAAAAACACCTTTAATTTTGCATGCAAAAAATTAATATAAATAAAATAATAAAAGGACCGGAGTGATATAATAAATAAGGTTGGAAAATTATCAATTCAAATTAAAATAAAAATTGAAATAAATACTCAGCTTTCGTTATTAGTTTAAACACGTGTAAAATGTTAGTTATTTAATTAAGTATAATAATCAATAATATTTTTTTTGATAATGAAAATCAATATGCTGAATGTATATTTTAATTATTTATTAATTAATAATGTATTAATTTATAAAGCAAATAAATTATGCATACGAGAATATAACCTCATTTTAATAAATACGCTTGACAAAGTTTATAGAAACAATTTCTATCATTCAATTTCACAATAAAAAAAGTTTTTAAGTATATGGGCCAGTATTCAATGTAAATCACTTAAGAATATGATTTAAAAACAAATATATAATTTTTATTTTTATGTAACATTTTGTCATACTTTTAAATTTTGAAGTATTAACTACAAAAAGTAATTTAAAATGTTTCCACAATGCAAATATCACACTCTAGCAATTTTTTTTGGCATCGTAATCAAATGGTGCAACAATTAACTGAAGAAAAATAATGTCTTTACCAGGGGGAGGTCATGAATGCATGATTGCATGCTAACTGCGTGAGCAGTTTTTTTCTCTCCTACAGCTAATTGTAGCACCATATTGGTAAAACACCCAAAACATTTGCAGTGTGCAAACAGTTTTAAATTATTATTTTTTTATGAATGTGACTATTTTTTTTTTAAATTACGGAGATTCTAATTCATACTTACCAACCACCACCGGACGTGGTCGAGCTCCATTTTCCGCAATGTTTTGGGCGTATACAATGTGGCGATGGCGAGATTAAAAAGTGACTTCAACTACGTCGCAGCATGCCGTCTCCTGGCAGTTCCTAACTCTGTAAACACCGTGCATAATCCACCAGTCGTGGCCAGCCCCTGTGTTTTCGAAACTCGCCGGATGAACGCTCGCGCATAGCGCACTGTTGCCCGCGCAATAGCCCCGGTGCTGCCGCGCCCAGGAGACCTGGACGGTGCCCTGCGACAAGAGGGGGCGGAGGCTATCTCCTGCCGAGTTGCAGGCGGGCGTCTTGTCCCCGGAGTGCCCCGGGGGAGGTCAGGCGACGACCCGGACAACACCCGCCCCGTCGATACGGGAGGGAAGCTACTCGCACCCTCCCCGCCAGACACTTCGTCTCGTGCCGCGAAACTTGCCCCGTTGCTTCCCTCTCCAACTCCCATCCGTCCGTCGCTCGCAAAGCGACACGCGGTGCTTGTGTTCGCGCGAACGGTTGACAACAACACCGGAATTTTGTTCGACAGTACAGCCGTCGGCAGGAGAGATACCCGGGAACATCGGCACGACCTCTGAGAGCTGTCCAGATTCAACAGACAGACGCTGTTCGCGCGTGTTCCTGTTCGAGACGGTGCTCTATCCTCTCCACTTCTCACTCCGCACTCTCTGTCACGCTCTCTGTGGTTCGTTATCTGCACGAAACGGAACGTTCGGTGGCCTTCGCGAAGATAGGGAAGGGTGTTTATGTCATTGTATTTATCGTCTTTATTTGTGGTGAAGTTAAGGCGATGCGCATTTTCTTACACTTAACTACGTTAAACATTTATATTTCTGTAGACTAAAAATTGTATTTTAAAAATAATATAATTAAGCTTAGAGAAATAATACTTCATATAAAACAAACTTCAATGTAGACTAAATATACAAAGATAAACAGAAAACCTATTTGTATGCAACTCGAAATTGGCACACACACATGCTGAAATGTAATTAAAGATTAGGAGTCATTAGTAGAGACCTGTAAAATTCGCGGATTCATTTCGCGATAGGATAGAGTCTAAATACTTTTGACATTATTTTGCTTCAGTGATTGGGCCACAGTTTATCTGAATGACTCTGGGCCAATGAAAAATATTTAACAGAAGAATTAGCGAATCACGATAATTCCAGTCAACAGGTGTTACGAGTCGGTAACCAATCGGCAGATGTAATTTGCACGAGTGCGTAGAGGATCATGGAGTCTTAATACTTAAATACTTAATTTCGTTTTTTGGTTTCCCCCTTTCCTTCAAATAGCCAGCCACCGATGAGTGTGTACTTTCTCTTTGCTGTAATTACATACTGTGTAGCCAAAGTCAAAACGTCTTAGTTAGACTATTAAATATGTTTACACTATGGATTCTATCCCCAATCGTTTCTGAAATAAAGTTTTATTTTGGAGAACCAGAAATTTTATTTCTGTAACTGATCCACCAGTTACATGTTTCAAATTACATCGGCGAATAATCTGCTTTTCCAAATCATAATATTTCAATTAAATACTTTCAGCCAATAACATTGCCCTCGTTATAACCTAAAAGTGGTATTCACTTCCAAAAGAGAAAACCAATTTAGCTGCCAAATAAAATGTAAGGGTATGCAGCGAGTGAGCACTGTCAATCACTCTCCCTTTTCGCCTTCTGTTCGGGTCGGGACAGCGAAGCAGTGGGGGTGAGAGTACGCTCTCAGCGAACTGGGTCATGGGCTGATAATAGACACGCGTACTCTTGTTTCCGTGTTATCACCCATTCCAAAAACATTAATTGTGCAGTGGGTTTACGAGCACATACTAACTATAATATCGACCTGTTCTTGTACTTTGCGTATGGTATGGGTCCAACAGTGACTTACGATTTGTTAGCAGAACTGTCAACATCTGTTTTGACACATTATAAGTGTTTTTGTTATCGTTCATAGATGGAAGTTTTTAACCTATTTTTTTGTATAGGAACTTCATTATACAAATATATGATCTTACTAATATGATTTATTTTTAGAAAAAATTCAAATCGTTAGTATGGAAATTTCTCTCTACAATTGTATCGGTTAAAACTACCGTCACATATTTAGCGGTGGAGGAGGGGGGTGGGGGGAGGGTTTATTAAATTTTTTATGATACTGCATTTTTTTATTATTTAGTTTAGACTATCTGTCATCGATAAGACAGACATTACAGAGGTTACTCATTAAGAGATAAAGTCACTATAATAACGTGCCTAAAATAAATGAAATAATAAATAACAATCACTTCATTTTGAAAATTATTTTTAGCAGCGAGTTACTGTTAACTTAAATAATTACAAAATAAAATTTTAAAACTCAAAAAGCCAAAATATTTTTATGGCCTAAACATGCTGACACCAAAATTGTATTTTTTGATAGCTATTCCTCTCCTTAACAAAATAAAAATGTGAAAAAAATTCGAAATGCGTTTCTTTATAAATGGATTTGCAACACTCGTATGCTATTGTACTTACAATTAAAACGTGAACGAACGTTTTGCTTTGAGGTTTTATAACATTTAGCAATGCGCACATGCATCTGCCATGGGCATAGTCCATGCGGTTGTCAGATATTCTAACAAATCAGCCATTAGATGTGAACTCCACAAACGTGTCACTGCGCGCCGCATGTTTGCCGTTATCAAGAATGGTGCTGGACAGTTACTATCGTCGCTTCTTCGCCCGTCTGCACCTAAAGACTCACGCACCCGTTCAAGTCATTACTAACGTGAACACTGCGAAACATTCAATTGAGATTTTTACTATCAAGTGCTGTGTTGTGCTTGTGTGCAAGGTTCGTGTGATTACAGGTACAGAGCAGTTCGCTGGTTCATCTGATAGCAGAGAAGACTTCGTGTTGGTGATTATGCGACCCTGAGCCAGTTACAAACAAGTAGAAGAACTGGTTACCCAATCACGTGTAAACTGGCAAGGGATGTGACCTTGTTATCGACCAACGAGCTCTCGAAATAGGATTGATTGTATACAGCTAAGACAAAATTGTTACAACGTTCCGGAAACTGATATCTGTTCCCGTCTTCAGACACGAAACTGACTTCAGTGTCGTACCAAATTGTTGTTTTGTCTGGATTCACAGGTTTATTTATTTATTTATTTATTTATTTTGCAACTCGCTCATCGTTGTAGGCCCGCTGTGTTCGTCTGTGCTCTGGTAATGTTCAAACTAATTCCTTCCACAGAATATTCTGTGCTGTCTACAAATTTAACATTTTTTGTCATCGGCTGATTTTGGCTAGCTTTCTCTGTGTTTGTGTATTCATCTTCCTTTGTCCATTGTTCGGGGTTTCTCTATGACATAAACTGCAAACTTGCAATGGCGTATGTCCAAAATAATGATTTAAATCGGTCTTCCCCAATGCGGGAATCGTTCAAAGAACGTATAGATTTTCATTAATGACAAATTTAATATCACCTTGATTTCAATAAATTTATTAAAAACTTAAGCTAATCATCAAGTGCAATGAACTAAACTATATGACTTTACGTTTCTGTCATCAGAAAAGCCTGAACATAATGTTAATACGTGATAAATAAAAAAAATTCTAAAGCAATTATTTTCAGAAACCAAAACATTTTTCGTTTGTAGATTTGTTCTTAAATTTGTGTTTAAAGACGCTAGCATAGACCATGCGAGAATGTAGAACCAAAATAAATTTGGTTTACGATCCCTCCACTCTAAAGAAGCGTCTTAGAGAACTTTTCTTTAAAAGAGAAGTTGTGCAGAAAAATATTGAATTCGTTTTTTCTTCGTGATTCAATTTAAAATTTTGATTTAAAATCCGTACTTCACCAAGCACATACCAGATAAAGTACGTCAATCCTGGTCCATCACAAAGAAGCGCAGAAGTCCCTTTGACTTATTGGTACGGCTTCAAAGTTGAACGACCCAATAAAATAGTTCTTCGAGAAAGGAGTTTGTGATGTGCACCAACCGTTCGAAGAAATAGTTCGCAGGCGACTCGTTCAGTTTTAAAGCGGGAAGCCTTTCTTGGAGATAGAGTTTTTCTGTGTATCTTTCTCGGTATTCATTCCAATACAGTAAAAAGTAAAACAAAATGTATTTGGTTAAAGTAATGTAATTGAATCACATCTAGGTTTTAATGTGGCTGCCTCTATGCTGTTCATTGATGCCAAACAGGCTATCACAAAAGTTTCATTGAAAAATTCAGTAAAGCGAAATTAAAACTTGAAACCAAATTAAAGAGAGAAGAATTATCACAAAGTTCAAAGTCTTCGTTGGAAGTATAATTCACAGTATCAAGTAACAATTGTCGAAAATCAATACAATCAACAGTAGATTAAAACAAAATATAACTATTGAGCAGCTACAATTGATATATCAACTACAAGCAACATACATTTGAAAAATAAATTCAACCAAGCTTTAATTGTGAACAAATTCCTATGGCAGATAGTGTGGAGAATACATAATTAACACATCTCAAATGTAAAAAAGGACTCAATAATAACACTGCAAAAATATTAAAGTTTAGCGAAAATTTTCTACGATGCTTGAATAATCTGAAGGAAAGATTTTAACTTTACTTTAATGGTGTTTAAAATACTTCAAACAAATGGTACTTTACTTTTACATCAATGTCTGTCTTTCAGTAGTTAAACTTGATTCAGAAATTTACGTATTTTTTAAAAAAAATTATGCTCTCCGAAATGTATTCACGTGATACATATTTTAAGACAAAGAGATTCCACTGATCATTTGCACAATATTCAATGTTTATGAATGTGATATATCCTCAATATAATATTCCATAGTATTTCATAAAACTAAACCAAGAAAACTTTACAACATTCCCGCACAGTGATATCCAGTAAAACATTATTGAATAAATAAGAATGCTGAAAAATTTTATTGGTCAGGAGATGGCGGTCATTCATTTATTGGTTCGGTGCAAATAGTACAAAATTTATTAACTATGAAATAATTACATAAACTTTTCATGATTAAATGTACTTTCAACCTTGAAAGTTAAGGTACCTACAATTGCATTTATTTCAATAATAATCATACCGTAAAATTACACAAAACATCTTTCACATGTTTTAGTGTTTTAAATTGTATCACTGAAAATAGCCACAATATCTGTACCTCAGAAACCAAACGATCCTAAGACACAATTGGGTAATTTTACAGGAAAGTAAATAAAACTCCCTTTCGGTGGAGTCTACCGGCGTAAGTAGGTATATTTCGAAGTACATATTTCTTCTGAATATTTCTATAAACTCCTGTAACATTTTAGAAACTTAATGTAGCCTACCTATATAGCAGCCCATATGTTCGCCAATATTCAAATAAATATTCAGTGTTTATACGGAGAACCAGCTATCTGGAACCTCGAAGAACCCTTAGGACGGTATTCCAGGACGTTTGAGTCAGGTAGCGAATAAGCACTAACTTGTTGGGACGCGACCGTAACCAGCTCGTCGGCCGTATTACAGAACGTGTCCAAACCGAATCCCAGTAAGGAATCAAATCAGAAACTTTTTTTAATAAACAGCACCCTGCGCGAGGCTAGTAACTGGTTTCAACGCATTCTAGTGGACGTTTTACAACCACCGAGACATCAACTTCGCACTGAGAAACGCAAACAGAGCAAGGACAACACAAAGTGCTCATATAGAGACCCGGGAATTCCACGGATTGTTTTTGTCATCAGTCAGACTGCAAACATTTATACCTTTACATTGCTATGATGACATGATACATAGGACCACGTTCACTTTTCGCGAAGAAATAGTCAGACCAGCTGTGTGTTGAAACTTTGTAGCATTTGGGTTTCGTGTTTGGCTGTGTTTATTTCAGGTACATTTCTGCTGTCAACACACCGGCATAGCCATCCAATACGCAAACGCAAACGTGTCCTAAATGAACCAGCCAAATAGGCCAATGGCTTCTCTTGCAGACCACCGCCAATTACACGGAAATAAATACTAGTAGAGACGGGAAATTATTGAGGTTTCATTTCGCGTTAGGTTTCATTTGGCGGAAGGAATCTGAGCCAATTAATAACCCTCAACGAAAGACGTATCGCATTACAAACATCGCAGTTAACAAGTCAGTAGCATTGAGGATCGTGCAGTCTACCCTAGTGGTCATTGAAACCGCGAAATATTTTTTGCCCCTATATATAGTTAATAGCTTCGGGCACGCATTTTTGCGAAACCATCTGATGCTCATTAAACCTGCAATGAGGTTGCTGTTTTTCCTTTGTGATTGCAAGAGAAGCTATTGCCCGATTTGTCGTGACCATTCAGGACGCGTTTGCCTCCGTACTGGACTGCAATGACTGGTTTTCTGACAGACATGTACCTGAAATAAACCCAGACAACCACAAATCACAGACAAAGCTATAAAGTTTTCAACACTCAGTTGGTCTGAAATTATAGCCAAAAAAATAGGTTTACAAATGTAGTAGTACACGAACTTTTCTAAGACGAATTTATCTCTAATAAACGAAGAGTTCCTCGTGACCTAAAATAACTTTGTGGTTGGAATAAAAAAATGAACTAAGAAAATAAAAAATACCTATTTCCATTTTTAAAATCTATGAAAATTCGTCGCTGAGGTGTGTAAAAAAAAAAATTAGTTTCGTTTTATTAGTGTGAATAAATGAATTTATGAAACTCCTGAAGCAGGATGTAACAAATTGAGGATAATAATATCCTTTTAGGCCGGTTTTCACTGGCGTGACTTAGTGAAAAGTATTTCTTCACTTAACTCACCTGAAAACGTTTTGCTTGGATTTTATTTACTCAACTCTGCAATCATTCCAAAGGTTGTGTTTAAAAATCACGCTGAGAACGTAACGACGCAAGAGTGCAAGACGTCACCAACGCAAGAAAATCACAGTCGTTTATAAAGCACGCAAGTCACAAAACATCACCACCCAATGATTACAAATATGTTAATACAACTTGTAATAAATCTTCCGTGCTAGATATTTTGGTTTGACAAGGCATAGGACTTATCTTTGGCTACTTGAAATCAACACTTGTGAACTGGTGTGGTTATTATGATGGTTTTAGTTGCCCGCGTGAAACGATAATTTGTTTCCTCGCGGCACTTTCCTACAGACTAGAGCCTGTTGGTAAATACGAGTACATAATTTTGTTGTAACGAGATAAAGAAGGTCTGGGAGATATTATTTATGGCTACATGCAATAAAATTGGGAAACATAGTTCAAAATTGTAATTATATCAAAAAGATATAAAATCCAAGATGGCGGAGCCTAATCTCCCTTTACGATTTTTAAAATCCTTTATTGGAATACCAAAATGATTCTCGTGGATTAATGTTGAAAGTAAGTTAACTTAGTTCCCATAAATTTACTGAAACAACCGTGAAATTACAGAAATCCCTGGCTAATTTATAAATATCTTTCAACTTTGTGACAGTATAGAGCTGGTGAACATCTTTCACGGGGTCAATTACTTTTTTCAAAGAATTGTTATGAACCCACATTGTATTTACCTATATTGCTAAGAAAATGAGGTATCTCTAGTATCAACGCCATAAAGCTGAGAAAAATAACATTTTTTAATTGATGCATTTATTACAAAATATAAACTAAATAATACTTCTATTTTTTTTAACGTGAAACATCGGCCGCAGATAATTCTGTATTGCTGTCGCTATTGTGGCCGATGTCACCTTGCTAACTACATAGTTCGTTATAACCTTAACTGTTTACTCAATGTAAGCCACCAAAGCTGGAAAATTAATTGTATTATTATTATTATTACAAAAAGTGAAATAATTTTAAAAAAGTCAAATTGTTAAAAAAATACTTTTAATAAAGAACAAAAATAAACACATTCTCTATCCTTAAAATATCGCTGTAGATGTAACCTTCAACGCAGTTTACACGCAAATCGTGTATTACACAAAGCATTTATGAGACGAGTATTGAATATATATTTCAATTCTGTCGCCCTTTCTTTTTTTCTTATGTTGCCTTTTCATACAAAAATAATCAGTAAATGTGTTGTTTTGTTTTTTTATTCGTTCACGAAAGGCCGTTTTAAAGAATCTTAAAGTTCAAGGGCAAAAATCAATTCTGAAACCTCTTCAGTAATGCTGTGTAACATCAATTTATACTAGTTGTTTGTTCTGATGACAACCAATTTTTCACAAGAATAAAAGTTGTCAGCTAAGCCCATACACTATTTTTTATACACAATAGACGACGTGATATACCAGTGTTCAAACATAATTTACTATACAAACACATGACGTACTGACGAAAAGCGAACCTTGTCACTCGTTTTATTTATTACTTGAACCCTTATAAAAGTTTTAATGTCAAATTTAAATAATTAATTCACTATAATCAAAAATTTTTTTTAAGAAATGTGGTTCCTTGAAATGTGTGGTCCCGAAAAAGTGTTTCTTAAAAAAAAAGTTCTTCCCCAGATTCCAAAATCATTTTTAAAAAAAAAAACGCTGCTCTTCGTTCACTTATACTCTGTGTGTGACCAATTTTCTACAACAACAAGATAAATAAAATTGATTATTTCGCCAAGAAAACATTTAATAAGTTTGGTTGTACTCTAAGCAAAACAAAATTACGTTGTATTTGAGTAAACAAGAAGGAATAAGCGTCTGAGAGAAAATGCCTCTGAATTATTAGATTTCATGATTAAATGTGAAGAAACAGGACTCTTCCCCCTCCAATACTCTGTAAACCAGAAAATGCTTTCATGAATTAATGAATTTGTTTACTTCCCCACCCTCTCCTAACCACCGCCATCTTTTTAAACATGTGACTTCTGTGAGCGTTCAGAAATATATGACTGTGTCTCTCAGCAAAAGGAATCCAATAAATATCAGAATATTTTCCACTTTCCCGGACCGTTACATCCTGCCAGATTTATTGGAAAACAGAACCTGTATGCTTACGGTTTTCCAATCGTGCGCAACAATTGAAGCGACGTACCTAATGGAAACTTTCCGGGAGGCAGACAAGAAAGTAGATATTATTTCCTGCTGTATACGGAATGTTCCCCCAACTCTGATGCATAAATTTAATGGGTCGCAGGGAATGCTGACACAACCAATTTTTTTTGTAAAGGAACCCTGCAAAGTTACAGGTACAAATAGCAGCGCGCAAATTTGAATTTGGCGGGCATCAAATTATAAACGCCATTGGCCGAGAGGACTTGAGATCGCAGCGTAGTTGCGTCTAAATCATCCGCGGAAATCAAACACTTTCGGTTAGTCTGTTAATTTAAATATTTACCCAATTATAAGAAACAACTAAAAGGTAGAATCAGTCCACTGTCCGGACAGTAAAAAAAAAGTTTGTCTGTGGATTCCACGTACGACAGATGTGAAACTTCTTGCTTATTAGGTACAGATACAGATAAATTAGTATTTTTTATTGAACAAGAGATAATAATTGAGAATAGTGATTCTGCGGGTATAATATCTCAAATGAAATATTTTATTTTTAGGCCTGATGTTAAATCACGATCTTCATCTGAATGAATTGAAAGAACAAATCCAATCGAACATAAATTTCATTTATGAAAGTAACCTCAGAAGTCTATGCGTCGTTTTTAAATATTCAATAATACTATTTACATTAAAATGAATAATACTTATACAGTTAACTATTTTCCATTCGAATCAATAAATTGTAGATACTTAAAGTTAAATGAAATACATGTGTTAGTGCCCATAGTTAGCCGTTACGAAAACTGAGGAATAGACAAACACAAACAGCGTAACGATTATTCTGTAGCATCACTGCTGCGTCATTTACAACTCTCCCCTGGTTTCACCCCTTCCAGACATTACATCTAGCATATAGCATGCTACGCTACGTACATAAACCCCCACCCACCTATTTTACGTCCATATATTCGACCGCTAGCGCATGCGTTGGAGTGGCGTCACCGCTGACGCATTCTCCTCTACCGGTTCCCCCACCACGTGTCTTGACTATGTATTCCCCTTATACGTACGGAATTTTCGCAACGCCCGAAAATTGTAGCCCCCTCAGAAAAGAAGTTTCACTTCAATAATACTATGTTTTTTTTTTTATTCATAACTTAAACTTAATTTAAAGTGTGAGCAGCAAGAAAAAGATGTTGAAATTTTGCAATTGTAAATTTTAGGTTTTTTTTTTCGATCCATGTTCAAACACGGTCAGCATTTTTTTACTCGGGATTATATACTCTATCTCACCTTTATAACTGGAATGGGTTATCTCTAAAGGCAGGCATTTATTGCGGAAATATCTAAACGCCCATTAGACTGTAATATGGTATGCCCGCGCCAGCGGTTACTTTCTTGTGATTGGCAGCCGTCTGCCAGATAAAACATTTACTTATACAGCAGGGCCATTAAGTACGCGTTTGCTTCCGAAGTGGATTATTTGATTGGTGTTTTGACAGTAGATATGTGCCTGAAATAAACATTACCAATCACGAAACACCTGCGATGCTACAGTAAAGTGTTTCACTTCTCAGCTAATTTCGAAATCTTTTCGCGAAAAATACATGCACTGGGTTACCTCCCTTCATATTTTTTTTTCCCTCGCACACGTCCAAAAATGTTAAAGACCAAATTTAAGTCTGGATCTATTTTTGTGAACTTGTGTCTTAGACCAAATGCAGTTGAAAACTTGCGACTTCGTCGTCTGGCAAAGGAGAATATGCGTTTTGTACGGTCGTGGGAGCGCTTAGGGCGACGCTAGCTGGCGCATAATGTACACATTCGCCTTTACGGGGCAAGGCCACTAACGGGTGTGCAATTTTAATTTTTTTTAATGAATTATTTACACACGAAAAAAAATCTAGCAACTGGCCGATTAAATATTTTTTCGGGTGTTTACAATGTACCTACTGAAAATTTTTAACCATAATATATAACACCATTAAAGAGAGACTTAATCTATAAAATATAATGCCAACCTTTTTTTTTTTGTTAAATAAGACATTTAAAATTCTTAAAAACTTCACATCTACACAGAAGTCAACTTATGAATTATCTTTTGTAACATTGGCTGGGCAATGTGACACTTCCAGTACACTGCATCTCTGTAAGTGGGAGGATTTTGACTTTTTTTTTTCCGTAGTCCTCGATAGACGTGATCGCTAATGCACTTATTTTCATTCTCATATTCGCTATTTTTGGGCCAATAAACTTGTCAGCCGCCATCTTAAAGAGACGAGCAATTTTAATGTTTCCACGATAATTCAAAAGAAATGCGATTAATTTTGAAACCGTTATCCGCACGTCACTGTAAATAAGTCAGGTGACGTTATGCTGTGAGGTATTTGAAGCAAATATCGTAATACGACAATATGGGAAACTCTGACCAATTATCATCATCGGCGAAGCGCGAGACAATGTACTGCATTGCTTTCAAGCTATTTTCACTCCACGCCGCTAGATGACATTATTCTCACGCACTTGAAACACATTGTAAAAAAACGTAGTTGCACTCCACGCCGCCAGGTTCGCTGACATCACTGGTCTCGCGTATTTCTTGCGATTTTTTCTATATTTCCTATAATATAGTCAATATTTGGTTAAAGTCACTTTTTAACCTCACCATCGCCATATTTTCGCGCTCAAAACATTGCTCAAATGAGGTTTGACTACGTCTGATGATGGTTAGTAAGCATGAATTAGAATCTTCGTCATTAAAAACAGTTACTTTCATAAACAAAATAATTTAAAACTGTTTCCACACTGCAAAAACACTATACTTCAGCCAATGTTTTGGGCGTATAACCAATAAGGCGCAACAGTTAGCCGAAGGAAAAAATCGGCTTTACACACTTACCATATAATCATGCAGATATGGTCACCCCCTGGGATTATGGCTATTATTTTTATAGTTTAAGTTTATCTTTTTTTGTGACAACTTTTATTAACTTAGTTTTAAGTTTTACATTCCCACTGCCTTTTCATCTCATTAAGCAAACAACTGCAATTGGTGATGTGAAAAAGGCGGTGGATTAAAGGGGGGGGGGGGGAATATGTTCCCCTTAGCAAATGTTTGCTTTTCATCTTCGTTGTCGTACCTGCTTTGACACGATCGATATTTGCCGAGCTTACGCTGTCATAAACGACGCTGAATCTTAATGACTTTTATAAGCGAAGAATGCACCAAAAACAAACTAAGGCCGGTATTCCAAGACACAAAAATAATGGTTTATGTCTTAAATACGCCACAGCCTTACCCTAAATAAATTCCTAGCGCACGATAGAACACGGCCAGTCCCTTATTTTTAGGGGACGGATTTTAGTGTCCTATCCGTTGCCGATCTGTGGCCCAAACTCCGCACATACGCAGAGCTCACGTTTTCGTTGATTTAGTCCAGAATGTGGACCCGCGTCTGGCGCCATTAACTCGTATATATAGTATATAGGGGAACGTAACAAGCGTGTTGGTGTGAAAAATTTAACTTTATGATAGCGAAACTATCTCGAATACATTCTTTACACTTCAATTGTCATAACAAGAAATAATCGCAAATTTAAAGAGTACTTGAAAAATTAGAAAATTCGTTCTGTTTTTGTGCGATTATATTGCTATCTCTAGGACTTTTGCTGTAACAATTGTATCTACGGTTGCGAAACGTCCGCTAGAATACTTTGAAACAAGTTTCTAGCCTCACGCAGGACATCGTTTATTAAAACAGTCGCCGATTTGGATCCTTGCTGGGACACGTTCTGTAATACGTCCCAACAAGGCAGTGATTACTCGCTACCTTACCCGAACGTCCTGGAATACCGCCCTAAGGGTTATTCGAGGTTTCAGACACCTGGATCTCCGTGTAGAAACTAGGCCACATCATTACTCCCCAGTACTGTGTTCGTCGTGGACTCGAGGGAGAAGAGAGTGTTTGCTACTAAGGAAGCAAGCTTTACGAGGGTTTCAGCGAGAGTTCGTGCTTCGGACTGCATAACCTTAGCTCTCAGAAACTAACCGAGATCTGTAGTTAATTTGCAACATCTACTTTTCGTGTATTTGTAGAGGAGCGGTGGTTGAATGGTTATAGAGCACCCGCCTCCCACCAGGGTGACCGCGGTTAGATTCCCGGCGGGGTCGAACCCGGAATTTCGTGGTGGACATTGCCGTGGTTTTCTCGGGGTACTCCCGTTTGTCCCACCAATTAATTTGTGAAAACCAACTTGTCGCTGCTACATACCCATCTCGTCTCACCTCATTCAATCTCCAGGCTGGCCGGAACGACAGGTCTGTCCTTAGGGTAGGGCAGCCGGCTCCAGTGTGTGTCGGCCCCATTCTAACCATGTAGACCCTGCTTGAAGGCGGGAAACTACATTTAGATTTTTATTTCCATCCACTTTCCGTGTATTTAAGAGGAGAGGTTTTTGACTGCGTAGCATGCGGACGTGACTCCGAAGAAGTTCACCGGACTTCTAGGAACCCGTTACGCAATCCAAGTAACCTCCACGATGTTTAAACAAGAAGAACACTTCAAGCCTTGTGAAAAGTTCACTATCACTGGATGAAAAAAAATTGCTTGTTCTGATTGCTTCCTGAAACTGGGTGGTTAATCAAGGTAAGCACAACGAAGGTCGTGGAGACTACCGCAGTACGAAGATACGTAATTACAAACACAACATTTTTCGTTTAACTACGGCAACTGATGACGTTTTGAGTGTATGTACTGTAAATGTGGAGTATGAAAACACATTTTTGATGGTGTTTATCGCACCAGTGCTACGTTATAGCTTACGTATGTATCAGTTGGTGGTATGAGATGAATAAAAGGATAAAGATGTAATCAATATAAATAATAAATGTAAGTGGGGTTTGTCCTTGCGTGTCGCTATAACTCCGCAACCCAACCCTGCAGCCCCTTGGGCAGTTTTAGGGTATGGAAGCCGCCATACCCAACCATGAAGAAGGTTTCGTTCGTTTCGGAACTGCAGTTGGGTTCGAAGACATGGGTGTCAAAAGAGGGCTTCTTGTGAGAAGTCAGTGAAGTAGCTGGAAATCGAGTGCCGAAGTGGCCAAGACTGGTCAGAAATGTTCCTGAATGTTTGAGTATTTTGGTGAATGTTTCATAATGTTACTTCTAGTGTGTTCTAAAATATACTGCCATGTTCTAGAATATTCCAAAACGCTCTATAATGCATATAATATTCTATAATTTCCCAGAAGTTCCTGGATCTTCGAAGGTACTTCCGGTTCCGGTTTAATAGGAGCTGGCCGGCTTTGTCCGAGCGAGGCTAGGGTGACTGACTATATTAACTATGAAAATTTCTAAACAGTGGTTAGTGGTACGATTTTATTTTAACAATTTGTAATGTATGAGGGAACCAAATATATACATATAATGAATAAAAAGTAATTAATAATTTAGTTTATCAAATGTTGCTCAAAAGGTTTTATTTTGTTAATCTGTGATGTAACAAATCATGGGGAAATTGTAAATGCTTGAAACAATGAAATAAGATTGCATAAAATAAATACTTAAGTTATTGGTGAAGCAAAATAGTTGGGTTTTACTGGCAACACCCTTTTTTTTCCAACGCACAAATAACTATTAAGTGGCTGCTGGCCTCTTGGCGTCATTGATTTATACCGTAGCCCACCAGACTCTCAGATCATAACGAAACGCACAGAGCGTCGAATGAATGTGGTTCGCGTTTCTTTGGTGTGTGGAGAATAATGTCGCATGTCTTCGCGAGTATTTCAATCAGTCGTCTGGTATGTCGCTCGAGGTCTTCACGTCAGCGCCTCGTATCTGCCTCAGGCCCAGGGTCATTTTATTGAAGGAGATTCGGAGACTTATCTCTTCAGAGCGCTGATTATCAAAATATGTTTATCATCTCCTTTTTACGATTCCCCGCGAGCTTCATATCAATTTTCTTCAACTTTTTGATATCAGTGAAATCATTTTTTTATATTGTGGTAGTGCTGTCACCCACCAACATATGACTGCAAATGTCTACAACTAAATTTATAAAGGAAAAAAAGATTTTTTTTAAGGAATTTATTCAAGTTTTTCCTTCCCAGTTTGTTACTAAGAGAAATGATCATTTCAAATGATGTGCTACGTTCTGTTTTGAAAACTTCCCAGTTAACGAGTAGTCACGGTGAAACACGAAATATTTCATTATGGTAATATTTCGAAGTTTTGGTTTTTATCCCGATTAAATTGCCTCTGTTTTTCTAACTTCACATTTATATTGATAAAAACTGACTTTTGGAGGATGGAAAGTCAGCAAGTAGGAGAGGAAAGTTGGTGGCTTGTTCACACACACACACATATATATACACCTCATCTTACACCTCATCTAAAAACATTTTTGTAAGTCCTTGCGAGAATTATTTGGTGACTTATGAACTGAATCAAACATCACACATCACCTGACCCATAGCCACCAGCAACGGAACTTGCTGTTGCTTCAACCAACCACATCATAGAGTTCAGTAGCGGATAATTGTTTTTGTTGAGATAAATGAGAACTAGAAAGTGTTATTTTTCTCTTTGTCGTTTTCCCAGTTCTTAAATTACAACGTGTACTTATGGATTTGGTTTTTTGCTAGTAATGATGAATTCACTTCATGGTGGGTTCCGACTCAGCGAGGAGAAACTGAACAAAAAACCGAAACAAAAAACTAATTGAAAATATGTTTACTGATTTACGGTAAAAGCTATTGAGTCCCCCTTCTCTTCTTCCCCCGAAATTCACACGACACGAGCGTGGATTCTGTTGATTGAAATTTTGTAGGCGTTTACGTCTCGTCAAATAATAATGCTGTCACCAGAGACAGCAAGGCTCAACGACCCAAATAAAGTGTACAAGGAAGGAGTAGGCGACGGTCTACATCAGTGATGTGATGGTCAATTTCGCTCTTTTAGAGGGCCAGGTATCATTTTTGAAAATAATCCTATGACCAGACAATTTTAATTATTTTTAAATTATTTCAAAAATACTTTCATGCCGTGTTATTCTGTAACATGGACAATAAAATTAATACAGTAAGTATGTGACATGTGATGAAACGAAAAATGATTCTTTAAAAAATTTTTTTGAAAAAATTAAAAATATAACTTTAAATTTAATAAGAAGTGTCATAATATATAAATTATTAGATTTGTAACTTATACTACACATAAAAACAAAGATGGCAAGTATACGATAGTAGGACCTAAAAATATTTCTTTATTGAAAAATTTTTAAGGGTGCCACCGGTCCGAACAACTCTTGTCTAAGACTAGGAACTTCCCCTCCTCCCAACCCGGCTCTTAACTGGAGTAACGTATTCAAAACCGACATCATGCTGTATGAAACAGGTAGCGAGACAGCTCCGGTACTAGCCTGGAAAGCTAGCAGAGGTTGTATTTACTTCAGTCAGATATCACAGGCTCTCCAATTTTCCTGAGGGGTCCCAGAGATGTGATAAACTTGGTTAAGCACCTTGTTATATTCTTAGGATGAGGATTCCTTTGTGATGCTGGGACGGGTTGCCTCAGTCTCTCACTGTAGCTCCTCCTCAGACACCTCCAAGCTGCGATGAAAAGGCGTATGTATCAGTTTCCCTGAGGCTCTAGGAAGCTCGTGTTGGTGGACTCAGCCCTCACGGGGGTACATTCCGGTTAATCCAGCACTTGAAAGGATTGCAACATTCAGCTTAACGACTGTGAAACAGTGTTACAAGCTCGGGTTCTCGGGCAGCAGTCTCTTCTCTCTTGTCACTGCGTGGGGCAACCATCTTACAGGTCATTTTTTAATATTTACTTTTAACATGGTTACACTTGTAGAATGTTTTAGTAGCCGACCTTCAACCAAATGAAAAATATATATACATATGCCATACTTTTCTTATGATTATGCAAAAATTATGCAAGAAGTATGCGATGTATTTGATTAATCTTGTGAGTTCAGCCACTCAAGAAGTCATCAAGTTAAACCGTGTGGAATGGGACGTAGGTTTACGCTTAAGGTTAGTTAGTTTATTTAACTACCTGGTACAGTTATTAATGAGAATTTTGATTTTGCAGAAGAAATAGTTAGGAATTGGACAGGCTAGAATCGTATTCAATAAAATTAAGAGTGAAATAAACAGGCAAGAAGCGTTTAGAATGTGGACGTTCAGGAGAATTCTGTGTTTGAGCTAGATTGCACGCGAATCAATGATGATGTGAACAGAAGAATTGGGGGAAGGGGACAGAGAGAAGTACTGAACACAACTAAAATCTGAAAACTGAAATACCTGGGACACATAATAAGAGCAGAAATGTATCGCATGCTGCATCTCATCGTTAAAGTAAGACAGAAGGAAGAAGAAAAAAAGGTAGAAAACGCATTTTCTAGCTGGAAAATTAAAGTAGTTGGTTTAAGTGTAGCACCACTGAATTATTCATTGCTGCGAGAGCTAAAGCCCGGATATCCATTATGGTTACTGACCATCTACGAGGAGATGGCACAGAATAAGCCTGTAAATAGTGTTGCTTTCGTTACTAAAAAAACTACACGTAAAACAAAATCAAATAAAAAAATAGTAATTAGTAAGTCCTAAGGACTTCACAGCTACTTTTGTATGTTCTCGACTTCTTAACCTGAAGGAAAGTAATAATGTCAGCCATTGCATCCAGTGGCGGCTGGTGCCTTTTGAAAATGGGGGGTTCACAGCATTGAACTCTTCATATAAAGAATCAACGCCCCCCCCCCCCCTCCACTATCATTTACCTATCCATTGTTTTGTTGGTAATTATATATAAATATATATATTGCATTTACAACAGCATTACATTTACAATATTTGAATACAGCATTGACTTACAAAAGTTGAAGTACCGGTATTTTATACTTTTCCTTTGAACTTACTTTCCTTAAGCACTAAAATATAATTGCAGTAGTACAATAGTAATATAAATATATGGTATTCACAAATTTAATTTAATTTTTAATCTTTTCCTTTGACAGAACTTTCTTTGAGCATCACTACATACATCTTAACTTGAAACGAATCTGAACAATTCACTGTAAAATAAGCTGAACAATTCATTTCGCCTAAAAATGAAGTTGAACAATTTAAGAACTCTGGTTTTAACAACATAGGAAAACATAATGTGAGGATATTACTTAGAATATTATTGAAATTGAAATGCTTAAGTGCAGTTCTTATAAACTAAATCTATTCTTCTATGCTTTTTAGAAGAAAATAATTCAATGACTATGCCATTAAAATTTGGTATTTTGTTTATCGTCTCTTTTTCTATTGAAAGCATGGCTAACGCACTGAGTCTGTCTTCACACATTGTACTTCTTAAAAATGTTTTTATCCTCTTCAGGGTTGAGAAATATCGTTCAGCTTCAGCTGTAGTCCTCGGAACAGTTGAAATAATAGTAACAATTTGTGTGTTTCCGTAAACGTGGTCTGTAAATTGTTTTCAAGGACAAACTGCAGAAGACTAGCTGATCCATCCATATCTCGGAAGTCATGTCGCTTGTAAATTACTGCCAGCTCAGTTTTCAAGCGAGCCTTATCTAAGAAAGGAAACGTTTTGGTTGTTTGTTCAAGAAGATGAACAGGAAATTGCTTATCATATTCTTGGAAGTTTTTGGAATCAAAATGGTATACCGTAGAATAATATGCTGTGAAAGAAAACCTCTCCTTTACTTGATTAGTAATCACATCACATACTTCCTTTGCTGTAACAGTTCTATTTACATGAACATCTTCAACTTTCCTTTTTTTATAAAGCTGCTCTGACAACGACATTTCAGTTCGCATTCTCACTTTATCAATATTCTCTCTTTCTTTCTCAAATGAAAGTCGAAAACTGTCAACATGTTTCCTGACATTATCGGCATCGATGCTCCTTTTTGTAGCTGACTAAACAAAATGTCTACGCGCAGCATTATATTGTGAAAAACTGTCAGCCAAAATACAAACACTGGATCATTCAACATGCGCCGAATAGCTCCCGACTGGTTGATTGTTGTTGACTGCTTGCGTGACGACTTAATTTATTTCATGCATTCAATCAGTTGTTTTCTGTACTCGTACACCGTGTTAACAGTACGACTCCTAAAATTCCATCTTGTAGAAGAAGCACGAGGAATTCTCCTGCCAACAACGCCATCGATAACAGCAATTCTCTGTGGTGAGTGGCTAAAGAAGTTAGTTATATCACTCAAATTGGAAAAGAATACACGGACTTGTTGGTTTTGGCTTGTAGATTGTGCCACAATTAAATTCAACTGATGCGCATAACAATTCACGTAATGTGCATATATATAATTTTGTTGAATAATGGCCTGAACACCATTGTGATGCTCACTCTTTACACTAGCACTAGCCCCATCATAACTCTGAGATATCAATTTCTCGGGTTTGTCAACAATACTTTCCAAAACAATGCGAATACATTCTGCGATTGACGCAGCATCATGACCTGGAGGATTTACAAACTGCCAGAATCGTTCTACTAATTGCCCGTTAGGAAACACATAGCGAAAAACTATAACCAATTGGAATAAAGATTATATGTCTGTCGTTTCGTCTGCAATCACTGAAACAAAACTTGCGCATGAAATTTATTTTTTGATGTATTCTTGGCAGACTTTAAGCATACAATCTAGCAAATCGTTTTGGATTTCTTTACAAGTCCCTTTGAAAACAATTGCATTTGCAACGTGGTCTTTCAAAGATTTTTCTAACTCTGCTGAAAAATTAACTAACCCTCTAAAAATTCCAGGATTAGCAGATTCTTGTGTCTCGTCGTGGCATCGCAGCGCGAGTTCGAACGTCCCGCAAAACTTTATACAATCTATAATTTTAGACAAGACATAACGTTTTTTTGTAACTTGCTCGTTATGTTATTTAATGTTCAAACGGTAGGCACAATCATCAAGTTGTTGGCGAATGTCTAATTTCCCCAAAAGATAAAACTCCAGGACGGAATTCAAATGTGTTTCTGCACTCTCATGCTTCTTTATTTTTTGACTTATGTGAGACAAATCTGAGACGCCAAAACTTACCCAACTAGATTCACCACTTCGTTTCGCGAATAGCAGGCAGGGAAAACAATAGAGCCGGTTGGTTTCTTCGCATCCACAGATCCACGAGTTTTTCTCGTAAATGTCCTGCTTAAATTCTCTCCTGAACTCCCTATTTTTTGACTTAGTCACTTGCAGTATAGAAAGTTTAGGCATTGGCCTGCCTGCTTGTTTTATTTTGATTTTCCTTTCCAATGACAAATTAGACAACACCAGTGTTTTTATGTACGAGACTGTTAACTTACTCAAGGCCATAACGTGTATCTTAACTTAGTAGTTAAAACAAACTTTTTAAACGTCGCACTAAATGGACTAAAGTAGAACAATAACACGTGACAAACAGCGCCGTCATCATTCTCGAAGAGCGAGCAAAAATGGGAGAAATAGGACAAGAAATGTCGCGCCGCGCACAGGATAGTGTTGCGCACGACTGGACTGTGCTCCTAGGCTGGCTTATGGGGAGCTACCCCCACCACGTCGCTCCGAGCCGAGCGGCGCGCCGTCGCCCGCCTAGCCTCCATCGCACGTGCGATCCCAGCTAACAAAGCAGAGGCAAGCTGCGCTTACTCTATAGCGGCGGTTTTGGAAAATATTGCTAATGGTTATAAGACCAAATGGGTTGCATTTATTTATTATTCGATGTGCATGATATTTAAGTATTACAGTAGGCGCCTATTTAAATGAGGAGAGGGGGTTCACATGCGAGTGTGCTCTAATGCAATAACCGCCGCTGATTGCATCATATTGCTGTTTCGCCTCGAATTCGTATTGAACGCTTCGGCAACTCAAGCGTCACGTGAATATCGCAACTTCGTCGACCATGAGAGAGCAGGAGGGACTTTAACCTCGAAAACTTGTTGGTTTCACCGTTAAATTACTCCCCCCCCCCTTTTTTTCTCTCTCTCTACACCTCTACACGCGTCAATATCTTCTGCATGGACTGGTTAACTCTTCATGATTCGCTCGGGAGAGCTCACCAGAAGTGTTATGTAACATTTATTAACTACCGACTCCCTCTTCGCTCCGCTGATGCCTGCGCGAGGGTAAATATGTGCTTCCATTCAAATCTGGCGTGTCGCGTGAAGCCGCAGGGGAGACCGCATCACTTGCCACGTGGTTTGCTTCGTGCATCCAATCATGTTGGCAAAATAGCACAGGGCACAAGCGTAAGTTATTCGTCGCATGTAATTCTTTCCAGTTATACAACGGTGGAAATTTTGTTATCTATGGAAATGCACTGCAAATACGTTCCAAAATAAACACTACGACAGTATATAGGTTACATCTAGCTGTTGTGTATCTACAAAGTGTCACAAGCAAGACACAAATAACAATCTTTAAAATAATACAACTTTTAAAACAACCGAAGTTTTTTTAAAGGTGCCGAATTACAAGCAGTTTTTAGAAGATAGTACACAAATTAATTTGTTCTGTAATTATTATTGCTATTCTTCTTTAGGAGCGTTATTAAAAGATTATGAGAGTGAATTTTTTTTTACTATGCGAGCGCACAATGCAATGATATTTTCACAAGTTGAAAAAAAGGCTACATACAAAAAAAGGTTGCATACAAATAAATATTTAATATGTGATTTTAAATCTTATACTTTAGTGACGGTAATTTAATACTTGTCCATTAGTGAGAGAATTTATGTTTATAAACTTTTACAAGTGTATTTATATAAGTGAGGTTAGGTTTTTTTCTTTAGGCGCGTAAAAAAAATATATAAGAATGAATCTTTATGATGCGCGTGCAGAATACAACAAAAACCCTTATTAAATTTATGTAACCATTAAAAAATTAAACGTAGTTAGGTTATGTATTTATTAAAACCACGAAATAATAGAAACAAAAAAACTACCACCTTAAGAGACATAATCGAGTTTAGTTTACCACGATGATTTTTTGGACAGTGGAAAAGATTTAAAATACATGATTGTTTGGCAAAAGTTTTGGCACGCTTGCTGCAGCCTCAAACCAGAATCCAAGAAGCATTTAGTGGCATTGGCCATGAAAGCCTACGATCTAAAGGAGGTTCATAAAACAATGTCCGAGTTTCAATTGTATATTATAACAGTTTAATTTAAAATATTTACAACAAATCATACATAAAATTTCAAGTAAACTAAAATAGATTTGTTTTACAAATATTCAATATGTACACCTTTAGCTATAGGGCACACATCCAAACTAAAGTCAAATTCTACCCACACTTAGTTTAACACGTCCGGAGTAATAGAAGCAATAACCTCTTCAATTCTGTATCTCAATTCTGGCTAATCATTAGGTAACGGCGGAACGTAGACATGATCATTAATAAAGTCCCAAATAAAAAAAAATCGTTTGGTGTTATGTCAGGTGAACGTGGAGGCCAGCGGAAAAGATCTCTGACGTCTCGAGCATTACAGTAGTATGTGAATGACGGTCCGAGATCAGGCCTCAGGCGGTGGAGCCGAGAGCCGACTCCGCCATCTTGGATTTGTGACGTCACGGCGGCCATCTTGGATTGTGACGTCACGGCGGCCATCTTGGATGAGCGTAACGGGACACAGCGTAACGGGACATAACGTAACGGGACAAGTAGATCACGGCGGCCATTATGAATCCGCCATCTTGGATCTGTCATTTTGGATGACGTCATTGTGTGTGTTCTCGAACATTCCGGTGATGTGTTTTCCGCCATTTTGAATTATGACGTCACCGTTGCAATTTTTGTTACGGTCGCCATCTTGAAATTTGGACGCCATCTTGAAAATCTTTAATTATTATCCGATTTTAATGAAAAAAATTCCAAAATTCATCAAAAAATTAACTTATTCGAATTCTGATTGATTATATCGATCACCGTCCTCGGTTCGAACCCGGTGAGTGCAAAAAAACTAAAAATGGCGGCAGGCTCCTTCCTCAATGGTGGATGCAGGCTGACTGACTCCTACCACTTTTTTTTTCAAAAGCATATATACCATCAGGTAGTATGACGTCATGTCCGCCATCTTGAAATTTGGACGCCATCTTGAAAATCTTTATTTATTATCCGAATTTAATGAAAAAAATTCCAAAATTCATCAAAAAATTAACGTATTTGAATTCTGTTTGATTATATCGATTCCCATCCTTGGTTCGATTCCCGGCGAGAGTAAACATCAGATCCTTCCTCCTAGACTGATCTACCACCACCAGTACCAAGGTATATATCATCAACTGGTATGACATCATGTCCGCCATCTTGTCTTCATCCGCTGGAGACCACCATCTTGTTTTCGTCTGCTAGAGTGTGCCGATACCATGTAGTATAATTATCTGGTCACAATACTTTTGTCCTCAACTGTTGACATTGAACATTGAACTTGGCCTTTGACCTTGACCTTGGCCTTTGACCTTGACCTTGAACTTTGACCTTGAACTTTGACCTTGACCTTGAACTTGAACTTTGACCTTGACCTTGAACCTTGACCTTGAAATTTGACCTTGACCTTGAAATTTGACCTTGACCTTGAACTTTGACCTTGACCTTGAACTTTGACCTTGACCTTGAAATTTGACCCTGACCTTGAAATTTGACCTTGACCTTGAAATTTGACCTTGACCTTGAAATTTGACTTTGTTCTTTGAAATTTGACTTTGTCCTTGTCGACCATCATGGATCTGACATTTTATGTTCAGTACATGCTACCAGGAGCTACCACCTGCTGGAGTACACCATATTGTGTGTGTACTTGTATTATAGAGTACATTTCCATCTGGGTAATTTTATTCTAACCCGCTACAGTGCAGAAATCATTTATTATGGAAGTGCCCCCCGCCATCTTGAAATTCGGCCGCCATCTTGATATCATGTAATAATGTAGCTAGAAATGCGGGAAAAAATCCAAAATTCATTAAATAAATCACTCATTAACTTACATATATCGATTCGATCCGCTCCAGTCCTTGGTTCGATCCCTGGCCGATACAAAACAACTTTAATTTAAAAAAAATACTAAAAAAGTGTTTGGTTTGAAAAAATAAAAACACCACAAGTTCTTTTAAAAAAAATTTATTCCATAAATTCAATACACTACTACAAGTACAAAAAAAACACTGACATTACCAAAGCCTTTTGGATTCCTCGATTCAAACAGTCTTCTTATTATACGGACTAAGCATTTTACATGACTTTAAATGTCTATCCGATCCGGTCACCACCGCAGCCAGAGACGGACTGAAGTTCATATCACTTATATAGTCTCATTAGCCGGTACAACTCATGAGTCAAATCAATAACCATGTTCATTGTACGTCTCGGAGCATTTTTTATAATGACGATGTAAGCTATCGAGACGTGAAATTAGTTTATTGCACTTATTGCACTGAAATTGTATTCTTTGAACATTATTATAACAACCGCTTCTTTCATGTCTGCGAGCATTTGAGGTGATAGTAAATGATGCACCACAGTATTTGCACTGATGCGAAGTACGCTCTTCATTAATGGAAGTATTCAATGCTGATGAAACTTCAGCTGATGGTGGAACAGCACATATCGAAGTCTCCTCCAGTGTTGTCAGAGGCGTTGCCAACGGGATCTGCTCCAACATCGCCGGCGCCGATGTCATGGTTCCCGTAGTCGATGGTACATCCTCCATCGAGTACGACGTTAAAGTCGGTAAAGATGCCATCGAAGTCTCAAGAACAGGCAATTACACGACTAATGCACCAGAAGAAACAAACTAGGTGATCCGTACACCGTCGACGGCAGTAACAAACTGAGCGTCCTGCTGTCTAGGACTCGTTTATATACATTAACCGGTTTGAATAATACGCTAGTCAAATCAAGAACAATTTACTAAAATACTAAAGTCGAAACAACATTAAAAAAATAGAAGCACCATTAACAAAAAAGGAAGCACATTTGGAAGCACCGACAACGTAAGGGCAGCACATTTGTAAGCACCGACTATGAAAAGGCAGCACATTTGGCAGCACCGACAACGAAAAGGCAGCACATTTGGAAGCACCGACAACGTAAGAGCAGCACATTTAAAAGCACCGACTACGAAAAGGCAGCACATTGGGCAGCACCGACAACGAAAAGGCAGCACATTTGGAAGCACCGACTACGAAAAGGCAGCACATTTGGACGCACCGACAACGAAAGGGCAGCACATTAGGAAGCACCGACAAAGAAAAGGCAGCATATTTGGAAGCACCGACAACGAAAGGGCAGCACATTCGGAAGCACCGACTTCGAAAAGGCAGCACATTTGGCAGCACCGACAACGAAAAGGCAGCACATTTGGAAGCACCGACAACGAAAGGGCAGCACATTAGGAAGCACCGACTACGAAAAGGCAGCACATTTGGAAGCACCGACAACGAAAGGTCAGCACATTTGGAAGCACCGACAACGAAAGGGCAGCACATTTGGAAGCACCGACTACGAAAAGGCAGCACATTTGGCAGCACCGACAACGAAAAGGCAGCACATTTGGAAGCACCGACTACGAAACGGCAGCACATTTGGAAGCACCGACAACGAAAGGGCAGCACATTTGGAAGCACCGACTACGAAAAGGCAGCACATTTGGCAGCACCGACAACGAAAAGGCAGCACATTTGGCAGCACCGACAACGAAAAGGCAGCACATTTGGACGCACCGACAACGAAAGGGCAGCACATTTGGAAGCACCGACTACGAAAAGGCAGCACATTTGGAAGCACCGACACCGAAAGGGCAGCACATTTGGAAGCACCGACGATGAAAAGGCAGCACATTGGAAAACACCGACAACGAAAAGGCAGCACATTTGGAAGCTCCATCAACAACAAAAAAAAGGTAAAAAGGAAGCACAAGTTACGAGATATAAGTCTTAGTTAGAAATCAGAATACAAGAAATAAAATACATTAAATTCTTATAATTTAAAGTATATATTTTATTGCTTTACATTATACAAATGCAAGTAAAACAAGCCATTATTGTATGTAGCCAGCATTCCTCAGTTCTTTGAGTATGAAGGATATTTCTTTGATGCACGAATAGTTTCCTGCACAAAGCGAACCATGTAGAAGTCTTAGCCGGTCAACCAATATGTTTGGATCTTTCCATGATGTGTAATCATTCTCTTCTCACACCATCTTCCTTGCACCTTTATAATAAATATTATGATCTCTGGTGTCTTCCGTTTTACCACCAACCTCAGGGTAACTTTCATGTTTGAGACGGTGATCATCACAAGCTTGATCAGATTTATTTAATATATCACGACGTTTCCACCGTTTCGGTCTCAGGACACCACCACATTCTTCGATCTTGGCAGCTTTAGGTGCTTCATCATAGTCTATGTCTTTGTCAACTGCCTCATAGTCACTGTAACAATCACCGTAGAAGGAATCGTCTTCACCCAATTTACCGTAATAATTCGATGTTGATGATGTTGAAGTGTTTTCATCGTCTTCATGCTTCCTTTTTAGGAGTCCATCATTTTTACAAAGTAGGAAAGATCTACTTGAATTCGGCTGGAATATATTCTCACTTTTCACGTAAAGGATTCTTCCATTGTCTTCATTCTTCCGTAAATCATCAACCTCCTTCAATTTAAGTTCTTTGTCGAGATCGGAAGAACCAAGAAAATTATTGTCGTAATGCAGATCACTCTTCCTTAGGCTAGTAGATTCATCGTTGTCCTCTAACTTGTACGCAGGCTTGGCGCTACAAGTTCTGCCATGTCTTTTTAGGCTCTCTCTCCGCGTAAACGACTTGCTACATCGAACACAACTTATCATATTGCGCAGTGGATTTTTAACACAGTCATTCTTCTCGTGTTGTCTTTTATTCTTTCTCAAGATAAACTCTTTACTGCAAAACAAACACCTATGTTCTTTCGATACAGCGTCAGATCCCAAATCGGAATTTATATTAGTTACTGAGACTAATGCCAGGAACCAATTGAGTGTTTTAAATTAGATCCAATACTTAAATAGAAATTTTTTCATATTTCATCAGCGAGAATTAATATATCTCATGCAAAAGTACTTTATGCATGTAGTTCTGCTTTTCAACAACAGATGTCGCCACATGTTGCTTGCAAATAAATAATATTTAGTTATTTTATGCGGGATGCGGGATGCTCACTAACGATCGCAAAAGAAGGATGGCTTCGCTAGACTCCAAGGAAAAGGAAGTTCGTCTTGCATGTTGGTGCTCCACAGATGTCTCATGGCGTAATACTAATTTGACTGAGTAATGATATTTGTTAATTCCACCTGATAAAAATATTGCATGTTTTGATTTAGTAGCAGAAATTATCGAATTAAATGTAACTCCAAATAAAATGACATGTCTCATTAGACAAAAAAAAATCCACGCAGAGAGCGGTTTCTCAGAATAGTCAGAAACACTTGAAGAAACCACAGGAATGATTGCAAGAACACGGGAAAAACCATCAAAATATTGACAAGAATAATCAGGAGCACACGGAGAAAACCATCATAATATTGGCAAGAATAATCAGGAGCACACGGAGAAAACCACCACATGTTTTCCTTTATATCATAAAATTACAGGAAAAAATATTAAAAATAAAAATAAATTAATAAAAAAATTTAAATGACAAAAAAAATAAAATAAATAAACAGATTCTGCTAGCTTGTGAACTTCTCATTGTTGAGCAAAGATATAGTTCTAGTACAAGCCAGAATTTTATTTATTTTTTTTTTTTTTGTCATCCTTCTTTTGCGATCGTTAGTGAGCATCCCGCATACCGCATAAAAGAACTAAATATTATTTACCTGCAAGCAACATGTGGCGACATCTGTTGTTGAAAAGCAGAACTACATGCATAAAGTACTTTTGCATGAGATATATTAATTCTCGCTGATGAAATATGAAAATTTTCTATTTAAGTATTGGATCTAATTTAAAACACTCAATTGGTATCTGGCATTAGTCTCAGTAACTAATATAAATTCCGATTTGGGATCTGACGCTGTATCGAAAGAACATAGGTGTAATTTTTGCAGTAAAGAGTTTATCTTGAGAAAGAATAAAAGACAACACGAGAAGAATGACTGTGTTAAAAATCCACTGCGCAATATGATAAGTTGTGTTCGATGTAGCAAGTCGTTTACGCGGAGAGAGAGCCTAAAAAGACATGGCAGAACTTGTAGCGCCAAGCCTGCGTACAAGCTAGAGGACAACGATGAATCTACTAGCCTAAGGAAGAGTGATCTGCATTACGACAATAATTTTCTTGGCTCTTCCGATCTCGACAAAGAACTTAAATTGAAGGAGGTTGATGATTTACGGAAGAATGAAGACAATGGAAGAATCCTTTACGTGAAAAGTGAGAATATATTCCAGCCGAATTCAAGTAGATCTTTCCTACTTTGTAAAAATGATGGACTCCTAAAAAGGAAGCATGAAGACGATGAAGACACTTCAACATCATCAACATCGAATTATTACGGTAAATTGGGTGAAGACTATTCCTTCTACGGTGATTGTTACAGTGACTATGAGGCTGTTGACAAAGACATAGACTATGATGAAGCACCTAAAGCTGCCAAGATCGAAGAATGTGGTGGTGTCCTGAGACCGAAACGGTGGAAACGTCGTGATATATTAAATAAATCTGATCAAGCTTGTGATGATCACCGTCTCAAACATGAAAGTTACCCTGAGGTTGGTGGTAAAACGGAAGACACCAGAGATCATAATATTTATTATAAAGTTGCAAGGAAGATGGTGGTAGAAGAGAATGATTACACATCATCGAAAGATCCAAACATATTGGTTGACCGGCTAAGACTTCTACATGGTTCGCTTTGTGCAGGAAACTATTCGTGCATCAAAGAAATATCCTTCATACTCGAGGAACTGAGGAATGCTGGCTACATACAATAATGGCTTGTTTTACTTGCATTTGTACAATGTAAAGCAATAAAATATATACTTTAAATTATAAGAATTTAATGTTTTTTATTTCTTGTATTCTGATTTCTAACTAAGACTTATATCTCGTAACTTGTGCTTCCTTTTTACCTTTTTTTTTTGTTGATGGAGCTTCCAAATGTGCTGCCTTTTCGTTGTCGGTGTTTTCAAATGTGCTGCCTTTTCGTTGCCGGTGCTTCCAAATGTGCTGCCCTTTCGTTGTCGGTACTTCCAAATGTGCTGCCTTTTCGTAGTCGGTGCTTCCAAATGTGCTGCCCTTTCGTTGTATGTGCTTCCAAATGTGCTGCCGTTTCGTAGTCGGTGCTTCCAAATGTGCTGCCTTTTCGTTGTCGGTGCTGCCAAATGTGCTGCCTTTTCGTAGTCGGTGCTTCCAAATGTGCTGCCCTTTCGTTGTCGGTGCTTCCAAATGTGCTGACCTTTCGTTGTCGGTGCTTCCAAATGTACTGCCTTTTCGTAGTCGGTGCTTCCTAATGTGCTGCCCTTTCGTTGTCGGTGCTTCAAAATGTGCTGCCTTTTCGTTGTCGGTGCTGCCAAATGTGCTGCCTTTTCGTAGTCGGTGCTTCCAAATGTGCTGCCCTTTCGTTGTCGGTGCTTCCAAATGTGCTGCCTTTTCGTAGTCGGTGCTTCCAAATGTGCTGCCCTTTCGTTGTCGGTGCGTCCAAATGTGCTGCCTTTTCGTAGGCGGTGCTTCCAAATGTGCTGCCTTTTCGTTGTGGTTGCTGCCAAATGTGCTGCCTTTTCGTAGTCGGTGCTTCCAAATGTGCTGCCCTTTCGTTGTCGGTGCTTCCAAATGTGCTGCCGTTTCGTAGTCGGTGCTTCCAAATGTGCTGCCTTTTCGTTGTCGGTGCTGCCAAATGTGCTGCCTTTTCGTAGTCGGTGCTTCCAAATGTGCTGCCCTTTCGTTGTCGGTGCTTCCAAATGTGCTGACCTTTCGTTGTCGGTGCTTCCAAATGTGCTGCCTTTTCGTAGTCGGTGCTTCCTAATATGCTGCCCTTTCGTTGTCGGTGCTTCCAAATGTGCTGCCTTTTCGTTGTCGGTGTTGCCAAATGTGCTGCCTTTTCGTAGTCGGTGCTTCCAAATGTGCTGCCCTTTCGTTGTCGGTGCTTCGAAATGTGCTGCCTTTTCGTAGTCGGTGCTTCCAAATGTGCTGCCCTTTCGTGGTCGGTGCGTCCAAATGTGCTGCCTTTTCGTAGTCGGTGCTTCCAAATGTGCTGCCTTTTCGTTGTCGGTGCTGCCAAATGTGCTGCCTTTTCGTAGTCGGTGCTTCCAAATGTGCTGCCCTTTCGTTGTCGGTGCTTCCAAATGTGCTGCCTTTTCGTAGTCGGTGCTTCCAAATGTGCTGCCCTTTCGTTGTCGGTGCTTCCAAATGTGCTGCCTTTTCGTAATCGGTGCTTCCAAATGTGCTGCCCTTTCGTTGTCGGTGCTTCCAAATGTGCTGCCGTTTCGTAGTCGGTGCTTCCAAATGTGCTGCCTTTTCGTTGTCGGTGCTGCCAAATGTGCTGCCTTTTCGTAGTCAGTGCTTTCAAATGTGCTGCCCTTACGTTGTCGGCGCTTTTAAATGTGCTGCCTTTTCGTTGTCGGTGCTGCCAAATGTGCTGCCTTTTCATAGTCGGTGCTTACAAATGTGCTGCCCTTACGTTGTCGGTGCTTCCAAATGTACTTCCTTTTTTTTGATGGTGCTTCTATTTTTTTAATGTTGTTTTGACTCTAGTATTTTAGTAAATTGTTCTTGATTTGACTAGCGTATTATTCAAACCGGTTAATGTATATAAACGAGTCCTAGACAGCAGGACGCTCAGTTTGTTACTGCCGTCGACGGTGTACGGATCACCTAGTTTGTTTCTTCTGGTGCATTAGTCGTGTAATTGCCTGTTCTTGAGACTTTGATGGCATCTTTACCGACTTTAACGACGTACTCGATGGAGGATGTACCATCGACTACGGGAACCATGACATCGGCGCCGACGATGTTGGAGCAGATCCCGTTGGCAACGCCTCTGACAACACTGGAGGAGACTTCGATATGTGCTGTTCCACCATCAGCTGAAGTTTTATCAGCATTGATAACTTCCATTAATGAAGAGCGTACTTCGCATCAGTGCAAATACTGTGGTGCATCATTTACTATCACCTCAAATGCTCGCAGACATGAAAGAAGCGGTTGTTATAATAATGTTCAAAGAATACAATTTCAGTGCAATAAGTGCAATAAACTAATTTCACGTCTCGATAGCTTACATCGTCATTATAAAAAATGCTCCGAGACGTACAATGAACATGGTTATTGATTTGACTCATGAGTTGTACCGGCTAATGAGACTATATAAGTGATATGAACTTCAGTCCGTCTCTGGCTGCGGTGGTGACCGGATCGGATAGACATTTAAAGTCATGTAAAAGGCTTAGTCCGTATAATAAGAAGACTGTTTGAATCGAGGAATCCAAAAGGCTTTGGTAATGTCAGTGTTTTTTTTGTACTTGTAGTAGTGTATTGAATTTATGGAATAAATTTTTTTTTAAAGAACTTGTGGTGTTTTTATTTTCTCAAACCAAACACTTTTTTAGTATTTTTTTTTTAATTAAAGTTGTTTTGTATCGGCCAGGGATCGAACCAAGGACTGGAGCGGATCGAATCGATATGTAAGTTAATGAGTGATTTATTTAATGAATTTTGGATTTTTCCCGCTTTTCTAGCTACATTATTACATGATTTCAAGATGGCGGCCGAATTTCAAGATGGCGGGGGGCACTTCCATAATAAATGATTACTGCACTGTAGTGGGTTAGAATAAAATTATCCAGATGGAAATGTACTCTATAATACAAGTACACACACAATGTGGCGTACTCCAGCAGGTGGTAGCTCCTGGTAGCATGTACTGAACATAAAATGTCGGATCCATGATGGTCGACAAGGACAAAGTCAAATTTCAAAGAACAAAGTCAAATTTCCAGGTCAAGGTCAAATTTCAAGGTCAAGGTCAAATTTCAAGGTCTAGGTCAAATTTCAAGGTCAAGGTCAAGGTCAAAGTTCAAGTTCAAGGTCAAAGTTCAAGGTCAAGGTCAAAGTTCAAGGTCAAGGTCAAAGGCCAATGTCAAGGTCAAAGGCCAAGGTCAATGTTCAATGTCAACAGTTGAGGACAAAAGTATTGTGACCAGATAATTATACTACATGGTATCGGCACACTCTAGCAGACGAAAACAAGATGGTGGTCTCCAGCGGATGAAGACAAGATGGCGGACATGATGTCATACCAGTTGATGATATATACCTTGGTACTGGTGGTGGTAGATCAGTCTAGGTAGCTTTCATGGAGGAAGGATCTGATGTTTACTCTCGCCGGGAATCGAACCAAGGATGGGAATCGATATAATCAAACAGAATTCAAATACGTTAATTTTTTGTTGAATTTTGGAATTTTTTTTTATAAAAATCGAATAATAAATAAAGATTTTCAAGATGGCGTCCAAATTTCAAGATGGCGGACATGAAGTCATACTACCTGATGGTATATATGCTTTTGAAAAAAAAGTGGTAGGAGTCAGTCTGCCTGCATCCACCATTGAGGAAGGAGCCTGCCGCCATTTTTAGTTTTTTTGCACTCACCGGGTTCGAACCGAGGATGGTGATCGATATAATCAATCAGAATTCGAATAAGTTAATTTTTTGATGAATTTTGGAATTTTTTTCATTAAAATCGGATAATAATTAAAGATTTTCAAGATGGCGTCCAAATTTCAAGATGGCGACCGTAACAAAAATTGCAACAGTGACGTCATCATTCAAAATGGCGGAAAACACATCACCGGAATGTTCGAGAACACACACAATGACGTCATCCAAAATGACAGATCCAAGATGGCGGATCCAAAATGGCAGATTCAAAATGGCCGCCGTGATCTACTTGTCCCGTTACGTTATGTCCCGTTACGCTGTGTCCCGTTACGTTGTGTCCCGTTATTTTGTGTCCCGTTACGCTCATCCAAGATGGCCGCCGTGACGTCACAATCCAAGATGGCCGCCGTGACGTCACAAATCCAAGATGGCGGAGTCGGCTCTCGGCTCCACCGCCTGAGGCCTGATCTCGGACCGTCATTCACATACTACTCATTACGACCAATCCAACGGTCAGGGTCTCCGACGTTAAACCATTCTCGTACAGAGAGATTCTAATGGGGAACTCACGTTGAACTAAAATTAGAGATTCACTCATAGGAAATTGCAGATAACAAAACGCTTTACGCTCTCGAGTCACCATTTTGCGTACGTGGCACTGCAAGCGAGAAAACAACAAAGCAGTACTCGCGCATGCTCTTATATAAAACTGTTAAGTTTTCTTTTTAATCGTGACCTTGAAACAACACTCTAAAACGCCTACAGTTGATACTATTTAAATTTAAAACCGGAACATTAATTTATAGACAAACTGTATATGGAAAAGTTTCTTCGCAGTTTTTTGAGTGGTATAGGGACGTCCAGAGAGCCTTCATCTTTAATAAAATTACAGTTCTTAAAGAAGCAAAGAGAACAAATCACTGAAAGCCAGTTCAGTGTCTTATACTTAGGAGCGAAGAGGCATGCGCTTCGTAAGCCTGTGTCGTCCTTGTGAACCTGAGCGTTCAGAAAACCGTGGAGGTAAGAAGTTTGGGAGTTGGCGTGTACAATCTTTGCCGTGTTAATACTTGAAGTCAACATGAGAACGACCCTTCACCAACCACCCGTCTATCTGCATAAAGAAACAATTTTTCGTTTCAATGAATTTTAACGCTAATTGCTTGCATATGGCTTGGTGCTATGTTCGTTTAGCAAATATTCTCTACATGATGACATCTTTACGATTCTCCCTAGCGAGTTCTTTTCCCAGCTATTAAACAAATGTATAAAGCATATTAGCTTTTTCACATCTACGAGTTGTTTTGCTATCCAATTGCTAACCAGTTGACATCAAACCTCAGAATAAACACCTAATCCATAGATCCAAAATACATTCACGAATCTGGTGTTTAAAATATCGGTGACTTATTGAAATATATTTGCGACCTGTAACCTATGTACGATACTTTTCATACTCAATCACACAAACACTTAAAACATTTCTTCATGGCTCTTTTATTTATGTCATCTTTATTGTTATTATAGTTGCGCCGTTGTAGGAACGGACTTGGCTCCGCCTGCAACAGTGAACGAGAGAGACAGTGTGACGCGTGCAAGAGCCAACCGGCGACGACCCGCTGGCTGGCCGCGGCGCGGCGTTGCCACGTCCAGCAGTAACGCTCCATGCAGTGTCGTGGGCGTACGGCCAGTTGCTGTGTGCTGACACACAAGGATGGAAGGTGGTAGAAAACGGTGCGTTTTGCGGTCGCAAAGCAGGGAGGTGGTAACTCGAGTGCGCGAGTATTTCGAGCGTGAGAAAGCAAACAATAAGCCGTTGTTACCTGTTTCGCAAGCTGTAAACAAAACATCAGAAGCAGTTGGAATTGCAAAGACAACTGTTATACGGATCTGCAACGAGAAAGATTATGCCGATACTCAAAACCAAAGACTGTCGACGCCAGGGAAACATCGTAATAGACGCAAGCCTGTGACCAGCATTGACAACTTCGATCAAGATGCTATTTAACGGCACATATATCAGTACTACACACGTGGAGAGATACCAACCGTAACGAAACTACTTGCATCGTTGTCTGAGGCAGGTTTATTTTCTGGAGGCAAGACATCATTAAAGATAACAATACATTCGTTGGGGTTCAAGTACAAGAAATACAACAGAACTAAGATATTAATGGAAAAACTATACCACAAACGGGAGTGGGCAACGTTCGCGGAAATGAAGACTAACCTCGGCAATGTTGAACTATTACGTGTCGGTCAATACGTTCGTTATATTACCAGCTGCGTGTCCATGAATGTGATTGTAGAACGTGCCCGAGAACAGTGGCGGTTCAGGGTGTGATGTCACGTCGCGGTGGCACAAACACGTGGCAACGCTGCCTGTTGTGTCCAACGACTACCTGGACTGCCTCCCACCCCTCTTGACCTCGCCGACCAATGTTTACACTTCTTCGCGCGAAGTGCGTCGTCGTTGGCAGGTCTCGCAGGGAGGGGCCAAGTCCTTTCCTACAACGGCGCGACTATAACTTTCAGTATTAAAATGTTGTTTCAAAGAGGAATAACCACGGAGAACGAACGAGGACCAACCAAAAAAGGTTTTTTGTATTTACGCTCGTTATTATTACCTTATATACAGTATTTTTTTTCCTTTCAGAAACCAAATTGCAACATGTTAAATACGAAGTTAAAACTCTTGGCAAACGAACGCAGGTCTGATATTATTTTTCAAATTCTTAGTCTAGTAGCTGTAGTTTTACGTCAGAATCAATCTATCATCTATAAAATTATATAATTTTTATCACTTCCTTGCATACAGAATGCACTGTTGTAGTTGTGATGTTACCTCTCTGCGGTGCTATAATCTATACTAATATTATAAAGCTGAAGAGTTTGTTTGTTTGAATGCTCTAATCTCAGGAACCACTGGTCCGATTTGAAAAATTATTTCAGTGTTGGATAGTACATTTATCGAGGAAGGCTATAGACTATATTATATTATCAATATCATTAGGGATCCTTACTATAAGTCCAATTTAGAATCAAATGCGTTGGAGGGGGTTAGATACAACATGCAGTACACGTACGAAGTGTGTGTTGGCAATTCCGCAGGCGCTAGAAGTTTATTTCCTATTGCCTATTAACATTTTTGCCACGCACGAGATGCCTTATCATTCTTAATTTTCCCATACAAGTAAAACACACCCGTGTGATATTAACAACGAAGCAATCAGTGCCCTCATAACAGTTCAATTAGTATTTAAATACTTTTTATCACTTTAAATCGCCAACCTAAACTATTGTTTTTTCCTCTCTCTGTGTTTAGTTTGATTTTTATTGCCCTTTTTTTCAAGTATGTATATATATTTTACAGACTTGAAACTTCACAGTAATGTTCCTTATGTTACGCAGGATGACATTTTCCGAAAATTAGATCCCATGGGTGGTTAAAACCAGGCAACAGTGGGTACTTTGTCTGAATGAGAACAGGATTTTGCATTGTTCATGCCTTCTTCGTCTCCATGGCAACGGGCATCGCGCGGCAGTGGCGTACCCACAAGGAGGGGCATGTATAATTAGCGGCGCAAGAGTGATCTGCCTGTAGACTGCCGTAGCGAAGTACGGGTACATCAGTTGTACATTGCGTGCACGAGTCGGGAAACCATCGGTGATATTCATTTTCTCTCCGGTACATTATACAGCATTGTAATAAATGTTCACTGATTTTTTTATTTACCATTACTGTAAATGGGAGATGTGGCTTAATTTTTTTCCATTAGTATAGCTGTGCGAAGCCGGGTCGGGCAGCTAGTTATACATAAATATAATGAAAACACAACATCTTTACTTATATTGCAAAGAAAGAGAGGGTGTTTATTTGTAAGACGTAAATTCGAAAACTACAAGACCAATTAAAAAAATATATTTGAATGTTATAAAGCTACGTTATTATAAATGGATATATGAGGCCAGGTTTAAATTTAAAATATTATGTTTGTCAAATACAGCATTTATGTGTCTTTAACCGTTAAAAAACCAAGACTTCATGTCTTGCTTTGAATAAATCTATTCAGAAGAACTATGTTTTGGTGTCATTATAAAGCACGGCAACACTGGACGCAGTAGCAATAGCAATGAGGATAAGCCTACTGGCTGTTTAAAATTTCAATAAATATTTCGTACACAATATTATTAAGTTTATAATTTTAACATAAAAGAAAGAAATTTTGAATGTTAAATTTATTACCTACCACTCTATTTTCGTGATAGTGTCAAAGATTAATATTTATAGCGATGGCTATACATACAGAATGCAGTTCATCAAAATGTTTTGTGACGAAATGGAAATCGAGTCCATCAAAACAATGAGTACCAAACATTGTATGTTATAATGCCACTTTTACGTCTCGGGTAAAAATATCTAGCGAAATCAAACCACATGTGTCGCGAAAGTTACCTCAACAAAAAAAAACCGTTTGGCATAACTTCATCAATATTTGCACTGTGATGGGCAGACTATTTTTAAGTACTTTAACATGACCATTAAAATTTAACAAAATTTTCACGTGCCGTTTACCTTAAGACAGGGGTCGGCAACCTTTTGAGTCGGAAGAGCCAAAAATTACAATTTACAAAATTTCAAAGTTTTTAAAGAGCCACAAAAATTTTTCTTGCCAACAATAAATAGTACTTGCATAAATAGTTTTTTGATAAAAAAAACTAATCTATTTATTCATAAGAAAAATTTATTCATATATAAGTAGTTTTTTTCACAACAAATTAGATAATATATATGGTCTTATTAGATAATCACTTATTATATTAGTAAAATATTAAAACAATTAAACACTTACTTACAGCACTAACTTGTACTTCAATAACAATTAATTGCGCAAACACATTCAATGGGAGCGTTGTCTTTGCATGGTTTTAGAAAGTTTGGATAAATTTGGCTCATAACTTGTTGTTTTAAGTTTCAAACACGACTCTAAACTTTCATTTGTTAGTTGGCGTCTTACTTTACTTTTAATTATATTCATGCACGAGAACGCTTGCTCGCACGAATATGTCGATCCGAAGATAGTCAGCACTCCAAATGCCAACTTCTTCACCTCACTGTAGCAATCAGGAAGACTATTCCATGCGTCGAATATAAGTGCCTCAACTCGCGGCATTTCTTTTAAAGCTGTCCACTTTTGTTGCGTTACGTACATACATTTCTGGACCTCCAACTCTTCCAACTTGCTTTTCAACTATGTAAATTTTCCACTCCACAAAGCTTTACTTATTAAATCAATCAATTGCATTTCTAGAGATCCAGTATCAACTCCAAATGGCTCAATGTGGATTTCGTTACCATTTGTGTTGAGAGGATTTACTATGAATGCTAGAGTGGTTTTGTTGGTTTTGAATTGTTGAAATCTGTCAGAAAATTCATCTTTAATTTTTTTTATAACTGTGCTGAAGTATTTCGTGTCAACAGTTGCACTGGTTTTATCGCGATATTGCTTAGAAATTGAAAATGAAGTAATTTACCGCTCGGAATATCTTCTGCAAAAATAATTAATTTTTCTTCGAAACTAACCAATTCTTCTACCAAAACATAGGCTGGGTTTCCCTTTCCTTGCAGTTTTAGATTCAGCTCATTTAATTTCGCTTGGATATACACCATAAAGTAAAATTTTTGCAACCATTTGCCATCCTCTAATTCAGGGTGATTAATGCCTTTTTCATTGAGGAACTTATTTATTTCATTCAAGCACAAAGCAAAACGTTTCAACACCTTACCTTTGGAAAGCCATCGCACTTTATTGTGAAGAAGGAGGTCGGAATACTGAGTCTCCATTTCGTTTAAGAATTCTTTAAACTGACGATGGTAGAGTGCTTTTGACAAGATGCTGTTAACAATAATGATTACCAAATTCATGACCTCAACTATTTTGGCCAGAAATGTTTGGGCACAAAGTGCTTCTTTGTGTATTATGCAGTGAAACGTAAGAATTTCGTGGTTTATTTTGCTCTGAAGAATCGTTGTTGTCCCTTTATTTTTCCCGTCATACTTCTGGCTCCATCAGTTGCTATTGAAACGATTTTATTTAAATCGATCTTATTATCTTCGAGGCATTTTTGCACGGCATTCGCTATATCTTCCCCTCTAGTTTGTCCCGAGAGTGGTAGCAATCTTAGAAGTTCTTCTTTTGGACCTTGGGAAGACATATACCTAACAAAAAGGGCAATTTGTGCCGTGTCTTTTATGTCGCAAGACTCATCTATAGCAAGTGATAAGGCAGAAGCCAGTTGAATGTCTTCCACCTGCAAATATGTTACATTTGAAGACATTTTTGCTATTCTGTTTTGTACTGTTTTAGCGGATAGAAGCAAATCTTTGATTTTTTTTTCAAGATTTCTGGTTTGTTTTTGAAATCACGAAACAGTTCTTCAGATGCACGTATGAATCAATCTTTGATATACTCACCATCTGTGAATGGTTTGCCTTTTTTTGCGATTTCTAGTGATACCGCGAAGCTTGCCAGATTAACATTACTTGTAGATTGCGTCCAGTTACTTAACATGTAACTTGGGTGCTGTTTTTGTTTTTGGAGCTCGTTGACAGCTTTTTTTCGTTATTCATCGACGGACCACAGAACAAGGAGGGAGATATATAGAAGTGCGACTGATATGTTGGAAACTGAAACCATGTTTGCGCGTCAAGTGGCGCTATCAGTTGGGTGGGCCCGTAAGTACTAGTAAAACGAAAACCTCGGGCGGATGGATAGCTTTAAATTGATAATTTAACTGGTTGATGACATATTGTTTAGTAAAATATAACAAGCGTGGAAAAAAAAAACCAGGCTTACTACTAGTTTGTAATAAAAAAAGTATTTTCTGTATAAATGACCTGGTGATGCAGTATTTCTGGTACGGAACTAAAGAGCCGCAGCTTCACATCCAAAGAGCCGCATGTGGCTCGCGAGCCGCAGGTTGCCGACCCCTGCCTTAAGACATTAATTAAGAGTTTAAGAACAAGCCCATTTCTAGTTTTCGCTGAAGACTTTCTGGTTAGTAGCCGTGGTATTTGTCTACGTCACAACTCCACTTACTTAACCACAGGCCCCACTTATCGGAGTGGTTGGAAGTTGAAATAATCAATTATCCCAAGTTTTAAAGACCACGAAAGCCACTTGTACTAGATCTTTGTTTTTTTCCAATGGGAGTTACGAATAAGTTGTTCCGAGTTATTGTGAAAGTTTAAAACCAGACGTCAGATACTTCGAACTTCGCCGTTTTTAAGCGGTTAGAAGTTTAATTAGTGGAACTGGCGATTTTCCACAGTTCTTAAGAGTAGTCGAAGAGAGCTCTCTCCAAATTCCCAGGCGTTGACGCGTGAATCACTCAACCCAGCAATACAATGCTCGGTATTTGACTGTTCTTTTTCCTGTATACCATTTAGTTATTTGAAAAAAAGTGAATGGTTTCACTCCGTTTTTGTAAAAGGTGGTCAAAAAATAAATCCTTGGATTTTGTAATATATAAATTCTGTTTCACCAAAAAAAAAAATGCAATTATTTTACCGAATCGGTCAGAATCCTTTCAATTAAATCGGCTGCAGGGTTAAAACAGAAAAAATAAATGTTGAAACATTTTATTACTTGTGATCCAAAGCTTCCCGTGGCTGAAATAAACCTTTGAATTAGGAGTTGTATAACCTTTTCCGTGTAAATAATAGAGAGTGTAATTAAATTGAAAAACAAGCGTCCTAATGATGGTATTTAAATGAAGAAAAAATAAAGTTCCACAACCATCGCAAAACTTGTTACTGTTGTAAAATGATGTTATTGAAATAATTTGGGATAAGTTAGCTATCTCCAAATATTTTATTGAAATCTTTTATACTAAGTTACAACAATTCAAGTGTTTTTATAACTAATTCTTTTCAGTCAAACACTATCAAGAAGATTAATATTTCACCTTTATGCCTTCTCTATTATTGTTCAGCGCATATTTCAGAGATTTATACAAGCCTTTATATCTTGAGTTGTAACATGTGTTGGGTGGATTTCAAAGAAACACTACTTATTTAGCCGTTACTTTGGTGCGACTACAGAAGAATTTTATATAGTTTTTCTTTTCGTGGTCCATGAGTAGTATCTAAATGGCGGAACTGGCACAGGCTTCAGGCTGTGGAGCTGGAGCCGTGTCAATGACCAATTGTTCTGACGTCACGGCAGCCATCTTGGACTAAAAAAAATCCTCAAAATTCCTCAAAAATAACTCAAAATTTCCCGTTTGCACGGGAAAAATTCACGTTTTATTCCACAAAAATTCAAATATTAGGATTTCGAAAAACTCAAAATACTTTTAACTTAGAAAGAACACAAATTCCTAAAAGAGGCTTAAGCATCCATGTCTACAGCCTTCGATAAGCCTCTGACATCATCTAGGATTATGTCGTCACCGTTGAAATTTCCGTTATGGCCGCCATCTTGAAAATTTGTAATTTTAATTCTAAAATTCGGTAAAAACTTTAAAATGAATAAAAACTTTAATTAAATAAATTTTAAAAATCTTTAAAAAACACCGTTGCAAATATCGTTACGGGCACCAACTTGGATCATATAAATGTTGAATGATTCATTACGCCCGCCATCTTGGTTGAGTACGATGTCACCGTAACACTTTTCGTAACGACCGCCATATTTGATTCTAGATCCTTGCACTTTTCGTTATGGCCACCATCTTGAAAAACTGTAATTTTTATGCTTGAAATTTAGAAAAAATTTAAAAAAATTTATAATTCACATTTTTATAAAATACAATTTAAAAATGCACTTACGCCCTGAAGTCCTTGGTTCGAACCTGGTACGAGTAAAAATATAAAAAAGTCGATATATCCTTCTTTCATGGAAGCCACCTGTCGACTGCCCCCACTCCACCAATACCAAGGTATATATTATCAGCTGGTATGACGTCACGTCATCCATATTGTTTTCGTCTGCTAAAGGCCACCATCTTATTTCCAGCTACTAGAGCGTGATACCGCCATATTAGTTTAAGTTTAAGCCACTAGAGTGCAGGAATAATTTATTATTACTTAGGCTCCTGCTATCTTCAAAATTGGATGCCATTTTGGAATTGTGTAATTATTTAGCAAGAAAATCGGGTAAAATTTCAAAATACACCAAAAAATTTTGCAATAAATATACTGATTGGTTCGATCAGTTCCTGTCCTTGGTTTTCGATCCCTGGACGATGAAAAGCATTACTTTAATTATAAATGCCACAAAAGTGACAGGTTCGAGAAATAAAACACCTCAAGTTCTTTTAAAAACATAATAATTATTACTTAATTTCTATTCTACTACAGAGACACTTGCAAATGCCAGCAATCTTATAAAAATGTAGGAATGCATAGGCGTGAAATGACTAATTCTTAGCTCCAAACGGTTTATACTAGACAGAGACCAGCCAGAACCTTTAATGACATAGTCCTCCTCTTCTTGACAGAGTTTCTGGACACCATGTTTAACAGTTTGCTTCATGTCGTCAGAACTTTAAATTACAGCAGCCGATGTCTTGAATGCATTCTTCTTCACTTTTTCCTCGAACGAATATGGCGGTTGGAGCATTTGGAGCTTTGGAGCTGTTGGAGTTTTTTTTTTTTAATTCTACCCCTATTTTTTTCAACCCCTTGTAGCAATGGTTCGTCTAATAAAACGTTGTTTCAGACACAATTTTTAGATAAAATTCATAAAATTACAAAAACATTAGTACGAATTCGATGTTGTGCCTACAAAGAGTTATTATAATTTTTTTGTCCTCCAAACCTTGTTTTTTCAACTCCTTACACTTATGGTTGGTAGTATCAGAAAAGTTATCCAGACAAAATAGTATGGTATTACTCATACGAGATATAATACGTTCAAACAAATGTGATATATATGTTCAAACAAATGTGATAATATGCGAGATATAGTGGTTTTTCTGTTTTCCAAAATCCATTCCCTTTTCTTCTTCCCCTTTGGTCGGATACTGCCCATTTACAAACTTCGACTGAGAATTTACATGATTACATGTTATGTATCACTTTGAAAGTCATTTATTAAAAAAAAATATTGCAGTTATCATATTTATAAAAATGTGATCTATATATATAAACTCTTGAATTGGCGATTGTTTTGGGGTCCACGGAAGTAGTATGTAAATGGCGAAACTGACACAGGCATCAGGCTGTGGAGCTGGAGCCGGGTCAATGACCGATTGCTCTGACGTCAGGGCAGCCTTCGTGGACTCAAAAATTCCTTAAAATTCCTCAAAAATGACTCATAATGACTCATAATTTTCCATAATACGAACAATTACTGCAATGAGTTCGAATGTCTGGGGTTTAAATAAGAAAATTAATAAAACTGCCCTTCCATGTACCCTATTGAATTAATATATTTTGTTTAAAATATTAAATATTTTTAAAATTTTTGAAAATTTTTGTCTCAAATAAATCTTATGTAACAATTCATTATTGCAAAAACAAGGGCAGAAATACAAAGAATAATTAATTATTTCTTAAATAGATATATTATCTATCCGTTATAATTTATTGAAAAACTCCTTAACTTTATCTAAAATCTTTGGCTAAAACAATTTTTGATGAAACGAACTATTACCATAAACACAGGGTTTTAATTTTAAAAAAATCAAAACTTCCTTAGTACCAAATTAGTTCGAATTTATTTTAAACCATCTTAACATTTTCTTAAACCTTGGTTTAATTTTTACAATACACCACATATTAGTGCAAGGGATGACAGAAAGAGTTTGAAGGGGAAAAAATTGCATAAATGCTTTGCAGGCGTAGTACGAAATTCGTCCTTAGCTAGTTAATGCTGGGTGCTTTGAGTTAAAAACATTCAATATTTTCGCTGCATGAAATATGAGAAAACGTTTCATAGGTTGTTTTGGAATATTGGAGAACATATAGAATTTTATGTACGTTGAGTTCTTGAAATGTTCCAGAAGTTTATAGAAGTTTTCCGAAACATTTCCAGAAAAAATAGGTACTCCGAAATCTGCCTACGCTTGTAGGCTGTGCCGAAAGGGATATTTTGTTTTGTTATAAATCTAGAGCTGACGTTTGTCGGTAAAATTCAAACACAGGCGGTAGTATTTTTTATGAAAACTAATAATTAATATTTTATGCATTCTTTGAATGGTTCGTGCAATGGGAAAGATTGATTCAAGATGTTATTTTGGACATACGCCATAGATGGTTACATTGTATTTCATAGGAAACCTCAGCATCGAACAAAAATGAATAAACAAAAAGATCAACATGCATGTCTTTTTTTTTGCACGGTGTTTTTCGAAATTACTCTGGTTCATGCTGCAATATTTCCTTTCTATAGTCCACGGATGCTGTGTTGTGTTTGGTTTTTCCGTCCCGAACTAGCTATTTAACTGTTTACCAAGCGTAAAGCACCGACGATATAAAAATGTTTTGCCTTTTTTAACCACACTTCAAATAAAAAAAACAATAATTTGTCGAGCGACTACAAGACTGTAAAATGACTGGTGTAGTTAATTACCCTCTATTGTGATAAAGAAGCCAAACACGAGTTGAAAATAAATTTATTGTGAATTCTACTGTATAAAATGTTCAGAAAAATTCATCCGGTCTATTTATACACCGTTTAAATGTTTGTACTTGTTTTATTTATTTATTTATCTTAACACAAAGGAATTAATATTTGGTGTTTTGAAATTTTGTATGTGAAATATATATTTGCACTTTGGATACACCATTATATAAAAAATACGATAAAATTTAAAAATAAAAAAAACATCTTATAAAATTTACAGAGCAAATCTTTATCATTGCCTTTTAATTAAACTGACTTTGCATTAGGAAGGACTTATTTATCTCTGAACGAGACAAGTGGAAAATTTTTTTTAGCGTTCTTGGGAGGTCATTCAATATCTTACATGCTTTGCTGGTAAAAAGTTTTTTTTAATGATATGTATGTTTCGGGCAACTGAAAAGAGGCCACAGGTACACATCCTTTAACACTTCAAATCTGTCAGCTTTTTTTTTTGTCTTTTCCCTCTACTCTAGTCTCGGTTACTGGAGTAACACAACTCGGAATGCTTTAAATTCGTCCAACCGACACCTAACCAAGAATTGCCACTTATATTTCCAACATGGTCTAACACAAATTTGTGTTTATTGATGGTAGCCTATCCACCTTAAAAGCTTTGTTCGTTTTCTTTCTTGCAGTACGAATTTTTCCACGTTTCACAACTGATCCCAGATGAACCTTATTACTGCACACGTCATTGACTATCCATCGCTACGACCATCTTCTCACCGGGGGATTGGTAGGGATTGCAACAACCAGGTCCGGAGGTAAAAATAAAAGTAAAAATAAAAAAAAGATTTCGTGGCTGGCGAAAGCAGCGTTTCCTTCAGCGGCTAACGAAACCAATCAATCAGCTGGGGATGGGAGGCGATAGAGCCCCGATAACAAGGGTGGCTGTCATTCATTATAACCCTCCATCACGATCAAAAAACAAAAAAATATATATAAGAAACATCTCTGAAGATCTGAGAATTATACCAGTTAGTTTGGTCGTTTCAGTCCGGTCGTTAGTACTGCTTACGTTCGTGAATGCGCTTTCATTATTTCGTTGGTGAGATCTTTTAACAATGAATCACCTATCAAAAATGATGAATTAGAAAATCATCCAAATGAAAAATAATTTTAAAACGATAAAAATTAAAACCAAACATGTTTTAGGATTTAAAATTGTTAAAAATTAATCGATATTTTCATTTTAAAAAATGTTTTGAACTAATTACTTTTTTTTATGGATTCTGGAGAATAATAAACAAATAACACTTAATATTAACTTAAATTATTCGATCATTTATTAACTTAGAAGATGTCAAGCAAATGATATAACACGCATATCATTTAATTAAATGTATTAATCGAGTAAAACTTATTTCAATAATTGTTAGATACTTAAATGTTCAAATTCGTTTTTTTTAAGCTTTTTTAAATTACAATAAATACGAAATTTATACAATATTTTTTACTGAAATATTAAATAAATAATTTTTTTATAACAACAGTGTAAATAATTCTAACATCCGATTACTTACTAAAGCTATTTTTGTTAAGTAGTGAAAATTTAAATTTAAATTTATCAAGTTCAGATCATGTAATAGGGTGATTAGTGAAGCGCCAATCTTTGAAAACCATAGTTTACCAAAACAGAATTTTATTGAGATCAAATTTTAAAATCATTATTACCCAATGTTACTTGAAGAGGTTTACGAGGGGGATAATATTTTATTTTTATTTTAAAAAAAGAGGGCTAAATGGTTCGTATCATCGGCAATCATCAAAAATTATTCTGATACAGAACCAACAGTGTAATATTTTGCAGTGTAACATTTTATGATACAGTGCATATTTTTGAATTACTGAGAAACTTTTCATTTAGGGCCTAAGTAAAGTTCTATTGCAAAAAAAAATGTTTATATATTAAAAATTTAAAACTTAAAAATGCCTACATATATTTATTCAAAAAGGTTTTAAGTAATGAGTTAAAATACCGTTTTTCTATTTAAAAAGCGTAAATTGTTTGAATTCTCGGCAAACATTTAATGTAATTCACAATTACAAATAATGAAAAATAAAAACTTTTTTTTGCTTTGTGACCATTTTTGAGTGATGCTGAATTTAAGGGTAACTTCGAAGAAATTAGTTATTAAGGACCCAACTAAAATAGCAGTTTTACTAACCAATACTGGCCAAATATACAAAAGTCGGAACTAGAAGATTAACAATGTATAGGCCTATAAATGATTTTTCACGGAAACTCTTAAGGCCTTTTAAATTTTTTAATGAGTAATATATACATAGATCATAACCAAATCAAATTTAGCCGAATATTTTTATGTGATGCATAGTTTGCCAGTTGTCGTGAAATTTTTCATTTAGGACCGAAATCAACTCTGCGGGGGGAAAAAAAATTAATAGAAACACACAAACACGTGCTCACTGACACAGGGAGGCGATATCGCAGGCCTATTTGGCTTCGGTAAATAACCTGGTAACCTCATTTCGTGAGCGAGAAAACCGAGTTTGCCTTCCGTGTCGCCTGGAAACCTCAGTTTGCAAAGCGAAATGATCGCGCAGTGACGCGACACGGTCGAAATACAGGTGGGGATGAATCTTCTATGTAGGAAAAAAAAAAAAAAGCACATAAATCCCATAAACCGGCGCGCGAGAGTTAATTAGATTCTTCCCCTTTGTGCGGCGCCACAGTAGGATCTAGCTCCAGTGCGTCTCCTCTCGTTGGAGTTTCGAAAGATGGCAACACCGGCACGGGATCGGGGGGGGAGGGGGGGGAGAGAGAGAGAGAGAGAGAGAGAGAGAGAGAGAGAGAGAGAGAGAGAGAGATAGTTTTACGTGAAAATCCTCGAGTACACAGCTGGGCGTCAAAGAGCTACAACAGACCGCCGAGCCGGCGTGTGGTGTTAGGGGGAGCGCTTGGCGCGACGCGGTCATTGGCAAAAGGGGGAGAGATGCGTGTGTGGCCAGAGAGGGAACGTGGACGCAAAAGTAACCGGCGCCGTGCCTTATTGAATCAGCGGGGCGCCGGCTGATCGCGTTACGTCATTACACCCCTGAAAGGCTCACCTACCTGTAGCAGGGGTCTCCTTTCCCCGTCCACGCAGTCATCCGTCCTGGAAACATTACTGCGGAGACCACTTCCTCCGCCACAGCAAATGGCTTCTCCGCGAGCTTCACGTAATCATCGGTACAACTTTTTTTTTTAGTTGTATGCTTAATACGACAGTTAAATTCACATTTCTCAAGTAATCATGATGTGGGATTCGAAGCAGCAAACCCGATATTGACACTTTGTAGATGTAATATGACTATTCCTTTACATATGTTTACTGATGAGGTAACTTTTCACTTAATATGTTAGAAAGACTCATAAAATCAGAGTAAATACAACTCAACAATTGCTGTAGCAACAATGGCGTTATTTTTTTTAAATATTATAAAAAAAAAATATTTACTTTATCGAAAATCTAGAAAAGAATAACAAAGTGTTTTAATACGAGCCATTTCATAGTTTAGTGTACCAAAATTATTTCATTTTTTTTTATTATATATTGTCAGCCAAAGCAAGGCTGCATTGTTATTGAAATCATATAATATTTTTCTTAGCAGTGAAGCAAGTTGATAATTCTTTTTAAAAATTAAAGTTTGTGTTATTACAATCCAAATTAATGTAACAACCAAGAACTGTTAACCTAAAATTAGTCATATATACCTGTTTAATTATGGAAATAATCTTAAGTCACGTGTCTTCATTTTAACAGAAAATGCGTTACATAATTTTTCTTAAGTATAGTAATTAGTTATTTATGTTAAACTAGTTTTATATTTTGAATACATTTAAAATTGTGCATTTTTTTACAGTATCCATAGAGATAAAAACAAACTGCTGCATTACTTATTTAGAGTAAGTCAAAGTTATGCTTGATAACTGTAGCGACATCCTCTTGAAACTAAAGACAAGACAAATTTTAATTTTTAAATTCAAACACGCATTTCCAAATTTGGTGGAGGTACACACCGTGAAGTTCAAACACAGACATTCTTCCCACGTAGAAGAAGTGGTGGACGTTACCATGAGCCATTTGGTTTTCTCGGGACACTCCTGTTGCTTCCACCTATTCATTCCGACTCTGCTGTATCTACAAAACTTATCACCTCATTATATCTAATGACAAACGTCAAAGAGAAGTTTTTAAAAAAAAAAGAATTAAATATGTTTAAGTCTTTACTGCTGCCATTCCTGCCATGATTACTTAAACATTCTTGTCGCCCTTAGAATATAGTTAAATTTATTGTTAGACTGTAAACAACATTTAACCAGCGGATTGTCTTTGTAAGTAGTATATAATAGGGCATTCTGCCCCTGGTGCTGGCGCGAGGAGTTCGAGCCAATGTCTGCCATCTTGAATTGTGAAGCTACGGTGGCCCTCTTGGACGGCCTTGACCTGGACATTTTACATTAACCTTATTTGCCAAAAATGACTCCAGATTTTCCAAAATTAGAGAAAATGACTGGAACATTTTCCTGTTTCTAGGGAAAATATCAGCCAAAAAATCTCATAAATTTCGAGTCAGCCATAATTTCCAGAGAGGGGCCATTTTCCTCAGTGAGGCAATTACCTCAGAAGCCCCATCAGAGGTCATGAAATTGACGTCCATCCCACACACAAGTTTTTTTTTTAAATTTTGAATTATAGCACAGCCGACATTTTGAAATCCCTCAATTATACAAAATAACGGATCACTAAGCATGTCGATAATGTTTACTTGATTTTATTTCTACATCTACTACAAAACTGGTCATTATCATAAAAAAAAAATTTCAAAATAATTAAGAGTAACAAAATCTCTGATAAATGAATTTCAATGAAATAATTTTATGACAGCGACAATTTTTGTGGTGTTTGTAGACCTAAGCTAAATAACCTAGAAATAAATTGACTGTACAGTTAATAATTTTACGCTCATCACAATTATTGCCATTTCAGAAGTTATTTAACGGGTCTTGTGCGAAACAAATCAATGCTCAAATAAAAACTGTGAAACATTTTCATGACACTAAAACATGTATGCATATATTTTTTTAGGTTACGAGGACTGCTTTTTGCAAAAACCACGACTATCCAACGAATCCGGAAAATTTGAAGCTATTTTAAATTACAAAAACATTTGTAACTTACACCGTGACAGCAGTTAAATTAAAGTTTATTTTTACTTTCGGACAAATATTATTTTCGTGTAAACTACCACCAATGATAACACGGTTTCATCTACCACAAAAATTAAAGTCTCTATTTCAAGTCTCATCGTAATATTTTTTTTTATAAAAATATAGTGTGGGTGTAAAATATGTATATGTATGGGGAAAAAATAGTACGTTATGGTTAAGTTCAAAGGAAACTTTTATTTGAATAGAAACTCAGCTGCAGCACTGTTTGGTACGTGGAACCCACAATTTAATGATTTCAAGAGAAATTTCTGTCGTGAAAAAATTATTATACCCCCGAGCAAATGGCACATTTTCTAGATTTTGAGCATCAGTATAATGAATTTTTAAGATAATTTCAACCTGAAACAGGGAAATAACTCTGCTGTCAATTTGGCTTTGCTCATTCTAGTCACCGACTTGAAAACAAAACTCCAGTTTCGCATCCTCAACCTTGAACCTGAATCGACTAAAGTATACAACTGACAAATCTTCATTTTGCTATATTTATTTATTTCAAGGCCTTAGATTATGTGGCGCTGTTAAGGTATACCTACTTGCTCCCCACTTAATTACACAAATTATCGCAAAACACAAAGATAAAAAAAAACGTATATTATTACCAATCTAGTCAAAATAAAGACCACTGCCGATAATATTAAAATACACTTCATGACTACAGTGTGACACGAACTTAATAAACAAGAAACAAGCAAGTAAAATCATTTATATATATAAGGTACTGAATGTAGTTTGACGTCGATTTGGATTGTTTCCAAGCTAACCGCAAACGCACTATAGATACGTTGTGCTGCCGAAGCCACGACCCTTGGTATCATCCGGTCGCCCAATCACGTGCTTTTGTTTAAAGCTTTGATTAATCCCCTCCTACCATACGACCTCTGCCATTGTTTGGCCTTACATTCCTGTGGTCCACATCTGATTTCTCTATCTCTCTCTCTCTCTCTCTTGCACGCTTCCTTTCATTCCAGTCTTAGTTTGCTGTTGGGCCTTCCCCCCTTCCTTTTTTGTTCGTTTTCGCATCCTTGTCTTCCTTTCCGTCCTTGGCGATCCTGTTCACGATTCCCACCCCCTCTTAACACAAAAAAATCCTGTGCGTGACCCAGAATCACATCCACATTGAAAGATAACCTTATTTGTTTTATCAATAACGAAAAAGCGTTTACCGGAAAATATTTTTGTAATATCTTAATACTGTATTAAATATCAACTGCAAAACATCTAATGGTTTTAATGTTAAGATTAATGTACATATGTGTTCTTAGTCAAAATTAATTATATTACTCCGACACAATTTTATTTTGAACAATTATTGTTGGTTTCAATTTAAAAAATCTATTCAATATATTAGGTGTTTCATCTCGAGTACCTTATTTTCTTGAATTTGAAATTAAAAATTTCAAATTTCTAACCTCGAACAAAGTGTAATTGGGATTCAAAAACAAATAAATAATTCTGGAGCACAGCAATCTAAGAACAGAAAAAAAATAATTTCAAGTGATCTATGAACATTAACTACTGCATCACACACAGATCCAAGTCCACGAAGACAGTACATCGTGTTTGAATTACCATAAATTCGAGTTACTGAACAGTTTTTGATGTGTGAAGATCTTAGCTCTTGGCATTTGGTAAGAGTATTTTCGTGAAAATGAAACGGAAGTCAATGAACCGAAATGTGACAAAAAGATGGTGAACCCACGTGTAGCAAACACAAATCCGTATATTGTCACTTTCGTTATCATTAGGGAACATACCAAACGTATATTGGTGTGTCAAATGAAACTTTATGATAGTGGAACTTCCCCGAATTGTTTTGGTAAACTAAATCAGTCATAGTAAATAGTAATCTCAAAATTTTAAAATACCTGAGAAAACTGGAATTACACTAATTTAAATAATAGCGGCGGGCGCAGAAAACTAGTGAGTTATTCAAGTGTAGAAATTTTGGTGTGTACTTGTAAAGCAAATATTTTTATTCATCAGTACATTTATCACGCACGGCATTTTTTTTTTTTTTTTTTTTTAAAGAATTCTACTTCAAATTTCGTATTATACGTTTATTTGAAACACGAACATCGTGAGAACACGTGAATCTGCTCGTTACCGAGGTTAGATGTTCACGCATCACTGACGAGTACTGAGAGTCTCGCTCGTAGTTCTTCCCCAATGCCGCGAGTCCACAAACTGATGGTTCTTCTGGTGCTTAGATGACTTTGCCCTGTGCGATTCGCACGTCGACTCGACTAAAAAAAAGGCAAATTTTCACGTATCCATCCCGTGCTCGCTGTCCCGCGTGCAGTCAGATGAACACGCGTTCACGCTGCGACGCTCGCGCTGATTTCCCCCGGGGGTTGTCTGGTTCGCGCAACCAGCCTCCCCCGCGGGTTGGCAGGAGCTGGTGCGCGTCCGCCCGTCGCAGCCCGCGGCGTCATTGAGACCAGAGAGTGTGTCCCACCTTCGTCTTGCTAATGATTCAAGTCCAAACCAGAACCACCGCCTTCATGGGTGGCGGAACATTCGCGGGTGCATCGGAGCACAATGCATGCATATCTAAACATAAAGACGCCATAATGGTATCCAGGAGCATGCATATAACTTCATTTCCGTGTTCAGGAGGGGGGGGGGAAGTTGGTTAAACCACTTTGCCTGCCGTTTGCGGTCCAATTCTTTCAATTTTTTTGGTGTGAATGATAGAATTTTTTTTTTTTTTAGGATAAACTGTTTGGGAGGGGGAAGGAGGAATATATTCCTCATTATGTTCCCCCTCCCCTTTTATGGTTACGTCCCTGTTAGAATCAGCGGGATTTTTTTTATGCCATATCAATAGTTTAATGTTTAATATTATAATCTTGCATTCATCAAGGCACATATTACACACTAAGACTTTTCCATACCAAAACATGGTGTATATTGACATTATTATTAAAATTTTAGAAATTCCCAAAAATTTAGTCCAATCTAAGCGCCAATGACTTATTAATTTCGGCTATCCCCCTAAATTATACTTTAAAAAAGACAAATTTTTGACAATTAAACGATAAAAAGTTTTCATAGCATAATAACTGTTTGATACAAATATAGCGTTATTCCTGTTCTGTCTCTGCCTTAAGGTGAGGTCTCACTTGCCATTTTGATTTTTTTTTTTCATTTTCTCGTCATTATTAAATATTTAGGCCTATTTCTGTAAATTAAAAAGTACACATCTCTGGCTTTTGTTGTTCTTCCACAGATATTTTCAAAAGATATTTCCTAAGTGTTATAGGACCTAATGGGTGTAAAATGTCCTGCTAGTGTTAGTAATTTTTACCCCTTGCGCGACTTTTTAAGTAATCATATCATTCTTTGTAAATATATGATTAAAAAATTTGAGACGGAACCAAACAAAATGCAAAAGAGAGATAGTGTTAAACTTACAAAAATAGCCCTTAATTAAGGGTAATTACTATAAAATAAAATAAAAAACCACATAGTGTTTAAGACCTCCAATTTAAGAGTCTGTGGCACTGGGAAAAAATATGATTTATGATCGCAAACCGCACAAAGCGATCTCAACCTGTCCAGCATAAAGACTGTCGCGTTGACGAGACCTAGTTTCGAAGTCCGGCGCTACTCAGACAACCAACTCAAACTCGCGAGCACTTCAGCGGGAAGAGAAACGTTCATTAATATTCCATTTCGGAAGCAGCGAACGGATCCTGCCCCCCCCCCCCCCCTTCCCTTTTCCCTTTTCCGCCTTACATGACGATGTCGCAGAAATTTCAGGTATCTTCTCTCCATCAGCTAAAAGGTATGCGGCGACGGGCATCCATAATTCATCTCGCCAGACCTTAGTAATTCTCGTGGATCCATAGCGGAAGACTTGCAGGTTTGTGTCAACACACCGGCCATCACACTGGAACAGCTGAAAAATGTGGAGACATGAGAATATCAAGAAAATAAATAATATTGCTCACATTTTCAAAACGGTTGATTCGCAGCAAATAATAATATAGAAATACCACTTTGGTCTAAATTTAATCGGCACATGCCAAAAGGGCCTCAGTCCAAGCAACCCAGTGTTGAGAAAAACGAAGAAATCTGTCTCTAAGCAACCCTTTTAGCGTACGTTAAGAATTTACCTAGCTAATATTAGCCAACCCGCGCGTGTGACTCAATCCCTTTTAGCGTAGATAGTTGAAGCTATCCTATAACAAGCGATTTTCATGCTTAACTCACTTTGCCATTTTTTGTGACCGAGGCCCTTTTAGCATGTGCCGATTAAATAGTCAAAAAAATATATTTTACTTCAAAACAATTCAACATAACTTAGCTTCTCTTGTCTCAACAGTCCAAATACTAAAATAGTGGATTTTATAAACTTTTGAGCAATAATTGAACATAATAACAAAACCATATCGATGGCTTAGAATGAAAACCTTGTATCTCATACCGAACATACGAGGTTTTCTCTCTACAATGTGGAGTGCTACTGATATACGTGGTTTATTTTTTTCCCCGATAGAAAGCAGTAGGATGCACATTTTATTTCTTTCAGCCAAACATTTTGTGATATACGAGGTTTTCCAGCCAAAAACATAAAAAACGTATTTTCGTCCAAAAATTGAGATACGAGGTTTTCATTCTAAGCCATCGATATGTTGATCTTAGGATTTTAACTTTGATAGGAACTTTACAAGTTGTCCAAACATATGACTTCCTGCTTACAAACATAAACAGCGCTTGTATTTATCCTGCAGAGTCCCAGCCATGTATCCTTCCGCCCGAAACAAGTCCCGGCGGCAGTTCTCCCCTTCTCCTAGCGCCGAGAACAGTCCATGCGCTCCCACCATCGCGCGCCGTCCAGCTTCGCCTGGCCGCCACCCGGCGCTAGTGGGACGTTCTGGAGTCGACCTTGCACGGCACATCGCGATGCCGTCTCAGAGCGCTCAGTCCGCGCAGGGGGGTGACAGCAGATAGGACGAACTGAATCCTTAAAAATTGGATCATACCATGTTTCGCCAACTTCGGGAAGAATGGATTACAAGTTTTGATCTCTTTAGTTTATTACATGTCCAGTTGTTATTAATTTGTGTTAATCTAAGTTTCTATTACAGTACTAGAAATTACTTCTATTCAAATTATAAATAGTTTTAAATTAATTTAAGTTAGTTTTAGTGAAAGTAGGCCTATACTACATTTGGCTGTAATTTTTTCGTTGTCAAGTTGCAAAGAAATGGTATTATCGCAAGGGTTTTGTTTACAAATTTAAGCGTACGATCATTACTATGGGAGTGGCGCCTCTACCTTTCCTTACTCTATGAGTCCGCGGCCAACCGTCGCCCGAGTCGCACGCAGCGGTGCGGTGCACACGACGCCAGAAGGCAGGAGATTCAGTCCAAAGCGCCTGCACGCAGAAACTTCTACAGCCACGACCGCACGTCGTCGAGATGGTGGACCCACGTGTGGCAACATGCACCAGTATATGCTAACTTTCGCGAACATCGGGGGAGGTACTAAGCGTATTGGTGTGCCGAAGTAAATTTTACGGTAGTGAAACTATCCTGGAATATTTTTTCGCGAACTTGACTAGTCATAACAAGATATAATCGCTACTTCAACATTACCTATGATTTTTTTAGCCAGGAACATCGTGTTGTAACAAAGATAGTGTCAAAGATATTTAACATTTTGTTGTAATTCAGATGGCAAAAAAAAAATGTCAGCTAGTATTTTAGTACTCGCCAATGATGTGTAACATCTAACCTCGGTAACAAGCAAATTCACGTGTTCTTATGATGTAAATATACTTATAATAAAAAAACCACAGATATTTGTTTAAAAAATTTACTGTTATGCTTGTAGTTCTCCAAGTTTTCTGTGTCACTAGGTGACTCACACGTCACTCCTCACCTAGTTACTGTTTAAACACCACACCCGTACATGACTTGCCCGGAATTCGTACCAAGAAAGGAATGGTCAAGAACACCCTTGAAAGTGCAAGGTAAACACGAAAAAATTAATTTGAAAACATGCATACGACTCATGGAGTAAAAGTGCATCTTAAGTTGGCGCTGAACAACTGATTTATTGCAAATTATGGATGTGCTTAGTTGAACAAAGTTCTACAATCACAGAAAAATTTTCGCTGCCGTTAAATGATTTCATTTAAATAATTAGGGGTAACACCATTATTTACCATACATTAAATATTTCCCTGAAATTATTTTAAGACGGTGACTTATTTTGTGGCGATTTAAAAACAATTTTCAATTAAGCATTTTAGTGACGTTTAGTGTTCTACCTTTAAAACTTTCTCTTAATTTGTAATGTAGCAGGTCTTCGACCCCTACTTCTCAGAAAGCAATTTATACCATAAGTCTTATGTAAGTTTTAAAACTATTTTCGTCTATAGTATTTTGATTAATTTTTTGCGTTTTTAAGTGATCCCAGATTTTTTTTTAAAAATGTCCCTTGAACGTTATTTTGCTGTCTCATTGAAGAGTAGCTTTAATACGCAAGGCAGCTGTACATGCTCACATAGAATAATGGTGGCTCAATTGCATGGAGTTATTTGTTTTTGTGGTGTGTGTGGTGTGTATTCGCCTACAGCCATAACTAAAATGTTTGAAGGCTGCACTTTAATTTACGTTAGTTTCAAGACTGCCCAATTTAATGCCAATTGCATTGAGCCTTTTCAGTGCTGATGTCCACTAACGTACGAGCGTGTTACAAAAAAAGTTCTTTCACGTCCACAGTGGTATGTCTGTCAGGTAAATAACGTCTCTTTGATGCGGGGAAAAGCAATTTATAGATGAAACTTCACAAACAGGTAACTTCCTGTGCAATATTCGTAATTTTCTCACGTTCAATAGCAATGAAAGTGTTACGTTTACAACCAAAAAACATGTTCCCTGGGACGTAAAGTCCAAAAAAAAATTTATTTCAATTCATAACAATTGAAAGTTATAAGCAGGGTGGTGCTCATCATTTCTGTATTTCAGAAAAGATGAATTTTTTTATGACTCGATAAAAACTTCCTTTTCAATTTAGGTACAGCTGTGTTTGTTAGGTAATTTCCCCCCATCGAATATAGTGTTGCAATGTTTAATAAACATTGTTTTTCACCTGTAGCAAGCTTAACGTTAATTGCTTTTCTGACAAAATCTTAGCTATAGGTGTGCAACCGTTACAGCTGGAGATTTTCATAAAGAAAATATAAATAAAATCAATCATAAATAAATTTTTAAAACAACACCCAGGATTTGACTGATCCTTTTCATCAAAAAATATACTTTCCATTTATTCTAAAGGTTGATCGTTTATGGTGGCTAACCGTTACTTTACAAACTACTTAGTTATTCAAACAAACTCTTATTGATTTACCTAAACCTTAAGTAATTTTAAGTGTAAGTTTATATATGGTATCAGACTTACTAATACAATTTTAGTCATGTTAGCATGTCAGCTAACACCCATCTGAAGTCCTAATGTTTGTAAAAAAAAACATGTCAATGATTCTTTCAATACTTACCAGAAATGTGTAAAATCTAACATCGGTTACGTGCAAATTCATGTGTTCTCATGTTGCAAATAGACATAAAATACGAAACTCAGACACGGAATTTAACGTATAATTCTTTAAATTAATGCCGAGTGTGATAAATATATAAGAATATTGTGTTTTCAACTAAATTTCTAGACACGAACCACACGTCGTCTCCACACCCGCATCTAGAATTTGATGTCAGAGCAACTGTGTTGACTATCGAATCATTATAGTAGCAGACCAAAATTTTAAACTAAATAATGACACTGCTCTAATAAAAGCGGGAGAAAAGACTTGAAAAATACTATACTCCGGATTTTGACCTGATTTTTGACAACGAATTTTACTAAAGTAGGTACTGCCCATTTTGTTAAAATGCATCATCAGTTAGTACTATAAAGTTTCCCTTTTGGTTTGTGAACTTCTGTTCGCGCCATCCGCCACGGATGGCAGCATCGTGGTAACACATTTCCGTTCCATGCGACTTCCGTTCCATTTAAATTACTCCCACCAAATGCCGTGTACCGAGAGCTAAGATGTTACACATCAAAAACATGTGCGTCCTCCATTCTCTGTGGGAGTGGGTGTGCATGGACACTGCGCAAAACCAACTTTGTCTGGCCGATGCGATGGTCAGCGCTATATTTTTGGGATGCCCAAAACATTGTTTGAAGTGTAGCATTTGCATCGTGCAAACAGTTGGACTGCACTTTGTGGCAGTGACTGCGTTTAACGATGTTTATCAGCCCTAATCATTAATCAGGCATGGGTAGCGGCTCGTATTTTCCCAGGAACAACCCGGGCGCTCGTTAGACTGCAATAAAGTACACCCGCGTTAACTGTTTCTTTGTTGCAATTGGCGGCCGTGTGCGAGAGTAGCAATTACCACCTTTGACCGGGCCAATCGGGACGAGTTTTCCTCCGCATAAAAATTGCTGCGATCCGTGTGCCGACAGTAGACCCTGAGATATACCCAACCAATCACAAAACACACAGACGATGCTTCAATGTTTTTTTACACGCTTCGATAAAAAAAAATACACGGCCATAGGCTTTGGTCAATCACCATTTTCGCAATGTTTTGGGTGTTGCAATGTGGCTAAGGTGAGGTAAAAAAAAACCGTCACAGCATGCCATCTCCTGACAATTCCCAACTCCGCGCCTTTAATATTGAGGTTAGTTTAGCCGGTAGATCGTGCCAAACTCCCCGGGAGACGAAGGAAGGAAAAAAAAAGCGACCTCATTAGCGCCAGAACAGAGGGACAACTTTACATCCAGACGCGAACTCCGAGTGGAAGCCTCAACTTCGTTGTTTGTCCCAGGCGGCAATTGGGACAAAAAACATTTTACAACGCTTTATTGTTGTTTTTCCCGCTGCGCCACAATTATTCACGGCACAAAAGAACTCTCCCCGCCCTCCTATATCGCCAACCGCGCCGCGGTATCTGTTACTTTAATTCGGATCTACCAACCTGACCGTTGGAGGGAGGGGAGACATAGAGCAGGCGCTTGCATTGTTAATTTCTTCGAACGTTTCACCTGCGGTTTTTGCGGGATTGGCATTCGTTCGCGATGCGATCTGGGACGCAGTGAGCACGCGATGTGGCGATATAGTGAAATGACGTCACCAATCGATCGTTATGCATACGGTACACAAGCACCCCGTGCCGATTGGCCAGTTGGGCTACCTCGCCGACTTGGCATTCCACGTGACAGGAATCCAGTGCATCTGCATCCTTACACACAGCGACGACACAAGAGCTAAACACAAGAATGTTTTTATTTACAAATTTATTTTTATTCATTTCTCATCCAATTATATTATGTTTTTACCGGAAATAAACACAAAAACAAGCTTGTGTGTGAGTGCTACTAGCAGTTCTTTACGTATGCATGAAGGGGAAAATATCTGGAAAAAAATTATAGTGAATATTTTGATTATATCGAATTAATTAACTTTAAAAGGGATTGAGAGCTAATGGACACGTGTTAGAAGTTATACTTCTATGGCATTACTTAAATATTAACCTGAAAGATTTAAAAACACATATGATAACACTAAGTATATGTATGTATAATTGTTTTTGCTAAACTTCAGAAATTAGTCTGCAAATACTTCCCGCAATAAACCTTAACCTTATTGAGCTATTTCAACGTTTGAGATTTAACACTAACAATGTAATTACGAACGTATAATATTTTTAATGGTCACAGATGGCAGCACCGTGGTTACACATTTTCGTTCATTCGATTTCCGTTCCATTGACGAAATTACTCCAACCAAAAGCCGTATACCGAAAGCTAAGATGTTTATACATCAAAAATTCGCTTTGTTTTCATATGATAAATTATTATTTTTAATAAATTAAATGTTTAAAATCAATATTTAAAAATTAAGCTTTATAAAAAATGTTAGGAAAAAACTACTTAAGTACGAAGAGAAATATTAAACTAAATTATCCAGCTATATAGCTATTGCTTGTTTTATTTGAATATTAAGATTATTATTACAAATATTAGTTTTGACAAGAATAATAGCTACAATTTCGGAGGCAGTATTTGCAAGGATCTCAGTGGAGTTGTTTTGTGAAGCAGAGGAACAGGGCCTATGCAGACGAACATCTGCGGTAAAAACTCGCCCAGTGCCATATCTGCTGGACTCAGGGTGCCAGAGGTGTGCTCGCAGATGTGTATCGCTGCTGGCGGCAGCTGTGCTGAAACCCAACTTCGCCACTCGCTTGCGAGGGAAGCCTTCAAAAATTAATTGAAATACATGAAAGCGTTGAAGCACACACGGAGGTCGTTCTCAGTTGTGACTTCCCGCAATCAAATTATATCGATCATCCATCGGTGCACGTTGACTAGCGATAACGTGAGGGGAAAAAAGTATATTTAATAAATGTTATTGCACTCAAATCTGATAGCGCATGCATAGTTATCAAGAAGTTTCCCAAGTTATTGCTGGTCTCATGCACAATTAACGTTTTCGATCCACTACGAACCAAAAAGAAGATTTACCTAGCTTATCAAGTTCGTATCTGATCATTTTTACGTATTTCATCCATCCCTAATTATATATTATATAATATTATACAGCCCTCCATCAAGGTATTGCTAATAATGAAATATGCCACAATTTTTCAAATTCTCACAGGAACATTTTTTTCAGAAAACATAGCATTACGCCTGTCTATATACAATTCTGTGCTACATGTTTGAGAAAATATGACAATTTTATAATTAAAGACCTAATTCACAGATTCTATCAAAACATACAAGGCATGAACTAAATTTACACATAAAATTGGTGATTCTTTACAACTTTAATGATTCATTACGTGTTACAGGAGAAAACTTTCAGTTAATTGTTTGAAGAACTAAACAATTTTAAAAAAATTTAAAGGGGTGGTTTTATATCTTAATACTTCCAGCAAAATATCTCAATTATAATTAATATATCGTTATAAAATCTTAAAGTTTAAAATATTTTAAGTTATTTTTTCTTCCAGATATTATTTTTAATGTTTGTTATACTTTGTGATTAGCACAATCTCTTAAATCTCTATCATATCTGTACTACTGTTTTAGTCTCATGTCTGTGTGAATTGTACAATTTTTGTAGTACTAATGTAATAAATTAATGACAGGTGATGTACACGATACCATTATACAAAATCTTATAATGTTTAATGTACAAAACGTCACAATTTTTACCATCATAAAAATTAATATCTTAATTGTTTTCTCATGTATAGCTCACTCGAGAAATAACTGCTGTCCTCAATCCACATCAGTGCCAGAAAGTTCGTCAGAGACAAACTGTATTTTTTAAGTTTTAACATTAAGTTGATTCGTCAGAGAAAACAATAACAACATATATAAAAAAATTCTCTCATCCTTGAAATGAAAACCTTGAAATTTTTGGCTAGACTACTTATTTAAATGTCAGCGCCAAACGTATAAGAATTTACATTAATTTTCACAAGTAAGAGTTTAAGGGAAAATTGATGTAAAGGAATTTTTCATAGCTTTTTAGACCAATGCTTCTTTAGGAAACAAAATTTTGAATTAAATGTCAAAATGGTCTTCAAAAACCTCCGATTAATTATAAGGCATAGTTAAAAGATGCAAATTTTATAGAGGTAAATAATACTGAAGTTAAAAATTTTAATAGCCATAAAACTATCCAGATTTATTTAAATATTCAATAGTTGCTAATGAAAATGGTTCTTGAACATTCAAGTGTTGTGTCATTAATGTGTTTTAAGGGGCTGTTCCTATGGACGTTTCACTATAGATGCATTTTTATGTTTGGTTACCAGTTACACAAAACACGTTTTATTCTGTTTTTACAAAATCACGCAAATATTATTAACTATTTTCTCCGCTAATTGAGTCATAATCATCCACAAGAGATTCATTTAGTTTTTCCACGTGTTATTTCAACTCAAATTCAAAACCAACACATTCTAAAATATTTCTTCAAAAAAATCTGTAATTGGCAACAAAAAAATCGTGAATAAAACAAGGTGTTTTTTGCCGGTCCTTAAAGCGGAATGACATTTCACTACAACTCGCCGCTGGTTTCAAATCGATTGCAATTGAGTCACGTGCTCGTGTTACGACCGCGTCGCTAATGACATTGTAAATATTACACGACCATTAACAAGAGTGTTTATGGCGTGTGCTTGGTAAATATTAATTTTATTATTCTGTAAATTAGCAATTATTCTCTGTATTATAATTTTTCTACGAAAAATTGTTCTGAAAGGTCTAATTAATCATAATTACCCTTCAAATTATTTTTTTCCTAGATAACATCTTTTCCCAGCACTGGTATTTAGGTCAAACTGTGTAATTGAAAAAATTGGCTATTTTTTAAATTTATTTAAAAGTGAGTGATGGAATGAATGACAAAAATGTTTATTACAATTAGACATATTGAAATTTAATAACATTTTAAGGAACTTCAGGCGATAAATCTTACGAAGTTCGTTTTTCGGCCTTTGTGATTGACAGTATATTTCTAATAATAAAACTGAACGATATTGAAATTTTGATTTTGAAACAATGTAATAAAACGTACATCGGACATTTTCCACTGTAGAAAACAATGTGACGAAATAGTGTTACAGTTTTCTGAATATTTTTTCGTTATTCTCCCATCCCCTCTCAATCATCGAGTGCCCCACTTCTGAACGTTGTACTTTTGAGTTGGATTCACAATGACACGTCACTTCTGTCCGTTTCCCATTCGTCTGTCAATCACATGACTTTAAGCCAATCAGAAGGCTCGAAAAATCCATCTGTCCATCTGTCAAAAGCTTCCCAAGATATAACTTTCGCCGGACGGATGTAATTTTAACTTCCAAAATGTTAGCAAGGTATTGCGGGCAACCTTGATTATCGAAAAACGTTTTTAAGTTTGTTTATTTTCTCAACTGTTCCCGTTAAATGTTTTTAACTTACGTTTGTACACATTTTAAAAATTTTGTTTTTGATAAAAAAAAGTTACTGTGAAATAGTAGTGTAATTTATTGCATTATCGATTAAATCTATATAAATAAAAATGAAAATGTTTGTTTGTAAAGAATATAGAATTTCTGAAAGTTCTTTACCAATAGCTTTGAAATTTTGACACAAGGTTGCATTCAAAAAGGCGCGTGATTTTATATACCTACCTATGTCACACCTGAGACAGCTAAAAAAATTATAAAAATATATGTTTGTGTACTTGTCTTCTGTATTGTTAACGTAAAGATATTGATATGAAGATATTGACAGAGAAAGGTATAGATAGGTATAAACAGATAGAGAAAGGGAGATACACAGATAATTGTAGATACATAGGAAGGTAAAGAGAGGGATGTATAAAGATATATAGTTAGATGTAGAATTATAGATAGGGAGATAGATAGAGATATAGATACATAGAGATATATAGGAAGATACAGAGTGATATGAAGAAATATTGATAGATATATATAGTTAGATTATTATAATAGAGAAAATTAGTGATCTTTATAGAGGGACATATAGAGAGATAGAGAATGATGATTTGTTTGTATGTACCTACTTCAAACATATTACAAAAAAAATTGTGTACTTTATTTTTTTTTCTGTTCCATTTAACCAGACTGCGCCACAGCAACACGTGGCGGGTACAGATAGTACATTCATAAATATCAGAGAGAGAAGAATAGAAATTCAGTTTGATAGTTTACAAGTGTTTTACTTTCATAATCACCAGTCTATTTACACAACAGATATGTTCACCTCTATTTAAGCATTCTATTCTGTTGGCAGCATTAAAATTAAAAAAAATCCTTATAATTTTGAGTTATGCTAGTTACGCTTCAATGAGTCATCTCTTTGACTTAACGTGTGTACTAGATGTAAAGATGTCTAATTTTTTTAATTTAAAAAAATGAGAGTTGGACCGTGTGTTTTAATTCCTGCCCAGCAGCCACAGCACTGCTGCCTAGCCGGCGTTACGGAACTCCTGTCCCCTAGCGCACGGTGCGCACGAAGAGTCGTCCCGAAACCGGAACGGAACGAAACCCCACGCTCGAGCTGCCGTGACGTGACGTGACGTGACGCAAGGCGAGAGTCCGCCTGGAGCCATTATCGCCGCGACCCGCGCGCGCTCTGTGCGGGGGTCCGGCGAACTAGCGCGTCGGTGGTAGTCCAATGGGACTCCTGGGACCGCAGCCCGGCTGCGCGACGTCTAGCGCAGCTCGCTGTTAACGCGTGACTCGCCACACGCAGGGACGTAGCCGTTAATGATCATCTACACTACTATACAAAGAGGAAACAATTCTTTCACTAATAGGAAGCTACATCATCACTGAGAGAATTGGCACCATAGAGATATGTACACATTAAGGACATGCATATCAGGAACAAATAAAGTTGCATCAAAGATACGTGGAAGTGTGGATATAAAAACTCATATTTGTTACCTTTTATTTGTTCTTATCTTTCCGTGGAGTTAAAAAAAAAATATTGTGTGGACCAGTATTCAATATCAATCACGAATGTATATGATTTAAAAGCACACACATATATTTTTTTTGTTTGCAGCCTTTTTTTATGTAGCCTATTTCTCATCGTATTAATATGTCGTTGGGTGATGCGCACGCATCTTATAAATTCACTCTCATAATTTTTTTCATATTATGTGCCCAAGGAAGTATAACCTAACTTATGTATTATTTGTATTCAGCCTTTTTTCATCCTGTCAATGTTTGTTTTATGCTGCGCGCGAATTCTAAAAATTCACATTTTTCATAAAGTGCCTAAAGAAGTCATTTTTTTTCCTAACATAAATTTAAAACGAAGTGTGTTTGGGAGGAGTCTGGGTTAGGGAGAAACTAAGTGCGTCTCAGGCCGAAGCATATAAGCTCTACCCATGCTGGGTTTAAGCCATGCATGAAGGCTAACATGCATCATGTGCTAGGAGGGATAGGCCAGCCGTGGCAACAATTGTCGCCATGTCTAACTCCCCTCACTCCCTAACTCTAGTCTAAAACCTGCATAGACACAGGGAAAACCCTGGGCACTTACATGCGGTATGCAAAAATCCATGCATTAATTACAAGCAGGTTGGTTACGTTAAACAGAGGGATGGTTCAGGAAGAAGAGTTGGACAGAGAAGAAAGAGTCTACCATGCGGGGGGTTGGGCGCTTGGACTTTGTCCGCATTGGGTTTGGGTGGCGCTGGTTCTTTCGGGGGCGACATTCTGTCTTTTCCTGCCGGGCTGCCAGCCAGCCTGTATTAAATTAGAAGGGGAAAGTTGTTAGTGGACGCCTATAAATTAATTTGTATAGATAAACATTAAAATTAAAAAAAAATTGTTTGGTTACATTAATACATTGCGAGCTGGGGCGTCGTTTCTTACTCCAGAGGGAATAGAGCATCATGTAGCCTGTCGCCAGTAAGGGCTGTCGGCACTTTGCGAAACTATCCCGTCTGTCAATGCTTGACCCGAACCACAGCTTCCGCGCTTCAGAAGCTACGAGTTGTTTAATTAATGAGTTTGTCGCGAGTTGGCTCGTGAAGCCACACTCGGGAGTGGACAGAGCTTCAGGTTGACCGAGTTCGGTTAGAGAAATTATCCAGTCCCTTCATCGCGAGGCCCTAGCCTCAACTTCTGCGCATTCTTCAGCTGCGGTAGTGTGTGTGATGTGGGATACGTGGTATTTGATGAGGGGGGGACGGGTGGCGTGAGAGGAACCTCAAAAATAAATTTGATTAAATTAAGAGCTAACTTCAGTTTCGTGACCTGCCAGCATACATGTGTGTTGTGGGCTGGTATTTTGCAGTACAATAATTGTAACACAATTGGACGCACACTGCCCTTTCCTGTGCTAAAGCATAGGGCAGATTTATGTTCGCCATTCCGTAACGATTAGTTTGCGAACTGGCATGGGTTCCGCGTGTGTTGCTCGCCTGAATAAGTATAACATAACCTCACTTTTCTATTTTCATTTTAAAAAAAAACGCTTGAACGCGGCTGGTGAACGTGGTGAGCAACATAATACTAGCGCATTTGCAGTTAGAGGTATGTACCGCTACGGTTACCCTCGCTGCAGCTCACTGCGTGCACCAGCCGCATGGAGTTCCGTTCAATTGTATTAACAAGTTATGTTCAAGTAATTTTTTCAAATGTAATTATATAAGTGAGGTTATGTTATCATTTATAGTACATATAAATTCAGCCTCCATAGGTTTGTGATAGCAAATCTCGAAAAGTAGTCGATCGATTTACTTGAAATTTTGACACACCTTTGCATTTCAATACGCGAGTGTTTTTAAAGCAAAGTTCCAAAAAAAATATAAAAAAATTTGGTAATTTTCCGGGAAGTACGTCATTTTCAGAGTAAAAAACGTAAATTTTTATTTTATGGTGTTCGGTTAGAAATAAACATATAAAGGTCTGTTTTTTTTTGTAAAAGAAATATATACGTCTTTGATAAATTTTTATAGGTTTAATTTATATTATACTAATATGAAGTTTAGAACCTAATTATCTCTGGAAAGTATAGCGAGAAAGAAGATTAGTCTCTTCACGGAATTAATATATTCTCTTTTGAATGCACGCTCGAAAAAAAATTTTTACTACGTCTTGTGTTTTCGCTTGCCATAGTACGCCTTTTACGAGTTGGCATACAATAATTCATTGGAAGTATTAAACAATACATTGAAAGAATAGAGAAATAATCTGCTTCAATTTGGTGTAGCAATGATGTTGCTATCCTGTGACTTCAGGCAAACGATTCCAGTTATAACTCGCTCAATATCAGTTGATGAATTGAATGCCGGTTTGAAATATTCAAATTTTTGGAGCACAGTCAAAAAAATGCATTTAATAACAAATATGAGAGTTCAGCTTTAAACCAATCCAACAGCCGACATATTATCAAGACAATTACTTGATGTCGGTGACGGTACTGTACCAACTAAATCCAGAAACAGGAAAAATCGCTTTTACATTTATTTATTTTTAATATCGTGAATTCAAAATAAAAATTATTAGACAAGGTTTTCCAAAGCATCGAAACAAATTCTCGAAATCACTCATGGTAAAGTGGAAGAGCCATTCCAGCGGCTAAAAATGTTGACGTAAACGAAATGAACAATATCATTCTAAACAGAATCGTAGGTGAAACAGTGACATACAAATCCAGTGACTCCATGATAAACCAAAGTGAAGTAATGAATTTTCCAAATTAATTTCTTAATTCACTCGATGTTACTGGATTACCGTCACACATTCTGGATTTGAAAATTTGCGTGCCATTTATATTGCTCCGAAACATCAATCAGTCAAAGTTATACAATGCTATAAAATTGGTAGTTAGAAAAATGATGAACAATCTAATTGAAGCAACAGCTCTGATTGGACCTCATAAAGGTGAAGACGTACTACTTCCAATAATACCACTCATTCCGACCGACATAGCGTTCGAGTTCAAACGGCTTCATTTTCCAATTTGCCTTGCGTTCGCTATGACTATCAATAAAGCGCAATGCAATCTTTGCAAGTGTGAGGTTTGAATTTAGAAAACGAATGCTTCTCTCAGGGAAATTATATGTCGCATGCTCAAGAGTCGATAAACCATCTGCTCTTTATGTTAATGCAAAAAAAAACAGACAAACAAAAATTGAAGTCTATCCAATAGCTTTAAAATAAAAAATGATTTTATGTGAAAAAAAGTTTTATCTTCCTTTCCTGTCATTCCACAGCAACTCAAAGCAGTGTGTTAAATTGAATGATGTGTTTTCTCGGTGAATCTATGTTCGCTAGAATACTTTGATTTTCTTTCCTATTCATTTCATATCAGACTGAGCCACAGCGAAGAGTGGACGGGATTAGCTAGTGTGATAATAAAATAAGGAAATTTTCTGTCCATCGTTTGCGTAGCGTGGAGTCAAAAAAGACGTAAACTTTATAAAGTTGGTACAATGAATGCCCAAGGATTGAAGGAAGGAGATTAGAGTCCGTATGCGCTTCAAACTTTTTTTTTGTTTTAAAATTTATTTTAACGAGTTTCGCCGCACTTTTCCAATGATCTCCGCTTATAATAATAATTACCAAATTACGCTCTTCGTGTTATTATAATATTAACGTGCAGTCCGTTCAATAATTAGAATTTTTCTGAATTTTTAAAATAATTTTTTTAGAATGTATGTTCTGTAAAAATGTATCTGAAAATCTTATAATTAAAACTACGAGAAAATATAATATAGAAGTGACATCAAGCACTCGTTCAAAACAATAAAGGTAAAAACTAATTATTTATATATTTTATCTATAAATTTTTGAATGAAAAGCTGACTTCCGTTAATACAATGAGTACCTATGATTGTTTTTTATTAATTTTTTGTGTGTTCTCAGCACTGATTATATAAGACTAACAATGAAATCCAAAACTCACTTAGTAATTGACTGATGTCTATATATTTAAGGGTTTAATGGCTAACAGATTATTCGAAGGTCATAGAGCAGCACTTACTAAGATGTTTCGCACCATTCATGTATAAGGAGCATTGCGAGAGAGTTCTGCCTTTATAGACTTCCGTGGCGAAGCATAGGCACGACATCTAGTTACTTATTATCCTACATGTATGCATGTTAGCAAGTACAAGGTGACAACGATGAATATAACGTCCAGCAGATGGCGTCCTTGTCCTAATCTGTTGTTCAGGTTCCCATAGATCGCTGCAACATCTCACCTTGGATGCTATGCGTTTCGTCTTCAGTGCTTTGTTTCAATTCTTCCAATTCATTCAGGATGTCAATTATCCCGAAACCTCCGTAAATTTTCAGAACAATCGTGGCTATCTGAAAAATTTCGTATATTTCTTATTTAATATTTTATTGATTTTTAGATAAAGAACAAAATGAAAGTTAATCATACTGTTGATAATCTGATGCTGTTAGTGTAATGTGAGATAAAATATAAAGTTAAAAAAAAATTTTAATAGTTCAGTTTTAAAATCAAACAAACTCTAATCGTTAATAAACGACTTTCACGTGTAGTTGTAAGAGAATACGTTTTTTTTCATACTACTTAATGAATACATACTTGAATTGTTAGAGGTTTCTATCATGTCGAGAAATTTGTACTATAATTATTTATTCTTAAAAGCTGTGTTCGCTCGCTGTGATGCAGTGTGACCAACTGATATCTCGCTCGCTGTGTTGCAGTGTGACCAACTGATATCTCGCCCGCTGTGATGCAGTGTGACCAACTGATATCTCGCTCGCTGTGATGCAGTGTGACCAACTAATATCTCGCTCGCTGTGTTGCAGTGTGACCAACTGATATCTCGCTCGCTGTGTTGCAGTGTGACCAACTGATATCTCGCCCGCTGTGATGCAGTGTGACCAACTAATATCTCGCCCGCTGTGTTGCAGTGTGACCAACTAATATCTCGCTCGCTGTGTTGCAGTGTGACCAACTGATATCTCGCTCGCTGTGATGCAGTGTGACCAACTAATATCTCGCTCGCTGTGTTGCAGTGTGACCAACTAATATCCCGCTCGCTGTGTTGCAGTGTGACCAACTAATATCTCACTCGCTGTGTTGCAGTGTGACCAACTGATATCTCGCTCGCTGTGTTGCAGTGTGACCAACTGATATCTCGCCCGCTGTGTTGCAGTGTGACCAACTACTTCCTGGTGAACCTGTCGGTGGCAGACCTGCTCGTCACGCTGGTCTGCATGCCGATGGCGGTGGGGTTGTCCGTCACCAAGCAGTGGCTCTACGGCGAGTTCATGTGCAAGTTCACCTACTACCTGCAGGGTGAGTCGCCGCAGTGCTGCCAACTACCCGTCCGCCGAGGAGCAATCACAAGCCCGGGTCGTGGACTGTACACTGGCCTAGCAATTGTTTATAACTAACCTAACTAAATCTACGTGTATTTTGTAGGAGAGGTCCGGGTTAGGGAGTGTCCTAGGTGCGTCTCAGGCCCAAGTCTATACGCCTGGTCATGCTAGGATTAGCCGTGCAGGGAGAGGGTCGCTTTGTTTAGGTATTGGCAAACCATGGCAGCGATTGGTGCCATGACTACCTCCCCTATCTTAAAACAAGCTTGAAACTCTGCTAAGTTGGGCCCAGATTAAACCTGCATAGACGAAGAGAAAACCCTGGGCACAGCAATGCGGGATGCAAGGGCATACATTGATAGTGTAGGAGTATATAGCAGACAGAAGATGGTCGGGTGAAGTGTTGGACAGAGTAGAGTCTGTCATGAGGAGATTGGGAGCTTGAATACGTGATCCGCATGTATCCATTGCTGGATTCATGACCAGGGGCGCTCGCACCCTGGCGGTGATTGGCTACACTGGCCACTCACTCCACCGCTAGTCAGCACATAGACCTAGAGAAGACTGCGGGAAGCCGAAGATTCACTCCCGCTCATCCCGAGGCCCGAACACTTCCGAAGTACACCGAACTTCATTGCTCGCTCGTTGAAATTCGGTAGCACCTATTGTACGATTACTCTCCCTAACCCGGACCCTTCTTAAAAAAATATACTTAGTTTTAGTTAGGTTAGGAAAATAATGAACTATTTTACAGTTTTTTTAGTGTAGCTACCCTAACAAAACCAACCGTCCCCTCTTTTAAAGTCGGTATTCTTAATGCTGCTAACCTTATCTAACCAACCGTTTTCACTTTATCACGGATTTTTAATAAACACCTAAACTAGTCAGTCGTTAAAAATGGTAATCCACTGGAATAAAAACTGAAGTGTCACAACACCGTTTAGAGAATGATTGGAAAAGAAGTCAGAAAGTTAAAAAAAATTAAAAAAATACATTTTTTAATTTTTCCCCCAGCAAATGTATCTCTTTCAGAATTACCAATGTTTTAACCAATCAAAATAAAACTTATACCCAAATACAGCACAATCCCTTATCCGAAAATATTAATCGACGTAAAATTGTAGAACATTTGTAGAAGACATTATCTTCCAAGATGATTTCATACGCTTTAAAAGGAATTCAAAGTTCAAATCATGGGGTGTGAATTTAAGGTAATCAGAGAGAGAGAGAGAGAGAGAGAGAGAGAGTAAGGGAGAGTGAGAAAACTTTTAAGTTGAATCAATGTGTGGGATGAAGCGCAATATGAAGGTATCAAGGTTTGGTAAAGGGGATGAGGTAGTTTTTAAAGCTATTATGCATTCAATAAACTTTTTTTAAATGCAAATCAGATGTATAAAGTCATTTTCCTCCTCTTTTGAACTTCAAGAATGCATAATGTTACCAAGTTATACCAGTAAAAAAGTTTTGGGAAAGGTAGACGGTTTTTTTAATCTTGAACAAATAATTTTATAGATGTAATTTTTAATTAAATGTAGACATTTTTCTCTTAACTTGAACGTTAAGTTTGAAAAATTTCAAGAAGTCCCACAATACTGCTTCAGGAGTAGTAAGAGGAATTAAGGGTGGTTTTTCATAATTTCATGTATACAAGTGGTTGGGAGAATGTTTTAAAATCGGATATAGACAGTTATTTTCCTCCAAGTTTTAACGACAAATATGCAAAATTTTATAAAGTAATTCCGATATTCTGTTTTAAGAGATGGGAAAAAGGAACGGGGTGTTTTAAACCACATCCTCGTGTTCCGAAGGACAAGTTGTGTAAAGTTTTAAATCAATCGGATGAACGATGCGCGAACGCATAGATGTAAAACGAAAACACGTTCATTTATATATTTAATATTAAAAAAAATCCTTTAAAAAGGGGTTGGCATCGGCTATCCGCATCACCGGACTTGGTTGTAAGATATTTTTGGGCCAACTCACTAACAAGAAAAAAATCTCATTAAAAGAGGGTAAACAGTTTACCCCTGATGAAGTTGGGCATCGGCTATCTGCATTACCGGACTGCTTTGCAAGGTCCCCGAATTCCCCTGTTTGCAGGCGCACTCACTCATAACAAGATTTTATCTTGCTCGCACCATTTAATAAAAATATGAGTGTAAAATGTGCACTCAATGTGCTCGCACACATAACCTCACAACACCGGAGACCAGAGCTGGCGCCGGCACCGGAGCACTCACAAGTCAACAACGGTAACTTACGGAGAGCCGCACACTCAACCCACGGGTAATGACACCCCACAAATTCAACAAGGCCGCTCGGCCAACACACATCCCTCCCACCCTCCCCGTCAAAAAAATTCGCTCCTCCCCACAGTCATTTGTTATGACCCCCCATCCAAAACCGAACAGTTGAACAGTTTAATTAAGATACAGAGGTAATTGGCGGCGTTCAGCGGCCTGGGATCCTCTGCGAACTCTCAGACAGAGACCAGGTGTGTGCTCGCCTGAGCGGCCAGCCGTGACGATGACGAGACGGCATCAGCTGGCGACTCGGTGTGACGTCATGCATCAGCTACTGTTCTGAGCCGGCCAATCCGGGACGGCAAGGAAACCGGTCCGTCTGCCGACATGACGGAGCGTAGCTGGAGATGACCTCGGTATTCCAGCTGCCGGACCCACGATGTGAAGAGGGGGAGGAGGGGTGCCTCCACGGCAGGCATATCGGCCACTCGCACTAACACAGCGCACTGGCACAGTGTGGCGCTGATTGCGTTGGGGAAACTAGACCATGTTTGCAGGACAAAAAAAAAGATAATTTAATAGATCTTGCTGAGAAAGAAAAAAAAATGGCTGAGAAACAGAAAAAAAGTGTGTGTGTGAGTGTTTTTTTTTTTAACTTAATTTTTACGAAATGAAAAGGAAAGAGCAGATTAAAATATGTATGTCCAAGTGATCAAAATTATTTTAATATATTTAAATGGTATTTTCTCATGACGTTCGTTCCTGCCTTATAAAGTTATTTAAGATACATAAAATAAAGATGATATAAATAAAATATTATGAAATGTTTATATATATTTTGCAATGAAAAAAAATTATGAAAATATTGTACTTAAGAAATAACATATTTATGAATTTTATTGCGATTCTGCCTTTCCCCTTTTCTTATGACTAACGTCGAGACTAATTAAGTCTTGAGAGCAAGAAATTATTATTCAGTATTATAACACTTTATATAAGCAACGAAAACTTAAAATTTGTTTACTAAGGTGAGCCATAAAGTATTTTGTGTTTCTGTAGATGTTCAAATTGTTATGTTTATTCAGGCTTTGCCTTTTAACTACCACAGAGTTTTCATATTTTCATATTTAAGTAAACTAAGAACGAACAAATAGATTTCAGTGAACTACAATCATTGATCACATATGTTTTAATTATTCTTAATTATTAGTTGCTGTAGTTAACTAAAGATTTCACAAACAATTGTAACGTAAATCTAAGGATATTTTTTATGTATAGGTCCTGTTTTTTAAGTAACAAAACTAGTGTTACGTCTATTATCATATTTTGTTATTCTGCCTTGGTAATGCTCCTTTGGAACTGACAAAATAGTCTGCACATTGTTCTCTTATCACCTGCACATTATCATTAAAGTATATTGGACTTGAATGCTGCCTGATATGCGAACCACAATATAGTTAGTAGTAGTAATGTAGTTAAAAAATGTTGTTTTGTCACCTTAAAGTTTCAACAAAAGAGTACTGAAACTTTCTTTACTATTTTTCAACCACTACTATAAACTGTAAAAATTATGTGTAATTGTGTAAAATAACAATTTCTATAGTTTGATCTTAGCTGTTGATGTATTTTAATTTTGTGATATAAAAATTTATGTGCATGTAGTCTATATTTACCACAAATTTCAATTATGTTTACTGCATCGTTGATTAAATAACAATGAATATGTTAATTTCTACATATTCCCAAAATATATTATTTTTGTAGCTTTTAGCTGCCATTGAATAATGAATACTTTGAGTGATTTTTAATTTTATCCGTTTAAATTCAAGCAAACACTTCTAACAATGTGAGTGACTTAGCGAAGCAAAGAACCCACGACATTGTGTAATGAAAATACCACTTTCGTAACGTAATGTAAAATAAATGAGCATTTGTCATTATAATTTTCAAAAGGGTAGTTGTAAATTTTCTCTAAATATATTTTAGTAATTCTATACAATGACATATGCTTGTGCCTATAACTACAATGTACTGACACAAAACAGGATATTGAACAATCTAACACTTGTTTTAAGTGTAATTTCATCTATAAATTCAAATGTGCAATACGTTAGTTGTTGTAATATCAAGTGTACACTCGTTTATTTTTACAGAAAATTTTGTGTAATATTACAACAAATGTAATTTTTTTTCAAAACTACACAAGTATGTTAAATTACTAAACCTTTGTATATGTAATTTTATTAATTTTTTTGGTGAAAGCTGCGAGGAATATTCAGAGAGTAAACGCAGCGGGTACAATATGCGCAGTATTCTGCTCGGAACGGAACGTATGTTTCTACCGCGGATGCTGAAGCCAAGCTAACGGCTACGCCTGGCCGCCGCGTGTGCTAGGCGCTCCTAGCCTCCAGATCTATCCAGCAGTAGCCGTGCATTATTCCGGGATGCACAGCAGCCAACACACTTTCGCACTTATAACATCAGCAAGTATTAGTAAGGATAAGGATTAGAAAAGCAAAGAACGGTAAACAACTCTGTCTTCTTACCCTTTATCTTTTTCTCCCTCTTTTTTCAGACATCGCGGAAGTGTTTGCGCACGCTGACACGCTGAAGCACTGGCGCCAACTGCAGGCCGCTATGCGTACTTCGTGTTACACATTTCCGTTGCATTCACGAAATTACTCCCGTTAAATGCCGCATACCGAGATCAAACATAAAAAAACATTAAAAAAATACTAACACTACTATTAAACACCAAGAACGCTTAGACACTCTAAACGTCCAAAGTAGAGCTCCTTACTTGAGCATAGGCTATAAATAAGTATAATTATGTTTTTTAATTATTAAATTGATAAATGTATGAAATATTACACATAGTAGTACTTACTATATAAAACCATCAATATTAATGTGCCTGAATATAACTCAAACACATCCCAAACACCGTCTAAACCTTTAAGTTTTTTTATCTTCTAAAGTATTCGTTTTAGGGTGAAAAAATCCGAGAAAATTTGTATCCTTTTAAGACCCGATTATAATTCGATTTAACAGAATGGCACTATTTTTTTTTTAAATTAAGTACCTATATCACTTTTCCATTGGAGTGATTCATTGATTCGTTGATATCCTTGAATGTGCGTATACTCGTTTTGCTTCTGGGTACACTTTTGAGAAGGAGTTATTTTAAAATCTTAAAATAGCTATAAAGTTTTAAGTATTAATTTTAGGTAAAAAAAAAATTTCGCCCTTTAAAAACTGAACTATGATTCTGTTGAACAAGATGGTACTTTTGGATTCTCAAATTAAATGGCGCGCTCTTCTTTCTACTTCCTGTTTCACGTTTCCGTTCCTTGACTTCCGTCGGATCCAGCGAAAATACTCCCACCAAATGCAGTACACCGAGAGGTAAGATGTAACACATCAAAAAACATTTGAAAATTTCAGCAAGCCTCGTTGTCACGTCACTTGGTACCTGCCCCGAAGTTGCAATCAGGCAAGTACACGGACCTGTTCGAAAGACTTCGTGAATCGCAGGTGTCACGACCGCTAGCGCGGCATTCGAGAGCGCGGGGTTATCGCAACTCGGGAGGAGTTGGCAACATTGGTTCACGATCTTACAACATGACAGTGGTCATTCAGCCAATGCAAACAACGTAGCTAATGCGCGTTTGTTTACGAATGCCGCTCTACCAATAGTAACGATTTTTGTTGAAATAAACAGTAGAAATTTGTAGCAGAACGTTTTTAAATGCTATGTCATTGGTTAATCAAACACTTAATGAATTTTAAACTTCGGCTTACAAAATATCACGAAATTTTATAATCTAAAAATGAAGTACTTTTTTGACAGTTATTTCGACGAATAACTGTTCAATCCAAAGGTATATAACCATCCGAAATGTATTCACTTACGATAAAATAAGGGCAAGGAAGACTTTCGGCTGAGAATATCGCCGGTGGGATTCTAGCAACAATTATTATTTGCCACATGGAAAAAGATATATAGAATATACGTCGGTAGATAGCGATGTCAAACCCAGAAGTTTTTTACGTTTACTTAAAAACTAAAAATACTTAGCATTCATGACGGTGAAAAGTTGTCATTGGAACTCATGAAGCAACAGAACACAGAACGCGCGCGAGAGGAAACTAATTTTTCCACAAGCGTAATATTGGCAGCACCGTGAATTTCTGCTATTGTGTGCAATAAACGGTGGTAGAACATACGCCGGTACCTCTCCTCTGCACCGAGGAGGCCAGGAGAAAATGATCAAACGCGGGGAAGCTCCAATTCCACTCCCTTGTTTTAGCGCCAGTGAAAGCGTTTCGGATGAACGTATTTGTGAAATAAACACCGATCGGCTTGTTTACCGATACAGCTGTCAAAAATCTTTCGTCGTAGTGGACGCAACTGACACATTTACTGGTTATAAATCTTCATTATATCAAATAAGCACGAATTTTAATACCGTCTATTGTTTTAAATTTCACTGACACCAAATTTAATTCAATTTTGCTTTAAACTACTGTTCGTTTTAAAGTTGGAGTGCAGTTTTTAACCAAATGCTCATGACAATGTTTATATCGGCTGAATTTTTGCCGTTCTGTTTTCAAATGTTATACCAGTGTTTTCCAGAGCTCAGAAAACAAAAATAAAGTCTATACCCATCATTATTCGACGGTTTGGGTAAATTTAGGTTCCCGGGTGGCCATATATTTTTATATCAGTAAAATTTCAAATTAAAGATATTTAAATTTACTAAATTTTTTTTAAGAAAAGTATTAAAACAGTGATTTCTCCGTAAAATAATTTGCAGCAAGTTTCAGAGTTATTATTATTATTACGCCACTAAGCTCTCCACAAACTAATGAATAACAGAACATTTTGTTTTACTAAGGAAGTGCTCATTCGTTAATCAATCACAAATAACGCCCACGATTCACTTCATTAAACTATTCCTAAAAAGCCTTCCAACAAAAAACTATTTGAACGCATCAAACTGCAGTGAATTATGATAATTATTTTCTTTTAATTTATTTTAAGAAACTATAATTTTTTTAACATTTCTCTATATTCTAGTAAGTATGTCAACTATCGTCTTATAGTGTCTTTAAAACGATAGAGCTGCTCAATTAAAAAATATTTCCGCCACTATAATTCACTTAAATGGCAGCCATGAATCAAACAAATGTCGGATAATGACGTCTGCTGCACAAGCGAAATTTCCTTCGCGGTGGGCAATTATAGAATAATTGATTTTCCCGATAATCCTAAAACCAATTTCTGCTTTTGAGAAATTACGTTGAAGCCTTACTTAGGGAGATGAAAACCATACTCTAAGATATCACCAAACTGAGCTCAATATAATGAAGTAGCTCGCAAATATTTAAGTATTTTTGAACATTTTTGAGGAAACCTTATAAATAAATATTCCGAGATTCTAGATAATTAAACGCTTTAATTTTTTTTAAACAATATTTCCTACTAAGAAATAAATTCATGTAAGTTTTTAACATAAAACGATATCAACCGCTATAATTTAATCACTGTGTTGTTAGTAGTTCTTACCACACAATTATATAAGTGTCTACCATGTGGTTAAGTTCTCGTTAATTTGGTCCGTCTTATTGTATAAAACCGTACGACAGTGAACTTCATATTTAATTAGTAGTATTTTTCAAATCTGACTTTACGAAAATTACGAAATATGGCAGAATAAATATGGTAAATAATTAAAGGCATTCAACAAAGTTTGTTAATATCATGGAGAAGCAGGCAATATTATAGGTTAAGATGTAAACACTAATACGGGCCCAAAAGTATATATAGCGTCTAGGTACACATGTGCATAACATATAACTAAAAACAAAAATAACATAGAACTAAGGTTTCTTTAGGTTTTGAAAAACCTAATTCTTATTGTATCGAAATATATAGTAAAAAAATATTTTTAAAACAAAGGCTACATGCAAACGGTTTATCACAAACCGTATTTTACATGATTTCATGCTTTCAGTACTTGCTAGGACTGATATGAAAATTTGCCTTTATGTTTAAAAAAAACATTAATTAAAGGCATGCGTGGTAGAAAAAAAAACTTTAATAAATAATAAAATATGGTTATATTGTAAATTTGTTTAAAATCACTTACGAAAAATAATGAAATATTAAAAGCAAAAAAAATGCCCATAATATCCCTTAAATACGCATCCCTACTATTCGAAACAGCTTATGTTTTTGTTTTTCATCTACTCAGAGACAAATGTTGGCACGGGGCTCAAAGGCCTCAACTCGCTCCATATGGACATGAACTCTGTGACCCAATCGATTGACACGGTAAGCCGGCGCGAGAGATGAGTCCGGCCGCGAGAAGTAGTGGTAATACGCTGGTTCGGGACCAGCTATCGACCACGTGCTCCGGGCATGGACCCCACCCCTCCCGCTAACCCTCTAACCACGAGCGAACTTCCACCCACCCCCTCCCATAGAGGGGTTTTAATTGGCGCGTCGCCTGCGCAATCACGGGGCGCCTTTGTTTAGCGGATTAATTTCTTGTCGGTGTGCGCGAACTCTGAAGTCGGTAGGAGGACGTTGGGAAGGGGTTGGAGGGGAGATATTGTGTCGTGGTAGGAGGTATTCCATAAGGATGATGTTGGGGGAGGGAACCTTGAACTCTCAACGGCCTGAACTTTATTTGTCTGATCTACGGTTACGACTCCAGCTGTCGGAAAGCGGTTAAGGCCGACCAAAAAAGGTCAAAGTTGGTTTAATGTACGTCGCTGACATTAAACATATATCCAAGCCAAAAAAAAAAATATACATGCAGGATAATTCGGAATTCAATTGAAAAGTTTGAAAACATATATAAGATGAAAACATATAAAATGACACCTGGTCTAAAGTTCTCATCAATGCTGGTACACGCTCCTTAACTGCTGGAGCTGAATAACTATTTGTTGCAAATAATATTATTTAATATAGAAAACTTGTAGTCTATAGAAATTTTAGTTATGCCACCACCAAACTTATCGTAAAATTATTTAATTGAAATATTTGGGTGTAACATCTTTCCATACATTTTTCTGAAGTGTTGTTACCCTAAATTATTTAAAATAAATCATTTTCGATATCAACTAGTCTTGTTGTGGTTGAAGAAATTTGTTTAATTAAACATTCAGACACTCAGTGTTGCATTTTAAAAGTATAATCTATTTTTAAAAAAACCTGTTCATTTACAAGTTAAAATGTATATTGCAGACTAAAAAGCACTTTTGATAATAATTGTTATATATGTTTGCAACTTAAATTTTCGTGATGGAACTGCAGCTGAAATTTTTCGTTGGAATACTGACTCATACAAGCACAAATTAATCCCCTTTTAATATTTAAATAAATCAAAATTTATATAAAAATATTGAATATCTCTTCTTAGTATACTGTCAGTTGTATCGGGTGGAATTGTGGACACGGATGACTTGCGTAAAATATATCCATTGTTAAGATCAGCCTTCTTTAGATGATAATCAAAATCAATGGTAAAAAATATATATTTTTTTAACCAATACTTTTCACGCATAAAACGCTTATGAAAACATCTATAACAGCTCTTTTCTCTGACCAAAAAAAAATTAACATTTTAAATATAACAACAATATAACTATTATGTTGTTGTGAAAATTATTAAATATTTTGAAGAATTCCGCCATCCACATTAAAGCAATGGAAAAATTATGAGTCATTACACAACTGTATCTCGACGCATGATCATCATTTTCGGCGGCGTCGTAGAAGTGAAAACGTGTTGTAGAAGCCAAGGGCTATAATGAACATCCATGCTTTTGGCAAGAAACATTTGTGTCCGCGCCTAAATGTGCCTAGTGGCGAGTCCTTTCCGGGGATTTATTCCTCGCTTTTCGCAACTATTCAAGGCCCTGTCCCACTGTTTCTAATATATTTGGAAATAGAGTTGGAGGGGAAATATTGGATGGAAAATGGCTTCAAATTTTCTCCGCCAAATATATTTAGACAGATAACCTTAAATATTGTTATATTTATATTACATTTATCAATATTTCACTAACTTTATTGCACTGCAAATGATATGGACTGTTGTACGAGTTTTCTCAAAGACAGCTAATCCTTACATTCCTTGCTATTTATTATATATTGCATAATACGCCCCACGTTTATTTGTTTTAAATATTACAAGTTACTTAATAGGTGTTGAAATTAACAATCACAAATTTTTAGGACAAAATGTATGAGGTTAGTAATATGTATGGGTTATAAATCTTTACGGGGATACGATAAATTATTTTATACCTTTTAGTCCGTTTTAAAAACGTTTTTTAAATATTTTTATTTAGTTATTATTTGCTTTTCATTATTTCCAGCCCACCAAACACATCCATATTTTAGTTCAGCAACGAATATTTAACATCTTTTTTTTTATTTCAAAGCTGGGCAGCGTTATCGCTTGAAATTTTGTTTCAGATACAACTTATCAACACAAAATTATCACAACTATGATTTTAAATTATTCTGATCGTAAATTTACCATGAAAATAAATATTTTAAGCTTTGAATAAATTAAAATTGATTTGGTTTTGTTGTTTAGCAAAGATTTTTGCTATGAATAACTCCCGCCATATATTTTGCATGGTATTAAATGAATAAAAGCACGGAAATAGAAAATACCTGAAAATTAAAAATGTAACTAAAATAAATTCTGCGGTGGAAAGTATGAATGTGATGCATCATCATATAGCAGCGGTTTCATTATAATTTCCGAAATGTTAATAGTTAGTAAAAACATATTTATTGCCAATATGTGATGAAATCAAAATCATTTTTGCATATCTGTCTTGCATTAGATGAAAATTTAAAATGGAAAATTTTTGTCTTTACAGTAAAATACACAACTCCACTTACTACCTCAATGTTTCATGAATAAAGAAAAATTAATTTCAAAGTGTAATAAAAACCGTAAACAATTTATAAAAAACTTTGAACGTATTTGATATACTGCCTAATGAGAGAGTTATTAATTTGTTATTCAACACTATTTTTTCCACCTCTTGAGCAAATGGTTGATGTTATAAAAAAAATTGTTTAAAAAACTTACTACTTCTCTTAGGAAGCAAAGTAACTTTTAAAGAATGCAATATTTATCTCGTGTTAAGGAAAGTGTAGTAACTCTTTTCAGTTTTGAAAATACCTTTCCTATATCTAATCCCTTTGGTCCATTCTAGAACTTAACTGAGATTTTCCATCTGAATTTTTATGTATCAGTCTGAAAAATTACGTCACTTAATTAGTTCATAAAAATTTAATTATACACCTACATACATACGCATATACATATATACACACTTTTTAGTTAATGGTTTTGGGGTCTAGGAACCATGATACGAAAAACTAGACCGAAATTTTCAAACGTTTCACCATTGTAACGACTGCATTAGATAGTATTTCTTATAAATATACCCAGAAATGTTTTTGCAAATACTTAATGCCAATAAATAGAGTAATTTTTTTGTAATAGAGCCTGGAATATTGCTGAAACTTTTTTTACGAATCTGTTTTTTTTTTTTTCAAGCAACGTAGCTCTTCATAGAATTCGACCTTTAATTATATCGTGCGAATGTGCGATCGCTTCTAAAGTAGTGTTTAAAGCGATACACGTTGTTCTGTAATACGTGGTGTCTTAATGCATGATAATTGGCAGTCACTAGACCGAAAGTCATTTTACCGGAATGTTGGTCAAATGACTTTTCTGTTAAATGACTGTCTGCCAAACGACTGTCGGTCAAACGACTGTGGGTCAGATTACTTTTCGATTAAAAAACTGTCGTTCTAGTACCTGTCGGTCAACTAACTGTTGTCAGAGTTAACATTTTCCCAGCGAGATAAATTTCGGGTTTCCAATCACATTTCGGTTCAAGGGTTGTCTCCAAATGACTTTTTGGTTAAAATATTGTCAATCAAATAATTTTCGGTTAAAAGACTGTCGGTCAAATAATTTTCGGTTATATGACTGTCGGTCAAATAATTTTCTGTTTAAATGACTTTCGATCTTCTGTAGCGGCGCGGATGGGCGGAATATGATTCATAAGTTATTTACCGCAAATATTTACTGAACCTACATTTTTTTAAAGTAAGCTAGTGTTTCAGTACTCGCCAGTGATGTGTAAACATCTAATCTCGATAACGAGCAAACTCTTGTGTTCTCACGATGTTCATTTTATTAATAAATTTATAATACGAAACTTGGACACGAATTTTAACGTAGAATTCTTTAAAATAATGCCGTGAGTGATAAATATACTTATAAAACAAAAATTTCTTTATGCGAATCACAAAAATTATTTCTGCGCCCGCCCCTATAATTCGCTGCCTGAATCGTAAAGGTTGCTTGCCATCATCAAACGCAGATAGCTATTAGCAAAACGAAACAACCAGAAATATTAAACTATTAGAAACGACTCCGATAAAACCCCAGGGTTCGTTTTCAAAACTTCTTTAAAAAAAATACTAAACAGTTAATTGTATAAAGTTTTCGCACACGTTATGATTTATACTTCTATGCCATTACGCAAATATTAACTCGAAACATTTTAAAACACATATTCTAACATTAAGTTTATGTTTGTATATTTGTTTTGGCTTAAACGACTGCAATAAGTCTGTAAATAATCCTTATAACAAATTTGAACTTTATTTAACTGATTCAACATCCTTTTATTATTTTATTATTTTCTAGTTTTTTAAAAAAGTAAAATATTATATTTAAAAAATTTACAGCGAGATTAGAACCACATTACTTGAGGTTACCAAGCGCTCGCTCTACCTCTGTACTTACCAGGCCTGTTGAGACCTGAGAAGAAGAATATACACTATCTTCGTTGTAATGCTTGCCAGTTTTCATAGATATTTTAAAACTTGTGATTAATTTTTACTGTGACTATTTTAGTTCACCAGATATATTCCAGGGTAGTTTCACTATCATAAAGTTTCATTTGACACACCACTCCGTTTGGTATGTCCCCTAATGTTTACGAAAGTGACTATAAATGGGTCTATGTCGGTACATGCGGATCCGCCTTCTTTGTGACAAATTGCAGTTCATCGACTTCCGTTACATTTACACGAAATTACGCCTAGAGCGAGCACCAATCTGGTTCGCGTGCGTCACAAAAGATGACAAACCACCGTGGCCCTCGTTGGGCTGCTGCTAGCAGACGGACGTAGGGTTGGCAACGATATATTGATATATCGTTAATATCTATAGGTATTTTATGTTTTATATTTTATTGATATAATGTTTTCGGTATGTTTGTGCCTATATTTTATAGCGTTTTTTATAATATAGAATTCGAATACAATAATATTTATCAAGCGAAAATATTCAATTTTATTAAAATTATATATTTCGCAAAAAAAATTATAAAATAGTGGACCGAAAGCTTCGGGGAGAACAAATTATTATTTAAAACTAGGGGGGAAAGGGAAACATTGGAGTTCACGGTAAGGAATTTCATAGTCTGGTAAGATGAGGCATTGCAATGCACTAACAGGTCCACTCTTGGGCAAGGGCAGTGACCGGCGACGTGAAAGTAGATACGTTTAAGTATGTCTTACGAATTGCAAATGATTTTATATTCGTATTCAGTCTTTTCAGTGTTGTAGTATGAATGAACTTTTATTCAGTGTTGTAACAGTGTGGCTTCTAAAATTGAAAAAAAAATAGTTGTGTTCACTTTTTCTAAAATGAGATTATATTCCATTAGTTAATTCATTTATATTAGCTTAGATGAATCAATAACTCAATATAATAAGTAATAATTTTATAACAAGTATGACCTGGTTAAAATTTTGTATATTATAATAGATTGGCTGGTGTAAATATCTACATTTTAAAGCCGATATTTGATTGGTATCGATATAAATCAAGCTATATATCGAACGATCGATGTATCGATGTGTTGAAAAATTTTTCCCGTCCGTAGCCTGACGACCCCCAGAGAAACAGCTGGTCTCCCGCAGCGTCACGTGGCGTCAGGCGTGGCATCGCGCTGTGACGTGGGCCAACGAGACTCCTGAATACATCCGTCCCGCCCGTCCGTCCGCATCACGCGACCATCAGCCAACCCAGTTGGCCCGGGAAATTACATCCGCACGTCCTTCAAAAACCTCACCAAGCTTCACGGGCGGATGACCTACAAAATTTTAGCAAGATACCTATTGCTAGGGCCATGCACATTTCGCGAAAAGATTCTAAGAGTAGCTGAAAGTTAAAACACTGTAGCATCGTCTGTGTTTCGTGATTGGGTGAAATTTCTTTCAGGCGCATGTCTACTGTTACAACACTAATCACAGTGCAAACGCGTCCTGAGTGGATCGGTGAAATAAGGCAACGACTTCTCTCGCAAACGGCCGTCAATCACAAGTAATAAACAGCTGCTGCGGGTGTATATTTTTGCAGTCTAATAGGCGTTCAGATCTTTTCGCGAAAAATGCCTGCCCCTATATATACATTTTTTTTAATTAACATCAGAGCGAAAAAAAAATTAAGTTTGATTATTTATTAAATCCTTAACTTTCATGAGCTTCAATATAATATAGGTGCCTATGAATGATAAATTTTCACCCAAATTTAAGCCTTCCAGTCCGTTGGCAGCTTCGAAACGGAAAAGCATTTTACGGACGTGCGGATCAACGTGTGTCCGTCTTTATGGGTGCCAGCAATGCCGTCTCGGCGACGCGTGGCATTCATCCCGCCGTGCTGGCCACACTGGCTGCGCGCGGGTTGCTGAGCTCGTGAACAATGCGTGTGTGTGTGTGTGTGTGTGTGTGTGTGTGTGTGTGTGTGTGTGTGTGTGTGTGTGTGTGTGTGTGTGTGTGTGTGTGTGTGTGTGTGTGTGTGTGTGTGTGTGTGTGTGTGTGTGTGTGTGGGAGGAGTGAGGGGGGTGGTCCCTGGAGCAACCGCAAGCTACGCTGCCTGCCTCTGCCGGCTAACCACCACTATCCACGCTGCTTACTTTTTGCCGGACAACCAAAACAATCCGGAGTTTAACTTCAACTCCTCGCCTCCCGGTGAGCGGTACGAAAAGCTGCGGTAGTGGGTTTTCCACGAAAAGCGCCCACCAAGGATGTATCCAGTTCAATACGGAAAGAGGGTGGCGGAATATATATATATATATTTTTTTTTAACTAAACCTCCTTCGAGGAAAGTCTATGGTGTCATACAATAATAAACACAAAAAAAAGAAAACACGTGAGAGAGTCTTCCAGTGCTAGCCAGAGATGCGTGACACTTGACGATTTAAAAGAGAATATTGATGTGTTCTCGTGTTGCAAATAAACTTATAATACAAAACTCGGACACGACGTATAACGTAGAATCCCGAGCGTAATAAATACGCAGATAAATTTTGTTTTCAACTACATTACTTGTCGCGAATCTTAATTAGTTAAACAGTTAATCTGTCCTCTTCAATTGCCTTCAAAAAGACGACAGGTTCTTTCGGTCCCAGGGTGCAGAAACAGAGGACGAGTACTTTAAAAAAAATACCATAACATCGTCACATCATCCAAATACAGAAAACTGACGGCAAAGAATTTTTAGAGAAAATATTGAAGCCCTCGTAGTAGTATGTAATAGTTCCTCCGGGGACAGGGTTCAGGGTGTGGTGTGTGGTGGGGTCAGTGACCGACCGACCTGGGACGTCACGGCGGCCATCTTGGACTCAAAAATTCCTCAAAATTCCTCAAAAATGACTTAAAATGACTAAAAAATTTCCCGTTTTCGCGGGAAAAATTCTCGTTTCCTTCCACAAAAATTAGGATTTCAAAAAACCTCAAAAGACTTTTGCCTTAGAAAGAACACGTGTTCCATATTGAGGCTTAAGCATCCATGTATACAGCCTCCGATAAGCCTCTGATGTCATCATGGATTATGGTCACTGTTGCAATTTCCGTTACGGCCGCCATCTCATTATTTATTCTCCGATTTTAATGAAAAAATTTAAAATTTATAAAAAAATTCAATAAATAAAATTTTAATAAAAAACACCGTTGCACTTTTCGTTACGGCCACCATATTGAAAAACCGTAATTTTTATGCTCGAAATTCGGAAAAATTTCAATAAATTAAAATATATGAAATTATTTTTAAAACATACATTTACAACATGGAGATCGGAGTCCTTGGTTAGAACCCGTTGAGGGCAAAAAAAAATGGCGACCGATCCTTCCCTCATGGTGGCTGCAGGCATACTGACCCCCACCACTCATTTCAAGGTTTATATATATCGTCAGCTAGTATGGCATCCAGTCCATCTTGAATATCCGTAATTTTAATTCTATAAATTCGTAAAAAAATTAAATATATAAAACAATTAATTAATTAAATTTTATTAAAATATTACTTAAACACACCGTTGCATACCGTTTTGGCTGCCATCTTGAAAAAACCATAATTTTTATGCTAGAAACTCGGAAAACAATTCAAAAATTATAAAAAAATTAATTAAATTATAATAAAATACAATTAAAAATGCACTTACGCCTTGAAGTTCTCGGTACTAACCCAGTAAGAGCAAAAATAAAAATTAATGTCGATAAATGCTTCTCCCACGGAAGCCACCTGCAGACTGACCTCCCACCACATAAGCCAAAGTATATATATATATATTGTTAGATGGTACGACATCATTTCCACCATATTGTTCTCGTCTGCTGGTGGCTCCATCTTGTTTTTGGCTCCTAGAGTGTGCTGACGACATGATTGTGTAATTTTCCCCTCTAGAGTACAGTAATCAGTTATAATTACTGAGATGCCCACCATCTCAAAATTTGGACACCATCTTGAAATTGTGTAATTATTTAACTAGAGATTCGGGAAAAAAAAGTCCAAAATTCATCAAATAAATTGGCAATAAATATACTGATTGATTCTATCGATTCCCTTCCTTGGTTAGATCCCTGGACGATGCAGAAAATCTTAATTTTATGTAAAAAAAATATAAATTTCAATAAATAATGATCAAAGTCCTAAAAGAAGCATAGTTTCCAAGTCAACCATCATCCTATAAGCCATTACGACCACCATCTTTGATATTTGTATTTATTGACCTAGAAATTCGGGAAAGATTCCAAAATTCACCGAAAAAATAGCACATTACTTTACATATAGACTAGATACTTGGTACGATCTATGGACGAAGATAAAAATAAATTTAATTTAAATACCAGAAAAGTGTCAGGTTCGAGAAATAAAACACCGCAAGTTTTTTACAAACATTATATTTATTACATTATTTATATTCTACTACAGGAACACTTGCGAAAGCCAGCAATCTTATAAACATTTAGCCCTGCATAGGCGCGAAATGACTAATTCTTAGCTCCAATCGGTTTATACTATACAGAGACCAGCCAGAACCTTCACTGACATAGTCCTCCTCTTCTTGACAGAGTTTCTGGATACCGTGTTTAACAGTTTGCTTCACATCGTCAGAACTGTAAATTACTGCAGCCGATGTTTTGAATGCACACTTCTTTACTTTGCCATCGAATTGATATGGCTTTCCATATATACAGTCCAACCACAAGTTATATTTCAAAGGTCCGTATGTTGCTACATCATCAGTAAGCTGATTCATTATGTTCTGTCTGATATCGTCAAGAAAATTACAAATGTATTTCGACTCACTAAGCGTATTTAGATAATAGTAGTCTTTCAATTTTCGACGAAATGCAGACTGCGCCAAGTAGAAGCCATTATCATTCACCTGTAGAGCACCTATCACAGTCTTAGGTTTAGTTCTATGTCCAGACGTCATAAAAATCGGTTGCTGCCCATCTGTATTTTTGCCTGTATGCTCACAAGTCTCCAATCTTAACCGGGGAGTCGAAATTTCTGCAGGCAGTTCAACAGTAGGCACACGGACTCCACCTTTACAGTTTTTCACATGTCGACGCAAATTATCAATTCGAGTAAACCATTCATGACACTCATCACAGAAAAACTTCATGCGAGAAGGATTCTTCGTACATTTACTCCTCTCATATCTCCGTACATCATGAGCAAATGCAAACGTCATATCGCAGTAGCTGCAAGGATACCGTGGTGATGAAGACGAACCCGAACCAGATGTCGATGTTACTGCAGTTGTACAATTTCCAGGCAAGCTCTTATGCACATCAATCTGACACTGTTGTATCGAAACCTTTACTTTCTGCTGCGCAACAGGTCCTTTGCATGTCTCCAAGTTTTGCTGCAAATTAGCATTTCTTGTAAATTGCTTGCGAAACCTTTTACAGCCAAACATTTTTCGATAAAAGTTCTTAGCACATTATCTCTTCTTGTGCCGTCGAACAATGCTGTTGTTTGAGAAAATCTTGTCGCAGTAACGGCAACGATGTTCGTTAGCGCACTGGCTCCCGCGTCAAGAATTATCGCAAGAATATAAATAATGAGGCACAATACTCCGCACAATTAGTCCACCCGCCTTACAGCGGTGTCGTGAGGGAGCGGGAGATCAAGGCACTTGTCCTGTTATCTCTATTCACTGGCGGCTAACTTCTTCGAAACATGCATAGATAAGCTTGTGTTACGATATGACGAATGCCTCGATAGTTTTGGCTTTTATGTATTAAAATAAGTAAGACCCTACTGTACTTTTGGTGGTAGAATTACTATGTTACGTAAATTTCCTTTTTTATATAGCCTTTCGGAGGTTGAAAAAAAAAAACAGCCCTCGTACATGGCTGCGAGATTGTATGGCTAAAAGACTGCGTGGCTACGAAACTACATGGCTATGAAGATACAAGGATACAAGTCTACTCGGCTCCAAATGACTGCGAGGCTACATGGTTACAAGGCAACTTGGCTACATAGCTTCAATTCCACGAGTCTACACGGCTCCTCCAACTGCCTACGAGTCTGCAAAGCTCCAACTGCTCCAGCAGCATTATTTTATAAGATTTCAAGGCTACTTAGTTACGTAGATCCAAGTCTACGAGGCTCCAGTACATCATTACTACGCGACTACGAGCCATGAGGTTACGAGGCTACAGGACTACGAAGTTTCCAGAACACAAGGTTACGAGAATGCGAGGATACAGGCCTGCGAGAATACAGGAGTACGAAGCTTCCAGAACACAAGGTTACGTAATGGCGAAGTTACAAGACTACGAAACATCCAGGTCACACGGCTACGTGGCGATGAGACAACTTGGCGCTGACTACAATAGCTCCATTCAGTGGTGAGATTTAATTTATCTCATGCAAAATAACCTGTTGTAAGTAGTCCCGATGTCACGTGTTGCTTTTAGGCATGTAATATTAATTTATTTTATGCAGGATGCGGGATGCTCACTAACGATCGAAAAGAAGGAAGGCTTCGCTAGACACCAAGGACAAGGAAGTTCGTCATTCCTGTTAGTGTCTCAGATGTCTCAGAGACCATTATTATTTGACTGAGTAATGACATATACATTTTTACTCCACCTGGTAAAAATATTACTAGTGCTGATTTAGTAGTAGCAGAAATTCACTAATTAAATGTAACTCCAAATAAAATGGTTTGACTCATTAAGTAAAAAAATCCTTCATGCAAGGATCGGTTTCTCAGAAATAACCAGGAGCACACGGAGAAAACCATCAAAATATTGCCAAGAATAATCATAAGCACACGGATAAAACCACCATAATTTTGTCAAGAATAATCGGGAGCACACGGAGAAAACCGCCACACGTTTTCTTTGATATCATAAAATTACAGAAAAAAAATCTTTAAAAAAAATTAATTAATAAAAAATTTAAAATAAAAACAAAACAAATTACAAAAAAAAACATATTCTGGCTTGGACTAGAACTCTATTTTTGCTCATCAATTAAATGTTCCCAAGCTAGCAGAATCTGTTTTTGTATGTTTTTGTAATTGTTTTGGTTTTTGTTTTAAATTTTTTAGAATACTTATTAAAACTCATCGATTCTTGGGAATGTCAGATAAGTCCCGTTCTGCATTGCAAAATTTAAGGCGACTTCCTACGGCCACCGTAAAAGGCATTCCTTCCAAAATGCACATTTTCAATTTATCCATTTTTATCATCAGGTACAAAATTTTACCAATCGTTTGCAAAAATGTGCGTTCCTAACTGAACAATAACGTTAAATCAATTCGAGAGAAGATTGTACCATAATTCCATCGATTGTGCACCATCGGTAAAATGATTCGGTATGCGTGGTACGCCGCAAAACTGTGCTATGAGCGAGAAGTCTTAATGACTGTTAATGAAGTTTGTTTTTCCACAGAAACTTTAATAAATCCTTGTAAATGCAAGAACTCTGCGTTTATGCAATGTGACGGATGTCGTAGAACTTATTTCTTTCATTTTTTTTTAAGACGATTACCATCCAAGCGCTTGAAAAACCCTGATTGACGAACAGTAGATGAATTTTATTATGTAGGATAAAATATGGCGGATGCCTTTATTTGTTAATATTAATTTATACAAATGTATGTTTCCTTTTCAGATTGTTAGAAAATGAAATAACAGTATTTTTTGCTGAAATATTTTTTTTTTGTTTCATACCCAAATTTTCATTAATTACAAATTCTTTTTTCGAAATGTAGTAACTTACGTAGCAAGCAAAGGGAAATGACATATATAAAAAGGGAGAAACAAACTGAAAAGAAACAGAAGAGTGTGCATGGAGTCACGCGCGACAGAAGTGAAACATCTTGCTTATTTGATATAGATAGAGATATATTATTCATATTTGATTATTGAACAAGAGATATTAATTGAGAATAGTAAGGATGCAGGTAGGATCTCAAATGAAAAGAAAATTGGTTGTCTGTAAAGTCGGTTTACGGACGATAGTTTAACGTGACAACGTCATAACAAAACATTGATGAAATGATTGCATACTTTTATGAATAAATTTGAATCATTTTTATTTTAATAATAAAAGAATAAATACTTGAAATCATACTAGTAATCAGATTTTTAAAATGCAGGAATAATTAAACTTTATTGCCGAAATTGTTGTTGTAATAAGCAATGAAAACCACATTAACTTTTCACTTCACTTTATAAACAGTCGACGAAACAGTTCACGTGTAGATGCAAGTTGTGTTCTTCCGCTGTCTTTCTTCTTCTCGGACGCATAGGTCAATCGAGTGGAAGAGAGATAGATGCGGCGCAAGCGTACAATGAGCGTAACGGGAAACAGCGTAACGGAACAATGAGCGTAACGGGACACCGCGTAACGGAAAAATGTGCGTAACGGGACACTTTTTCGTGCGTGCAGCCGGCGTTCATCGATTTATTATACGTTGTCACGTAAAAAATACTGAGGTGTAGACAAACACAAGCTGCGTAACGAGAATTCCGTAGCATCACTGCCGCGCCATTTCTACCTCTCCCCTGCCGTCCCTCCTATCCAGCCGTTAGAACTAGCATACAGCATGCTACGCTACGTACATATCCCCCTTTTCCCTTACCATGTTCCCATTCGACCGCTAGTGCATGCGTTGGAGTGGCGTCGCCACTGACGCACTCTCCTCTACCGGTTCCCCCACCAAGTACCTCACTAGTACTCCACTCATGAGATTGGAATTTTCGCAATGATTGAAAATTCTAGCCCCCTCAGGAAATAAGTTTCACTTAAAAAGAAATTGCATGCAGAGAGATTTGATACAGCGACCCAGCAGTTACTAGACGAGCATGCTCCCAGGTGAGCTATGAGCTCGCATACAGCTCGGGTGTAGGAAATAACGTTCAGTGTACATACGTCGTTTGAACTTTCAGAACGGCGTCTCTCTCGAGTATGCTTCGCTTCTAGCCTAATGGCTTTTTGAACTTAAAAATTCGAGATGAGACCTTCCCCTACGCAAAGTATGGAGTTATTCTGAGAACCGGCTATCATGCCCTTTCCTTGTACATATACTAATATAATAATATAATAATTTATTTCCCATTTTTTTTACACTTTGTTAACAATATTCATTTAATTAACCAGGAAATTTAGCACTCACGAAAGCAAGCTTGTATGTGAGTGCATCTAGTCACTTCAAATTACATGCGGTATTTTGACGATTGTAAACATTTGTAAATGTATAATAGCTGAGAAATAAATATATAAAATATAACCTAAGAAACTTTACATTAGTTATATAAAGATGAAAGTTAAAAAGAGCAAATTATTAAAATTCAATATTATGTATAAACAAAAAAAGTATAAATTATATCATTGTTATATGAGTAAATGAAAATATAATTAAATAAAAATTAGTATTTAAGTAAAGTACAGGTACAAAGTTATAACAATATATAAAAATTACTAAAATACTAAAGCCATCTCTTCATCAGTTAAATTATGTAGCCAAATATTAACATATGTTTTCATTTGAAAATATATATATTTTTTTTTTAGTTTTGCAGGAAGAATAACAACAATTTTTGGAAGCAAAAATTCTAAAGATCTCTGAGATATTGTTTTATGAAATTGAGGGATTTGTAAATTTATATTCTGTCTATGCCGTGTAGGATAGTTATGATCTATATAATTTAACTGATTATCCCTTTGATACATATTAATTTATAAACTTAGTAATTTCGATAATTATTTTTATCCGTACCTGCTCCTACGAATGTGATTGCTTACTCTACTTATAATGTCTACACTCACGATATTTTCACTCACTTTAACTAAACTGCTGCTGGTTTCAGTGAAACAATGACAAGGACAAGTCCTGAACGCGTCATTCATCAGCAGCTCCATGTTGCATCTCAAAAGGAAAAACAAGAACAGTATTTAATTAACAAGTGTATGTATCAAAGTAGAAATAATTTTTTCTTCAAAGTCCAAATCAGAAAAAGCAAACAGAAATGTAACTCGCGCTTTGCTTCGTGACAGGTAAAAATAGAAAACAAAAAATTAATATTCAAACATATTATCCCTGGCTTTATTACAACTGCAGTGGCTAAACACAAAGAATCGTTGCCTGTTGTGATATCACAAAATTATTTTACGATATACATGCTACCGAAAGTTTCAATGTGCCAATTAAAATCACAACAAATATTCAAGTAGTGAAGTGTTTCGCTTAGATAAAAAGTATTCCACTACACGAAAAATGATTACTACTTTTCAAACCAGTAGTTTCAAAAATATTTAAATGTCTCAGCAACTCTTTCTCAAGCAAACTTGATTACTGTTAAATATTTACGTCTTCGAAGTTCTGATTGGCAAACTAGGCATTGGGCACAATATAATATATTTTGAGTGAGGACCGAAAAGAATTACTGCATTACCCTCCACTTTACTTGGGCGTTATCAGTTGCCAATACTCACCTGATGTCATGCGCCGACTTCTCCCACGGTGAAGTGCAGCAAGACGTCGCCACTGATGAACTAGTCCGCCCTCCCTTCTCGACGGACGTCTGGACTTGACTGGCGAGGACTCCGGACGAGATTACTCTGGACACACCACGAAGCCCTGGGTGACGACCTCCTCTCTAGACTGGCGCACAGTGCTGATCCAGCACCTTTCCTTTTAACAATGCCACATTCGACTCCTTTGCCCTCCAGCGACCTGGCGATGACTCCGACACGACCTGTCGGGTCGAAAAAGTCTCATTCCTTGTTTATTGCTCTGCTGAGACAACACGTGTCCAGGCTGTCCGAGTTCGTTGCTTCCCGACCTACGGGTACTTGGGTCACTGTTGCTCGCCGCGCCGTTAACTCGTGCGTTATTTACTCGCTCGTTGTACACAGGATAGACAGCCACGTTCAAGGGAGAAAAGTGTGTGTGTGTTTTTTTATGTGGACATAACAAGTTTTTGATAGAGTATGCGTAGGGTCATAATAAACATCTGCTCGCTCATTGGACTGCAATAAGGTATGCCCGCGCCAGCGACTGTTTCCTTGTGATTGGCGGCCGTCTGCGAGAGAAGCCATCGTCCTATTTGACCGCACCATTCAGGACTCGTTTTCTTCCGGCCTAGATGGCTATGTTCGGTGCGCTGACAGTAGGCATGGACCCGAAATAAACCCAGCCAACCATGAAACACGTTAAACACTACAAAGTTAACAATTCACAGCTGGTCTGATTTTTTTTTTTTTGTGAAAATTTCATGGCCCTAATGTATGCGAGTTACAAATCCCGATCCAGTCAACGTGACTACTGTTCTCACATGTTCCCTAAAAACAGCTCAGGAAAATTTTTCGAATGACTCCTTACTGTCTGCAATGGCCGATACCTTCCACCAATATTAACTCGCTGTTCAAGAAATTCTAAGCCATACATAGCCATATATATTGTGACGTGACTCCGTCAGACGTCCTGCGTACACCCCACCTATACACATAACAATAAATAACCTATAACATTGGGGGGGGGGGGGGGACTGTAGCTCTTTGGCAGGCATGTTACTCGAGATCAAGTCTTCTCCCAATACAGGAAGTGTAGGGTAAAATGTATGTACTGAAAAGAAACGTGATTAGTTCATTCAAGCACAGGTTTTATTTACTAATCCAAATATGAGAAGCACAATAAACAAACTCTGAGAAATAAAACAAAAAAAAAAAAGGTTAACAGAAGAATTTATAAATAATAATTTATCACGTAGATTCACGAATAAATAAATACCTTAAATACATATTAAAGTGACGTCCGCCGGCAAACAATTATCACTACAACATGGCGGTTCTCTCGTCATCGCAGCTCCGCGGAAGAATAGTATACTTCCCAGTTACCACTACCTACATGCTTATAACCAGACGTCGATTTTTCCCAAAACCAAATAATAAATAATAGGGATGGAATAATACTACATTATTACTTAAAAGATTAAGACGAAGATCGTCCAAGAAATGGTCGTGGCGAACGAGCCATGGCCAACCACTTACCCTCTGACTTGAGGCGAAGCAAAGTTGTTTCAAACCGACGTGGACCCGGCTTCCAGAGAGTTCCCCAGGCAAAAAGCCTCGGCCCCTCCCTGGAAGGAGGTTTTAACTACAAAACTGGGCCAAGCCGGAAAAAAAAAACACGAACACCGGAAAAACTTATCCACAGGGCAACTCGCGGTCCCCTCCCTTCCCACAAGGAAAAATTGAAAAACAAATGAAGTCATCTATTCCTTCTGCGCAGGCGCGAGCGAGTTTCCCCCTCTCCCTCTTGCGCTGCTCGATTGTTAATTTTCCGTCTACGTTTCCAAACTCGGACGCAAGATGGCATCACTAATCAGGACAGAGTCCTCGAAACGAGTACACAAAAGCCTCGCGTGGCAGAACAAACAGAACGACAAACAAGAGACTAGCGTAGCGCAGCGGGTTTTTCTGGAACGGCGTGTTGCAACCTCTCAGCAGGCCCTGGCCAGCGACCCACGAGAATTAGCAACCCACGCAGCCTCGCAAAAGCCCGCGGCGCTTGCAAACTTCTATCGCAGTAACCTACATTCCCATACCCGCGTGTCGAAATATACCGGCCGAGCCTGGAAACGCGCACGTACACCAACACATTAACAAAAGTAAACTAAATTTAAGAAAAAAAAGTAATGACATTTCCAGACCGCGACATTACTCCCGGTCTGCAAGGGCTTGTGCCCCACAAGCCATAAAAAAAAAATTCCTAACAATGAAAAAACAAGGGGCAAAGAATTACAAGTTAAATGCCTACTCGAATAAGACAGCGCACGAAGGTTAGGTTTTACCACAACAATTAATTCCAAAGTCTAAACTGAAAAAGTTAAACCAATACAAAATACAAAATAGCCCAGGAAACAATTCTTTCCTGTAAGAATCGATGGTGGCTGGCACATCGTAAAACTACTCGTACGACATACAACTAGGAGAGGCATGAACCGTGGAAAGATCAGCCCTAGTTGAAGCTGGAGAGAAGAGTCCTTGAAGTGTGTGTGATCTGCAGCTCACACCCAGGATCCAGCCTTCAGAGCAGTTCTGCCCTCAGCCTGCCTTCCTCGCAGCATGTCATCGGGGATGTCTCCCCAGTGAAACTGAACAAACATTTCAACACCAGTATCAAAATCTCACCAAAGAACATACACTACACTGTCAAGCCTATTTCAACAAGTTAATTAGGAGGGAAGGTTTGTTTTTAACGTCATATGTTAAACAATTAAAAGCAAGAAATTCAAATTATTCCATTAAGTAAAACTGTGAAGTAACCCTATTGAATAATTATCAAACAATGCCGTCAAATATTTTACAAAAAGATCCACCCTACATTTAATCTTTATCAGTTCCATAAACAGCATAACTAACCAAGGATCCAACAACAACAACAAAGATGATTATAAATATGTCAATAAAATGAAACAAACACAGCTAAATTAAAATGGGAGCTTGGCCTCCAAGAAAAACAAAGGAATGGACTATACAAGTCAGGAAAACAAAGGATAAACATCAGGAAAGGAACCTGAAATGTCCAAAGGATTAGGTGAAGTCCAAGATCTTCATAACACGCCTCTGCAGCTACTAGCTACAGAACAGAAAAAAAATAGCATTGTCACTGGTTGGCCGAGAGTAACTGATTTCTTCGTTCGGCACAAGTCGACGAAAACGAGCCCCATGCTGATCCGTTTCTTCATTCTTTTAAGATAGAAAGTTCGCATACACACAGCAACCAATTTGGGAAGGGGCTTCCACAGTATAACTCCTCATGAGTTATAAGCAGCCCACCACACAACAGGGGAGGAAACAGTAGTCCATCTCCCACACAAGTTCAATGGCTGCACAACACATGGTCCTCAGTCAGGAGGACATACATGGCGAAGGAAAGTTCTTCACATAGCTTACGTAATTGTCGGAGTCTCTGGATGTGGTACATCGATGCACTGTCTCTTCTTCAAGAAAGAAAAAGAAAACGTAAACACTTGTTGCTAACAACTCTGCCTCACTTGAGTCTGTGGAAAAAGGAATTACACTGTCTTCAGAGGCACGAGTGCACACAGGTTTGGACAGGGGAGGTGATAGACCAGGAACAAGGTATCCCTACCCAGGTTAAATCAAAGTCGAGTGTAAACAAATAATTAGAAAAAAAATTAACCCTAGATTAATAATTGCTTGGACCCCTAGATTCATCCTCGATTGTTGTCTCTTTTTTTTTTTTTTTATTCTTTAAACAAAAAGTAAAACCTCTGAACTGAACAGTTAATTACAAAAAAAAACATTATAAATCCTAACCACAAAAGTGTTTAACAACTATGTGCCCTCCATGAGGTGAACAAATCAAACATAACCAACAGTTCTGTAAAATTAATCACACAGGGTGAGGTAAACATGAAATTCTTCACCTGACTCACTAACCAACTTAGATTTTAATCGACAATTCTCAGAAAATTGATCACGTAAGTTAAAGGTTTCACTTGTAGTTGCAACATCAGTCTGTACAGTAGGTGAGATTTCCTCAGTTTTCCGTAATTTCCACTTGAGTGACAACCATTTCCATAGCAGAAAAAGAATCATACACATTATGACACCAAGTATAAATACAGTTATGCTTATCTCCATTGTTAACATGACATTTTCACTAAAAGCTGATACGCGGGGGAAGGTACCAATCCCCACTAGATAAGGGTTTCTTACAACAATTAGTAATAAAGTACCACCAATCACAAATAAAGAAATACTTTGTAAATGTTTTAACAAAAAGCTTACAACTTCCACCGGATCTCGCAGCTGTAATTCTTCGGGCCTCGTAAAGGAACGTGAAACGACCAAATTCAAGTGAGGAATAACAGATGGCCAATCCTCGTCTAAACAATCTTCTAATGAAGGAAAAACTGTGTGTGAAGATGCTGTTAAAGGTAAAATCTTTAATTTTTTTAATTTTGACCAAGCAGCTGGAATAATATGAATCATTTGGAATTTGGCTTTAGAAAGAAAATCACACGGATAAAGTTCATTAATTTTAAGCTCATCATTCATGTACAAGCGACAATCGCAAGGGACCTCAATGTCCACAGCGCCAGGTCGATCCGCAGCAGCTAAAAACAAGGTTTGGTTCTTATTCACTAAACATTGTACTTGTAGTTTACCAACAGGGTTAGTTAGAAAATACCGTTCAGGACCAGCCTGCGTAATCATGAGGTGGGTTCCCGAATGGCATCTGTAAGCACACAGTTCACCAAGTTTCTCTGCAGTCACTCCCTGAAATAAAGCTTTAGGACATAGAGAACTTCCCATGGCATCACCTGAAAATCTGGGAACAAAACATAAACTGTCTTCGAAGGGACGACAATCCAACAAATTTCTACCCTGAATGGTCACCAGTTGCTCATTATTGACTGCTAAAAAGTTTGGCTCGTGCTCTAAGTGGCAAGTGTTATTTTTCCAGCGGAAAGGTACCGCAACAAACTGAAATAGTTTCCAATTGGAATTAACATGAACAATAGGTATCTTAAGTTTGACATACAAGTTCTCCTGATAAATGTGACAGCGACAAATAGGCAAATGAAAATACTTTTGTACTTGGGCAACACTAATAGTTAAACGATAACCGTCTTTGTTTAAAATAGTCTCCAAAATTTGCAGTTGCTGTTTTAAGTGATCAGGGGTAACCAAAACAGAGGGTATCTTATGGGAACGACATTGGTCCAAAATTTCAATTCGAGTCAAAGAATGGGATTGCTTGAGCAGTTGTGCTGCCAACAAGAGCTGAAATTGAAAAGAATGCCCTATCTCTTGTACCATTCCAGAAAATTTCACTGTCATAGATTCTCTCAAATCTTTAAGGTAATTAGTAAGGTTAACAAACTTAAACTGAATTCGTTTTAGCACACCGGACATAGCTTCATTAACCACACAAATGGTATTACTTAGATTAGCCAGAGCAACATGATCATCTAAAATTTGTAATTCCATTAATCTAACATGTTGAGCCATTTGTTTTTGATTCAAAAATAAACTTTCAACTTGGCTGGTGACTGCGATGTCGCAACACCACCTAACAAATTCACCAATAAAGGATAAACCCCGTTTTTCTCTCTCATCATCCTGATTGTAAACCAAATCCTCTCCAGCAGCATCATTTAATTTTGAAATTAACATATCAGAATGAAACATAACCTGTTTCAGTTCTTTGAAAATTTTACACCAATCATTGGAACCATCCCTGGGACAGGAAGTTAAAAGAACAATGCTTTCCTGAATATCAATTAGTTTGGTTGGCCACGAGACCTTGAAATTGAGGGGGACCGAAGAAGTGTATAACATCACCTGATTCAACGGCTCGAAGTGGGCCCCGGCCACTACTCCGACTGCGTCCCGCTGTTGATGAGGGGAAGAGGCAGCCGAACCGTCGAGAGCCCCCACTAGCACGGCCCCCACCAGCACCCAGAGGTTCATCTTCTGACCGTGGGCCCGAGAGGCTTACTTGTAGCAACCTATAACACTCTTAAATACTGATTTTAGGTACAAAATAGAGACTAGAGCACCGTCAACAGCCTTTTATCAAACAAAACGAAACATAATCGAACCTCTGTTATCAATTTAGACACATTATTATCGATAAACTGAAACATAACCTGCAATAAATAAATTAAACAAACATAACATCTAGTCACACTCTTACTGCTCTAATATCAGGATAGATTTTGAGACGACCCCAGTAAATACACAAAAGGAAACTCAGGATGAATAAAAGGGTTTCATACGTTCCACATTTGTCACCTCAAAAACATCTTTCCCACGTCGACTCTTCTTCAGTCGATACAGGTTATCCGACAGCTTGTCCTCCACTACATAGGGTCCAAACCAGCGGTGAAACAGTTTCTCGGACAGGCCTTTTTTTCGAATAGGGGTGAACACCAACACTTCCTGTCCAATTCTGTAATTTACAGCTCGTCTACGTTTATCATACCTGCGTTTGTCTACCTGTTGCTGTTTCTTCAAATTTTCAGCTGCTTGGCGAAGCGCATCCTTCCACCGACTGCGCAACCCCAGACTCTCGTCCTCATCTACTTGCTGATTTAAGTTGATCTCTGAGGGTAGGACGGGTTCTCGTCCATAGAGCAAAACAAAAGGGCTGAAATTAAGGGTTTCTTGTTTCGAGGAATTGTAGGCGAAAGTTACCAAAGGTAAATACTCATCCCAATTTTTCTGTGAACTGGATACATACTGAGACATCATCATGGCTAGGGTACCATTTAAACGTTCACAAAGACCATTAGTGTTAGGGCGGTAACCAGAGGTCATTAAAGACTGTATGTCCATTAATTTTAAGAGCTCCTTGACAATTTTTGAACTGAAAACCTTTCCTCTATCGGTAAGGATAGAAGAGGGTACAGAATGGCGACAAATAATTTGTTCCAATAAGAAATTAGCTACATCTGTTGCATTGCTGGTAGGAGTGGCTTTTGTTTCAGCCCACCTAGTACCATAGTCTATTGCAACTAACACATACTTATTTCCTGACGTCGTCTTGGGAAAAGGGCCTAGAATGTCAACTCCAATGCGTTCAAAGGGCTCGCAAACAGGTAAGGGTTGAAGTAGCCCAGCTTTCTTTTGAGGGACCCCTTTCTTCCCTTGACAATCCCTACAACTACGTACGTATGCCTGAATTTCCTTAATCATGTTAGTCCAATAATACCGACGGGTGATTTTATCTATCGTGCGCGCTGCGCCTAGGTGTCCTCCGAAAATAGGGTTATCATGACATTCACTCAAAACTTCAGCTTTCAAATTATCAGGTACCACTAACAATTTTTCTTTACCAACTGAGTTGGGGTTATTTTTGTACAACACATCGCCAATCAAAGAGAAATTTTTGATTTGTCTGCTAAGGTTATTATTGAGTCCAGAAGGGTTTTTCATTTCATTTATTAAAGGTGCCAGACTAGGGTCAGATTGTTGTAATTTAGCTAAATCAACATCCTGTAACACAAATATTGGTAATTCCAGAGATTTATCTTCATCACTTAAAGTTCCCTCTGTTACAGCATTACGACTCAGACTGTCCACATGACCATGTGCCTTACCACTACTATAACACACAGTGTAATCATACTCCATCAGTTTCAAGGCCCACCTTGTCAATCTACCTGCACTATGTGCATTGAACTTTAACCTATCAAGGTAACATAAACTATGGTGGTCAGTAACAATCTTAAACGGTTTGAGGTAGATGTACGATCGAAACTGGTCAAGAGCATAAATCAAAGCTAAACATTCCAGGTGGGTTATTGGATATCTGGTTTCTGCATCTGTCAAGGTACGACTAGCATAGGCTATGGGTTGTAACTTTCCATCTACTCGTTGCAACAGGGTAGCCCCAATACCCAATGTACTGGCATCAGTGTGCACTTCAATGGGTAATTTATCCTGAAAATGGGCCAACACAGGTGCGGTCGTTAATTTTTCTTTCAAAGTTAGAAATGCTTTTTCCTGTTCTGCTCCCCAGATGAATTTCTCATTTTTCTTTAATAAAGAGGACAAATGTTTCGCAACTTGAGAGAAATTTGGAATGAATTTACGATAAAACGAGGCAAGTCCTAAGAAACTCCTAATTCCTCGTTGATCCTTAGGTTGGGGAAAATCCCTGACTGCACTAATCTTTCCAGGGTGGGGCTTAATGCCTTCACTGTTTACTACATGTCCCAGGACCTCAGTTTCGAAGTACCCAAAGGTACATTTAGAGGGTTTCAAAGTTAGGTTGGCATCTTGCATTCTTTTTAACACTAATTCAAGTCTGCATAAATGTTGGTCAAATGAATTTCCCACCACAAGGATGTCATCGAGATAAACTAAACATGAACCCCACTTTAATCCGGCTAAAGTTTTATCCATGTATCTCTGAAAAATAGAAGGGGCTGTTTTCAGACCGAAGGGCAAAGTTTCAAAACAGTAAGTCCCATCGGAAGTTACAAAAGCAGTTTTTTCCTTATCCTTTTCGGCTACTTTCAACTGATGATACCCAGCATTCATGTCCAGGTGAGTGAAATATCGGGCCCCCGTGAGGTGGCTCAAAAAATCATCTATCCTGGGTAGGGGATATTTATCGTCTTTAAGCACTACATTTAACCGACGATAATCAACGCACATGCGAAAGTCATTATCTTTCTTTCGTACTAACACAACTGGAGAACACCAGCTGGTGTCACATGGCCGAACTATCTTGTTATCTATGTGTTCTTGCACAATTTTGTTAATAATTTCGCGTTCTCCTGGAGACACGCGATAAGGCACAGAAGAAATAGGAGGGCTATCTCCTGTATCAAGGAAGACAACCTCCTCGTGGGTGCGTCCTATTTGTGTGGGGTTCCAACTAAAACAGCCCTTGTACTTGTAAAGCAGTTGTGTTAACTTCTCGCGTTGGTCAGGAGGTAACTTAGGATTAATATTCAATTGGGTCAGATCAAATTGGTTTTCCTCTTTAGCTTGTAAGATGGTACTTACTTCCTCAGAGGAGGAGGGGGCAGTACCTTCAAATTCATGTAGGTACCCCAATTTCATCCCTGGATGTAAGACCACTGGGTGGGGTGCGGTGTTGGTGATCCATATGTGGTTATGTTGTTTTTGATTTACGATGCTACGAGGGACTAACACTGAAAATCTACTATAAACATCCTCTTTAGGCTCAAGCAAAACCTCATCGGGTAGATCACCTCCCTGGAAGTAAACAGGTATCAGCTGGTGTGTTCGAGCATCTAGACGCAAGTGTTCGGCTACTGCCACATAACCTATCTTCACCATCCCTTCTGGTTGAATTTGGGTAAAGTTAGGTTGCTCTGTCGGAACAGCTGACTGGTTGTCCTTACCAGTTGTAGGGAAAGGATTTATTTGTTTTTGTTCAGTCTGTTTACATTTCGCATGATGACTGTTTTTGGCTTCCCTCACCTCTGAGCATCTAGTGGGGATACTTAAATCAGGATGGTTTAAAGTCAGAGACAAACTCCTATCTCCTATACATGTAATGACAGCCCCATATTTGCTCAAAAAGTCACACCCTAAAATAAGCCCTTTTATTGGTGTCTCCACAAGTCCCACAGGGTGAGAATATCGAAAACTACCGAGTCTAAAGTGTAGGCGACTCATGTGTTTCAACTGGTGAATTTGGCCAGACACTCCCGAGAACACTCTGGGTTCAGCGGGTTTCCAGTAGTTCTTTGGCATCAACCGATTCTCTAGTAGTGAAACAGCTGCCCCACTATCAATAAACACGGGGATTTCTGTCCCAAGAATTTTAGTTGTTAAACTCAACACCCCATCGCGCTTACAAAGGGACATTTTGTTTTCCCAGGACGAGTGCACACCCCGAATGTACCCCGCCCAGGCTAGTTTCCCTGTTTCTGGTTATCTTGCAGAGATGGGCACCCCCTTCTCACATGTCCGGGTTTATTACAGTTGAAATAGATGGGTCGTCCATCAGACGTCCGCTGGGGCCTATTAAAAGGTCTAGGGCCCGGGCCTGGTGTTGTGTTCCTAAACGGGTTACCTCTAAACTGATTGTTTGATGGATACAAATTGTTGGGCACACCCTGTCTATACTCCCCCCTTGGCTTAAAACTCCTTTGTGGTATTGATTGAACACGCAGTGTTTTCATGTCCTCACGTAATTGCTTTAACTGTTTCCCAAATTCAAATAAGGTGCTTTCAAGTGTAGCATTGGTGTCATTCGTATCCCTAATATTCCTAACGGGAACGTGTTCTGGTTTCCCGTTGCTTCCCTGTATCCTGTCACGGCTCTTTGCGTAGTATAGTCCTGCCTCAATGTTCCTAAGGTTCCCTAATAGTTGCTCAACTGTATTGTTTGGAAATAGCATAACCTTTTCAACAATATCCGACCTTAGTCCTCTTAGTAAGTACCTAACCTTGTTGGCTTCAGACATTTTTGAATCGAGTCTATTGCACAAATGTAAAACATCATAAACAAAAGCTTCGAAGGGCTCATCCCTATCCTGTATCCTTGACTGAAGTCTTAATTCCAAATCTTCTACTTGCCCTACTCGTGTGAATGCTGCTTTCAATGCAGTGGCTAGCTCCTCAAATGTGGTTAGGTTTTCTAAAGTTTTTTCGAAACTATCGTACCAACGCCCAGCAGGTCCCCTAAGGAAAGTTGGTAGATAAGAAATACATTTTTGTTCGTTCCACCCATTAACCTTGGCTGCTCTCTTGAACTGCTTCAAAAACTCTTCCACATCCTCACACTGTTTTCCCCAAAAATGACCTGGGTCTACATAGAATTTTCCTGCCTCCATGTTTTCGGAGTCTCCACAAGAATTTGCTAGCTGCAGTAATCTAATTCTATCTTGTAAGTTCACTAAAGGTTCTTCATCAGAGCTACTATTCCCTATTACGTCCTGTATTCCTGATTTATCATCCTCACATAAGCTTATGGTGAACCTCTGTGACATACCTCAACCCTTAAAATAATTGAAGTTTAAATTAACTCAGAGCCGATAATGTTTACTATATGTGAGAGAGGATAAAAAAAAATTATTTTAAGAAAATACATATAACTGTCTGCGACACCCGAAAGATAATTAGTGAATCAATGATCATTCATCCTAACCAAACAATAATAAACAGACTGGCGATAAAAAAAATAAGAAAAAAATTCTCGCTATTAATTAAAGTGAACAAGTCAAATATAACTTAAATAGCATGGTAGTTTATCTCAGTGCTTGATTAAAACAAATGCTTCGTGATTGAACCTAAATAATTGCAACTTATATAACATAACTTAATTTTAAAAAAAAATAATTTAAATGTACTTAATTGATAACATAGTAATTAAATAGGTAGTTTGCTTATCCTAACAACAACAACAAAAAAATATGCTCTTATTTTAATCTCGGACCTCCTAACACAGGCTGCTGTAAGAAAAAAAAATTAACTTAAGTATTTTAAAGTCTGAAAAACAACACATGTATTATTAACAGAAATCAAACGTAACTAATAAAATAATAGGTGCACTGGCCTTTCCTCTTTCCATCCTGAAATAAAGAAATGTTATTAATTTTAAAACAACACAAAATACCCTACAACAGACTTTTAATCGGCGCCTCACACCACTTGTGACGTGACTCCGTCAGACGTCCTGCGTACACCCCACCTATACACATAACAATAAATAACCTATAACATTGGGGGGGGGGGGACTGTAGCTCTTTGGCAGGCATGTTACTCGAGATCAAGTCTTCTCCCAATACAGGAAGTGTAGGGTAAAATTTATGTACTGAAAAGAAACGTGATTAGTTCATTCAAGCACAGGTTTTATTTACTAATCCAAATATGAGAAGCACAATAAACAAACTCTGAGAAATAAAACAAAAAAAAAAGGTTAACAGAAGAATTTATAAATAATAATTTATCACGTAGATTCACGAATAAATAAATACCTTAAATACATATTAAAGTGACGTCCGCCGGCAAACAATTATCACTACAACATGGCGGTTCTCTCGTCATCGCAGCTCCGCGGAAGAATAGTATACTTCCCAGTTACCACTACCTACATGCTTATAACCAGACGTCGATTTTTTCCAAAACCAAATAATAAATAATAGGGATGGAATAATACTACATTATTACTTAAAAGATTAAGACGAAGATCGTCCAAGAAATGGTCGTGGCGAACGAGCCATGGCCAACCACTTACCCTCTGACTTGAGGCGAAGCAAAGTTGTTTCAAACCGACGTGGACCCGGCTTCCAGAGAGGTCCCCAGGCAAAAAGCCTCGGCCCCTCCCTGGAAGGAGGTTTTAACTACAAAACTGGGCCAAGCCGGAAAAAAAAAAAAACACGAACACCGGGAAAACTTATCCACAGGGCAACTCGCGGTCCCCTCCCTTCCCACAAGGAAAAATTGAAAAACAAATGAAGTCATCTATTCCTTCTGCGCAGGCGCGAGCGAGTTTCCCCCTCTCCCTCTTGCGCTGCTCGATTGTTAATTTTCCGTCTACGTTTCCAAACTCGGACGCAAGATGGCATCACTAATCAGGACAGAGTCCTCGAAACGAGTACACAAAAGCCTCGCGTGGCAGAACAAACAGAACGACAAACAAGAGACTAGCGTAGCGCAGCGGGTTTTTCTGGAACGGCGTGTTGCAACCTCTCAGCAGGCCCTGGCCAGCGACCCACGAGAATTAGCAACCCACGCAGCCTCGCAAAAGCCCGCGGCGCTTGCAAACTTCTATCGCAGTAACCTACATTCCCATACCCGCGTGTCGAAATCAACCGGCCGAGCCTGGAAACGCGCACGTACACCAACACATTAACAAAAGTAAACTAAATTTAAGAAAAAAAAGTAATGAAATTTCCAGACCGCGACAATATGTCCTTTTTAAAGTTTAAGATTATTAGTAGATTTAATATAATGTTTGCGTTATAAATTTGTGGTAGAAATTAATTGATGGTTTCAGCAACTCTTAAAATTTTCAATGAACACATGCATTAATAAATAATATCTCTTTCCTCATTTTTGTAAACATTTCTAAACAAAACAAGATTTACGGTTCTAAAAGATATTATTAAGAGATTATAAGGTTGAAGTTGTGTTTTTTTATTTAGGTTTTTGAATTAATGGGGGTTGTATGAATGTTTGTATATTTTATCAAATCTGGCTTTAGTAAAGATATACACACTTCGAAATATACGATGATTTGTTTTAAAAATTAACATTAGTTGAACAAGTTATGTGAATGAATAGCAGTTCAGAGAAAAAATTATTATCAATCTTATTTGCCTTTTTATAAAATTTTCTACCCAAAAGCCATTAAGTAGTTGGAAAGATTTTTACCATACCGTGTCTCCTTGAACTTTAAAACCACATAATATTACATTTAATTTTCGAATGGTCTTAAACTTTTGATGGTACCTGTATGTGAAAAAAAAAAACCTTGCATAGTCCGCGAATATTTCTTTTCTGTCGAAAAAAAAAAACTTTTTCGCGCGATGCGTGGCACGAAGTGTTTGCTCGAAAAACACAATCGCCCGAGATGGGGCTGTTCGTGCTGCGATCACGTGGGGCGGGGATTACTTGTCTCCCCCTCCCCCCAGACTCGCCGTGTCAAGCAAGCACCGCAGTCGATTCGATACTGGCTCGTGGGATTTAAGGCTCCTCTCCACCCAACTTGCTGGGTCTTCGCGTTTCTTTGCGATCCCCCCCCCCCCCCCCCCCCCGAACGTGACGCTGAGGTGTTCAAGTTCACGGAGTGGGTGTTTGTTCCACCGTCCAGGTCACCCCAACTGTCCTGATCGTTACGATTTCGTTTCGCTCTGGTGACGTCATCATCTCGACCTACCCTGTCGCCTGAGTGTTTCACTTTAATAGAACACGTCATCTCCCTGTTCATGCCATAAATTTTTACGTGTGGGACACAGGTCCGGAAAAGACCGTCTGAATTTATTAATTAAAGTTTAATTATTAAAATAAATGCACACTCAAGTAACATCAGTCTAAAAGTTGTTTACCAATTAACAACACTTTTCATGAGCAACATCTTAGCTCTCAATGTAAAGCATTTGTTAGGAGTGATTTCGTGAATGGAACGGAAGTTGCGTGGAACGGAAATGTGTAACAACGGTGCTGCCGTCTGTGGCACATAGCCAAGGGGAAACTTTATAGCATTAACTGTTTTGTGAATTTCAAAAATATGGGAAGTTTTTTAATGAAGTTACTTATCGCAAATCAGGTCCAAAGCCGGGTTCCAGAATTTTTCCCAGTCTTTTCCTTTTTTATCTCAGTTGTTTCATTATATAGTTTAACATTTCGGATTGCAAATCGAATGATTCGATAGTCAACGCAGTTCTTTCTCTAGGAAAGAATTCTAGTGGCTGGTGCGGAAACTATATGTGAATGTGAGTGTATTTATCACGCTCGGCATTATTTTTAAGTATTTTTCATTAAATTTCGCGTTCGAGTTTCATATTATAAGTGCATTTGGTACATGAGAACACATCAACTTGCTCGTTATCGAGGTTAGATGTTACACATCTATGGCAAGTACTGATAGACTCGCTCACAATTTTTGTTTTATTCTCGGCTCGACAGTGGCTGTCTCTACTATGTATATGTCTCTTACCACGCACCTTGGTCCCAAAACACTGTTTCGCACTACTCACTCGTACGCCGCACCACAACACCATCCCAGTTGCTTCGATCTCCGCACACGAAGCCCTTCACTCGTCGCCTGCTATCGCTCGCCAAGGGATTCACTCACACTCTTCACTTCACTTTTGAATCACTTCGAGGATTCTTCGGTATCTCCTCCAGCCTCTCACTCTCTCTCTCTCTCTATATATATATATATATATATCGCTGCAGGTCGGCCCCACCTTTTATACTTGTCGCCCCCCCCCCCCTCCTTATGGAGATCTCCCGTAACCTCCCGAAGTGTTACGTCATCAAATTTCCCTGACTTAGCACTCGCACTCGAAGCTGCGAGAACAATGTCGTCCTAGTTACGCCACTTCACGTGACGCTGTTCTGGGAACCTGCAGAACCCTCCAAACAGCCGACGACCGGACTGACTCGGGGGACTGGGTGTAGTCAGAAAGCGGCTCGCTAATGGAGTGTCCATGTAGTGATAGGGGAAGGGATGGGCATTACCATGAGAATTCTGGGTTTCCCCTATGAATCCCACTAGGCTGGCACGGCGGTCTCTAGTAGCCACGTAGACGTAACAATGTGTATACATGCATTGCAAAAAGCTAACTTACATATCACAATTGCTTCATATACTTTAAGCTCGATGGAGGCAACCATAAGCCTAATTAAGATTGTGCCACATGCACAACAAATAATAACACGCAATCAGGTTCATATTCAAAGTAACACTTTTTACTATATAACTACATAGGACTACGCAAATTCACACGAAAACGGTTTAGACGCAAACAGCTGTTGGTTCAAGCGAACGTATTTTCAAATTAGTTCCCCGTCAGCTCACCTGCTGCTGCTGCTGCCATCTGTGTTTTCGTCAAGTAATTTTATGGATAAAATATAAAGCACAATTTTAGTGGGAATGATAATAAAGTAAATTTACAAGTTATGTGTATTGTTTTACGTACCTAAACGTGAAAAATAGTAGTTTTGATACGTTTCAGTATGATGTGTGCTATATGCAATTGACGTATCCCCAGCCACAAGGCTTCGCTACAATCAATTGCTCGGTGTCGCGATAGACGTTCCAGCTAAACAAACATGGCGCCAAACTGCAATGCATTTACACTACTCTCTTCCTGATCGCTGTACCTTCTGCAACGCTCTGCGCGTTACCTTGTTTTGAAATAAAACATTATTACAGCCAATAGAGTAATACAAGAATCGCAAGGTAACGGAAATGAGTAGGTAACGGAGTTAACGTATGTAACGTGTGCATATTAAAAAAATTTATTTAATATTTTATATCATTTTAATTAAATAATATATTTTATCATATACATATAATAAATATATGTTATACATATAATAAATATAATGTTTTATAATAAATAATTTTTATATAATAAATAAATATATTATATACAATATATTAATATAATAATTCAAATATTTAATATTGCTTGATGGCGCGGGGTTTAAATAGCATAGGTGCACGGCCACTACGCTCATTAGAAGTAAATCTTAACATGTAAAAGGGATAGGCCATTTTTTATGTACTGTTGTCATGCTTTGAAAATATACGTTTATTTTTTAGTGAGGGTTAAATTCTTCAATAGAATTTATAATAAATAAATGGGTTTATAATAGCTAAAATATAACACAGCCTTATTGGAAATGTCTAGGTACTAATTGTCAACATTCTAATGCTTTTGGTTGATTGTAATCTCAGTTTGAGAGTCTAGATTTGCCAATTACGAGTTGCGAAAGAATGCAAAATTATGTAAAAGTATGCGAATATATGAAAAAATTTATTCAAAACGTATGCAAAAAGTATGCGTAAAGTATTGAAATGTATGCGAAGTATGAAAAACGTAAACTTTTACAAAGTATTGGAAACCTAATGAATAATGCCCTGCTGCTATCTGTAACCGAATGTAAATGTGTTTCAATTGAAAACCTTTTTAAAAAATCTCGCTCCATCAAACAATATTCTATACTAACATTGCACGCGTTAACTCCATTACCTACTCACTTCCGTTACCCTGTAATTCTGTTATTACTGTACGTGCTGTAAAATAAATTCACTTCAAAAAAACGTTTATGAAATGAGTCATCTTTTACAGCCGGTTACAGCGGCGCAGGTTTTCGTAAACGTTCCCATAATTTTGTATTCAAAATTGCGCAAAGTGTTTGCATACTTTTGACTAATTTTTAAATACTTTTGAAAATTTTTGCTTACTTTCAAAAACGTTCGCATACGTTCACATAATTTTGCCAACTTTCGCAACTCGGAATTCGCAATTCTAACCTATCGACTCTGAGGTTATATTTTACCAATTTGTATAGACATTTCCAATAAGGTTATCTATTATATTATACTTTTACAAAACCCATTAATATTTTTTTTAGATTCCATAGAGTCTAGACATGGACAGACAGTAGTAAAGAAAGGTATAATTTCAACGCACGATTACGCGTGTTTCAAATTTTACAGAAACCTAAAAATTTTATATCCCTTTTATATGTGATGTTTCAACACGCGTGGTTGACAAACACCCGTGTTTTTTTTTTTTTCGTTACGCTTTTACTATTTACGCTCTGATGACGGCATTGTCTCGACTTGGCTACTCTACTGGTTGTAAAGAAGTTAAACTTCAAAAGGTTCTTTTCTTCTAGCCCAACTTTTCAACAAGGCAGTCAAGTGAAAAATGTGCAGCATTGAAAAGTTAAGTTTTTTTTTGTTACTGCGTGACTTTATCTATGTTTAGTTACAAGCCGGTGATGCAGAAATTAGATAAGTGAATCTCCGTATAGTACGTGAAGGAAATAATATTTCCCCTTCTCCATAGCTACATTTTGAAGTGTAATTTATTTACAGCTGGTAATTCGAGGTAATTAGAGCATAACAAAAAAAAGTTAAATGGTCAAAGCGAATTGTTGACCCCTGAGAGGGACAACAAGAAGGGGTTTAAACCAAGCGAACACAAAAACTGTGTTGCCTACGTCTTCCAGAACGGTTCAGAACAGCGGGCTGATGGATATGGCGTTGGCGCAGGAACTATAATCAGGTCACGTGGCGATTCCGGGTCACGTGACTGCTGCGTATCACGTTGAGTCCGTCCCATCGTGTACCAAACACTCACTGCAATCACCAACTATTTTATCAACTCAAAACGTAAACACATGCTTGCCCATATGGGGCCTAACCTACATATTAAGTGAAAATCAGAGGAAATAACCTAAATGCTGAAAACTTTAGAAGATGACAGAACATTAACAAGAAAAAACAAGTATATTTTATTAAGTTTATTGAAGTCTAAATATCAAACGAATGTAGGAAAAAACAATTATTCCATAAATAAAACAAAAATAATTTTATGTTATTACTTTTTTTAGGTACAATAAAGTTATTATATACGTATTTTATTTTTTACCACACCTAATAATCTCAAAATTTTCTCAACTGTTAAATATATATTTTAAGTTACTTTATAACATATGTTTTGGAGGTGATAAGCTATTAAACATCTGAGAAAAATAACACAATACACAATTACAAATAATTTAAAAGGCTTTGGAGAGTTAAGTTACTTTTACTACTCTGAAACAAATATGCCCACCAAGTAAACAGCACAGAAGATGGCAAAAGTGCAAACAAGTGCAGAGTGTATAAGCACCAATAAAACTAACCTTTACTTTACCAGTAGAATCACACACAAAAGACCAAGGAAAAAGGTGTCAGTAAAACATTCGTGAAATTTACAAGTAACCTTGAACAACAGCAAAAATATCAAACTTAGAAAAATTACTGGCCATTAAAAAAGTAACGAAAACAAAAATTATACTTAGCTCTCCAATAACGTCCATACTCTCATGCCTCTCTCTCTCTCTCTCTCTCTGATGTCATTGATTAATGGTGGCGTCTTCTGGATGGTCCTTGCTGCTCCATCCTGAACTGCCTAAAACCCGAGTATTTATACCCTAAATTCCTACCTCTCTCCCTATCAAAATCTCTAGGATGAAATAGAAGTCTGGGACGGTTAAAGAAAGTTATAGAAAGTGGTTCACTGCAGTCTAAACAATCGTTAAACAGGCGAGTCTTCCGGTTGTATTCTCCTTCTTGCTAAGATCTCGGTTAGTACCCTTGAGTTTGAAGCAGTTTCGGAAGTAACCCTCATGATTTTGCTTGAAGGGTACTTACTCTCTTAAACAGCACACAGCAGTAGTCTGTCTAAGATGTTTCACGTGATGATTCCACATGGTAAACATGTAAGGTTATGTTTTTTCTCGTGTCCTTAAATGTTTTTTAATGTATAAAATTAACACGAAACGTATTGTGACCAATACACACGGTCACGACGTGACACGCTTCTGGTCACACATTAGCTGCGCAAGGCGTTGCCGAGGGGACACGCCACCTGCGAAGCTTATAAGTCCGACGGTTGGTCTGCCACCAGGGGTTCCCTTGTCCAAGTTTGGGACTCAAAATTACACACGCAACAGAAAAAAGGTAGAGCGTCAGACCAATTTAAGACTCTTTGCAGGATTTCGTTACCATTTTTGTTACAATTAACTTATTGTGTTCTTTATTAACCATAAAATTACTTGCCGAAAAAAACAGTTTGCATTATAGCCCACATGCATACTGGCTCACTTACGTACTTGCTCACTCTCATACTCCCACGCAATGGTGCTAGTACACTTATACGTATACTTAAATTCATGTAAACTCGCCTGTACGCTTGTATACTTGCTTGTGTGCGTGTTTCAAATATGTGTACCCTACAAATTTCCTATCCTTCTATCTATGAAGTTTCACTTCTAACGTACAGTACGTGACACCCACGCATCAATTTTTTTACACTGATGTGTTATACTTTATTGCTGACAAAGACTAAGTCTATCCGTCTCGGTTAGCAAGTAGATAACATAACTTAATATTAACGTTTTTGGGCGTAGATCCTGGTGGGCAACCTCATATCCCCCCCCCCCCCCCCCCCAAAAAAAAAAATCACACAGGAAAGGAAATAAAAAGCCCCTCGCTGACGAGTTACGACTTTGCGCTTACAAAATCGTAACTGTGAAATCGGAATGATAAACGTTATTCCTCCTGGGAATCCTAAATATATTCTCGCCCATCATAATGTTCCATAAATATCATGTCTTATGTGGTGATCATACTGATTGAAGTTTTGTTCTGGTGATGGCATGCACCGTTGTAGTTCTATCGTTTCATAAACTGTCTTGATCATAGTTTGATCACATTGCTCAATTGTTATTTGAACGTTCAACAAAGATCATGGTCAGCTTCGAGTTAAACAGATCATGTCAATGATCTCAGATCTACACAGTACGAGCAAACACGGTCGAAATTTGTAAGGACTTTACGAGGGTTATTATTGCAATTATATGTAAATACTAGACACATATTTACAAAATTTCAGGTCATATATAATATATGTATTAAAAATGTATGCTATTTCTACCGTTACAAATACCTCCTACTTGTAATACCCACATTTTAAGTAGGTATTCGGAATGCTCGTTATGTTAGGTTAATGCTTTAATATGACTTTTTATTTCGTTTTAATTGCAATACTTTCGTATAAATCAGAGACTTTTTCATAGAAAAAAACATTCATTTTTTCATATTGTTTTACTTTGTAATAGCTTTTAAATATCGGTATGAATTATTTTTTCAGTTGTTACGTACTAAAAATCAACAGAGACGAGGTAAGACCATATGAGCTACTATCTCGTTACGACCTCACCAGCCATTTGCTTGCCATTGCACAATAACTTTTAATGACTTTAAATCGTTCCAACCAACCAATATAAACATGGGGTGGCCACATATTCTTGATTAAATGATAAATATGTAAACCAGTTATTTTTTTTCTCCATAATATTGTTGCACCATATTGGTTAGACGCCCAAAACAACGGCTTAGTGTAGTAGTGGTTGCATTGTGGAAACAGTTTAAATTACTTCTTTTTTTTCTACAAAAGTAACTGTTTTTAACGTCGGAGATTCTAATTCATACTTATCGACTATCATCTGGTGATATCAAGTACCATTTCTGCAATGTTTTGAGGGGAACAAAATGGTATTTGCGAGGTTAAAAAGTGGCTTCGAATATGTCCCTGCCGTATTCTTACAATTCCTAACTCCATGAATACAATTGTACCCATCATTTCTTCGACACTTCTGCCGCCTGTTGCCGCAAATCGAAAACGTATGAACTTCGGGTCCCGCGATTGAAAATCGTGTAGCCTCAGTTTTATTATTTTTTTTGCGCAACGTTTGGAGGAACGATTCTTGAGATCATTGGATCGTGGATGGTGTGAAAATGGCCATAAGTTGGCTTGATCGATTGAATGTTCTCTTGACAGCTTGATGCTTTATTTAAGTGGATTTTTTCCCCCTTTATCGTTATATTCCAGGTACTTATTTCTCTCAGGGAATCAGTCCTAAAAGACAGGGGATTATCTACTCTTTCACTTTTCAGACGTTCTGCGATGTGAGACGCTCGTTATTTTCCACACCCTCCTTCCTCCGATCACCAAGTGGCATCCTGTGTGATGCCCTCTTCGAGAATTATTGGCAGAGCCACAAGATTGTATGGGTTTAAATTTCTACCAATTCCTTCGCTTTAATTTTTTATTTCTTTGAAGATTGTGCGTATGTATTTCTTTTCGTACCATGCGTAAACATTGGTAACACATACAACTTTAAGTAGTGGAAAGAAAAATTAATTTCAAGCTTCTTATTACGTGTTACTAAATTTAAGAAATTTTACAAGTGCTCCAACGAAATATAATATATTAATTTTAAAAAGAATTATTATTTGTATGTTAATGTTGCAATGCATGTGACCAGATGAACGTGAGGTTATCTGGTCGTATGAAATACTGTTAAAAATTTTGGTAACGTTTTTAAACGTGCAATGGAAGTTCTTAGCCTAAACAGTGAATAAGATTTTTACCACACAAGTATGGTACACATCTTATTCACTTAACTTTTCACTTAAAAAATATAAGAGAGATGGTAAAAATTCGTGGGGGAATATCTTTACACAACGTAAGCAGGTTCATAAAATTAAATACATGTTCAGCAACGTTGCATTTTTCTTATACTTTTCTTTTTTTCTATCAAGTTCTACCTTTAATGTACGTGAACTAGCTGTTCACCTCTGTGTACAGTCAGACTATCCATCACATTATCAAGCACTGACCCCATGGATGTAAGTTTTTTTTAAAATTAAAATCATAGTGTAATCGATTTTTGTGCAGCTTGAAACTTTTTTTATAAATTTCTACTTATTTGGTTGTTTTTTGTGTTATTTTAATAAAATTAAAAACTTGTTTTTCTGTATATTGCATGTCCAAAATATTGAAACTTTCTTAACTTGTTTATAAACTATAAAGTATTAACTTTTAAATGAATTTTAACAAGGTGGGCAGTATTTCAATAAAATTCCTTATCAGATATCAGGTCCAAGCAGGGATTTAGTAATTTTGCAAAAGCTTTTTTTTTCGTTTTTATCGGAGACGTTAAATATTCGCTCTGAGAATTGAATGATTACATAGTTGACGTAGCTGCACCGGTAGCGAATTCTAGCGGCGTTACGCTTCATTGAACATATTTTTCACTCGGCTGTTAAATGCCGATCTGGTGTAGTGGAGTCGGCCTCCGTAGCGTATTCGGCAACGCACCGGGCTACGGGACGGAGGTTCTGGGTTAGAATCCCGGGTAAAACATGGATGTAATTGTGTTGTCTTAATACCAACAACAACAACAACAACAACAACAACAACAACCACTACTACAATTTCACAATAACTTGGGGTGATACAAAAAAATACGACATTAAAGGGGGGAGATGATTGGCACACTGGTGAATGTCAAAACTTGTCAGTGTGCCACCCACCTTTTTTTTAAAAAAAAAAATTAGAAATATAAGAAAAGTGGTAAGGCACTGGACTCACACTGCAAAGGACTCAGGTTCGAATCCCGGTGTGACCATCTCCCAGGGGCGCAAATATGTAGAATTCGCAAGGGCGGCCCGAGAGTCTTGCGCGAGGGTTCTAACCTACACAAGTCACCTATATATACGGTGATTGTATGTTGTATACTGCCCATATTTTCGCCTATGTGGATACAATAAGCAGAAAACTTTAAAATCCACAGAAAGTTTTCCACAAAAAAAAATATTTGTTACGTTTGCATTTATGAAAATCATTCCTCAGTTAAATAAGCGCAAGCGGTGCCACCCTCTGTGAGCGGCTATGTAATTCCAGGGGAGCCAGGTCCCCTGTCCCTCTCACCCCCTCCATCTTGGATTTACGCCCATGCCATCTAATGCAGATGAATGTTGGATGGATCCTTAGCATAGGTAACGGTAGATTCCTCCCCAAACAACCCTTTTATGTCAACGAGACTAAGCCAAACATAACAAAAAAGAATCTAATAGCTCTTCAAGTCCTTCGAGAACTCTTTTCGATACATAAAACATATCTAGCATGCATTAAAAAATAATTAAATGTTATTATAATAATAAAAATTTAATCATTCGCGCAATTTTCTGGTTTGTGTTGTCAAAGTAATAACTGAGGAACACAACTCAAGCACACCTAAAGATGATTTTAACTGACGTAAATTCTGCACTGCAATTTGGAACTGCCAAAACATTCTAGGCACAATAAAGGGGGGGGGATGTTTAGTAATAGTGGGTTTAGGTAAATGAAAAAATTCTTGTCTGTATTTTTTTCTTTTTAACGAAGCTTTAATTATCCATGAATTCAATCTTAGCACATGAAATTGAGGCAGAGGTGCTTGTTACAAGGTTTTATCAGTAGGAGCCAATCTCGCATACATCTCGCTTATTGCGTTCTTGTATTTCTCACTGTAATGATAATAATGTGCTTGTGCGTTTGGATGCATGCTCGTTAATATTTTTTGTACTTTTACTAAAGGAAATCCTTTGAATATAGTTATCAAATGTTTATTGCGTATTTTTAATTAGTTTTTATTTTTTCTTTTTTTTTATGTTATCTGTATTTGTTTTGTAAAGTTTTTATCTGGAAACTGGAAATCTGCATCTGCCCTACACATTTGGTTTGTGCGTTGTTTTCCTTTTATAATTGTATTTGATTTCATATCGAATTTTGTATAGTGCCCGACTTTTCTGAAATAAGTATATTGGCCACCACTGAATAAATAAATAAAATTTTATTGTAATAATTTGTGAATTTTCTCATCATACAGCTACAAACCCCATAAAATTTAAATAGGTATTCCAAATTTACAATAATTTTAATCCAACAACTATATCTTGGTCAGACTAACAGTTTCACATATTCCACAAGAACTGATGTTAACGATATTCCACTGGCATGTTTGGAGATATACTAGAATATATTTTCTTGAAGACTATGTATTTTTAAAGCTACTAAATATTTTTTGGAGCGTGTGTAAGCAACTGTCTATTATTTTTAACATGAATTGAGTTTCCGCTTGGAAATCAAACAAAAGACCAGCTTGTACACGAGGGTGAACAAACATAATAAATTTCCCAGTTGTATACAGCCATTACGAAAATATAATATAACAAATGGAATGGTTAAGTGAGGGAGAAGCACATAACTTACGGTTTGATTCCCCAAAAAAAGCATTCAATTTAAAAATAATTATTGGGAATGTTGTAATCAGCGTAGGAAGTTCTCCGAATACCGAGCTGGTGTTTAATAATAATGCCCGAGAGCTTCTAACATCTTTAATAGGTACTCTAGCTTATTTTCGGTTTCTTAAGTCCTGCTGTGAATTTGGACGGTAACTTACACAATTCAATCTAAATTAAAATACACGTTGAAAAAAATAAAAAGGTTTTCTCTACAGACTCTCATTACGATCTGCGAATAATTTTCAAAGAAATTAAACCATTATTCATCAATAAAATCGGGGAGTCTTCCTAAAAAATAAAGTAATCCTCTGACAGAAAGTCTATTCAAGATGAGGAGAGATTCCAATTTTCATAGAAATCAGATATATTACAACAGAGAATACTTTATTAAATAAAACGCTTTACAATTAAAGTCAAATACAGCAAAAAAATTTGCTTTGTCTTGTCACTTAGGCCGGTGTTACACTATGCGGTTGAACCGGAGCAGTTGCAAATTTATACTTGATGACATCATCGAGATAAATTTTTTACATGTTCGAATTTGATCAATGTATTTGAAGCATTCCTCAGAGCTGCATTATGCACTATAAGAAAAGCAGTCCAAGAACATTCAGCCAAAAAACGGGAGAGACGCGTATGGTTTAACGCCAGCCTTATTTTACTACCAAACAAAAATAATTATCCTTTCAAAAGCGTGTTGAACTCGTGCCCCAAATATTTCGCACCTTAATTTTTTTCCCTCGTAATTTGTAATTTCTGACGGAAGTATGCATGGTAAGCATCGTTAGTGTTAAAGTCTGGAGTCTTATTACGAAACTTTGAACATTAGTTAGATTTGTCGGGGAAAAAAACTCCATCAATGAATAGTTTTAAAGCAGTTTCAGTGGTTTCACCGGTACAATTCACAATTTAAAGCACATTGGTCGTGATTTATATACGCTTAACTGAAGATTTTCAGTTAATTATGTAAAACTATTTAAAAAATATTGTGAACAAATAATTTATTGCGTATTTTCACTTTACCTTAAAAACCAAAATAGGTTCTGTCTATAATGTCCTGAACAATGATACCAAAAAAGTAAAGTAGTCGTTCTTAAGAAATAATTTCACAAAATGTAAAATAGAAGTAATTTTTGATCAAAGCAATACCTTATGTGATAAAATTTAAATTTTTTCCCGTTGCGTAATATAGACACACAAAAAAGCCATAAAGAGCTACTTCAATAGAATTTTGCTGTTCATAAATCACAAAAAACCAAACGTATGTGTGTGTATATATATATATATATATATATATATATATATATACAGAGATTCAATTATGGCAGCACTATGGTTACACATTTCCGTTCCATGAACGAAATCACTCCTACCAAATGCGGTTTACCAAGAGCTAAGATGTTTACACATAAAAAATATATCCTAAAATACTTTCTAATTTATATTATTTTGCTTGAACAGTTTAAGTTAGATATGGACAATTTTAACTGTTATAACTTTAGTAGCAGTTGCTTGAAACAACCAGTTTCTTCTTATCCTGCGATTACAAGCTGGAACCGATTGTTAAGCATGGAAGCGAAGCAAAGTAACAAAAAACATGGCTGCGTGTACTTTTGTACGCGCGTTAGAAGTTAGCCTATAATTACTTTGGATAATAAAAAATTAACTTTAATTATATATGCAAATAATTAATATAAAGTAATAAAAGAATTTGAGCGATATTATAAATACGGTTGATAAATTATAAAAACATTCAAAATAATTTTTTTTAATAAATACTCAGTGTGTAATCAATATTTATATAACACGTGAATAAAATTAATTTAATATAGCAAAATAATTGAGATAAATTTTAATAATAACGCAAATAAATAATATGCTGAATGTTTATTCCAATATATTAATTATAGTATTTAAAAAAACTATGTTATTTCTAATGCAAATAAATTATACATATGGGAACACAACCAGTCAGAGACGTATCTGTGTTTGTGAAGCGGGATGATAAGTGCGACGCTCGCTGGTGCTTCTAGCGCGGTATCTCCTCTGGGCGCAAAGCTCTGGACTGGCGCGCAGTCTTCTCCTCGTGCATAGACCAACTATGAAATTTGAGCTGTAACCACAACATTGTGTGGCAGAGAAATGAAGATAAAGTTTCAGTGAAAGGCCCTTGGGTACTTTTAGGAATCTACCAGGCGTTTCGTGACCATAAATTGTTCTTAAGACACGCGTTTCAATAATTCTACTGTCCTAAAAAAATTAGCCAGTTTAAAAATGAAATACGGAAACATAAAAATCCATTCGCCCTAGGCGCAATCCTTAAATGCTTTTCGTAACAGACACCACTGTGTCGTGTTGAGCAGTTTTGAAATCACGGGGTTTTTCCTGAAGCACTGCACGCCCTGTGTGTACACGGGTAGGCGGGGCCTTGAGGTACAAACCCCACATCCGCTGGCAGTGTTTCCGAGGAATCATGGGAAATTTAAATCAGGACAGCCGGTCCAGTATTGGAACCCGGGACCTTTGAGTGCAGTGTCTTGCCTCTGGGTCAACTCTCTCCACGCAACATGATTGACTGAGTAGGTGGATTTCCAAACTGCCCTATTCCACAATCTAAAAAAAACATAATGAGTTTGCAGTAGATTTAAATTCAGACGCCATTTCTTCACCTGTTACTGTCCATGATATTGGTTTTCCCTTACTTGATAAACATCAAAATATGAGTTTTTTCTTCACAGCTGCCATCATCCTAGCAGACTGTTGCAATAAACTGACCATATCAACAACATTAAAATAGTTTCAAAAACTTCCCTTTTCCTTCGTATCTGTAAGTCTAAACAGGAAGATGTGTTTTCAAAACTATCCATGTCCTATAAATTGCAATTTCTCACAATAGTTAACGAAAAAAGTGTACTTTGCCAATACTGTAGTAATAAATCATTGGGTTATATTTATCTTTAATTGTTTTTGCTTAAAACTAAATTTTAACAAATAAATTACACATTTTTATCAAAACTGTTCCTATCCAGACTAATTTATGATTTTAAACCAGAATCATATGTCAGATACTTTGCAAAAATTGGATTTTCAATGATAACTAAAAGTAACAACACCACATTAACAAATTCATGGATAATATTACGTATTTCCAAACTTATAATTTTTTACATTTCTTCAAACTACCAAACACAGTGGATAGGACAGTTTTGGAAATTACCTACTAAATTATTTACGGTAACATATGGAAGCGACAACGAAGTTCGGCCGATACACTGGTTCTGATCTGGTTTTATGAAACTGCTTTAAACAGTCTCGCTTATCTCCTTTATATATATATATGTATGTGTGTGTGTGTGTGTATATTTATTTATATATATATATATATATATATAGCTCTACCGTGCTTGTTATTCCAATCTCCCCAGAGTGTGCTGTTTTACTGGAAAGTTCCTATGAAGCGTGCTCCCACTGGAATGTTTTAACCTAATGTGTTATGAAGAGAGCCCGTCAAATGATGACGTGAAAATACATAACCTTTTCACTCACGGGCGTCTCTATGCGTTACTCCATAAAATTAGTTCGGCGCTGAAGCTGAATGGTGAAATGTATTTTTTTTTTTTTCAATATCACTGCAGCAATTTCTCTTCACTGTGGCACTTTTTCTGTAGCATGAAAATGTCATATCTCGCAAAGACCCGCAAATTTAATTATCAAACACTAAATTTAAATATTTCTTCTCCGCCGTTTGCCTGCCTAAAACTGTTCGACTAATATGAGTCAAAAGACAACTTAAATAATATTGCTGGCTTTTTTTACATAGTTACATACTACACAGTACACCAATAAACTCATACCTGTTAGTTTAAATAATTTTAACTCAAATATAAAAATAGTATTATTTAACCAAAACCATAAATATTATGTATCACATACCATTTATAATATTTACAGTAATTATATTTCCATTCTTTAAGTGAAAGTATGCTTTGGTTTATTATATTATATAGTCTCAATGGCTGTATAGTAAATATGCAAAAATAATTTTCTTGGCATTATATTTGAGCAATTATTCGAATTTGTTGCAGTTGGGTATCTTATATTTCATATCACTGTGGATACTGAAACTTTTTTCTACCCTACGTGGCCGAAAACGACCGTACAGGCCCTATGATAACCCTTTTGAATAAAACCAAAATCCATCCAGTCAAATACAGCTACGACAGCTATCGTTAGCCGCGACACTCATTTCTAAGTGTTGTGGTTGTGCGCCACCCTGTAACACGCCGCCACGTATCTTCAAACGGCGCCCAAGGGAGGCACTTGTAGTGCACTTGCACTTCCGTACAAACGAGATGCACTCTTGCACTTACTAAGTCTACATTTGGATGTATCGAAACTTGCTAACATGAAAATTCCCACGACACCACAAAACGTTCGCGCCGGAAGAAGACGTAACACAATAATGCACCGAGTGCACGGATTTTGTAACGGAACTCTAGTCGTACTCACGCATTTTTTTTATGTGTAACATCTTAACTCTTGGTGATTGTCTTTTGGTGTGAGTAGTTTTGTTAATGCAACGGAAGTCGCATGGTACTTAAATAAGTAACTACTGTACTGCCATCTGTGGTGGATGGCGCTAACCAATGTTCACAAATCTAACGGTAAACTTTATAGTACTAACTGTTTGATGGATTTTAATAGGATTGGCAGTAATTTAATTTTATAAAAACTGTCGAAAATCAGGTCAAAAACCGGGGTTTAGTATTTTCTCAAGTTTTTTGTCGCTTTAATAGGCGTTCTTTATTAATTATGTAGTAAAAAATTTATGTTTGCAAATGGGATGATACGTTATTCGACGTAGCTGCTCCGGCAGAGACTTCTACCGGCGGGTGCAGAAACTACGTTCGATTCACGTAAAAAAAATGTAGTTGAAAACATTTTTCGTACATTTAGCACACTAGGCATTATTTTGAATAATTCTACATTGTATTTCGTGTTATGAATTTCGTATTATACATAATTGTATTTGCAACATGGGAACAAATGAATTTTTTCGTTAGCGAGGTTAGTGATGTTGTACATCTCTGTCAAGTTCTGAAAGACTCACTCGAATTTTTTTTTCTTTCTGAATTCTTCATTAATTAAAACTATGATGTAATTAACTCAGTGAAAAATCTCCTAGCATGAACTTAAGAAATAAAAATTAAGTATCCTTCAGATTTATGGGAGACATAAAGGAGTACTATAGGAGGAATATCCCTTCGCTTCCGTTGGTATTCTAGCACAGCGTATATCTAGGAGGGCCAAACCCGTTCCCTTTAATATGCAAATTTCCTATAAGGTGCTCAGATATTTTCTTTTAGTTTCATGTAAGCGAGGTATGGATGCACCTAAGAAAATAATTAAGAGCGCAGTAAAAAATTCTTAAAAGTTAACAATATTCCCATTTTACGCCGTATTGAGAAATGCGCTTCAAAAACTCGAAAAATAAGCTTTAAAGCATAAAGACGATAGTTACATGATTGAGCTAATAATGATTACAACATTTAACCTCCGGGAAATGAGACACACAGTTTACAAAGTGATGATTTAATTAGGTTATATTGGCTGTATTAAAGTATATAGTTTTTAATTGTAATAAGTTTAGAAAATTATATATGTGGTCTAACTTAACTAACCTATCACTTATTATTGCGCTGATCCCCTAGCACCCACAACTCCACACACCTACTTGTAAGCTTATACTTCGCTCAGTCCCTGCATAAATAACTTGCGTCTTGTTTTTTTGATGCACAAACGTTTTTGCCAAAAAGTAAATTAAAGAAACAGATTAAATTAACATGCCTATGTAGGCAAACAAATATTTACTGCAATTCATAAATTCCAAATAATAATAATAATAATAACGGCAGCAATGATGCATCGCAGGAGCAAGACAAAACTTCTAATGACCTTTAAACCTACTAGGCTATAATTGCAAAACATTATGCTCAAATATTTGACTACAATCAACTGGGTGCATAAATAATTTACAATACACATTAGCGTCGCTAGAAAGAAACCCCAAAATTTAAATCGGTTTTGTCTTCCCTTGCGCTCAAAAATGAAATAGGCTATACATTTGGCATAAAACTAATAAAATACCTGATGTACTGGATTAAAATATGGCAACATACTTTAAACCTACATAATTTATAAAGCACGCAATTTAAAATTTTAAAAATGTGCCATTAAAATTCCGGCTAAATAACCAGTATAACGGGGGCGCGGAAGACTGCCATACTGGAAAACTACCATAATGTCAGTATTCCGCCTGGCCTCTTGGAAGGCGAAAAAGTACCATAACTAAAAACTGCCATATTTTCTTATACACTCCATGAAATGAGTGCAGGAGCATTGCTCTCGAAGTTTTGTATAGAATACTCGGTAGGTATCGCTGTCAACCCTCTAGTTGTTTCTCAGGTTAACTTTAAAACCTATAGATAACGCTTCTGACTGTCATAGTTGCAATCACAAATCACCGCTTAGATCGCGCACTAGTAGAAACAAATGTTTCCAAAAATGTGTGATAGGGAGCAGCACTGTATTCTTATTACGACGAATTTAAAACAAAAATTAGTTTTCCATCATGGCACTTTTCCTCCTGTTTTGACGGAGGCGACGGAAAGGTACCATAATGGAAAAATGCCATAACATAAAAAGAAAGAAAGAAAGGGAATTCTGCCAAAATTTCTTATACATTCTACGAAATGCCTTACTCATAGAATTAACATTTTTCCACATTGGAATAATTAAAATAATTGTAGATCATTATTTAATTAGTGCAAATCAAACCCAAATATTCAAGGGTTTTCATAGTAATGATTTCATTATTAGGGTGATTGAACACAAAATAAATCAGGTATTAAGGTTTCTAATATCCATATGAAATTATTTAAAGTCTACAAAATGTATTTTTAAGATACTGAAATGCGAGGAAAATATTTTTGTGCAGTAGGTATAGAAGGCACAGGTCAAGCAGCACGGGCGCTCTAGTGGAGACATGCTCGTACATCCAATGTTGGTGGGCTTTGTACAGGCTTGAAGTCTTTCAAAAATAAACTCTGCTAAAATTTAAGTATTTTTCATATTAGGAAATAAAAAAATATTACTATTCGTAGCATATTATTCTGCTTCATTAAAACTGTCAGATGAAATTGAAATTCAGTTTATTGTGCCTTACAGCACCTAAAAACGAATTATGGCACATAAAATAACATTAAAAAACACATTAAATCAAGACATACACTGATACATATCAATAACTTTGCGACAAAACACGAAACAACACACCACACAGATAGATAAAGATTGATAAAGTTCATGTTAACTAATTAGTTACTTTGGTTTTCACAGAAACTAAAATGGTGTATAAAAACTAAATATGTCGAATACAAAAGTTTAAAATAACGTTTTTCTTCAGTTTTTTTTACCAATGAATGTTTCTAGATTATTCAAAAAGAGATATAAATTTTTACACATTATATAGTTACTAATGGTTTTAAAAGTGTCACTAAATTTGTAATTGCAAGTTGGAATTCTTAATCCAAACCGAGATATAATGTCTGAACCAAAAAAATAGTAATAAAATGTATATAATAAAAAGTGCATCCCTGATTGAACGTCTAATAAATAGAAAATTCAAATAGTTTATATCGGAATGTAGCATATTCGAAATAATTTAAATGCCTGAAATTTTAAATTTTAATTTAAGAACTTTTTTCTGCATACTTTCAATTCTATTCTAATTAAAATTAGTTGATGCAGAGAAATTTATACATTTAATAAGACCTAAAGATCTTCATGTATTGCTAATAGTATTACCTACATGTTAATGAAAAAAAATCTTGGCATCCAATATAACTCGAAGGTCTTTAAAGAGGACACCACGTTTAATGTAATTACTTACTATGTGATAATTCTGATTAATTGAATTAGTTTTTTCACTAAAGGTTATACAATAATGCTATCGTATTTCAGAGACGTTTGTTAACTTGAAAATCAGATCCGGACAGCTGAAATATCTTGCTGAATAGTTTCACAAACATATTTCCCAATTATATATTTTTTCATCAGCATCTTTTCTTGATCATTTCTGATTAAAGTTAGAATATCATTTATTAAATATTAAAAAGTAGTTGAGGCAAACTACTACTTTGCGGAACACCTAATACCATGAAATTGCATTTGAAAATTTGACTGAAAAGCGTCTCTTGGTAAGATAATTAAAACATATATATACCACACATTGCTTGACAAGGCCTAAAATTGATATTTTTTAATCATAAGATTGTGTTGGAAAGTATCAAAGGTTTTGCTCATGTTGAAATAAATAGAATATTTTATTTATGTTTGGATATTATACTGGTACATATATTATATATATAAACTACGTGTGTGTATTAAAGACGATCTTCCTGATTGAAAACCATGTGGTTTTCCAGAAATAATATCTTTAGGAATAAAATTCATGTGCTTATAAAAATTTTTCGTCGAAAACTTCTAAAATGCTAAATAACAAATGTATTTGTCAATAGTTTTTGACTAAAATTTAGCTGTCAATAATACTTCAATAAAATATATATCGATAAATGGTTGAACACACAACGTCCATATACAACCACTCACTGACTGATAAACACTTAATTTACATATTTTACGTACAAAAGAAATAAAAATTTTAATGTTTTAAATGTTTGTTTGAGCTTTATTTATAACATGTTGGAATTATAATGCTACAGTTACTAAAAACTTTATACTTTAGTTTATGTGTTCATTCAGCATAGTTTTTTTTTTAACTATGGAAATTATATTGGATATCGAATATTCATCAATTTGGCTTTCTTTTGTTTTACCGTGCTTAATACTATTCAAAAAAACTGTTTGCAAATAACTTTAAATATTGGAGGTACTGGGACAACACAAAGCATAAATGGTAACATTATTTTGGAGTGATACAGTTATTTTCATATAAATGTACAAACTAAAAAATATGTAAGTTTACATGAATATTTCTGTTCCATTTACAAAGAAAATATACGGTGCACAACGGCAAACAGAATAACTCAACGATGAAACTTAACAGATAAAAATTGAAAAAACAACGGCTATACAGAGACGCACAGGTAAACCCAGTGATGTGAATAAACAGTGACGACAGCACAGACGAACACCGTAAAAAACAGTTGAGCGAAAAAACAGATATTTTGAAAACCACAACGATGATAGCGCAGACTAACACAGTATATGATTTCTAAGAGAACAGCAGTTGCGACGTTTTGGGAAAAAACATATATTCCCTTCTTAAGGCACAAACCGACTGAGGTTTGTCATGACATTGCGTATGTCCGAAACTACATCTTGAATGAATTTACCTATTATTTAAAATGTTGTTTGTATCTGTATTATGTTGCTTTAATATTTGCCTAATTGTATAGGCTTCGGCCTGAGATGAACTTAAGAGTCTTTCCTACCTAGACCTCCCAAATAGGTACACTTAGTTTTAACCCTTTCAGTCACACTTTGTCTAATCCTATGATATACTTAATTTAAACTTTTTTCTAATTTTAATTAAACTTTTATTTGTGTGGTAATAATCTTATACTGCAAATATTATATTAATGTATTATTATTTTATAATAGTTAATAAAAATTTCAATAAATGTGTTCAATTCATAGCCTTAAAATACGATGTGCACTGGAATGTGGGTACACCTTAACCCACAAATTCAAAGTTTCATAAACTCCGTGTAACATCGAGACACAAATTGTCCACTTCAGGGAACGAATGGACTGAAAGGGTTAATTTAGGTAAGAAAAAAAATTCTGTTCAGTGTAGCTCATGACTCAGACATGATAGCGCGGTGATTCGTGTGTTTGTGTATAGAGTGCCAACAACACTTGGCAGTACAGATTGTACGTTCACAAAAAAAAAAAAATATTAATGTAATGTTATGCCTTCGATATCTCGTATCACAAGCCATTGTTAAATAAAATTTTCGTCGAATACTAATTGAAATGAATAGTGAGCTAACATTTAGTGTCTTTTTTGAATTAAAATGTTAAGTACGTAGTCAATGTCTCGATTTTATTGTTTTTATTTTAAACCATTACAATAAAAGCGACTCGCTGACACAGACGTTTCACGCGAAACCAACGGCCGCGAGTCCCGATACAGCCCCACCGATTTTTTCTGCTGATTCCTGAAATAATTCTAGAAAATTGGTAGGATGCTTCCTTACTGTAGTTCATGGCTAATTTCTTCCACATTGTCGCTCTACTGTGGCGTTGTGTTTGGCCGTCTGCATTGACCTCGCTATTAATCTGTTCACGGACAAGCAAGCATTTCAGAATAAGAAGAAATGAAACGTAAAAATTATTTCAAGGCTTTCATAAATTAATATTATGAAATATTATCACTTACCAAGGTCATTTGAGTATTTCTAAATGATTTCGTAGTCATTGACGCAGTTAAAATATAGGCCTACTTTTACAACTACTTAATCAATAAAACGTAAACAGCAAACGTGAATCGTTCTCAAGTAAAGTATAACAAATATTCCGTATTCACAGTACTCAGGTTGGAAATGTTGTGATTGTTGTTATCTATTCTGAATGGCAATTGTTTTTCTTTAGATCTATATGTTAAAATTTCTTCTAGTGGTTTTCTCAGCACATGGGTAAAAACATAATGCTGAAATCACAATATCCTGTAACAGCCCCGACACGACAGAAACAACACCACAGTTATTAAGAAGTAAGGTCGTAGTGAAGTCAGCCTACGAAAATTGAACCCCAACAGCCCATCAGAAACAAAATGTGGGTATTAATGATGCAGTAACGTAAACATATTTTTCTATGAACTCAGTCAGGCTTAAGTTTATTTTATCTTTCTTTTGATAGACATGACGTAAAATAAAATCAATTGAATTGCCATCTCAGTACTATAGATGGCTATACACACGATGGTGAAAACCTGTCGTGGCATTTTAAACATATTATATAAATCATGCAATATTTTATTTACTTAACCGTCGGTTGTCAGGGAATTGTGATTGGCGGTCACTTGATAGCATTTCATTTCAACTAGTGACCTGGAGTTAACACATGAATTAGAATCACAAGACTTTGTACGCTGCTTGTTTCTATAAATTCTTTCTACGATAACAGATTTAATTTACTCATGTCGTTCGAGTATTGGTACTGTATGGTTGCGTTTTAACTTAGGGTAGTTTTCCATTATGGCACTGTTCCGTCGCCCCCAGGTGGAATTCTGTTATTATGGTAGTTTTCCAGTATGGTAATTTTCCGTCGCCCCCCGTCAAAACAGGAGTAATAGTGCCATAATGTAAAACTATCATATTTATTTAAAGTTCATGTTTATAAGTATACAGTGCCGCTTCCTATAACCTATTTTAGGAAATACTTTTTTTCTACTAGTGCGCGATCTGCTGAGTTGATTTATGACGAACTACAGAAAATCACTGCCAGAAGTTCTATCTGTAGCCTTTTAAGCTAACCTAAGAAACAGCTAGGGTGTTAACAGCGCTACCTAGCGACATATTTTATACGCTACTTCGAGAACAAAGCATTTGTACGCATTCCATGGAAGGTATAAATAAATATGGCAGAATTCCGTTTCGTTATAGCAGTTTTCCGTTATGGTAGTTTTCCACCTTTTTCGAAGAGGCCAGGCGGAATTCAATTATTATGGTAGTTTTCCATTATGGCAGTATTCCGGCGCCCCAGTTTAATGTGTCGTTTTGCACTTCACTCGCAATAGTTAAGTACGGGAACGGCGATTAAACAGCTCCGGGGCATTCAAGGAGCTGAGTGTCCGTTGAAAAACAGTTACTTGGTTTACGAAGTCTTCTGCTCTCTGGTTTCGTAAAGACCCTTATTGCAACGGCCACACACCTTAGGCCCCTAAACAGCGGTCGAGTTGATCTCCTGGCAAACCACCCATAAAGGGCAAAGAGTGGCTGCGAATTTTCGTGACGGGCGTCGACAGCAAGCACGTGACAACTTGTTGCACAGCCCATTCTTGCATTAAACACACACGCCCTGTTTTAAGATTTACATTATTTCTCTCGCGTAAAAGTTTCACACACGAAATACCAGCCAGTATGTAGGCCGCATTCAAACGGCACACACCGCGTGAGCGATCTGGTGTTCATGCCGACCGGGGAACGACTCACTGAAAACTCTGTTGTCCTCCCATCTCCGCTAGTTGCATTTCCCCTCGTCTATACAATACACGAGCTGTGGCGGGACGGTAACAAATTAAAGTTCAAAACTCTTATTTTTTAGTCTAAAATCTTTGCAATAGAAAATATGAACACTTAAAAATAAATACCAAAAAAAAATATAAACTATTAACACTTTTATTTTAGGGCAAGCATAACCTTTAAAGTTCGTGAGTTTTCAAGAACATTCTCGCCGTCCATGGTTGTTAAAGTTAGCATAAAAAAATTACAAAACTAAAATTATAAAATTATTATTATAGAATTAAAGAAAACTAAAAAGAAATATAGGAAATTAATTTAAAAACATTTTACAAAAGCGTTAGAAAGTTACCACAGTAACAAAGTGGAAATAAATTTTGAAAAAACTAACAGAATAATTCAAAAGCGGCAACATTAGAGACACAAAAGCGACAGCAACGTCTCATACTAAAAATACAATGCAAGAATATAAAGTTCACTGGCCTATTTCGAACGATTATTGATTATTCTCATCAGATGTGATGAATGCAAAGTTAACTCTCTTCGTAATTTCAGTATGCTTCACGTCCCTCACTAGAGCTATTGCACTTTATCCCTTCAATAAAAAGGAAAGGTATTAAGTACTTTAGAGTGGTCGTTTATTTTTATCCTTCCTTCGACCTGAATAGAGTACACTTAATTACCTCCTTGCGAGCCTTGCGAGAGAGAGCTTAACCTTTCACGTTGTTCCTTATTTCTCCCTCCTCTTCCATTTAATTCTTGTTTCCGTTTTTATTATTGCTCTTTCCTGATGTCTGGGGTTAGTAACATTTCAGGTTTGTGGCATCGCCTTTCTTTTCACAGAGCGTACTTCTAGTAAAAGCTTGAAGGGAGCTTTCCTGTCGACAATTGGATTTTCCGAGTGCCTGAATCCAAGTTTTCAAGTTTCGTACACACAATTCGAAATCCGTTTGATCCTAAGCTATCAGTGGTTGCAAATTACATTTCCTTCAGAAACCGCAAGATGCCATTGGATCAGAGGTTTTAGATGGAAACGTTACTTACGTCGTAGCTGTCCTTTTTCCATTACACGTTTGTGTATGCTATTACAGTGTTATGACAAAAAAAGACATTGATTACTTTAACATTGGTTACATGTGTAATTACACTTAAACATTAATTGTGTATAATTTAAGACTTTATTTTTAGAAATAAAAAATTACAATTCTTGTATTACAGTTACATTTTCTATGATCATTTGTTTAAAATTACACAAAATGTATTTATTTTTTTTTTAAACCACGCAACAAAATGTAAAATTACTACACCTTTGTGTATGAAATATATATTTTTACAGTGTACTTGTATATTACGTGAACCAATTATTAAAAGGCACATTTTTCTATCACCTATTATACTCTTCAAATAAAACTTTAAAATTAATAATCTCACTTACATGTATTCATACGTGGAACATAAATCACCCAACTTATTTTATTTTTATTCGTGACTAACGTAACATAAAACTACACCGTAAAAAATTAATTGTTTATTCAAAGGTATAGTAATTAAACATTTTGTCGAGTGCTTTTTTGAAAAGAGTAAATTCTGTGTAATTTTAAACAAATGATTATTTAAAATCGAACTCTAGTACACAAATGTATACATATTATTTCAGGAACTAACGTTTTGAATCACACGTTTTATTGAAAATGTGTAATTACCCATGTAACCAATGTTAAAGTAATTAATGTCTATTTTTATCATCACACTGAAATTGCATTCAAAAAAATCATTGAAAAAGTGGACAACATTTGTCAGAGTAGCTGCACAACGACACGGTAACTACAAAAATTCATTTTGAAACAAAAAAACATTTAATTTACATTAAGTTATTAATTATGTAGCGTAAGTTCAATAAGTATTTTGTAAAGTACATTACCATTACTTTATAATTATAGTTATTATGCGTGATGGTCTTGTGGTCAATATGTCGTCGGTACGGTACTCCGTTAGTTTAATTTCCAGGAGTGTTTTCTTTATTATTAAATATTATGAGTATATATATTACTCTAACCTAGCCTACGAATTTATCAAAACAGCCTTAAACTACAATAAAATTTAATATGTCATGAAGTAATAAAAATTTACTAAACAATACAGTAATTTTAACTGGTATTTGTGAATTTATACTTGCGTGCGCATAAATTTATAAACTACAGATTAATGATACACCAACAGCCAAGCAATATTTAAAAAATAATTGAAATAGTTTTTTTTACATTTTTCATAGCACTTTCATACGCAAAAGAAAAAAGCACACAAACACTAGTTGGTATTAAACTATAAAAACATAAGCGGAAACTCTTCTGCAACATATATATTGTACAAGGTTACACAATGTGTTATTACAGTACATCAAATTAAGTAGACATGAATTTCGGGAGTAACGTGGTAACCTGCATTAGATCTCAAACTGTAAATATTTAAGAACCAAATTCTTTGCAAACGGCACTTTTAAAATATAAAATATTTGTATTTACTATTTACGTGAACCTATTTAAAGTTTAAAAATTTGAAATATTTTATATATCAGAGTAGTATAGTTTGGTTCCTCCGGAAACAGGCGCCAGGCGGTGGATTGAGATTGTCGGTCCGCCATATTGGATTGTGACGTCACGGCGGCCATCTTGGATGGTTGTGACCTTGACCTTTGACCTTGACCTTGAATTTGATACTTAAAAATCGCCAAAATCCGCCAAAATTGGGCAAAATTTGCCCAAAATTTCTCAAAAATCACCAAAATTTCCATTTCTGTGGAAAAAAAGTTCCGCCAAAAAATCTCTAAAAATTCCATAAATTAAAAATTTCTCTTTTCGAGGGAAAAATTCCCCGTTTCGAGGGAAAAATTCCCGTTTTTAGTCCTTAAAAATCCCAGCTGCTGAAAATTCCTAAAACTGGCTTAAGCATCCTTAACTCAAGCCTCAGTTAAGACATTTCTAGGAATAAGGATACCATGACCGCCATCTTGGATTATGTCGTCACCGTTGCAATTTTCGTTACGGTCGCCATCTTTAACTTTTTTATTTATTATCCGATTTAAAAAAAAATTAAAATTTATTAAAAAAAATTCAAATAATAAAAATTTAATAAAAATATTTAAAAAGCATACTTTTTCGACACGGATCTCGGAGTCCTCGGTTCGAACCCGACGAGTGCAAAAAAATAAAAATGACGACCAATCCTTCCCTCGTGGTGGGTGCTGGTAGACTGACTCCCACCACTTTTCATCATCATCTAGTATGACGTCATGGCCGCCATATTGTCTTCGAAGCTGGAAGCCATCATCATTGTATCGTCGGCTAGAGTGCGCCGATGACATGTTAGTTTAATTCGTATCCGCTAGAGTGCAGTAATCATTTATTACTGTGACACCCGCCATCTTGTCATTTGGCCGCCATCTTGAAAATCCGTAATTATTTAGCTAGAAATTCGGGAAAAGTTCCAAAATTCATTAAATAAATCACTCATTAATTTACATATTGATTCGATCGATTCCCGTCCTCGGTTCGATACCCGATCGTTGCAATAATGTTTAATCTTATGTAAAAAAATAATTTAAATAAACCATGTTCAACATTCGTAAAGAGACTCTAAATCCTCTACGACCACCATCCTATCAGACATCAAGACCACCATATTGGAAATGTGTAATTTTAATGCTAGAGATTCGGGAAAAAGTTCAGAAATCATTAAATAAATTTCCGATCAATATACTGATTAATTAGATCGACTAAGGTCCTTGGTACGATCTAGGATGATGCAAAAAAAATTAAATATAACATCAATTTAACATAATAGTAACAGGTTCGAGGAATTAAACACCGCAAGTTCTTTTACAAACATAATATTTATTACATAATTTCTATTCTATTACAGGATCACTTACGAAAGCCAGCAATCTTATAATCATTTAGTTCCGCAGCGGTGTGAAATGACTAATTCTTAGCTCCAATCGGTTTATACTAGACAGAGTCCAGCCAGAACCTTTACAGACATAGTCCACCTCTTCTTGACAGAGTTTCTGGATACCGTTTTTAACAGTTTGCTTCACATCGTTAGAACTGTAAATTACTGCAGCCGATGTCTTGAATGCACACTTCTTCACTTTGTCATCGAACGGATATGGCTTTCCATATATACAGTCCAACCACAAGTTATATTTCAAAGGTCCGTTTGTTGCTACATCATCAGTAAGCTGATTGATTATCTTCTGTCTGATATCGTCAAGAAAATTACAAATGTCCTTCGACTCACCGAACGTATTTAGATAATAGTAGTCTTTCAACGTTCCACGAAATGCAGAGTGCGCCAAGTAGAAGCCATTATCGTTCACTTGTAATGCTCCAAACACAGTCTTAGGTTTAGTTCCATGTTCAGACGTCATAACAATCGGTTGCTGGGCATCTGTTTTTTTGGTTGTACGCCTTCGTGTCTCCAATCTAAAGCGAGGAGTCGAAATGTCGGCAGGTAGTTCAGCAGTAGGAGCACAGACTCCACCTTTACATTTTTTCGCATGATGTCGCAAACTGTCAATTCGAGTAAACCATTTAAGGCACTCATCACATCGAAACTTCATGCGAGAAGGATTCTTCGCGCATTTGCTCCACTCATGTCTTCGTGCATCATGGGAAAATGCGAACGACGTATCACAGTAGCTGCAAGGATACCGTGGTGATGAAGACGATCCTTTCAGACCCGATCCAGATACAGGCGTTGCAACAGTAGTACCATTTCCAGGCATTCTCTTATGCACATCGATGCATCGTTGTTGCGACGAAACCTTTACTTTCTGCCGCACAGCAGGACCTTTGCATGCCTTCATGTGCGTTTTCATATTATCTTTTCTGGCAAACTGCTTATAACATTTCTCACAAACAAACATTTTACGATATAGGTTCTTGACACATTCGCTCCTCTCGTGTCGCCGAGCATTGCTGTTGTTTGAGAAAATCTTGTCGCAGTAACAGCACCGATGTTCGCTAGTTGTCAAATCAGCATCCATTGAAGTCTCCATCGAGGTCGTATCGTCGATCGTCGTGGTTTCCTGCACATCCAGCTCAGTATTCATTAAGCTATCTTCTGCTGGTGGTATCACATCTGTTGAAATCTCCTCCAATGTTGAGGTCGTCGTCGTTGCCAACGAGATCTGCTCCACCATTGTCGTCGCTGACGTCAAGGTTCCCGTAGACGATGGTACAACGTCCATCGAGTTCGGCGTTAAAGTCGGTAAAGATGCCATCGAGTTCTCAAGAACAGGTAATTACGCGACTTATGCACCAGATGAAATAATCTAGGTGATCCTTACACCGTCGTCGACAGTAACAAACTGAGCGACCTGCTGTCTAGGACTCGCTTATATACATGCACCGGATGGAATAATACGCTAGTCAAATCAAGAATCATTTACAATAATACTAGAGTCAAAAATACATTAAAAATAGAAGGACCATCAACGAAAAGGCAGCACATTTGGAAGCACCGACAACGAAAAGGCAGCACCGACAACGAAAAGGCAGCACATTTGGAAGCACCGACAACGAAAAGGAAGCACCATCAACGAAAAGGCAGCACCGACAACGAAAAGGCAGCACATTGGAAGCACCGACAAAGAAAAGGCAGCACCGCCAACGAAAAGGAAGCACATTTGGAAGCACCGACAAAGAAAAGGCAGCACCGCCAACGTAAAGGAAGCACATTTGAAAGCACCGACAACGAAAAGGCAGCACCGCCAAACAAAAGACAGCACATTTGGAAGAACCGACAAAGAAAAGGCAGCACCGCCAACGAAAAGGAAGCACATTTGGAAGCACCGACAAAGAAAAGGCAGCACCGCCAACGAAAAGGAAGCACATTTGGAAGCACCGACAAAGAAAAGGCAGCACCGCCAACGAAAAGGAAGCACATTTGGAAGCACCGACAACTAAAAGGCAGCACCATCGACGAAAAGGAAGCACATTAATTTGTCATTGACTCCAATATTCATTGGCTCCAATATTCATTGGCTCCAATAATCATTGACTCCAATATCCATGAGCTCCAATATCAATTGGCTCGAATTGCTCCAAAAAGTTCCATCAGCCTTTTGGCTCCAACAGTCTTTTGGCTCCGATAGTCATTGGCTCCAATAGTTATTGGCTACAATATTCATTGGCTCCAATAATCATTGACTGCGATATTCATTGGTTCCAATATTCATTGGCTCCAATATTCATTGGCTACAATATTCAATGGCTCCAATATTCATTGAATCCAATATTCATTGGCTCCTTTAGTCATTGACAACTACAGTCTTTAGGTCCCAAAAGTCTTTCGGCTCCAAATATATTAGGCTAGAATTCTTCGAGTCTAAGAGACTATGAGACCACATGGCTACGAGTCTAAAATGATCTAGCTGGTTACGAGTTATACATGGCTTGCGAGGCTACAGAGCTACGAAGTTTCTAGTACACAGGTTTACATGACTTCGAGTATACAGGACTACAAGTCTGCAAGAGTACTTGACTACGAAGGTACTCGTCTACATGACTCCAGTTACCGCATCTGTCTTCGACGGAATTTTCTATTTTGCTCCAACTGCTCCATCAGCATTATGTTATAAGATTACAAGGCCTCTTGCTTACGTAGCTTCAAGTCTACGAGCCTCCAATGCATCATGACTACGAGACTACGAGCCATGAGGTTACGAGTCTATGCGATTGCGAGTCTTCTAGGTTACGTGATCGCGAGGCTATAGGACTACGAAGCTTCCAGAACGCATGGTTACGAGACTGCGAGGCTACAATTCTACGAGGTCCTAAGACATCCTGGCTACGCGACTACGAGCCATGAGGTTACGAGACTACGTGACTACGAATCTTCAAGTTAACGAGACTGCGAGGCTTCAGAGCTACGAAGCCTCTTGTACACAGGTTTACGTGACTGCGAGGATACAGGACTACCAGTCTGCATGAGTACTTGACTACGAAGCTACTCATCTACAAGGCTACAATTACAGCATCTGTTTTCGTCAGAATTTTCTCTTTTGCTCCAACTGCACCACCAGCATTATGTTATAAGATTACAAGGCCGCTTGCTTACGTAGCTTCAAGTCTACGAGGATACTTGGATACGTAACTTCAATTCTACGAGGTCCTAAGACTTCATGACTACGCGACTTCGAGCCATGAGGTTACGAGATTACGTGACTACGAATCTTAATGTTTACGAGACTGCGAGGCTACAGAGCTACGAAGCCTCTAGAAAACGAGTTTACGTGACTGCGTGGATACAGGAATACAAGTCTGCATGAGTTCTTGACTACGAAGCTACTCGTCTACAAGGCTCAAATTGACACATCTGTCTTCGATGGAATTTTCTCTTTTGCTACATCTACACCATCAGCATTATGTTAAAGATTACAAAGCTACTTGCTTACATAGCTTCAAGTCTACGAGGCTCCAATACATCATGACTACGAGACTACGAGCCATGAGGTTACGAGACTATGCGATTGCAAGTCTTCAAGGTTACGTCATCGCGAGGCTATAGGACTACGAAGCTTCCAGAACGCATGGTTACGAGAATGCATGACTAATTGGTCGCATGGCTACGAAACTTTATGTCTCTAACTAACTACAATAGCACTATTCAGTGGTGAGAGTTAATTTATTTCATGCAAAGGTACTTGCTGCAAGCAGTTCCGCTTTTCAACATCAGATGACGTCACGTTTTGCTTGCAGGTAAAATAATATTTATTTATTTTATGCGGGATGCGGGTTGTTCACTATCGAGCGCATAAGAAGAATGGCATCGATAGTCTTCAAGGAGAAGGAAGTTCGTCCTTCCTGCTAGTGCTTCTCAGATTTCTCACGGTCCGCCATCTTGGATTGCGACGTCACGGCTGTCATCTTGGATGGGTGTGACTTTGACCTTTGACCGAAACCGCAGGAATGATCGCAAGCACACAGATTAACCATCAAAATATTGATAAGAATAATCAGGAGCACACGGAGAAAACCATCATAATATTGGCAAGAATAATCAGGAGCACACGGAGAAAAACGACACATGTTTTCTTTGATATCATAAAATTACAGAAAAAAAAAATTTAAAAATAAAAATAAATTAATAAAAAAATTTAAAATAAAAACAAAAAATACATTAAATTATGGCTTGTACTAGAACTCGATCTTTGCTCAACAATGATAAGTTTACTAGCTAGCAGAATCTGTTTATGTATTTTTTGTTTTTATTTGTGATTTTTTTATTAATTTATTTTTATTTTTAAATATTTTTTTTTCTGTAATTTTATGATATCAAAGAAAACATTTGTCTATTTTCTCCGTGTGCTCCTGATTATTCTTGCCAATATTAAGATGGTTTTCTCCGTGTGCTCCTGATTATTCTTATCAATATTTTGATGGTTAATCCGTGTGCTTGCGATCATTCCTGCGGTTTCGGTCAAAGGTCAAAGTCACACCCATCCAAGATGACAGCCGTGACGTCGCAATCCAAGATGGCGGACCGTGACAAATCTGAGAAGCACTAGCAGGAAGTACGAACTTTCTTCTCCTTGAAGACTATCGATGCCATTCTTCTTATGCGATCGATAGTGAACAACCCGCATCCCGCATAAAATAAATATTATTTTACCTGCAAGCAAAACGTGACGTCATCTGATGTTGAAAAGCGGAACTGCTTGCAGCAAGTACCTTTGCATGAAATAAATTAACTCTCACCACTGAATAGTGCTATTGTAGTCAGTTAGAGACATAAAGTTTCGTAGCCATGCGACCAATTAGTCATGCATTCTCGTAACCATGCGTTCTGGAAGCTTCGTAGTCCTATAGCCTCGCGATGACGTAACCTTGAAGACTTGCAATCGCATAGTCTCGTAAACTCATGGCTCGTAGTCTCGTAGTCATGATGTATTGGAGCCTCGTAGACTTGAAGCTATGTAAGCAAGTAGCTTTGTAATCTTATAACATAATGCTGATGTTGTAGATGTAGCAAAAGAGAAAATTCCATCGAAGAAAGATGTGTAAATTGGAGCCTTGTAGACGAGTAGCTTCGTAGTCAAGAACTCATGCAGACTTGTATTCCTGTATCCACGCAGTCACATAAACTCGTTTTCTAGAGGCTTCGTAGCTCTGTAGCCTCGCAGTCTCGTAAACATGAAGATTCGTAGTCACGTAATCTCGTAACCTCATGGCTCGAAGTCGCGTAGTCATGAAGTCTTAGGACCTCGTAGAATTGAAGTTACGTATCCAAGTATCCTCGTAGACTTGAAGCTACGTAAGCAAGCGGCCTTGTAATCTTATAACATAATGCTGGTGGTGCAGTTGGAGCAAAAGAGAAAATTCTGACGAAAACAGATGCTGTAATTGTAGCCTTGTAGACGAGTAGCTTCGTAGTCAAGTACTCATGCAGACTGGTAGTCCTGTATCCTCGCAGTCACGTAAACCTGTGTACTAGAGGCTTCGTAGCTCTGTAGCCTCGCAGTCTCGTAAACTTGAAGATTCGTAACCTCATGGCTCGTAGTCGCGTAGCCAGGATGTCTTGGGACCACGTAGAATTGTAGCTTCGCAGTCTCGTAACCATGCGTTCTGGAAGCTTCGTAGTCCTATAGCCTCGCGATCACGTAACCTAGAAGACTCGCAATCGCATAGACTCGTAACCTCATGGCTCGTAGTCTCGTAGTCATGATGCATTGGAGGCTCGTAGACTTGAAGCTACGTAAGCAAGAGGCCTTGTAATCTTATAACATAATGCTGATGGAGCAGTTGGAGCAAAAGAGAAAATTCCGTCGAAGACAGATGCGGTAACTGGAGTCATGTAGACGAGTACCTTCGTAGTCAAGTACTCTTGCAGACTTGTAGTCCTGTATACTCGCAGTCATGTACACCTGTGTACTAGAAACTTCGTAGCTCTGTGGCCTCGCAAGCCATGTATAACTCGTAACCAGCTAGATCATTTTAGACTCGTAGCCATGTGGTCTCATAGTCTCTTAGACTCGAAGAATTCTAGCCTAATATATTTGGAGCCAAAAGACTTTTGGGACCAAAAGACTATAGTTGTCAATGACTGATGGAGCCAATGAATATTGGAGTCAATGAATATTGGAGCCATTGAATAATGTAGCCAATGAATATTGGAGCCAATGAATATTGGAATCAATGAATATTGCAGTCAGTGATTATTAGGCCAATGAATATTGTAGGCAATGACTATTGGAGCCAATGACTATCGGAGCCAAAAGACTGTTGGAGCCAAAAGGCTGATGGAACCTTTTGGGAAAATTTGAGCCAATTGATATTGGAGCTCATGGATATTGGAGTCAATAAATATTGGAGCCAATGAATATTGGAGCCAATGAATATTGGAGCCAATGAATATTGGAGTCAATGACAAATTAATGTGCTTCCTTTTCGTCGATGGTGCTGCCTTTTCGTTGTCGGTGCTTCCAAATGTGCTTCCTTTTCGTTGGCGGTGCTGCCTTTTCTTTGTCGGTGCTTCCAAATGTGCTTCCTTTTCGTTGGCGGTGCTGCCTTTTCTTTGTCGGTGCTTCCAAATGTGCTTCCTTTTCGTTGGCGGTGCTGCCTTTACTTTGTCGGTGCTTCCAAATGTGCTGTCTTTTGTTTGGCGGTGCTGCCTTTTCGTTGTCGGTGCTTCCAAATGTGCTTCCTTTTCGTTGGCGGTGCTGCCTTTTCTTTGTCGGTGCTTCCAAATGTGCTTCCTTTTCGTTGGCGGTAGTAGTATATATTGGCCAGTCCTGAAACAGGCCTCAGGCGGTGGAGCCGAGAGCCGGCTCCGCCTTATTGGATTGTGACGTCACGGCGGCCATCTTGGATGGTTGTGACCTTGACCTTTGACCTTGACCTTGAATTTGATCCTCAAAAATCGCCAAAATCCGCCAAAATTGGGCAAAATTTGCCCAAAATTCCTCAAAATTCGCGAAAATTTCCATTTCTGTGGAAAAAAGTTCCGCCAAAAAATCTCAAAAAATTCCAAAAATTAAAAATTTATTTTTTTTGAGGGAAAAATTTCCCGTTTCGAGGGAAAAATTCCCGTTTTTAGTCCTTAAAAATCCCAGCGGCTGAAAATTCCTAAAACTGGCTTAAGCATCCTTCACTCAAGCCTCAGTTAAGCCATTTCTAGGAATAAGGATACCATGACCGCCATCTTGGATTATGTCGTCACCGTTGCAATTTCCGTTAGGGCCGCCATCTTTAAATTTATTATCCGATTTTAATGAAAAAAATTTAAAAATTATAAAAAAAATTAAATAATAAAAAATTTAATAAAATATTTAAAAAACAAACATTTACGACACGGAGCTCGGAGTTCTCGGTTCAAACCCGACGAGTGCAAAAAAAATAAAAATGGCGACCGATCCTTCCCCCCGCGGTGGCTGCAGGCATACTGACTCCCTCCACTTTTTTTTTTAAAGCATATATATCGTCAGGTAGTATGACATCATGGCCGCCATCTTGTCCTCGTCTGCTGGAAGCCATCATCAGTGTATCGTCGGCGAGAGTGCGCCGATGACATGTTAGTTTAGTTCTTATCCGCTAGAGTGCAGTAATCATTTATTGCTGTGACACACGCCATCTTGAAATGTGGCCGCCATCTTGAAAATCCGTAATTATTTAGCTAGAAATTCGGGAAAAGTTCCAAAATTCATTAAATAAATCACTCATTAATTTGCATATTGATTCGATCCGCTCCTGCCCACGGTTCGAAACCCGATCGTTGCAATAATGTTTAATCTTATGTAAAAAATAATAATTTCAATATACCATGTTCAACATTCGTAAAGAGACTTTAAATCCTCTACGACCATCATCCTATCAGACATCAAGACCAACATATTGGAAATTCGTAATTGTAATGCTAGAGATGCGAGAAAAAGTTCAAAATTCATTAAATAAATTTCCGATCAATATACTGATTAATAAGATCGACTAAGGTCCTTGGAACGATCTAGGATGATGCAAAAAAAAATTAAATTTAACATCAATTTAACATAATAGTAACAGGTTCGAGGAATTAAACACCGCAAGTTCTTTTACAAACATAATATTTATTACATAATTTCTATTCTACTACAGGATCACTTACGAAAGCCAGCAATCTTATAATCATTTAGTTCCGCAGCGGTGTGAAATGACTAATTCTTAGCTCCAATCGGTTTGTACTAGACAAAGTCCAGCCAGAACCTTTACAGACATAGTCCACCTCTTCTTGACAGAGTTTCTGGATACCGTTTTTAACAGTTTGCTTCACATCGTTAGAACTGTAAATTACTGCAGCCGATGTCTTGAATGCACACTTCTTCACTTCGTCATCGAACGGATATGGCTTTCCATATATACAGTCCAACCACAAGTTATATTTCAAAGGTCCGTTTGTTGCTACATCATCAGTAAGCTGATTGATTATCTTCTGTCTGATATCGTCAAGAAAATTACAAATGTCCTTCGACTCACCGAACGTATTTAGATAATAGTAGTCTTTCAACGTTCCACGAAATGCAGACTGCGCCAAGTAGAAGCCATTATCGTTCACTTGTAATGCTCCGAACACAGACTTAGGTTTAGTTCCATGTTCAGACGTCATAATAATCGGTTGCTGGGCATCTGTTTTTTTGGTTGTACGCTTTCGTGTCTCCAATCTAAAGCGAGGAGTCGAAATGTCGGCAGGTAGTTCAGCAGTAGGAGCACAGACTCCACCTTTACATTTTTTCGCATGATGTTGCAAACTGTCAATTCGAGTAAACCATTTAAGGCACTCATCACATCGAAACTTCATGCGAGAAGGATTCTTCGCGCATTTGCTCCGCTCATGTCTTCGTGCATCATGGGAAAATGCGAACGACGTATCACAGTAGCTGCAAGGATACCGTGGTGATGAAGACGATCCTTTCAGACCCGATCCAGATACAGGCGTTGCAACAGTAGTACCATTTCCAGGCATTCTCTTATGCACATCGATGCATCGTTGTTGCGACGAAACCTTTACTTTCTGCCGCACAGCAGGACCTTTGCATGCCTTCATGTGCGTTTTCATATTATCTTTTCTGGCAAACTGCTTATGACATTTCTCACAAACAAACATTTTACGATATAGGTTCTTGGCACATTCGCTCCTCTCGTGTCGTCGAGCATTGCTGTTGTTTGAGAAAATCTTGTCACAGTAACAGCACCGATGTTCGCTAGTTGTCAAATCAGCATCCATTGAAGTCTCCATCGAGGTCGTATCGTCGATCGTCGTGGTTTCCTGCACATCCAGCTCAGTATTCATTAAGCTATCTTCTGCTGGTGGTATCACATCTGTTGAAATCTCCTCCAATGTTGAAGTCGTCGTCGTTGCCAACGGGATCTGCTCCACCATTGTCGTCGCTGTCGTCAAGGTTCCCGTAGACGATGGTACAACGTCCATCGAGTTCGGCGTTAAAGTCGGTAAAGATGCCATCGAGTTCTCAAGAACAGGTAATTACGCGACTTATGCACCAGAAGAAATAATCTAGGTGATCCTTACACCGTTGACGACAGTAACAAACTGAGCGACCTGCTGTCTAGGACTCGCTTATATACATGCACAGGATGGAATAATACGCAAGTCAAATCAAGAACCATTTACTATAATACTAGAGTCAAAACAACATTAAAAATAGAAAGACCATCAACGAAAAGGCAGCACATTTGGAAGCACCGACAACGAAAAGGCAGCACCGACAACGAAAAGGCAGCACATTGGAAGCACCGACATCGAAAAGGCAGCACCGACAACGAAAAGGCAGCACCGACAACGAAAAGGCAGCACATTTGTAAGCACCGACAACGAAAAGGCAGCACATTTGGAAGCACCGACAAAGAAAAGGCAGCACCGCCAACGAAAAGGCAGCACATTTGGAAGCACCGACAACGAAAAGGCAGCACATTTGGAAGCACCGACAAAGAAAAGGCAGCACCGCCAACGTAAAGGAAGCACATTTGGAAGCACCGAAAACGAAAAGGCAGCACCGCCAAAGAAAAGACAGCACATTTGGAAGCACCGACAACGAAAAGGAAGCACCATCAACGAAAAGGCCGCACCGCCAACGAAAAGGAAGCACATTTGGAAGCACCGACAAAGAAAAGGCAGCACCGCCAACGAAAAGGAAGCACATTTGGAAGCACCGACAAAGAAAAGGCAGCACTGCCAACGAAAAGGAAGCACATTTGGAAGCACCGAAAACGAAAAGGCAGCACCATCGACGAAAAGGAAGTACATTAATTTGTCATTGACGCCAATATTCATTGGCTCCAATATTCATTGGCTCCAATATTCATTGGCTACAATGTTCATTGACTCCAATATCCATGAGCTCCAATATCAATTGGCTCGAATTTTCCCAAAAGGTTCCATCAGCCTTTTGGCTCCAACAGTCTTTTGGCTCCGATAGTCATTGGCTCCAATAGTCATTGGCTACAATATTCATTGGCTCCAATAATCATTGACTGCAATATTCATTGGTTCCAATATTCATTGGCTCCAATATTCATTGGCTCCAATATTCATTGGCTCCAATATTCATTGACTCCAATATTCATTGGTTCCATCAGTCATTGACGCCTACAGTCTTTTGGTTCCAAAAGTCTTTTGGCTCCAAATATATTAGGTTAGAATTCTTCGAGTCTAAGAGACTATGAGACCACATGGCTACGAGTCTAAAATGATCTAGCTGGTTACGAGATATACATGGTTTGCGAGGCTACAGAGCTACGAAGTTTCTAGTACACAGGTTTACATGACTGCGAGGATACAGGACTACAAGTCTGCAAGAGTACTTGACTACGAAGGTACTCGTCTACATGACTCCAGTTACCGCATCTGTCTTCGACAGAATTTTCTCTTTTGCTCCAACTGCTCCATCAGCATTATGTTATAAGATTACAAGGCCTCTTGCTTACGTAGCTTCAAGTCTACGAGCCTCCAATGCATCATGACTACGAGACTACGAGCCATGAGGTTACGAGTCTATGCGATTGCGAGTCTTCTAGGTTACGTGATCGCGAGGCTATAGGACTACGAAGCTTCCAGAACGCATGGTTACGAGACTGCGAGGCTACAATTCTACGAGGTCCCAAGACATCCTGGCTACGCGAACACGAGCCATAAGGTTACGAGACTACGTGACTACGAATATTCAAGTTTACGAGACTGCGAGGCTACAGAGCTACAAATCCTCTAGTACACAGGTTTACGTGACTGCGAGGATACAGGACTACCAGTCTGCATGAGTACTTGACTACGAAGCTACTCGTCTACAAGGCTACAATTACAGCATCTGTTTTCGTCAGAATTTTCTCTTTTGCTCCAACTGCACCGCCAGCATCATGTTATAAGATTACAAGGCCGCTTGCTTACGTAGCTTCAAGTCTACAAGGATACTTGGATACGTAGCTTCAATTCTACGAGGTCCTAAGACTTCATGACTACACGACTTCGAGCCATGAGGTTACGAGATTACGTGACTACGAATCTTCATGTTTACGAGACTGCGAGGCTACAGAGCTACGAAGCCTCTAGAAAACGAGTTTACGTGACTGCGTGGATAGAGGAATACAAGTCTGCATAAGTTCTTGACTACGAAGCTACTCGTCTACAAGGCTCCAATTGACACATCTGTCTTCGATGGAATTTTCTCTTTTGCTACATCTACGCCATCAGCATTATGTTATAAGATTACAAAGCTACTTGCTTACATAGCTTCAAGTCTACGAGGCTCCAATACATCATGACTTCGAGACTACGAGCCATGAGGTTACGAGACTATGCGATTGCAAGTCTTCAAGGTTACGTCATCGCGAGGCTATAGGACTACGAAGCTTCCAGAACGCATGGTTACGAGAATGCATGACTAATTGGCCGCATGGCTACGAAACTTTATGTCTCTAACTGACTACAATAGCACTATTCAGTGGTGAGAGTTAATTTATTTCATGCAAAGGTACTTGCTGCAAGCAGTTCCGATTTTCAACATCAGATGACGTCACGTTTTGCTTGCAGGTAAAATAATATTTATTTTATGCGGGATGCGGGTTGTTCACTATCGATCGCATAAGAAGAATGGCATCGATAGTCTTCAAGGAGAAGGAAGTTCGTCCTTCCTGCTAGTGCTTCTCAGATTTCTCACGGTCCGCCATCTTGGATTGCGACGTCACGGCTGCCATCTTTGATGGGTGTGACTTTGACCTTTGACCGAAACCGCAGGAATGATCGCAAGCACACGGATTAACCATCAAAATATTGATAAGAATAATCAGAAGCACACGTAGAAAACCACCATAATATTGTCAAGAATAATCGGAAGCTCAAGGAGAAAACCATCAGGGAGGATGTCGTTTATAAACATCATAAATTACCAATTTTTTTAAAAAGTCCAAATTTAATCCTGCTTAAGCAAAGAGTTCACAAGCCCGCTTGTGAACTCTTTGCTTAAGCAACATGAGAGTTCTAGCACAAGCCCGCTTGTGAACTCTTTGCTTAAGCAACATGAGAGTTCTAGCACAAGCCAGCTTGCGAACTCTTTGCTTAAGCAACATGAGAGTTCTAGCACAAGCCCGCTTGTGAACTCTTTGCTTAAGCAACATGAGAGTTCTAGCACAAGCCAGCTTGTGAACTCTTTGCTTAAGCAGGATTAAATTTGGACTTTTTAAAAAAATTGGTAATTTATGATGTTTATAAACGACATCCTCCCTGATGGTTTTCTCCGTGAGCTTCCGATTATTCTTGACAATATTATGGTGGTTTTCTCCGTGTGCTTCTGATTATTCTTATCAATATTTTGATGGTTAATCCGTGTGCTTGCGATCATTCCTGCGGTTTCGGTCAAAGGTCAAAGTCACACCCATCAAAGATGGCAGCCGTGACGTCGCAATCCAAGATGGCGGACCGTGAGAAATCTGAGAAGCACTAGCAGGAAGGACGAACTTCCTTCTCCTTGAAGACTGTCGATGCCATTATTCTTATGCAATCGATAGTGAACAACCCGCATCCCGCATAAAATAAATATTATTATACCTGCAAGCAAAACGTGACGTCATCTGATGTTGAAAATCGGAACTGCTTGCAGCAAGTACCTTTGCATGAAATAAATTAACTCTCACCACTGAATAGTGCTATTGTAGTCAGTTAGAGACATAAAGTTTCGTAGCCATGCGGCCAATTAGTCATGCATTCTCGTAACCATGCGTTCTGGAAGCTTCGTAGTCCTATAGCCTCGCGATGACGTAACCTTGAAGACTTGCAATCGCATAGTCTCGTAACCTCATGGCTCGTAGTCTCGAAGTCATGATGTATTGGAGCCTCGTAGACTTGAAGCTATGTAAGCAAGTAGCTTTGTAATCTTATAACATAATGCTGATGGCGTAGATGTAGCAAAAGAGAAAATTCCATCGAAGACAGATGTGTCAATTGGAGCCTTGTAGACGAGTAGCTTCGTAGTCAAGAACTTATGCAGACTTGTATTCCTCTATCCACGCAGTCACGTAAACTCGTTTTCTAGAGGCTTCGTAGCTCTGTAGCCTCGCAGTCTCGTAAACATGAAGATTCGTAGTCACGTAATCTCGTAACCTCATGGCTCGAAGTCGTGTAGTCATGAAGTCTTAGGACCTCGTAGAATTGAAGCTACGTATCCAAGTATCCTCGTAGACTTGAAGCTACGTAAGCAAGCGGCCTTGTAATCTTATAACATGATGCTGGCGGTGCAGTTGGAGCAAAAGAGAAAATTCTGACGAAAACAGATGCTGTAATTGTAGCCTTGTAGACGAGTAGCTTCGTAGTCAAGTACTCATGCAGACTAGTAGTCCTGTATCCTCGCAGTCACGTAAACCTGTGTACTAGAGGCTTCGTAGCTCTGTAGCCTCGCAGTCTCGTAAACTTGAAGATTCGTAGTCACGTAGTCTCGTAACCTTATGGCTCGTGTTCGCGTTGCCAGGATGTCTTGGGATTTCGTAGAATTGTAGCCTCGCAGTCTCGTAACCATGCGTTCTGGAAGCTTCGTAGTCCTATAGCCTCGCGATCACGTAACCTAGAAGACTCGCAATCGCATAGACTCGTAACCTCATGGCTCGTAGTCTCGTAGTCATGATGCATTGGAGGCTCGTAGACTTGAAGCTACGTAAGCAAGAGGCCTTGTAATCTTATAACATAATGCTGATGGAGCAGTTGGAGCAAAAGAGAAAATTCTGTCGAAGACAGATGCGGTAACTGGAGTCATGTAGACGAGTACCTTCGTAGTCAAGTACTCTTGCAGACTTGTAGTCCTGTATCCTCGCAGTCATGTAAACCTGTGTACTAGAAACTTCGTAGCTCTGTAGCCTCGCAAGCCATGTATAACTCGTAACCAGCTAGATCATTTTAGACTCGTAGCCATGTGGTCTCATAGTCTCTTAGACTCGAAGAATTCTAGCCTAATATATTTGGAGCCAAAAGACTTTTGGAACCAAAAGACTGTAGGCGTCAATGACTGATGGAACCAATGAATATTGGAGTCAATGAATATTGGAGCCAATGAATATTGGAGCCAATGAATATTGGAGCCAATGAATATTGGAACCAATGAATATTGCAGTCAATGATTATTGGAGCCAATGAATATTGTAGCCAATGACTATTGGAGCCAATGACTATCGGAGCCAAAAGACTGTTGGAGCCAAAAGGCTGATGGAACCTTTTGGGAAAATTCGAGCCAATTGATATTGGAGCTCATGGATATTGGAGTCAATGAACATTGTAGCCAATGAATATTGGAGCCAATGAATATTGGAGCCAATGAATATTGGCGTCAATGACAAATTAATGTGCTTCCTTTTCGTCGATGGTGCTGCCTTTTCGTTTTCGGTGCTTCCAAATGTGCTTCCTTTTCGTTGGCAGTGCTGCCTTTTCTTTGTCGGTGCTTCCAAATGTGCTTCCTTTTCGTTGGCGGTGCTGCCTTTTCTTTGTCGGTGCTTCCAAATGTGCTTCCTTTTCGTTGGCGGTGCTTCCAAATGTGCTGTCTTTTGTTTGGCGGTGCTGCCTTTTCGTTGTCGGTGCTTCCAAATGTGCTTCCTTTACGTTGGCGGTGCTGCCTTTTCTTTGTCGGTGCTTTCAAATGTGCTGCCTTTTCGTTGTCGGTGCTTCCAAATGTGCTGCCTTTTCGTTGGCGGTGCTGCCTTTTCTTTGTTGGTGCTTCCAAATGTGCTGCCTTTTCGTTGTCGGTGCTTACAAATGTGCTGCCTTTTCGTTGTCGGTGCTGCCTTTTCGTTGTCGGTGCTGCCTTTTCGTTGTCGGTGCTTCCAAATGTGCTGCCTTTTCGTTGTCGGTGCTGCCTTTTCGTTGTCGGTGCTTCCAAATGTGCTGCCTTTTCGTTGATGGTCTTTCTATTTTTAATGTTGTTTTGACTCTAGTATTATAGTAGATGGTTCTTGATTTGACTTGCGTATTATTCCATCCTGTGCATGTATATAAGCGAGTCCTAGACAGCAGGTCGCTCAGTTTGTTACTGTCGTCAACGGTGTAAGGATCACCTAGATTATTTCTTCTGGTGCATAAGTCGCGTAATTACCTGTTCTTGAGAACTCGATGGCATCTTTACCGACTTTAACGCCGAACTCGATGGACGTTGTACCATCGTCTACGGGAACCTTGACGACAGCGACGACAATGGTGGAGCAGATCCCGTTGGCAACGACGACGACGTCAACATTGGAGGAGATTTCAACAGATGTGATACCACCAGCAGAAGATAGCTTAATGACTACTGAGCTGTATGTGCAGGAAACCACGACGATCGACGATACGACCTCGATGGAGACTTCAATGGATGCTGATTTGACAACTAGCGAACATCGGTGCTGTTACTGTGACAAGATTTTCTCAAACAACAGCAATGCTCGACGACACGAGAGGAGCGAATGTGCCAAGAACCTATATCGTAAAATGTTTGTTTGTGAGAAATGTCATAAGCAGTTTGCCAGAAAAGATAATATGAAAACGCACATGAAGGCATGCAAAGGTCCTGCTGTGCGGCAGAAAGTAAAGGTTTCGGCGCAACAACGATGCATCGATGTGCATAAGAGAATGCCTGGAAATGGTACTACTGTTGCAACGCCTGTATCTGGATCGGGTCTGAAAGGATCGTCTTCATCACCACGGTATCCTTGCAGCTACTGTGATACGTCGTTCGCATTTTCCCATGATGCCGAAGACATGAGCGGAGCAAATGCGCGAAGAATCCTTCTCGCATGAAGTTTCGATGTGATGAGTGCCTTAAATGGTTTACTCGAATTGACAGTTTGCGACATCATGCGAAAAAATGTAAAGGTGGAGTCTGTGCTCCTACTGCTGAACTACCTGCCGACATTTCGACTCCTCGCTTTAGATTGGAGACACGAAGGCGTACAACCAAAAAAACAGATGCCCAGCAACCGATTGTTATGACGTCTGAACATGGAACTAAACCTAAGACTGTGTTTGGAGCATTACAAGTGAACGATAATGGCTTCTACTTGGCGCACTCTGCATTTCGTGGAACGTTGAAAGACTACTATTATCTAAATACGTTCGGTGAGTCGAAGGACATTTGTAATTTTCTTGACGATATCAGACAGAAGATAATCAATCAGCTTACTGATGATGTAGCAACAAACGGACCTTTGAAATATAACTTGTGGTTGGACTGTATATATGGAAAGCCATATCCGTTCGATGACAAAGTGAAGAAGTGTGCATTCAAGACATCGGCTGCAGTAATTTACAGTTCTAACGATGTGAAGCAAACTGTTAAAAACGGTATCCAGAAACTCTGTCAAGAAGAGGTGGACTATGTCTGTAAAGGTTCTGGCTGGACTCTGTCTAGTATAAACCGATTGGAGCTAAGAATTAGTCATTTCACACCGCTGCGGAACTAAATGATTATAAGATTGCTGGCTTTCGTAAGTGATCCTGTAATAGAATAGAAATTATGTAATAAATATTATGTTTGTAAAAGAACTTGCGGTGTTTAATTCCTCGAACCTGTTACTATTATGTTAAATTGATGTTATATTTAATTTTTTTTGCATCATCCTAGATCGTACCAAGGACCTTAGTCGATCTAATTAATCAGTATATTGATCAGAAATTTATTTAATGATTTCTGAACTTTTTCCCGGATCTCTAGCATTAAAATTACACATTTCCAATATGGTGGTCTTGATGTCTGATAGGATGGTGGTCGTAGAGGATTTAGAGTCTCTTTACGAATGTTGAACATGGTTTATTTAAATTATTTTTTTTACATAAGTTTAAACATTATTGCAACGATCGGGTATCGAACCGAGGACGGGAATCGATCGAATCAATATGTAAATTAATGAGTGATTTATTTAATGAATTTTGGAACTTTTCCCGAATTTCTAGCTAAATAATTACGGATTTTCAAGATGGCGGCCAAATGACAAGATGGCGGGTGTCACAGTAATAAATGATTACTGCACTCTAGCGGATACGAATTAAACTAACATGTCATCGGCGCACTCTAGCCGACGATACAATGATGATGGCTTCCAGCATCGAAGACAAGATGGCGGCCATGACGTCATACTAGATGATGATAAAAAGTGGTGGGAGTCAGTCTGCCAGCACCCACCACGAGGGAAGGATCGGTCGTATTTTTATTTTTTTGCACTCGTCGGGTTCGAACCGAGGACTCCGAGCTCCGTGTCGAAAAAGTATGCTTTTTAAATATTTTTATTAAATTTTTATTATTTGAATTTTTTTTAATAAATTTTAATTTTTTTTTAAATCGGATAATAAATAAAAAAGTTAAAGATGGCGACCGTAACTAAAATTGCAACGGTGACGACATAATCCAAGATGGCGGTCATGGTATCCTTATTCCTAGAAATGTCTTAACTGAGGCTTGAGTTAAGGATGCTTAAGCCAGTTTTAGGAATTTTCAGCCGCTGGGATTTTTAAGGACTAAAAACGGGAATTTTTCCCTCGAAACGGGGAATTTTTCCCTCGAAAAGAGAAATTTTTAATTTGTGGAAAGGTTTTGAGATTTTTTGGCGGAACTTTTTTCCACAGAAATGGAAATTTTGGCGATTTTTGAGGAAGTTTGGGCAAATTTTGCACAATTTTGGCGAATTTTGGCGATTTTTGAGGATCAAATTCAAGGTCAAGGTCAAAGGTCAAGGTCACAACCATCCAAGATGGCCGCCGTGACGTCACAATCCAATATGGCGGACCGACAATCTCAATCCACCGCCTGGCGCCTGTTTCCGGAGGAACCAAACTATACTACTTATCAGTTTCAAACGTATGATATAAGGAAAAAGGCCGATGTTAATTTGTTTTTATCAAATCTACACTTTAACTCCAAACGTTCTAGAATTTGGCTCTCTTTACATTTAAAACAAAAACAAGATATAGACGTTTCTATTAAATTAACAATATTTCCACTTCCCTGCCGCTTAAAGCATAATTTTGGTTGTTCTTCATGAAATTTTTTGCACTCTAGGTTAAAAATAAGCGGAACTTTACTGTCTACATCTCCAGGATCACAGGTCTCTCTGAGCAGACATACAAAAATAAATACATCGTGTACCTCAAGCTAGACAATAAAAGATTCAAAACACATACTTAAATAAAGAATGTGTGTTTTATTGTTTCTTTTCTATCCAGGCGAAATCTTCAAATTAATTCGTGCATGGTTAAATTTTGCAGATATGACCTACGACCAAAAAAAAAGGGAAAAATAGTTTTCTGTCTGAAATTTCGAGGAAAAAAACTACCCCAATCCCGGTGTAAAGCTCGGGCAACTCCGGGTACTTCAGTTACTTAGTTCCCTATATTGGTGACTTCTACACTACAAATTTCATAGAGGTTTTACTTATAGCTTCACCAGTGAAATTCTACCAACCACACGACACGTCACTTGCTGCCTAGTTTTCTCGACGTTTAGGGTTTCAACGTGACAGGGAACGAACACTAGGTGCAGCGAGTCGTAAATTCATGACATCGTGCAACTTTTTGGCAGAGAAGGGGGTATGGGGAGGGAGGTTGGTTTCGCGCTACACGGGACTCCCACGTGTCATGGTAACCTCGCAACACTCAATTATCACATTTTCCTGCGTCATCTCCGTTTTAATTACGCTTCTCGGAGCGAGAGATTTAAGTAGTCGTCAGCTGTGTGACAGTATTCCAAGGTCGTCAGAACACAGATCATAAAGCAACCCTGCGCTGCTACGTTAACTGTATGAACTTTAGAAAGAAATATAAAAAAATTAACAAGTGACAGACAACGTCATTTACCAAGAAATTTTCGTTTAATAGATGCTGTAAAATGTTTCACTTATTTGTGGTCCGTGTTTCCTTATTCAGATACGTTAACACGACGTACACGCTTAATAGAGGAATGGCGTACGTTCAAAATGCAAACACTCACGACTGAAATCTGATATTATAAATAGACTTTTGGAACACTGTGCTGCTACCTCAGCTTTGGTTAATACCGTCAGAGAATTAAAAATATCGCCACTAAAAATAACAATTGTGTACAGTTCAACTCAGCCATTACCAACTTTGTCTCCGAAATGTGTTACAAGTTTCTATAAGAAATTTACTTTGCCAAATTTATATTGATTTTCCGAATTGTCTCATCGCAAAAAAAAATGCTATTGTAAAGTGTCAAAGAATGCTGGTTGCATACTATCGGTGCATCATTGTAAATTACTGATACATACATTCAAATGAACTCACGAAAATCATCTTAAAATATTAAAATAATCCTTGAAAAAATTGTTAATTTCAATCGAACACATTTATTCTTTCTTCTGCGTGTTAGTTAACCTGGATCACTACGATACAGAACTCGAGATACAGCGTAATTTCTACAAATACCAGTTATCTGCGACAACAAAGAAACTTACATTTAATTTATATATATATATACTAGCTGCCCGACCCGGCTTCGCACGGTTGTATTTATGGGGGGGAAATGAGACCAAATCTCCTATTTACAGTTATAATAAATGAAATAAAATGAAAATTAATTAATTTTGACAAAAACTTAATACAATGCTTTGTAATGTACCGAAGAAAAAACGAATAGCACCGATGGTTTCCCGACTCTCAAGCACGCAACGTTGTCATGGAAACGAAGTACCCACTGTTTCCCGGGCTTAAACACCAATCAACATTGATAATCAGTTTATTATTAATTATAAATTATTAAGACTATTAATCGAAATAAAAACTACCCTATCTCTCAAGTTGGAAACAATTACACATAAATGCCAATTTTCATCGAAATCGGTTGACTTGGTAAAGAGTTCACTGGACCTTTTTAGAAATCAGATGTAGTTAGTAATTGTCTTCTTAATTTGAATAATTTATATCACTTTCAAATCCCGACCGACTTTGTTCTACCAGTGTATAGTTATTTACCTGTATATATCTAAAAATTGGTGGTCTGTATTTAATGAGTGATGAGGACTACACTAACAATGAAATAGTCGTTGCCATGGAGACGAATGAAGCATCAACAATGCTACAGCCGTTGCCGTGGTGATTTTCTGCCAACTCATACATACATCACATTAGAAAACTCTAAAATTATCAGATTAAGACCATTAATCGAAATAAAAACTATCCTATCTCTCAAGTTGGAAAAAAATTACACATAAATGCCAATTTTCATCGAAATCGGTTAAGTGGTTTAGGAGTCCATTGAGGACAAACATTGTGACACGAGATTTATATATATTAAGATATATGTCACTTCTGGTTACACTGTATGTCAAAGATAAACCTTAATAAGGGACAGAAAAGATGGATCTGCATCATCAGTTCCCGAAACGTCTCAACTGTTTTGTCCTTGGGTTGCCTACTGAGTTCGTCTGCGCTGTCGAAGTTGCGTTGACCAGAAGATATGTTTAGTCACACCACTGGGTTCACCTGTGCGTCTCTGCGTTGTGTTTGTGTTTCCCGGATTGTCTGTTTGGTATCATCGTTGGGCTGGTCTGTCTACTCGCCGTGTTGTCCAAAGGGAGTGAGCCTGACCCCAGCGGGGAAGGTGACGGGTCACCCCAGGTGTCGGAGATGTTAGGGGCTCCAGTTACCAGAGACACGATCCCGCGGGGTCGCGGAAAGTGTGAACGACGCGAACACACGGGCTCTGGACACTCGTGGCAATCCTCTGCCTCCTCACGGCACAGACGCTGTTTGCCGGGCGCAACCCTGCCTCAGGCATCAGGAACGGTGTATGGGCTGAATCTGCGGGCGACTGCTGAGCCCTGGTGGCCATCAGGTCCCGCAGGCCTGTCTCAGCATGAAGAGCTGAAGGTTGATGGGGCAAGAAGAGAACTGAGAGGCGCTCTCGGGCCTCAGCCGGCTGTAAGCCCCTTGGGCCGGGGTGAAGGTGTGGGGGGAGGACCCGAGCCATGCCGAGGTGCTCCAGCTTGTCTGACAACGGCACAGACTGTTAGTGCTAGCCGAAGCGAACAGTCTGAAACCCGCAAGCGCCACTAACAATTCGTGGCAGTGCGAGATGGTCCTTGATGTGGATGGTTCCCCCCGCTGTCGGCCCAGGATCAGATTGGTGTCGGTTTCGCACTGGGCAGTTGTGCTCGGAGGGTTCGCTAGCCCTCAGAAGATCTGACGCAGTGAGCGGCGACACAGCCCCGGGGCTAGCCTGGACAGCTAGTACAAGCCGGATACACTTCGGCCAGACCACAGGCTATCTAGGTTGTCTGAGGAGTCCCAGAGGCGTGGTGTACTTTGGATAAACCCTTATGATACTCTTCGAACAGGGCATTCCTCGAGTCAACCACAGGTAGCCTAACGGTTAAGTGGGGAGTTGGTGGTGGTGACGCTGGGAGACGGGGTTAACTCAGCCTCTCATTGTAGCTCCTCTATACAAACATTTCCACGTTGCGTTGAAATGGCGTATCAATTTCCTGATGGCTCTGGGCAGCTCGTGCTGTGTCGCTGAAGGCTCGGCCCAGTTTGGGAGCGCGCGCTCGCGCCAGTGTCGGCACGTCGAACAACAAGGAGCAGGCGGTAGCTGCTACAACTTGTGCTGTTCAGTGTCTGTATTGGTATTCGTTTACTGTCCTTGTTGCGACTATCTCGTCACCGTCAGCACACTGTGTTCGTCATTGCCGTGACAGTTTATGGGACTGATTCCTTCAAAGTAATCATGTGTGCAGTCTGTGCATTTAAATATTGACATCAGCTGATTTTGGCTTATCTTCTGTGTGTTTTTCTATTCATAATTTTTTGTACGTTATTGAGGTTTAGCTAGTATGATCCAAAAAAAATTTTTTGAATAAATCTTCCTCATTGCAATAATAATTCAAAGAACGAAGAACGTCTCATTTGTTTGAGATGGTTTTTTTTTTTTTTGTAGAAAACATTCCGTGAATATGCTGTAATTCCTTGTTCCGCGAATGACCGGGAACTGCATACAATGTTAAAATTATAGTTAGAAGATTCATTGGCACTTTCATGCTATTGATAACATTATGGCGTATAAATTAATTTTTACTGCTGTGTGCGTCTCGCTTCACGAAAATATTTTTAGTTCATTCCAGATAAACTGAACATTATGACTTGATAACGTCTTATAAATCGATGAACGCCGGCTGCACGCACGAAAAAGCATGACTCATTGTCACGTTCCACCTGAGCCGAGCGTGCAAGAACCGGCCAACCACCGTGCGAGAAAATCTTCTATAATATCAAACAGGTTAAGGCGGGCTTTTTAAAAGCAGCAATTTAAAATATTTGATTTATTTGTCCAATTTTTGTCATTTCAAATTAACAATTTATTGACATTGATTTGATTTAAGTTTATTTCTATAACTAATTGTTCGTGATTATATTTAAACAAATTATTTAAATTAAATTTGCTAAAACTGTAAATAATATATGAAAAATTAAAAAGTATGCAATTTTTCATCAATGTTTTCTTATGACGTTATCACGTAAAATTATCGTCTGTAAACCGACTTTACAGATAACCCCCCTTTTTTTACTCCACTTCTGACTCATTTCTGCCAAAAAAATGAAAAAAAAAATTGAATTCAACTAAGTTTGTTCTACACCTGTTTCTGACAATACATCAAGACAAATTGTTTCATAATTCAATCCACTCTTGACCTATAGAAAATTCTTAGCAAGAAATAAAAATTTTTTAGAGAAGTATGAAAGGCCTGTCATATTAATTTAATCGAAAATTTTAAAGCTTGTATCGCTAAATACAGTGCCTGCACAGAATTTCCCACATTTCGTTGTATATAACTTACATGAATCCAAGTCACCCTACAATACATGCTTGTAACTCAGCCGGTGAAACTTAGAGGAGGTACGTGGTTGTTATGAGAAACAAGGCAGAAGGAAACAGAATGATAGGATCTACAACAGGAAAAAAAGCACGATTTAAAATTGTTAAATTGGTGTAGGTAATTGTGGATGCATGCATCTTAATACTACCGTTTATTCTACATCAGCGAAAGGTTTTCCGAGACTAGACCATACAACCAAAAGCGTAACCAGCTGCTATGACGTTTGAAAATGTGGAAGGAATATTTTCCGCAAACATACCTACATGTATCTACAGAACGGATAAAGAGAATGAACATGAAAAGAGTAATATTGTATTCTTACAATGGCGCGCATTTGTTTTATAGCCATGTGCATACAAAAAACAATGTTTCGATTGGTCATCTCGTGATTTTTCAGTTCGTGATTTAGTACGTTTTTAACTTTAGTAATTTTGCGCACTCATTAAAGCACTTCAGTTATTACTAATACTAAAATATGTTCATCTTGATTTCAAGATTTTCAAATTTGAAATTTAGAGTTATTTTTATAACATCTTAAATATTTCTCAGCTTCACTTTCCTAAACTTTACAAAACTATTATTTTTCATTTACATAATATTAAAACCTTATTAAAATTAAGCAAAGCAGTTAGATTTAAGGTAACTTATGAATAATATTCCCCGCGAGTAATTTGTAAATTTAACGTATGCACGTGGTTTTATTACAAAGGTTATAAAGCCAACACTGTGGATTATTAGTTTTTTATTCTTTTTTTATTTTCTGTATATTTGAGATTTTAATATAAATATAATTTATGAAATACATTACTGGTAATTTTAATGCATTATCTGGTCACACGAACATTTTGTGAACAAAATATGTCACTTGCAACAAGGCCTCAGTTTTCCCACTCCTAGTTTACTTAGCTTACAAATTCACAATTAGGTGTGCGCTCGCCTAATATAAGCCCAATGACATAGAATTAGTTTAACATGCATAGTTGTGTGATTCCGTTTGAACAATATGTTGGCGCAACAGGTAATTAATTATAACGAAGCGGTCACAAAAAAAATCAGTTATACCGCATTGCGTTCGTCAAGTTGGCACTACCGGCATGTGCGAACATCTCACGAGCAAACCTACTGTTTATTTTTTTTATTTATTTTTTTAATTCCAACCGGGAATTTTCACGGGCGAACGGTGAATGTGTCCGGGGACTGATCGGGGGTAAGTGAAACGTAGACTTTTCCACCCGCCAGTTCAAAAGCGCCCGCGCTGCTATTGAGAGCAATCGGCGTGGGCTGTTTTGCGAAGCGAGGTGCTGCGTGGGTGAATGCCCGTCGAGAAGGGCGAAGCGAACAGTGGCTGTTCCGTTCCGCGACCCGCATGGCGACATCCGGCGAGCAAACAGGGCGTGCTGAATACAAGCCAGCATCCGTAACTAAATATAGCTTCCCATTCACCCCGTGCGGCAACCATGTAGGCTACAATGTCGTGAGGGCTCGACCTCCAACTCTTCTCCGTACTCGCCAGGTATGTGTAAAAACTAATCTCGGTAACGAGTAAATTAATCTGTTTTCATGTTGCAAGTACACTTACAATAAGAATCTCAGACGAGAAGTTTAACGTAGGAATGATATAATATAATACCGAGCGTGATAAAATTGCTAATATGGTGTTTCCGACTACATTTCTCGCCGCGAAACACGCGTAGTGTCCGGACCCGCCGCTAGGAGCAGCTACGTCGACTATGTACTGAATTATTCGATTTGCAGAGCGAAAGGTTAAACTATACAAGGAAACGGCTCCGATAAAAGAGATGAAAAAGGCTTGAAAAAAAAAGTAAACATCGGATTTGGGCCTGATTCTCGACAATTAATTGTATTTAAATACTGTCCATCTTGTTAATATTCAGTTAACAGTTAAGTTTCCTTTTTTTTTTGGGTTTGTGAACTTAGGTTGGCGCCATCCGCTACAGATGGCAGCAAGGTAATGAGACATTTCCGTTCCATTCGACTTCCGTTCCATTCAATAAGTTACTCCTGCCAAAATACCATATACCAAGAGCTTTGTTATCAAAAAAAATAACTCCTTTGACATGAGAAATATTGTATTAATTTAAAAGGTTTTTTTTTATATTTTACTTTAGTGAATGTTGCCACTTGACGGAATGTATGTTTTTGATTGGTTCGCAGCCGTGTCCGTGGGAGCGAGCGTGTTCACGATCACCGCCATGAGCATAGACCGCTACCTGGCCATCAGACATCCCATGGCCTTCAGGAAGATCTTCAACAGATCCACCACCATGCTGGTGAGTCTCCGCCGTTCAGATGCTCCGCGAGCCGGCATTGCAGCAACCTCTTTCCCATTGTGCATCCACCAAACACTTCGTGGTGACAGCAAGAAGATACTTTTCGTCTCAACGAAGCTCATTCATTTGTGACTTCAAGCAGGGCCGGTGCAAGGTAAATTGGCGCCCTAGGCGAAAAAAAACTTACTGCCCCCCCCCCCCCTCCCCCCCCCCCGGCCGGACACCCCAAAAAAATTTTCCTTGCCTCAAAATACATCACATAAGCCTACGATTACGGCTTGTGTTTTTTTTTTTTATTTTTTACTTATTACACAAATCATAAACAGGTCACTGTGGACTTTAAATAATTACTTATATCAATATAAACATTCCAAACTGTTACAAAAATCTATTCTCATCTAGTTTCAATAATCGTTAAACATATTATATCAGCTGTTATGTGTCGTGCTGCGCCGCCCCCAGCTACTTGGCGCCCTAGGCAGTTGCCTAGTTCGCCTATATGGACGCGCCGGCCCTGACTGCAAGTTTCTGTTCTCTGAATGATTCATGCAGTGTAAGGATTTTTGGTTTAATACAATTTCTTGGACATAACGCCATTGCAGTTTTGCACTTTTTGTCATGAAAAATATTCATAAATGTAAAATACAAATAAAAATTTTGAAAATATAAATTGACATAAAACAAACCCAAATCAGCTTATTTCAAACAGACTCAACAATGAACCTTATTACGGACGACACAACGATGACAGCATAGACGAACACATTCAAACTTAAATATCAGACAACACAAGAATTCCGTGGAAGGAATTTAGTCATGAAATAATAATAGCGCAGGCGAACACAGTTCAACAATATTTATGAATTCTTCTCATGACAAACAGTGGAAAACTTCAATGGCGTTTATTCCAGAAATTTTATTAAAGCAAGGTTCTACTGTCATTAGTAAGCAACGTTGCCGACTCTACTAAATAAAATTGCTGTTACCTAAAAATATTTGGAATGTGTAGTATATTTACCATATATTTTGATGCTCAGAAAACTGTTTTACTTATAATAAACACCCGCTTATGCCGCTCATGTTAGTAATATTTACAACAATCCCTTAAATTACGTGATTAACTCTTTTACAACGGTTATGGGAAAATTTTATTTTTAAAATTTAGCAGAATTATTAAGTGCTTGAGGAATAATGTGCTTCATATCGACTTTAAAAAATTGCAATCTACATAGGTCCCATCCAATTTTTTAAACCATCAGTAGATTTAATTTGTACTAAAGTTAAAGCATAAAATAATTATTTGCTGCAAGTATTATTTTTAGAGGTTACTATTCAAAGACATTTAAAATCTGGTTAGCGAGTTATAAAAGGTAAGTTATAAGGCACTAACAAATTTTGCTCTGATTTGCTATTCGTTTACAAAGCTTTCTAAACAATTACTACCTTAAACAAATCAGGGTATTTTTAAGACCGGTACTTTTTTAGTACTTACATGTACGACCAAATTTTAAAAAAAAAGTATAGCAGTTACATTATAAAATCATTTAAAAACAACACTTCTGTAAAAGTAAAGATTTTTAAGAAATAAATTTTGTTTTGAATAAACCGTCCGTTTATTAAGAACTATCATTACATTTTAACTAATTGTTATTTTAATGTTGTCACGAACTAATGTAGGGAGAACTGGGTTCGTAAGGGAAAGCCTAACTAAGTTTTATTACTGTTTTATTAATTACTAATATTTACATTACTAATAAACGATTCTATTTAAGAATGTCTTATAACCAATCACTCGCACTTACAAATGTTTATTTGCAAGTCACTCAATGCCTATCAAGTTCCGCAGTTCGCACTCCTCACTGGAGCTAGGCTCAACAGTGGTTCGCCCCTTACCACACGCCTGTCCACACACACAGTCTCGCGCCACTCAGTCGCACTCTCTCGATACCGTCGCTCCTCGTCGCACCACTCTCGAAGGGGTCTCTCACCGTCTTTATGTACATATAATATGAACTACTTTTTATAGGTTTTGACCAATATAAAATTCTTATATAGCAATGCGTTGTGTATGTACATGTGATTCATTACCTTTTAATTAAGTTTATGTTGCAAAATTTAATGGTTTTGAGTAAATAGACAGATAGGGCACTAATTCCCGAGCGCTCTGCAGACTAATTGAGATTAACGACATATTTTGGTTACAATACACATTTTTTGTTTACAAATTAAATTAAACAACTTCACTGGAGTGAATTTAGATTATTCTCACTGTTATTAAAAATAAACAAATATTTAATATTTAAGTACACAGATGTTTCAAAATACGTGGGGAAGTTAGGAGTAGACACAGTGCAACCACACAAGCTCTAAATATCTCCCTTCCAGCCAAGAAAAAAGAGGACGGTTGGCTATACCAAAGTAGTTACATGAGGAAAAAGACTAAGCTGCAAGGTATAAGTAAGGTGGAATTTCATTCCACTCAAAAGATAACACGGTTTTAAAAGTTTTAATTTAAAACTGGGTTAATTAAATCATTTAGAGGATAAATAAAAATCACTGATTCCATTAAACTTCACCTAATTACTCAAAAACTAAATAATTTAATTTATCCAAAGGGTATATAAGTAATAGGCCTATATAATAGGAGCTCCGGGCACTGGGTCCTGGGTGTGGAGCCAGTGGAGCCTACAGCCATCTTGTATTGTGAGGTCACAATCCAAGATGGCTGCCGTGCACACAGCTCCACATCCTGAAACCTGTGCCCAGAGGAACTATTATATACTACTAACAAATAATCTCCTCTGCCCAAGAAGTCGAATGAAATCGTTGAAAAATTTTCTTGTTTCAAACCAAAAAGTAGAACAGATTTACTTCGTGGAAACGTTTCCTCACAAGAAAAAGTTGTACGAAAATATATATTTTAGGTTAAGTAAATGATTAAACAATACTTTATGAAATCCCCTTTTATAGCAAGACCATTATTCCAACCTGGAAGATATAAAGTATATTATGTATGATAAAATAAACGAAACACTACTTTATTACATAACTCTTATTTCGTTTTGAAATAGGCTTTGTTTTGTTAGATGGAGTTACATCCTATTTTAAATAACAAACATACACGTGTAGTTAAAACAATACATTTTTGTTTCATAAAAAATGTTCAGAACGAAATAAATGACCGTTTATAGTTTTAATTAGTGTTAAATCTCGCATCATCGTCCTGAATATTTGACTCTTCAAGTTCGTCTTGTTCGCAAGTTCTGTCCGGGGTCACAGCAGCTGACTCGTTCACTCCTGACGGTGTCGCCGACGGGATAGGCTGTGGACTGGACAGGGACTGTAGACTGGTCGGGGGCTGGGGACTTGCCGGGGCCCGTGCACTAGACGGGGGTCGAGGCCTAGACGGGGGCAGTGGACTGGACTTGGGCAGTGGACTGGACGTGGGTTGTGGACTTGCTGGGGGCTGGGGACTGGACGGGGGCTGTGGTCTGGCCGAGGGCTGCTGGTGGACTGGCGACGTGTAGTCGAAGCCTGACAGGTATCCTCGGAGGAGTATACTGGCACCTCTCCGACCTCTACGCCACCCTGGTCCTCGGGGCTCTGTGCGGCCCACTCCGGCCCCTCTCTCCCCGTGAAGGGGGGTGGCAGACCCTCCCAGTCCAGGGTGCAGCTTCACCTTCGCCAGGTCAGCCGCCGGCCCTCCGAGGCTCAGCAGCCTCCTGAGCAAGTCCGCCGCCTCGGGCGACAGGCGCGGCGGGTACTGCGGCTCCTTGTTGATGATGTTGCTAACAGTCTTCCTCCTGTCGCCCTCGTGCTTGGGGTCGAAGGGCTGTATCCCCGTCAGCAGCTCGAAGCCCAGCACTCCCGCGCCCCAGAAGTCCACGGCCGCGGTGTAGCCGGGCGGAGTCCTCAGGAGCACCTCGGGCGCCATGTACTCCACCGTCCCGCAGAAGGTGCGGCGGGCCAGGCAGCCTTCCCCCGCCGGCTCCGAGCACAGCCCGTAGTCGGCCAGCACCACGTGGTCGGCCTTCACGTCTCGGTGCATCACGCCGAGCGAGTGGAGGGTGTGCAGGGCCGTCAAGAGCTGGGCCAGCACCAGGAACCCCAGGTCCTCCAGCACGGCGGTGAGGTCGCTTCCCGCCGCGTGGTCGACCACGAACAAGGCCGCCTCCTCCGTCTGGAAGGCGTAGTGCAGGTGCAGGAGGAAGCCACCAGCACTCGCCGCTCCTTCAGGAGGGACCTTGGTCCTGTACTGCCCCTTCTGCAGCTCCTTCAGGGCGTAGCTGCACCCGCCGACATTGCGCACCAGGTGCACCGTGCTGAAGGCGCCCCGACCCAGCACCTTCAGCACCTCGAAGCTCTCCTCGCTGCCGGCCGCCACGGGAACTCTCACACCACGAGACATGGGTCAGAGCTCGACCGTGACTAACTCAGCAACTCACAAAACTCGTCGAATATAATCCTTATTAACACGCTGGACACACCGAAACTCAACTCACAAAACTTTCAGCGAAATGTTCTGAAAAGTTAGTTGCCTCGTAACTCCAACAATAACCGACTTGAATGAGAGCCGCATTGTTGCGAGCAAAGCTGCTCTTGGATCTTATAAATAAATAACTGACTATAGTTTGTTGAAACGTAATTTATGTCACTTAATTTGTATTTCTGTGCATTACCATCTCCTTTGATAGTCTAACCAGTTAAAATGTTTTACCACCTGTCGCGCCTTATTTTTTTTGAGTGCCATGCGTTGCATTTTATTTATAGACGGTTTCGACGTCGCTGATTTCATATAGGTATTTTGGCTTATCGTAGCGTAACTTACCAATTATATTAAACTAGCAGCGAAACCCGGCGTTGCTCGGGTTAAGATACATCGAATGTTTAATGGTATAAAAAATATATAAGGATACATTTTTTAACATAGATATTATAGATTTATATTTTCGATATTGAGAGACTTATTCGGTCATTAAACATGCGGTGTATATATAATTGGTAAGCTACGCTACGATAAGCCAAAATACCTATATGAAATCAGCGACGTCGAAACCATCTATAAATAAAATGCAACGCATGGCACTAAAAAAAATAAGGCGCGACAGGTGGTAAAACATTTTAACTGGTTAGACTATCAAAGGAGATGGTAATGCACAGAAATACAAATTAAATTGACATAAATTACGTTTCAACAAACTATAGTCAGTTATTTATTTATAAGATCCAAGAGCAGCTTTGCTCGCAACAATGCGGCTCTCATTCAAATTCGGTTATTGTTGGAGTTACGAGGCAACTAACTTTTCAGAACATTTCGCTGAAAGTTTTGTGAGTTGAGTTTCGGTGTGTCCAGCGTGTTAATAAGGATTATATTCGACGAGTTTTGTGAGTTGCTGAGTTAGTCACGGTCGAGCTCTGACCCATGTCTCGTGGTGTGAGAGTTCCCGTGGCGGCCGGCAGCGAGGAGAGCTTCGAGGTGCTGAAGGTGCTGGGTCGGGGCGCCTTCAGCACGGTGCACCTGGTGCGCAATGTCGGCGGGTGCAGCTACGCCCTGAAGGAGCTGCAGAAGGGGCAGTACAGGACCAAGGTCCCTCCTGAAGGAGCGGCGAGTGCTGGTGGCTTCCTCCTGCACCTGCACTACGCCTTCCAGACGGAGGAGGCGGCCTTGTTCGTGGTCGACCACGCGGCGGGAAGCGACCTCACCGCCGTGCTGGAGGACCTGGGGTTCCTGGTGCTGGCCCAGCTCTTGACGGCCCTGCACACCCTCCACTCGCTCGGCGTGATGCACCGAGACGTGAAGGCCGACCACGTGGTGCTGGCCGACTACGGGCTGTGCTCGGAGCCGGCGGGGGAAGGCTGCCTGGCCCGCCGCACCTTCTGCGGGACGGTGGAGTACATGGCGCCCGAGGTGCTCCTGAGGACTCCGCCCGGCTACACCGCGGCCGTGGACTTCTGGGGCGCGGGAGTGCTGGGCTTCGAGCTGCTGACGGGGATACAGCCCTTCGACCCCAAGCACGAGGGCGACAGGAGGAAGACTGTTAGCAACATCATCAACAAGGAGCCGCAGTACCCGCCGCGCCTGTCGCCCGAGGCGGCGGACTTGCTCAGGAGGCTGCTGAGCCTCGGAGGGCCGGCGGCTGACCTGGCGAAGGTGAAGCTGCACCCTGGACTGGGAGGGTCTGCCACCCCCCTTCACGGGGAGAGAGGGGCCGGAGTGGGCCGCACAGAGCCCCGAGGACCAGGGTGGCGTAGAGGTCGGAGAGGTGCCAGTATACTCCTCCGAGGATACCTGTCAGGCTTCGACTACACGTCGCCAGTCCACCAGCAGCCCCCGTCCAGTCCCCAGCCCCCGTCCAGTCCCCAGCCCCCAGCAAGTCCACAACCCACGTCCAGTCCACTGCCCAAGTCCAGTCCACTGCCCCCGTCTAGGCCTCGACCCCCGTCTAGTGCACGGGCCCCGGCAAGTCCCCAGCCCCCGACCAGTCTACAGTCCCTGTCCAGTCCACAGCCTATCCCGTCGGCGACACCGTCAGGAGTGAACGAGTCAGCTGCTGTGACCCCGGACAGAACTTGCGAACAAGACGAACTTGAAGAGTCAAATATTCAGGACGATGATGCGAGATTTAACACTAATTAAATCTATAAAATGTCATTTATTTCGTTGTGAACATCTTTTATGAAACAAATGTATTGTTTTAACTATACATGTATGTTTGTTATTTAAAATAGGATGTAACTCCATCTAACCAAACAAAGCCTATTTCAAAACGTAATAATAGTTATGTAATAAAATAGTGTCGTTTATTTTATCATACATAATATACTTTAAATCTGTCACTTTGGAATAATGGTCTTGCTATAAAAGGGATTTCATCAAGTATTATTTAATCATTGAATTAACTTAAAAGATAAATTTTCGCACAACATTTTCTTGTGAGGTAACTTTTCCACGAAGTAAATCTGTTCTACTTTTTGGTTTGAAACAAGAAAATTTCAACGATTTCATTCGACTTCTTGGGTAGAGGAGATTATTTGTTAGTAGCATATAATAGTTACTCTGGGCACAGGGTTCAGGATGTGGAGCTGTGTGCACTTCCGTCATCTTGGATTGTGACGTCACAATCCAATATGGCGGTCGGCTCCACTGGCTCCACACCCAGGACCCAGTGCGCGGAGCCCCGATTATATACTTCTTACATATTATTTCAACAGAAGCCATATTATAGCTATACATCTCTGGCTGAGCCAGCATACACTCCTACATAATACTATCATAACCTCTTACACTACTATATGGTATAAAATTATTTTGATATCTGGATTTAGTTATAAATTACATTATCCATTTATAATTAAGTTTAAAATCATTTAAAATACTAATTGAGTTACATGTGACGTAATTATTAATAAATTTTTATCTTATCGTAGAGTACAAATAATTACCTATGCAGAATAATATTTTCGCTCCATCACACTGACACCCTCAAACAACTATAATGGAGTTATCAATTATCCATTTAAAAAAATCTAAGTTCCTTATTAACAAAGTTCCAAAAAATACTATAGCTTAATTGCACAAATATCCACATATAAGTGTTTCAAGTGGAACAGGTTGTGAGTAATAATGCTTAGCAATATACGTATGTATATATATATTAACATACATAAATGTATAAAAAATTAACATTCGTTTTTAATTTATTTAATACTTTATAAATAGTGTATCTTTACTACCTTTCATTAAATCGTCCTTAAAATATTAGGGGGTGAAATCTATTAGTGCACAATTATAACAGTTATTTTCTATTTCTCTTAAAAAACACAAGCATAAACAAAATTTTAACTTGAACAGTCAAACTCATATTACTATATATCTTGTAATTATATTCCACAAGTAAAGGCCTTTACACTAAATCATAATCTCTTAAAGAGATTTATTATTTTTGCTCACAGAGTGGCCTCCAAAAGCCCTGAACAATAACATGATTTCCTAATACTTTCATTCACCAAGAAATAAGCATTTGAATTGTTTTGTTTTGGACATAAATTTTTGTCCTACTAAAATTTAACAAGCCCAATAATATTATTCACGTTAGTAACATTATGCCTCGATTGATTGTTTAGATAGATTATTAGAGTTTGTTGTTGATTTAAGTTTTAAAATTAGAAATTACACATATTCTCAGTCTTTCATATATTCCCTAAAATGTATTTAAATATGTCTTATTCAAACAAAATCTATACTAATATTATAAAGCTGAAGAGTTTGTTTGTTTGTTTGTTTGAACGCGCTAATCTCAGGAACCACTGGTCCGATTTGAAAAATCTTTCCGTGTTGGATAGTACATTTATCGAGGAAGGCTATAGGCTATATTATATTATCAATAACATTACGGATCCTTACTAAAAGTCCAATTTAGAATCAAATGCGTTGGAGGGGGTTAGATACAACATGCAGTACACGTACGAAGTGTGTGTTGACAATGCCGCAGGCGCTAGAAGTTTATTTCCTATTGCGTATTAACATTGTTGCCACGCACTAGATGCCTTATCATTCTTAATTTTCCCATACAAGTAAAAAACACCCGTGTGATATTTAACAACGAAGCAATCAGTACCCTCATAAGAGTTCAATTAGTATTTTAATACGTTTTATCACTTTAAATCGCAAACCTAAACTATTGTTTTTTTTTCCTCTCTGTGTGTTCAATTTGTTTTTTATTGCCCTTTTTTTCAAGTATATATATTTTACAGACTTGAAACTTCACAATAATGTTCCTTATGTTACGCAGGATGACATTTTCCGAAAATTAGATCCCATTGGTGGTTAAAACCAGGCAACAGTGGGTACTTTGTCTGCATGAGAACAGGATTTTGCATTGTTCATGCCTTCTGCGTCTCCATGGCAACTGGCATCGCGCGGCAGTGCCGTACCCACAAGGAGGGGCATGCATAATGAGCGGCGCAAGAGTGATCTGCCTGTAGACTGCCGTAGCGAAGTACGGGTACATCAGTTGTACGTTGCGTGCACGAGTCGGGAAACCATCGGTGCTATTCATTTTCTCTCCGGTACATTATAGGCTACAGCATTGTAATAAATTTTCAATGAATTTTTTTTTGTTTACCATTACTGTAAATGGGAGATGTGGCTTAATTTTTTTTTCATTAGTATAGCCGTGCGAAGCCGGGTCGGGCAGCTAGTAGTTATATATTGCTGTGCCAATTTTTTCAGTTATTGGCGCAAATGGTGCAGATGCTCTTAAAACATGTTGGGAAAACAAGGTTGTTATCTAAAAATTACAACAAAGTCCAACTGAAATTATTCCAGGAGAATATTGAAGATACTTTAAACACTGCCCACCAAAGTTGACACCAAAAGGCAAGCTTTCTCCTTGGCAGTGACCCCAGGAGGGCACGAACCCAGTGTACCATTTACTGTTTTCCTCCAAGGCAGAAGGCACAGTGATGGAACACTGAATTTAGGTCCCAAACTGCAAAGTTTTTCCCATAAATGGAAATAATACTTCGATATTCGGAAATGTAAACGTATTTACATTCACCTTATAGTTTGATATTCAATAGTTTAACACACGGCAGTATTTACCTGGTTGCTTTTTCTTCACAGGAAAGCTGGCAAAGCATAAGGAAAAAGGGTTTGCTTGATTACACCAACTTGTCGATCTAAATCCTTTTGATTCTTTTGGTTTCAACAGCTATAATAAATTTTAAAACTGCTTAGGGTTCATGAGATTTACGTAATGACACGTTTATAAATGAAAACAAAACCTACCAACTCGGTCCCTGAAATACTAACGTTTTCATTTTCCCTTTGCTCTTCCTCAACTGAAAAATTGCCCTTTATGAAATCAATTTTTTTTTTTCCAGCACCTCAACATAATTTGTATCCTCTACTCCAAACATAGCTGCAAGCAGGTTTGTTTTGAGCTCAGCTTAGAATCTAACAAGCAATCACCGTATCTCTCCCCCCCCCCCCGGCGCGGACCCATTTCTCCACTTTCCCAAAAAAAAAAAACATAAGTTGGGTGCGCAGTATCATTTGGAGACTGCAGAATAAGTAGCTCCAAAAAAATCACATCATCAAAAAAAAAGTATGTATTCGCATGTAAGAACAGTTGGTTCCTGATAAACGCTGGAATTACACCATATTTATTAAAGCTTCAAGCGGGAACATTCCCTACTGTCAAACAAACACACACACACACACAAAGAGTTCCCATTATTTCTATGTTGTTTACTTAGGGGGTAGAATCCTATATTATTTTGCTACAAATACATCATGACTTTGCACGAGTTTGTTTGATACATTAATATAACCACATTTAATTGATTTTTGGAGGTTTTTCTACTGAAACAGTCTTTATTTAGTGATTTTATGAACTTATAGTCAAACTATTATGTCAGTATAAGCATGTACTGAAAGCAAGAAATTGTGTGATAAACGGTTTTGGATTAAACATTTACATACAGTCTTACTCTTAAAACTCGATATATTTATATTATATAATTTATTCCATAAAAATTTCAGTTTTCCCAAAATCATTGAACCATGAGTTTTTCAGGGTTTTGGTAAAACATAATTTTTTATTGAATTATTTACTAAAAATAAAGAGTTTTAAGATGAAGGCTTCATACAAACAATCCAAAACTGTATAACATACGAATACATTTTTTTAGTACATGCTAGGGCTGACATAAAATTAGCCTTTAACTTTATATAAAACTATTAATGAAGGACTTATTTGGTGATAAAAACCTTTTATGAACAATTAAATGGTGTTAAATAAGGAATTAACTTTAAAAACATTTGCTAAACCACGAAATATTAGAATCAAAATTATTCGGGTCACTACTCCCCTTAATAATGTACACGTTAAAAATTAAAATATTTTTTTACGCAAATGTTATTGTTTAATTGCAACCTGAAATTTTATTTTATGAAATTGTATAGCTTTAAAAAAATAATTTTAAAACTTTTATAAAACTGTACAAACAAAAAAAAATGGTTTTTAATTATACACTTGAAAATATTCATAGAATAAAATTCATAAAACTCAATAAATTTTTTCCTCGTGTTTAAACAAGTGAAGCTGACAGTTTCTCTATATTGGACTTGGGGGAGTCTTCAATTCGCGAATTTAATTCCGCATTTCCACTCGGGACACCAACTCGGTTCGTTAAACCGCGTCGGGAGATGAGGGAACATGGAACCTCATCTCTCTCCCCCCCCCCCTTCTCCCCACCCCACCATCAATCCCCATCCAATTCTCCCAGCCCACCCCCCCCCCCCCCCTACTTTTTACCTTCCCATCCCAGATCGATATCTTTTTGCTGGCTAATTCGATTGGTGAGCTGCACGGTTCGAGTTCATTGAGAAGTGACTGCCACTTTAGAGCGGGGTGAATGGACCGGGTTTGATTCCCCTCCTCCCCCCCCCCCCCTCTCTTCAAGGCTGTGTGTCGATCGAAGCTCTATGAAGCGACGTGAAAAGTCACTCGCCCTTGATCGTTGATATCACTCACTCCTGCTGCCTCGTGACACTGAACTGACACGCTTTATGCTAGCTTCTTTAATATAATGTCCCCGCGGAATCATAATTCATAACGCAATGTAGAAATATTAGTGGATAGGATTTTTTACATTGCATTCACTTTAAATAAAATATTATAATTATGTGCATAGTGCATGTGGCAGCAGTGTGTTTAATGATGTTAGTACATTTAACATGAACGGTGTTCATTTTTTAAATGAGTTTTATCAAAAGTGAAACCATAAAATGAAATCATAGCTGTTGGTGTAAGTTTAATCCGTGGTATGTAAATGCATTTTCAAATATATTAGTAACGTCAGTTATTTTTAAGTACTGTATAGTATTTAGTAGTTACCCAAATTATAAAATGATAAAATTCTAATAATCCTGAAAATATTTTATGTTTGTAGCTTGAGGCTTATGATCCACATTGTATACTTTAATAATTAACGAATACTTTTATTAAACCTAAGTAGCGCTATTATAACGTTTTCACCTCTATAATTGTGAATAGCGCTAGCATATCGCAGTGTTCGATTAAGTACTACATAAAAAATTAACCACATGGATATTTAATTGGATATGATCAATCAGAATATGTATTTTTATTTGATGAATTTTATGCAGTTTTATAATGACAAAAGCATTTTAACACCATCAATGATGTATTAAAAATATAGTTCATTAAATTATTCAAAATTTATTTTGTATATTAAGTTAACATATACATACAAATGTTTAATTAAACGCATTATTAATTGAAATGAAGGATTTAAAGTGAAATTTCGTTTAGTGGGAACATTTTTTTTGTAATAGTACACTATTTGTGTTTGCTTAAAATTACGTGAGTAATTTATATTTGCTATACTTTAAACGTGTAATTTTGCAAATATATTTTGACGGTTTTCTGCTGTTAGTAACTACATCATCACTATGTTTCACCAGACATAAACAATTAATAAAACAGTATCAACGAAGTGAATAGTAAAAAAATAGCTTGTTAACATCAAGGGACGTGGTTCGAAACTCGTCAGTGTAATTTTTTTTTTTTAACTTTTTTAATAACATAATCTAATGAAACATAACAAGAATTGTGAATCAGCTAAATAAGGTTAAAGTTTGTTTGTAGTAATTATTTACAAGGTGATTTCAGTCGTTTGAGTTAAAAAAAATGTATACAATCATATACTGAGTCTTATAATACGAGTTTTAATATGTATTAGGTTAATATTTTAGTGATGCCTCAGGTATAACTTCTTACGTGTGCGGGAACTTTAATTTACTTACTGTTTATTTAATTTAGTATTTTAGTAAAATTCCTTGTGAAAAAGTTTTATTTGCAACATGAACATGAGAACGCATGAATTGGCTCGTCATCGAGGTTAGATGTTTACACATCACTGGAAAGTATGTACTGAAATACTCGCTCACTTTTTTTTTCTTTTTTTTCAGTAGACAATTTCACACTCAATGTTTTATTCTTCAGGAAATTTTAAATTTTTACGCTTTAAACTTTATCATTTGACAGTAACAAAATGACGTAGACAGCTGTTGGCTGACCAAGCAACAGACGGTCGCCATATTTATTTATTTTTTTTTTTTTTTACTAAATGCTAGCCCCAGGACACTTCAAGGACACGAGGATGCAAGAAAGAGATAACGCGAGTAAGCTGCATCGGTGATCCTGTACAGAACCTTGGGAATAATTGGGGGGAGGTCGAGGACAATGTGTGGGCTCCTTGAAGATGCACTTATCGCCCAGGTCGTCAGGCACGGACTCTGAGAGCGAGCCACGGGAGTCCCCGCTCCGAGACGGGCAGACGAGTGGGCAGCGTCTGCTCCGGCAGTAGCCTGGAAGGCTGGTGGAGGTTGGACAGGACCTCGACCGGATCACTGGTTCTATTGGTGTTCAGAGGAGTCCCGGATATGTGAGAGGTTCTGATAGGTTCTCTCAGCGCTCGCTGGAGGGGGCTTAGCCGGCGAGCATCTGCTGGTTGCTGGCTGTGTTCAGTGGTTGTGGTGGTGCACATGCTGGGACGTGTTCCCTCAGCCTCTCGACACGGCCTCTCCCCAAACATCTGTGTGGCGTACCCACTTCCATCGCCACACACGGGACCCACGCCTATTCGGAGTCGCCCCACCCGCGAAGTACATAACGGCCGGACTCCCTTCAGCTTTAATTTGTGAGGTATTCAGATTCGTGCCTCCTTTTTTTTTTTTTACGTATCTTCGGAAGGAAACGTTTCGCAAACGATCGGCTTGACGTAACATCTTGCACGTGCGACATTGCTAGTTTCCGCCTCAGGAACGGTCAACAAAGATGAACGCACAAACGTACGGAGACCAAGCAAATGTCAGCTGAAGTTCAAAAGTTACTTGCGTGGGCACCGTAGAGAATTCCGTGGAAGTTTTGTTTTTTTTTTACATCTCTAAAATAGCGATAGCACAGACGAAACACAATAGTCTGCCAACGACAAGACAGTAGCAATTAGAACATTAATTATAGAGGGGGGAAAAAACTCCGGACAACATAGCCACACAGAGACGAACCCGACGATGAAACTAAACAGATGATCTGGAAGGCATATCGACGAAACATAACATGACTGGCATCTGCTTCCACCATCAGGCTCAGACTGACTGACATTGATATTGTTATCGGTGTCCTCATTTTACTGCACATTTCTGAGGACTTTCATTTTCCATGACAGTCAGCAAAAAAGAGAAATTACGTATTCCCAAAATACGTAAAATCATTCTTCACCATTGCAAGACTCATTCAAAGAACGTACAAACTATAAGTTTGTCCCGAAGACGCCAGCCAGCACGTCCATGGGACTACATGTACAAAATTTCAAATTCCAACCACTTAAAAATTAAATTCTATAAAAGACTGCAATTATTTTTTATGTGATCTACACGTAAGTTTTCCTATGAATTCTATTTTTTGCAATAGCCTTGTAATTTTTGTTCTTTCAGAGTGAAATCAAGCATTAAAAAAATCTCGAAAATAAACTCTCACTCCCTCCTTCCCCCCCCCCCCCCCCGGAGGCAGTTTTCATACTCCCTCGTCAGACTTGGGGCACAACTCTTGATGCTGTCTGAAAAATTCCTCTAGCGGAATGATTCGATCATTTGTTTCCGCTTGAGAGTGTCTTGAATCTGCTATAGCTGGTATCGGGATCCACAATGTTGGTTTAGCAAAATATATCTTTGGAAATGTGGCATCGCAGTGTTGATTTTTCTCATTCTCTTCATCTCACCTTTCTTGGTAAAGGTGGAAGTTTTGTGTGTAACAAGTTGAGTAAGTAATATTTAAAAAATAATAATATGTAAAGTTATGCACGAGCAACGGGAAATTATGTTTATAGGGTAGGGGAAGGAAATGTTGCTTAGTGAATAGTTCCGATACCTAATCCTTCTAGCAAGTGTTCAAGTGTAGTGTACCAAAGTCATTCCTCTGCAGGAATTATTCCGATGGCGTATACAATCGGGTTCCTGGACACGTTTAGGCCATAGAACATACAGGCTCGAGGAAGAGGAGGTTGTTTAGTTTGAAACAACGGGTGCTGAGGGATCGCACACACTAGCATGCCGTCTGGGCAAGGCGATAAATAACAACGAAGGGGTAGAAAAAAGAAAAAGAAACAGCGTAGCAGCGCCACCTTCTTCGTCCCTTCGTTCGTCTTGAAGACGTTCCGAAAACCTCCGCACGCGCTGGGGTGCCGTCTGACGCCAACCCCCTACCCACCCCTCTTTATCTTTTCAACGTCAACACTTGGCGAGTTGCCCTCGCCCGCAGTTTCATTTTTCACGCGTAATGAACTCCGGAGGAAGGGTTTTCTTCTTCTTTATTTTACTTGGGCCCAATTTTTCTGAAGACAGCGAGGTCATTACGAATGTTAACACGCAACATCACAGACAGTGGAAATTGTGAAGTAACCAACCAACCAAAGTCCTATTGTAGGGAATTCTCGGATAAGTTAAACTGAATCCTTTTGGAATTCTATTCCAATATATAAACCTGGGTAGTTCCCAAAATTACGTATTTTGCTTCTAATATTTCGTGTTTTGTCGTGCAACACCTTAGCTCTCGGTATACGGCATTTGATAGGAGTAAATTCGTAACTGTAACGGAAATGTGTAACCACGGTGCTGCCATTTGTGGTGGATGGCGCGAACCAAGATTCACAAAGCCAAAGGGAAACTTTAAAGTATTAATTATTTAATGAATTTTAACAAGGAAGGCAGACTTTTCGTAAAATTCCTTGTCGAAAATCAGGTCCTAAGTCATTTTCGCTTTTATCGGAGCCGTTTCATTATATAGTTTAACCTTTCGCTCTGCAAATCGAATGATTGGATAGTCGACGTAGCTCTTTCGGAAAGGAATTCTTTTGGCGGGTGCAGAAACAACGTGTAATTCCTGTCAAGAAGTTGAAGACATAAATATCTGTATATTTAACACGCTTAGTGTTATTTTAAATTTCGTGTTTTACCAAAATTAGATGTTACACAACTCTAATGAGTACTTAAGACTCGCTCATATATTTTCAGCTTAACAAGTCATCATTGAATATTATTTTTATGAAATGTCTGTCTCTTTTAGAATTTACTAAAAGCATGTAATCTGCCATACAGTTTTGTATGTATAGTCTTTGTCTTTTTTATCATATCATTTGCAAACCCTCTTTTTGCTAGAGAGGCATGGCAAATCAACTACCTTACTGCTGAAGTAGGGCGTACCTTAAAGCTCAAAATATCCCACAAACATATCTGCCCAAAATCCCAGATTACTACGGCCAATAAGTTTGCAGTTAGCTTCTTAAAAAAATGAAATAAAAGCAAAATCAATAGGAGTGCATAAGATATCGACTATCATGGTGTTATTTACGAAAAACAAAATTGGGTCGGTAAAAAAAAACTTATTTTATTGTTCTTACGACCCGAAGGAAAAGTATAATTAGCCTGGCGTAAGACGTGGTTTTACAACATTATAACAATCACTACTGCAATTTATATCGTAAACCGCCTTAATATCACCTGGTTTATTTAGCTCAACATTTAATACCCTACACCTAGTACTCTGTAGATGGCCACAACACTAAATAGACTAGACATAGCCTGCAAGATTATTATTTAAAATCCTATTTTTAATACTCTCTATAACCAGACAAAAATATATAATTACATGAGTAAATACAAATACACAATAAATTGTATGGCTGGCTATGAAACCTTCTATAACCTTACATAATTTTTACCAAAAATGCTATTAAAGTTAACACAATGTCTTGCCAAACGTTTATACAAAAATATTATCAGTTTAAAATTGGTCCCAGTCTGTGATCTTCTTTCAGGACGAGATGTTCCGCCGTATTCTTTCCCAGCCACGACGCCTTCGGAGCATGGATTTTCGTTTATTGCAGCCTCCAAATAAAAGTTCCAAAACCGAGAAGTTCGCCAGGCAACTCAGACGAATGTGCCACGTGACGACACACGCCCAGAGTCCAGGCGCGCGACCAACAAGTCCCTCTTTGACTGCCCGTAGCCGCTCTGGCTCGCGCCTAGATTACACTGGGCTAATGGTGCGGCAGTCCATTGACTTTGGGCACAGAGGAGATAAGAACCAGAGGCGAAATCAGATGTGCACACCCGAACTCGCCATGTTGACACATCGTAGGCTAGCCGCCATTTTGTGGTAAGTATAATTCTGGCGTTGGTATAGCGTTTTAAACTTTGGGATGCTGCAGAGATCAGTTTTATGAAAATGAATGAGGTTCGTAAACGTTTTGGAGCCACTTGGTGCTCGGCACCAAACTGTTCAAACAACAGTGGTCAACCCGAAAAAAGAAGCTTCTTCAGATTTCTTATAGATGAAATACTGTAAGTAAAAATAACGTGTCAACCTAGTACCTATAAGTTCTGCAATGTTGATTCCACAACTTGTAAAATGTGGCTGTTACTTTCCTTCTTCTATTTGTTATCTTAATTATCAGTAATATTTTAGAGTGTAATGTGGGTTTGTTAACTAATGCAGTAAACGAATATAGGAATTATCCCGATTAAAACTGGCCTTGCGTGTTAAAATAAAATAGCTGCTTATAGACCTATAAGTGTTCGAGTAAAACCATCAGAGTGCTTTAAAACATAAGTGATGGGCTAAAATTTTCATTTATATGTACTTTTTTCATGTGGGTACATATAGTGTTGATTAATGATTTCATTAACATGAAACGTAATCAGTTCGGTTACCTAACCTGAGGTAAACCTAACCAAACATAATTGTAACCTAATAAACCTTATCCCAATGTAATCTAACCTTATCATACTTAACAAATGAGGGTAAATGTTCCGTATTGCATATCCAGGTGTATCCAGATATACATTTGATCCTGATGGCATGATCCTGATGCATGATCCTGTACAACTGAACCTGTGGTACATGATGCTTTTTTTTAGCAGTGGGGATGAGCGTAGCGCCGACGCATTTTACAGCGCGAAAGCTGATATAAAAAATAAATTATTTGTAAGATAAATTACATCAGGTTTTGCGCTACGCCTCAGCGCTACGTGTTTCTCCCACTGCTAAAAAAAAATAAGCATAATGTACCACAGGGTCAGCTGTACAAGACCGTGTCATCAGAATCGTACCATCAGGGTTAACTTGGATACGCAATACGGAACTTTCACCCAAATGAGATTAAGTTAGTTCTTTAGTAAAAACAGGGATTTTTTTCAAGACTTTTGCACGAGAAGCTATTCCTGATATTTACTATATAATTTGAATTTATTGCAACAGGTTGACTACCTACTGTCCTAGAACTAGGCCTAATACTTTCCATGCTTTACTCACTTAGGTACGTACCAAAAGAAAGGAATGATTATTGTGCACGTCATTTGTGTATTTTTTTTATAATATTTCTGCAGGATCAAATGCAACAAATTTGATAGGCCCTATAGGTCTTCCCACTATTTTTTCTTGTATGCAGATATGGTCATTGATCGTGTGCTGTATAACCTCTGATTTCACGCAAATAAAATATTTCGTAAGTTGCCTATGCAAACACGCCGTCACACACGGACAAATAGGCTCGTCACTTAATTAAACACGCTCTAACACAACAAAAAATCACCGTCTCATAATACTTCACCACTAGCCAATCTACGCATGAATCGTAACTGAATGCATTCGTTACGTATGGTCCACGCATTAAACCTTAATGGCAAATTGAATTTAATTATGTGTCGAGTAGAAATTTTACGGAATAATGATCCATACTTCAGGAAAACGTAGCATTCAACATGTGTTTATGAGCAGCGCACACACCACAAACATGGCGGCCAACTTTTCGACTGTCTGCTGTCGAGTTCGCCAAGATCAAAGAAACCGCGCCTCTATTTCGTCTCTGGTTCCCTTATATACTCTGTGCTTTGGGCGTGGTTACCTTGCGGGCCGGGTAACGCTTGCGCAGTTCGCACCATTCACCAGGAACATTAGCGTAAAACATGACCAACTGAGATTTTTCTCAGTTTGCTTTGTACCAAGCACCTCTCAGAACTATGAGTAAAATATTTGCGCGCATAGCCCAAATGATACTGTCAAAACTGAAAGTACCCCCGGGCGCGGATTGGTTATGTACAACTTCATTGAAAGGTTCCATCTCAGACAGAACTAAAGGCATGCCACACAATTCAACTTAGGAGCCTCGTCGCGCAATAAAATCTCCGGCAACTCCTGCCAGTGTAATTAGTCAACTACACCCGCGCGTTCACAACTGACGCGTCATGACCTTTAAACACAAACTTCGCAGCACAGGAACAGCTAGCAGTTTGTTGCCGCTAAACATGCAAAAGTTTCTTCTACTACTTCCGGCACCAACAAACTACAGTGGTGCACTGCTTAAAAAAAAACTAACTCGTTTCGAGCGCCATTTTTCATAAAACCAAAGTGAAATTTGGGTAACTGTCCCATATTGTATATCCAGTTCATATCAAAGTTTTTAATTAATATTATATTTAAATAAATGTAACTTAATTATTTTACAGTTTCGCGTTATACAAATACATTCACTTTGTTTTAATAATTTACGTTTAAATATAATTGGACATGTTGCACAAAACAACTTCCCTTGGAAACAGTGCTCCTCAAAGTTTTATACATATTTACAAAATCATATATACATTTTGATAAATCTCAGCCTTCTATCACAATCACAAACAATTCCCTTCATAATTTTATTATTTTAATTTGAAATACAATTCGATACGCAATAGGGAAACCATTACCCAAATTTTTAGCAAGCACGCCAAATACAGGCTGCTCGCCGCCTTTATGGACAGGAGCGCGCGCGTCGACGCGAATACACACACTTGTTGCACGCTGTGAGCCGGGACAGTACCTGTGCCGAGTGCTGCAGTAGTTGACTCTCTGCGCGGCGCGCGGCCGTCACCCGATACACGCGCAAACACACACACAGCGTAGCGGTCGAAGATACTCCATTTCACTGCATAATGTTTGGCGAATTCGTCGCTAAGGTTCGTTTCTAATTCAGCTCATTTATAATAAAACAAAATTAAAATAGCAATAACTAATTAAACTAACGGTACTGACACAGAAAAATCATAATCAAAATGTTATAAAAATTACGATGCGCATCACATCGCCTCACGTTCATTATATATATATATATAAAAGAAATTAGTTTTGACAAAAACCATAGAAAATTGAGTTCTCATGGTTTCTGAAAAAAAAATCATTTTAATTGATTTATGAATGGCAATCTAAAATAAAGTATTTAAATACGAAATCTACCACGAAATATTATTCCAAAAATGTAGGTATATAACATGATTTAATGCTTTCAGTACGTAAATATTAGTAATTTAGTGAATAAAATACAATACATAAAGAATAATTGTTTAGTATAACAATTGTTTTCCAAAAAAATTAAATATGGGTGAATAAAAAAATTATTAAAAATAATTTGCAAAAACGTGAATCATTGTTTTGCAAACTGATATAAATAGATAGGTGTAATGGACTGGATGTGAGGTACATAATGTATTGATTGGGTTAAACGTCTGGTCGCCAGTGAGGTGAGTACAGACGGACAAGGAGAGACCGGATGTTTGCTGGGATAGTTTTACTGGCAGTCGGGTGTGTAAAATCAAGTGATCCTAACCCCACCCCCACCCCCCTCACCGCTTTAGAACAATGGCGCTTGCGCCCCTGGAAACCAGAACCGACCGATGCCAATGCGAACAGCAATGTCCGACTTCCCGCCCCTGACTTGGTAGTCTTTTTTCTGTCCCTGTCCATCTCTTATTCCTGGACCATCACCTTTGTCCTATACCTACTCGACTCAACCCATCTGGCTCAACTCATCCTGCTTGAATGAACCCAGAGTTTTCCCTGTGTCCCGTGTATTACCATTGTAAAAAAAAAGATTCATGTTGAAACGCAACACACATATTAAAAAATTATTTTAAAAATTGGAAGTAAAAAATTAATTTTGTGATTTCAAAATTAATTTTTTTGGAAAATCGACACTGCTACGTATTTACAGAAAACGATTCCTCTCAGTTAAGTTATTACATATCGGGAAACAAACAATTAACTATACTTGTCGATAACATACAAGTGTAAACAATTACTAAAAATTGTTTTAATGTCTACGGAAATCACTCATCTGTCTGATATAAAAATAGGTACATGCTTGCGCATTCAATATGTGTATTTAAGTACTGTTTTGATCATTTTGCATTCAATTAAGTAAGAATAGTTTACTACGAAATTAACTAACAGTTATGTTTCTGAACTAAGAAAATATCCCGAAATTACGTCCATGTTTTCCATATTGATTGTACACAGTACCAAAGTTGTTTACTACAATTAACAGAAACACAGTAATATAACATTCATTAGCCAATTACAGCAAGAAACAGCACTGCATTGTTGCCATGTTTAATTATATTTAGTGCCGTCACCCGCGGTCTCGGGATCGAGACCCGGGGCTGTCCTAGTGGTTTTCAGTGGCTCTAAAGGAAATCTCCGGCGGGCGCCAGGTTAATTCGAGGATTAACCGAGGTGGTCGTGGGTTTTTGCCCCTGCGTGTTCCACTAGGATCGACGGCTGTTGATGGTGGGAGGGAGTCCCTGCTTCTAATATGCACTGGCCCTAAACAGTATAGAGGACTGTTTCTAATTCAAGAGACGTTTTCGAAGTAAAGAAACGGTATTTATGTGCTGGTTTTTTAATCTCGCATCTCACATAGTGTGTATGGGGCACAAGTTACACAATTACACTTGACAAAAAATACGTTGGCACTACACACACTCGCACTGATAATTAATTACGTGTTACGTTGCGGCACTTGCAAACAAGATCCCTACATTGGTTTGTGGGTCGACGGAAAGTTTGGGTGGATTAACGGCCACTCCCGTGATGAACTGTATATAGCTTCGTGCCCGGACTCACCTGTGTGAGTCGCGGGCCCACGAAGATAATATTAAGGGGCAAAGTCTTTAAGCTTGCAGTCAGCAGTCGTATGCTCGACGAATTACGTTAATTTCTGTTCGCGGGAGTCGGCCCGGACCGTAAAGTGACTGCGTCGCGAACCGTTGTTCCGCGACGAGCAAAAATTAAAGTGGCCGGGTTAAGCCCTGCACCGGAAAAGGACACGGGGGCACGCGGGGAGAGGAAAAGAGGTTTTAGTGAATAATGACAGTTACCAGTATGAATAATCAGGAGTACAAAAGTTGAAGTCTCCCCGCGGGATCACACGTCTGCCCCGGCCCGTAAGTAAAACTCTACTGCCGCTTTGTGCCGGCTTGGGAGGGGAGGAAGCGTCTTGACGCGCCGAACTTTCTTATGTGCCGTTATTCCAATTTTATCATTAGTCATTATTATTTCTAGAACCCTCGTATCTTAATGACATCTGCCCGAATTATTTGGCGGAAGGCCTATAATATTAATACATAATAAAATTGAGATTAATTATATTTGAAAATATAAAGTCAAGCTGTAGACTGTCTGTCACTTGTTGACTACTCCAGTGGCTATTTGTAAGTAAAAACAGGGAGGTGAATTAGGTTGGTTAACAATGTGGTTAATTATTGGCGGAAGGCTGCAAGGGACGTTCCGGACGTTTATTAATCGCGGTTTCCCACGGGGAAAACCGCTGCACCCCTACGACGTACTTTCACTATTAAGGGTTGTTCTGTTAATTAAAAATTACTTAATTACTCACAGCAAATTATGATGCGTGAGAACTGTTTGGTGGTTTTGGCATATGGACGTAATCTGTGGAGGCACTTACCGGCGTCGACGGCTCGTTTGACTCACGTGACATGGGCTAGGGGTGCGTTCCGTTAGCAGGGTTTTATACTGGCGGGTGGAGGCCGGGTTTTTCGACCTTCGGAGGGACGACGACATTGGTTAAATATTTATTGGTTAGTAAAACAATAGAAACACGATAAGAAGTACCCAAAGACAAACTAATGGTTACATTCTGTGGTTAAATTAATTTTTTGGTTAATTAATACTTGAAAAGGGCATTGTGAAACAAGGGCTTTGTTTTAGTTAAGTTCGGGGGAAAAATTGTGAGCGAGTCTTCCAGTACTCGACAGTGATGTGTAACATCTAACCTCGGTAACGAGCGAAAAAAACATGTGTTTTCGTGTTGTAAATACATTTGTAGTACTAAACTTGGTCATGAAATTTAACGTAGAATTCATTAAAATAATGCCGAGCGTTACAAGTATACGAAAATTGTGTTTTGAACTGAATTTCTGGACGCGAATCACATGCAGTTTCCGCACCAACTGCTAGAATTCACTGCCGAAGCAGCTACGTGGACTATTCAATCATTTTATTAACAGATAGAAATTTTAAACTATATCATATAGGTACTTGAAAAAATTCTAAATCCCGGTTTGGGCCTGATTTTTGACCAGAAATATTTTTTAAAATAACACTGCCCATCTGGTTGAAATTCGTTAAACAGTTAATACTATAAAGTTTCACTTTGTCTTAGTGAACTTTCGTTCGCGCCATACGCCACAGATGGCAGCACCGTGGCTGTTACACGTTTATTTTCCTTAACTTCCGTCGCATTCACGAAATTACTCCCGCCAAATGCCATATACCGAGAGCTAAGATGTTACACATCAATCACAAGTAAATGCCTTAACACTTGTGGCCTGACGTAAAGAGAGAAGTAGGATAGTTTCGCCAATCCGGGCACAGGTTTTAACGGTGTGTTGCCTTGATGACGAAGTCCGCGACCTTGGCTGACGTCACAGGCGTCACATCCCAACATCCCGATTTTTAACTTTATTTTAGATTCCACTAAGTTGGGTTTGAAATTTTCAACTTAATAAAAAAATTAAGAAAATAATTACAAAATATTAAAACAATAACTACTGAATCGAATTCGAAGTTCTTAATAATTCCGAATTTTCAAGGTTAAGATAAAAATAGTTTTTCTAAAATAATTTTAATCCAAACCAATAGCTGCTAGTACCTAATAATGCCTTTAAACCTAAAATGTTCCAATTACGTAATCTTTATAATTCTTCTTGGTGATTCTACACAGATATATAAAAATTTAATTTCGGCAACTAATTACGGGATTATAATGTAATTTCTTTATTTTTATTTTTGTAAAGTTAAGTCACTCAAAATTTCTACAAATTTGACAGCGTTTAACATAAACATAAAGTGTTAATTTTAATCAGCAATTATTAAATTGTGCTTTGACACAATTAGGCTATAAGTGAAAGTTTATGTTCGTGGTTAATAGATTTTTCTTTCTGTAATTTAATAGTTTTTTTTTTCAAAACTGGTATTTTCCAAGATGATCGAACGCATTGTGTTCGAGATATCTCTAAAATAATCGACTTTGATTTATTGCCTTTTTGCTATTTCACTTGGCCACGGCGGATTCGGCCAACTGGTCATGCCGAGCGTTTGTTATTGGCACGAGGCCCACAGGCGCTATCCTTTCTCAGACGAAAAGAAAATAAACTGGCAAACAGCTGTTTGAAATGTAGCTTTTAATGTTTACAAGCAGAAATCTGTCAGGTCGGTAACTAAAAATACCACCCTAAATCATGCGAGGCGAGATTTCTTTTTTCAGTTTACATATAACTTCGTATGTTATTATTTCACTTCATCTACTGTCAAGCTTATATATATATATATATATATATATATATATATATATATATATATATCGATGCAGCCACATTCATCGACTGACCAAATTCCGACGTCACGTGTTACTCCTCTTTAAAAAAAGTTTCAGCAAAATTTTCTACATTCTATACGATGGTATCGAGATACACTTACATGAAATATGTTTTTTTTTTTTTCATTTCTCTGAGTTACGATCGTTTAATATAATAAACAGGATGGTGTCGACTGTCGGGAACTTTCCCTGATGATTGTGGCACATAACAAATTATATGCTAAAGGTGACCATTACCAATACATCTAATGCAAAATCACCTCTACGAAAAAAAATTATAATGGCATTGTGTGACGTATATTCGCATAGCTAAAGAAGTTGTAAAAACCGCCAGTTGCCAATATATACGCTCAATGACATAAATTTAAATCACAAACGTTTGTAAGGTATTGTGATCATTCAAAGTATTTTAACATCTTTTTATATTCTGTTTTATGTTTTAATTAAAATAATTACTATTTTGACTGGCGACTGTGACCATTGTGGCTGAGGTAACCAGCGTATAGGGTGGCTCGATAAAAAATAAGATATTTTTCGTATTGCTATACAGCAGAAAAAGGTGCTTACTATAATAACAATAAACACGATATAAAAAGAATCGGGCTGACGTATTTCAGTGACTCATCATAGGTACTATGTTTTTATATAATTAGATAAATTAAATTTAAATTGTAATATCACTTAAAATTCTTCAAATGGCAAACTACAGTATTTTTCTTATATCAAAGTTTACTAAATCCAAATAAATTAAATAAAGCATTAACTGTTTTTTCGGTGCGTAAGCATTCGACTCCTGCCTAAGCCAGATAAATATTTAGCAGTTTTTTTTTGACGTGACAACGTCTAATAAATCGATGAACGCCGGATGCACGCACGAAAAAGTGTCCCATTACGCACATTGTCCCGTTTCGCTATGTCCCGTTACGCTAATTTTATATTGCTCTTTGTTAACCTGAACTTCCTAGCATTGCGACCGAGTCCGTGGCTTAATTCTGTTTTCATGCATTTCAATGTAACATTTTCATTGTTCTTTGCTAACTCGTTCCTCCTAGCATTGCTGCAGAGTCCGTGGCGCAAATATATTATTTTTGACTGCATCTTGGTGTTGGATAAGCCATTTTCCTTCACACCATCCTTGAAACACTCCCATTCTGTTCCTACTTTTCCTATCATCATCCTATCCTTAAAAGAATAACACAGATTGGAAGAAGTTAAATAGCAAACATGTATAAAAGTTATAGTTAAAATAATCTCTTCGATAAAGTAATAAATATATTTGAATTAATGAGTGCAAATAAAATTAAATTTATCAATTAAATTGTAGATTTAATTTCACTCCTTCTTTGTATCCATACAAAATAGTGATAATTCAATAAAAATTATTCAATTTTATTCATAAAAGTATGCAATCATTTCATCAATGGTTTGTTATTACGTTGTCACGTTGAACTATCGTCCGTAAACCGACTTTACAGACAACCAATTTTTTAGTTTTGAGCCTAGATTTTAAAGCTTTCTAATTGAATTTCTACTATAAAGTTTAATATGTAAACAACATTGTTTGAATAAATTAATGCTAGTTATTTTGGAAATATCTCATTTTTCCTTTAAGTTATTAAAACAAAACATCTCTAAAGTAACGATTTCACTCACCACTTACCTACTTGTAAAAACTTGAAAACATTTATGGATAAATTCTCCAAAAGTAGCTGACGTGGAGAGAAAATCATGTGCTATATTTGTTAACCATGTATCAATTTATTCCAGAGCTATAGGGGGAGCGTGCGAGAACTGTACCACACAAAGGTTATGTAAATTAAGGTATTTAAACACTGTCACACACTCCCCCTCCCTGCGCCTCCTAATAACATTTTTCTGTTGTTTTCTCCCCCTCCTGAGGACAATTGACTGTTATATCTCGCAGGTGTATTCCCTCCCCCCTCCTTTTTCAACCCTATCTACCACAATTCACTTGTAGCTATTTTTATTTTCTTCTTAACTTATAATTAGTTGAGAAGTTAAGATGTAGGTGTCTCTGGTGTGTTGTTGTTCACCAACTTTAATGTGAGGCATCTTAAATTACGTCACAGTTAGGTTAAAGGAGGCACCAAAGTCGATGGGTGTTATTGAACTTTTATTTCGGCAGTGGAATCTAAAATTATATAACCTGGGGTATGGATTTCTGTTATTTTATCTTCTATACTTCACTTCCAAAAAATGCAACATAGCGGTATTAATATTTATATTTTAAAATTGTTCTGCCTTTTTTACTTAATAAAAATGATTTTTTTTCCTTGGCTATTTTGAAAATCTAGTAATATTAAATAAAACAATATATAATGAAGTTGGAGTCTGATTTAAGGTAGGTATATGATATAACCACAACATTACATGCAGTCAGTCAATTCATCGAGATAATTCACAACCATAGTTGTGATCATTAACTTTAAAAGTTAAAAATGTTAGAGTTTTTTTTAATTTTCATTAATAAATTACTTACAAAACCAGTTAAAGGATTTGAGAGATTTTTCTAACTGAGACAAAAGAACAAACAAATCTTAACATCATAGTAATAAATATTATTATAAAATAAAATATTATAAAATGAAATAAAAACAGATTTATTTTCCATTTAACAGGGGTGCAGTTCCTATCAATAATTATTTTATAGATAATGAATAATATATTGAAACTTACTTCATAACAACTGTAGGAATTAACTTATAGAGTTGTTTCTTGTTCAGAGTGTTGTGCAAATATTATTTATTTTTACTACAAGTAAAAAAAAGTTTATGAGTAGGAGGAACGAGGGAGTACTGGGACAAATGTAAACATTGACTATGCAAAGATGGCGGCCCCCAGAAGACGCCGTTTGCTAGGGGGCCCCGCCATCTTGTCGGTCTGGGAAAGTGTAAACATTGATTACGTAACCTTGACATCCAAACAGCGTCTGCTGGAGGCCGCCATTGTTGTTGACATCCGTCACCTTAGTTCTACCTTTGGTTGCCAGAGCGTTCCACCATCGCTTCGAAGGCAGGAGTTGAGTACAAAAAAAAATCAGGGTGGCTGGGGTTTGATGCGGTGGACGCAAGAACATTGAGGTTAGAAAACCAACCAAACCACGAGACCAGTTGAAGAGTTGAGAAATAAATAAGGAATATATGCTTATGTTCTAAAAACACACTCTGGGTATGCTTAAAACAAACGCCGCCATGCTGCTATGTCTAAATCTCAAAAGATAAAGTATGCTTAAAACAAACGACATCTTAATAGCTGTCTAAAAAAACCACCCCAAGTATGCTTAAAACAAACGCCGCCTTACTAGTTATGTTTAAATTTTCAAAAAGATAGCTCCGAGTATGATTAAAACAAATGCCGTCAATCTAGCTATGTCTAAATACAGCTCCCAGGGAGCGCCTCATACCCTCGCCGCCATCTTTAATGCCACAGAGAAGAGCGTCATCCAGATGTTTTCTGCTGACACTCCATGCACATAGTGAGCAATTATAATTCCCCACATCATATTATATATAAAAAAGCATAACCCCCCACTCCGAGTATGCTTAAAACAAATGCCGCCATACTGCTATATCTAAATACAGCTCCCAGGGAGCGCCAAATACCTATGCCGCCAAATTTAATGACAACAACCACCACCAGAGCGCCATAACCTCAAAACCCGCGCACAGAGAGCGTCATGTAGGTGTTGTCCGCTGAGACTCCATGCACACAATGCGCAATTAAAATTCCCCACATCATATTATATATAAAAAAAGCATAAGAATGTCTTTATTTGTTAATTTAAAAATAGTAAACGTTCATGTTCAAAGACTATTAATTTACCTTCCACTACATCATGTAAAATAAGCTTATGTGCATTAAATATAATATTTAAATAAACATTATACAAATGCCATGTAGGAAAGATTCTCTCTGAGCTGGAAGCATGCCCATACAGTAAGAACAAATAGTACTGGCTCTCTGCTAGTATGTCAAGTAAAATAAGCATATGTGCATTAAATATAATATTTAAATAAACGTTATACAAACGCCGTGTAGGAAAGATTCTAGCTGAGCTGGAAGCATGCCCATACAGTAAGAACAAATAGTATAAGCATATATGCATTAAATATAATATTTAAATAAACGTTATACAAATGCAGTGTAGGAAAGATTCTCTCTGAGCTGGAAGCATGCCCATACAGTAAGAACAAATAGTACTGGCTCTCTGCTAGTATGTCAAGTAAAATAAGCATATGTGCATTAAATATAATATTTAAATAAACGTTATACAAATGCTGTGTAGGAAAGATTCTCTCTGAGCTGGAAGCTTGCCCATATAGTAAGAAAAATAATACTTATCTCTTCCAGTGTGTCAAGTAAAATAAACATATATGCATTAAATAGAATTTTAAAATAAGCGTTATACAAACACCCAGAAAAATATGTTTACACCGCTCGCCGGGGAAAACTGTTATGGTCACCGGCCCGCCCGGCTGCCGCACGATCGCCAGAAAAAAATTACATATGTTACCTCAGTGCTCAGTAATAAAAAAACAATGTACGCATGTAGGTATTATTAAAAAACGGAGATATATAATAAAAACACAGTAACCCTACAGTTGTACTAGCCTTCCAATTAGCGTGAAGCACAGTAAAAGGCTCCCAATGGCATGTACTAATAAGCATACATAAAAAAAAACCTCTTAAGTAAGACTTAAGTGTATGAAAAACTCACCGGAATGCAATCCGCCCACCCCGTAGACGTGTAATGATAAGTTAATAAATAAAAAAGGAATGAAAAAGACATTAAAAACGGGAATGCTATAGTACGCCGTGTTGAGTGCAAGCAGCCCACCCGGCAGCTTGTAAAAATAAGAAAATTTATAAAACATATAACAAAGATATATGAAAGCGGGAGCATTAGAGTAACACGTCTGTATGCCGTGTAGGCACTCGGAAGACTGTTGACAATTTCTCGCGCGACGGCAGCCAGCGAGAAGTGAAAGTTGTTTTTAACACAGGCCCGCAGCAATCGCCGCAGCAGCTTCCAGTAGTCACGGAACTCGCCTAAGCGTGGAACACAATTAAAAACGTACAGCCCAGTGATACACGAAGGTAATCAACCGCCGAATGCATGAGCACACTATAACTGTGACAAAAAATACTATGCTTTAATACCATAAATCATGTTTAAATAACAATACAAATAGGTTATAATAAACCAATTAAAACGTACCATGTAAAACATAACAAAAACAATCAAAATGTTATAGCAGACACACACAAACACCATCACGAACACAATACAGCTGAATCCAGTTAAAAAACGCCAATCACAGATAATAAAACCACAGCAGCGAAAACTCCCCATGAAATAATAGAACACGATTCCCCTCTAGAAAAGACTAGCTTATTGAGACAGCATGATGCAAAGAGTAAAAATGCTACACATCTCTATACGTAAATAGGAAAAATTAAACAAACGCGGAAAACAAACTTACAGGGTAATAAAATAGTATTACCCCAAAATTAACAAGCAAAACCATCGACAGCAGGCGACACCATAAAAAAAATGACTAAAAAAAGCCAAACATAATCGCTGAAAGGTAATGAAAATACTAATGCAGTAACACATTGAGGAAATAAATAACGCAGACAGGTAAGGACGGAAACCCCTATATCCCCCAAAAAAATTATACCAGATAAGCGCCTTCACCCATAAGGCTACGGCCACACGTGCGTGTTTTCACGCTGCTGTTACAGCGTGTTTTCACGCAGCGTGAGATCCTGAGCGACCGATGGCCACACGTGCGTGTTTTCACGCTGAAGCCTAGCGCGTGATTTCACGCAGAATGAATCCGCTACCCGGCCACATGTGAGCGTTGTATTGTGAACTGGCACTCATCTATGCTGTGCAGGCTTGATTATGAATTCACTAGCTGCCCGACCCGGCTTCGCACGGCTATACTAATGGAAAAAATTAAGCCACATCTCCCATTTACAGCAATGGTAAATAAAAAAAATTCAGTCAACATTTATTACAATGCTGTATAATGTACCGGAGAGAAAATGAATAGCACCGATGGTTTCCCGACTCGTGCACGCAACGTACAACTGATGTACCCGTACTTCGCTACGGCAGTCTACAGGCAGATCACTCTTGCGCCGCTCATTATACATGCCCCTCCTTGTGGGTACGCCACTGCCGCGCGATGCCCGTTGCCATGGAGACGCAGAAGGCATGAACAATGCAAAATCCTGTTCTCATGCAGACAAAGTACCCACTGTTGCCTGGTTTTAACCACCCATGGGATCTACTTTTCGGAAAATGTCATCCTGCGTAACATAAGGAACATTACTGTGAAGTTTCAAGTCTGTAAAATATATATATTTGAAAAATAGGGCAATTTTTGATATTTAAAGAACCCTCAAAATTTCAACGGTGATGAGGACTGCACTAACAATGAAATAATCGTTGCCATAGAGACGAATGAAGCATCAACAAAGCAACAGCCGTTGCCATGGTGATTTCCTACCAAAAACTGGAAATTTTGATATATTACGCCCCCGAAACTCCCCTTGGGATCGGATTTCCGCATAATCCGTTCTTAGTGTGCGTGTACATCACAAAATGAGTAACTATGCTAAATTTCAAGTCAATCGGGTGTATAGTTTTAGAGATCTCGTGATGAGTGAGTCAGTGAGTGGTTTTTCGCTTTTTTATATATATATATATATATATATATATATATATATACATACCTACAAGTCCTTGTCAGAATTGTAACGGGAGAGGAAAATTATTGATGGTCCGAAAAATGAAAATTAAATAAAAATAATTCTAGTAAAAGAAAAAAAACATACTAAACACAGAGAGAGGAAAAAAAAACAATAGTTTAGGTTTGCGATTTAAAGTGATAAAAATTATTTAAATACTAATTGAACTCTTATGAGGGTACTGATTGCTTCGTTGTTAATATCACACGGGTGTTTTTTACTTGTATGGGAAAATTAAGAATGATAAGGCATCTAGTGCGTGGCAACAATGTTAATAGGCAATAGGAAATAAATTTCTAGCGCCTGCGGCATTGTCAACACACACTTCGTACGTGTACTGCATGTTGTATCTAACCCCCTCCAACGCATTTGATTCTAAATTGTACTTTTAGTAAGGATCCTTAATGTTTTTGATAATATAATATAGCCTATAGCCTTCCTCGATAAATGTACTATCCAACACTGAAAGCATTTTTCAAATCGGACCAGTGGTTCCTGAGATTAGCGCGTTCAAACAAACAAACAAACAAACTCTTCAGCTTTATAATATTAGTATAGATTAAGCAAGAACGCTGCTGTGGTTTTAAGTGCTGTGCTGTTGTTTCGTAGTAGTCGTCGTCGGCGGAAGCATTCAAGAAAATACTGGGTCCATCCCATATTGAGTGAAACATCAACGAAAGGATAATTAGTGCTCATTCATAATAAACTAAAAGAAAATCCAGACAAGTTTTTTGAGTACTTCAGAATGTCCGTTAACTCATTTGAAATACTTTTGTCTATGGTAAAATTAAATATATCAAAAAGTAAAACAGAAATGAGAGAATGTGTTAGTGCTGAAGAATGTGCCGAGAAATGTTCACAAAATAACTAAACTCTCTCTCTCTCTCTCTATATATATATATATATATATATATATATATATATATATATATATATATACACACGCGCGCGCACTTTTGAGTTGACCATGGTTATAAGTTCTTGGGGTATGAAAAGATAAACTACATGAACATTTTCCGGAAGTCGTAACATATCGACTACAATGGGTACCTAGTATTTCAGAACAGAACGCGGCGAGAATTCCCGCACGTGTGGCCGGGCATCGACTGAAACGCTGCGTGAAATCACGTTAACGAATGGACCGCGGTGCATTTTCTTGCGGGCGACCTTGAAGACGCGCCTTTCTGTCCTCTCCCCGGCGGGAATTCACGCTGCGTCTGGCCGGTCTCATTCTCCTTGCTGCGGTTCATATTTCTGGCGTCTTTTCACGCAGAATCTCTGCGTGAAAACACGCTCGTGTGGCCGTAGCCTAAGTAAATCACAATAGAGCCCCGTCACCCAACTACAGAAGGCCAATAAACCAAAAACAATATACAGACACCCAATCTTAAAAAAAAAAATTGGTTGTACTTATGTAAAGTCGGTTTACGGGCGATAGTTTAACGTGACGTCATAACAAAACATTGATGAAATGATTGAATACTTTTATGAATAAAATTGAATCATTTTTATTGAATTATCACTATTTTGTATGGATACAAAGAAGGAGTGAAATGAAATCTACAATTTAATTCATAAATTTACTTTTATTTGCACTCATTAATTCAAATATGTTTATTACTTTAACGAAGAGATTATTTTAACTATAACTTTCATACATGTTTGCTATTTAACTTCTTCCAATCTGTGTTATTCTGTAAAGGATAGGACGATGATAGGAAAAGAAGGAAACGAATGGGAGTGTTTCAAGTTTAATGTGCCTCGAAAAAGTCAAATCGATGGTTGTTCCAATCGAGTGGAAGAGAGATGCGGCGCAAGCGTACAATGAGCGTAACGGGACACAGCGTAACGGGACAATGTGCGTTACGGGACACTTTTTCGTGCGTGCAGCCGGCGTTCATCGATTTATTAGACGTTGCCACGTCAAAAATAAAGAAATCTATCTACGAGAACAATATTACAAAAATTACCACACCAAATGGCATGGCCCGAGAAATGACAACACAAATAAATATCAATGACCATTAATACCTACATCATCAAAACGTGGTATAAGGCAACCGAAACATAGGAAATGTCTATTACATACACAACAGGAAAGAACAACCATAACACTAAATCCATGAACAACCCAAGGAAAGATCCGAAACCAAGACCTGTCGACAGAGAGGCCAGCACCCCTCCCACCCCGCAGCACCATCCCCAACTGAAGGAAATAAGCTATGTCTCTACAAAGCTTAACGAATCGCTCATGCGACACGAAAATAGATAACTGTTTTTCTCTGAAAACAGGATGTATTATATATCGTAAACGCGTATACAGAAAAATAAGAAAGTTAGCGGAACAAACCAAAACGCACATAAGACCTCGCGAATGCGCAAACGAACGGCACAACACCAGAGATTAAACATGCTATTCCTTTGTTAAAAAAATAAGACGCACATACGAGTCTTAAGTGCTAGCCCAGCTACTATACATTCACTAATAAATAAAATCTGTTATAGTATTGTGTGTAGGCATACGGTACTATAGTCATTAAATAAAAAGTAATGCGTAAGTATAAAGCGATATAGCCACAAAACGTTATTAAATACAAAATATAGTAAAAAAAGTGTAAATATGGCGCATGCTTATAGCCATTAAATAATATAAGTAGGGAGAGCGTAGGGGTACTGGATCAATGTAAACATAGAAATGTAAACACAGCGCCAGTACCCCTATGGGCGCCGCCATCTTGTTTCATGGGCGCCGCCATTGTTGTTGACATTGGTTACCAGGGCGCGCCACCGTCGCCGCCACTGGGCGCCGCCATTGTTGTTGACAGTGGTTACCAGGGCGCATCGGTAGGCCGCCATCTTAGTTCAGCCTTTAGTTACCGGAGCGCGCCACCATCGCTCCGAAGGCGGGAATTGTATACAAAAAACCTGGGCGCTGGGTGGATTCGATCCCGGGGACGCACCAACGTCGGGAGGCGTGCGCCTTGACCACTAGACCACGGGACCATATGAAGTATGGGGAATTAAATAACGAACATATGCCTTAAAGAAGCTATGCTTAAACCGCCATGTTTAAATGTCAAAAAACACGCTTAAAAGCCCCGCCACTCCACAACCGCCGCCAAGTTGTATGCTTAAAACAAATGACGCCATGATGTATGCTTAAAGCAAACCCCACACCATTAAGCTTAACCGCCATGTCTTAATAAAATATATGTCTATAACCCCCCACCCCAAGTATGCCTAAAACCCCCGCCATTATGCCAACCCGACATGTCTTAAAAAATGCAAACCATACTAGCTATGCCTATAGACCCCACCACTCCACAATCGCTGCCATGTTTAAATTACAAAAAGCAACCCCCACCACTCCACAACCGTCATGTCTTTAAAAAATGCTTAAAGGCCCCGCCATACCAGCTATGCCTAAACAGTTAAATATCGAAAAAAAAAAACCAACCCCATACTAGCTATGTCTAAAGCACCATGTTTTTTTAAATTACAAAAAGTATGCTAAAACCAATTACCGCCATATTAGCTATGACTAAAACCCTTCACTCCGAGTATGCTTAATCACCATATTTAATTTTTAAAAATATACCCGCCATACTAGATACGCCTAAACAGTTAACTTTCGAAAACAAGCCGCAATACCAGCTATGACTAAAGAAACATAACCTCAAAAATCCCGCGCAGAGAGAGCGAGATGTTGCCTGCTGGAGCGTCACTCGTAAACTGCGCAATTATAATCGCCACATCATATTATAAGCATAATAATGTCTTTAAAAACAACAGTGTGTGTGTGTGCAACATGCCAAGTAATAAGCATAGTTACTATTACGTCGAGTAAAATAAGCATAGTTAAAATATTGCGTAAACAATGAGTTAACCATATTTAAATTTTACAGGTCAATGAGTTAGCGCCTTAGCGTTAAGTAATAAACATATTTAAAATAAGGGGCGAAGACCCAGAAAAAACAACACCGGAACACACCCCACCTACCCCGGCGACATGTAACAAAATAAATGTCGTGTAGGGAAGCATGTTCTCACACCGGGGGCCGCGATGCGTCTGCTGATGACTTGTTGACAAAACGCCGCTAGGGAAAACGTTTACCGATGCGGTGCGTGGCCGGAGGGGGGAAGGTGACTGCAGATGACTTGTTGACAAAAAAGTGTTGACCGATGAGGCGCGGACCGGAGGGAAAATGAAATCTCCACTCCCGATCTCGCCCGCGAACGCTCCAGGGGGCAAAACAAAAGCCGGAGGGAAACCTACCGGATAACATCACGGTAATTAACCCAAGTCTTTACGGAAACGGGAAAACCTTTCCACGACACTAGGAAACGGTTGCCACACTTTTTATGAATTTTATTCACTAAATAAGTATCGGGGTACGCAGTTACCTGAATCTCAGGACCATAAAACCCGCCTTTAATTTCATTACCGTCCAAATCACTCAAATGAAACACACGTGGAAAAATATTCATAACTCTGACCACTCTGAAAACTTCGTGCGACCACCTGGGTTTGAATCCCTTCTCAAACACTGTCTTGTGTTTTGATATACGTACGTACGAACCCACGCGAGCCTTTAACCGTCTAGAATCTATTTTCTTAACATATCTGTAAACTGTTTGTATCAAAGAGTTATCCCTCACAGCATTCGGAGCCATGCCTATAGTGCGGTGGAACCTATTATTGTAGACAGAAAGTAATTTCGGTAAAAGTGTAAGCCACTTATAATTTCCTTGCGCCGAGAACTCACGGTAAAGCATATCCTTTAAAGTCCTATTAAAACGTTCTACAACAGACGCTTTGACTTCGCTATAACTAGAGTAGTGATTAATTGCATACTTTTGCATTAAGGCTTGAAAATGTTTATTGTAAAATTCCGCTCCAGCGTCGCTTTGAATATTCTTAAAACTTCCCGCCTCATTTAAAATACTCTTCATGGCCGCGGTGACTAATATTCCCGTCTTTCGTTTAACTGGAACCGCATATGCACGTTTGCTATAGACATCTATAGCAGTAAGGATGTACTTGAAACCGCTATTTATCCTGCTGTACGGAATCATCTCCACCAAATCAATCTGTAATAAATCGCGAAGCCCATATGTCAACACAGGTCTACGAGGAAAAATTCTGCGAACACCGCGATGCAGTTCATTAGAAATCCCACGTTGCGCGACACTCATTTTACGATATATCCAGCTTCCTTCAACTCTTCAAGAATAGATATCACCTCGTTGCTATGTCCGGTATGGCCAGCAGCTTGCGAGGCCATTAGTAATCTGAGGCGAGCAATAAGTTGGTTCGGGTTGTCCCAATAGATAAATTGCTTTGTGCGTTGCAAATCCAATGTTTTTTGTAACAAGCCACTTCCTCGCTGAGATGAGTCAATATTCGGAAACAATCCTTTAATGATATCAAACTTTGCATGCGTTTCGCTTTTATAACGTTTTGTCGTAGGATCATTTTTTTTAAAATAAGCATTTGTAATATCTAGTAAATGTCCGTATTGTTTTAAGGCAGAATCGGAGTAGGTGTGCGGAACTCGGCGGAACAATAATTCGAATAAGCCGGGAGCAGGCTGTATCAATTCTTCGTTTACGCGAATTAAATTACTATCGTGAAAAAATACTTCCGTATCCCCTAAGAACCAATGGTTGTTGCGTTTATAGAGACCGTAGGTCCCATCACCCGAGCGAAGGTTGTAGCTCCGTAAGTAAGACTGTAATTCACCCAATGAATCATTCATAACATTGCGACGTATACTAGTGTCAGAATCATAACCATCACTCATTACCGGTTCCGGCTTCACATCTGAAGACTCTTGTTTCGGAACAATATCACGTTGCGGGATCACAAACGACTGTCCAAGACTATCCAAACGCGAATTAACAGACTTGAACATTTCCTGATTAATCGCATCCCTCTCTATTCGCGCTCGCTTAGCCAAAATATATTTGGCACGTATGTTCCGTATGACATGATCTAATGCGTTTGACTCGGCAGACATGACTGAAGATAACCATACGGCATAAAGCCTTTTTATATACAAAATGTCTAAGTTTTAGGAGGCGGCCTCTGAGGTGTGGGCCGCTTAGCAACAGTCCTCACAGTCGATGCAGAAACCAATCCATCAACACCATTCTTAACAACACCAATAGTACGAGCCAATTGAGAAACACGTTGCGAAATGTCAGCGCCACTAGCGGTAAGTTTCAATATCAGTTCCGCCAAGATACCGTTTACCTTTTCTATAATCGCATTCTCAAATAGATCGAGTTTATTCTCCAACAAAGTAACATACATATCACCCAACTTTGTTGGCAGTACCGACAGACGTGAATTGATTTGGTCCACAGACCGCTGCTCCTTCAACTCCATATTACGTAAAAACTCGATAATACCAACCTGCACATCCCGTACATTGACTAACGATGAATTGAGCTCCGTAAACCGATGCAACAGCTCCTCCGTCACCGTGCGTGTGATTACACTCGCGACAGAGTCGATATATTGTTTACTCGCGCCATCCCCAGCATCCTTTGGCATACCCACACGCTTTAAACGTTTTCCGCCCAAATCGCAATTCCCATCAAGATCGCGAGATATACACGAGTCAAGCTGACGTTTCAGAGGACCACCTCCAAACTTTGATACGCTGTAGGACATCCTTCAATGACTCGCAACAATAAAATGATCAAAACCACAACGATACCTGCCATTAAGTAAAGGATAATCCTTTACGATAACAAGAAAACCATGTTCATTTTTCCAACACAAGAAGCACATATCCATAAACGCGCGAAACTCCATATCACTGTTTACATGATCATCGTAGGCATGTCGCAAATTAAGCATATCCATGCGGAAAAGCACGATAACATTCGCATTATCACGAAGCAAATGTTTAGGTATTCTGCCATAAGTTTGACCTAGGTAAAAACAATCAACATGTGCGTGTCGACCCATAGAAAAATACTGTTGTATGATTCCTTGTTTCTCACACATTATATCGTCAAACACAAACACTGAATTGGCCCTGGCCTCACTAGGAGGTACCACATCAGCATTTTCCGTATACGGGAAAAATCCCAAACCTTCCACCGCTCTAAGAACCGTAGCCAGCCGTTTATACTTTGGTTGGTGCAGCGATTTTGAATATAGATACACATTCTCGAACCGAAGACCGTTCGGTTCCTCGAGTAAACTAAGTAGGACACACGTTTTTCCGCATTCGGACGGACCGACAATTTAACATCTTATTGTCGACGGTAATAAAGAACCATGCCGCGACTCGCGAGCACTGGCTTCATCAGCCTGTGTAAGCCGCACAGGCAGCGACTCACGCTGTGGCACTACTTCCATTACGCAACTAAACAAAAAACTATAAAAACAGCATACTTATACCAACTGGAATCAGTATAGCGTTATGCGTTGTACACGAAAGAAGGTACAAAGAGGTGGAGGAATAATAAACTCTGTTATTAACAAGCTGCCAGTAGAAGTACATCTGCCAGGATATAATTACTGCGGTCCGGGAACGAAACTCGCCAAGAGGCTAGCATGCGGCGATACAGGAGTCAACTCCCTTGACGAGGCGTGTCGTCTGCACGATATTAGCTATTCTAAAAGTAATAACCAAAGTGACAGACATATAGCCGACGGAATATTAGCGAACCAAGCCGCACAAATAGCAAAGAACCCCGCAACGAAATTCGGTGAAAAGATTGCAGCGTGGGGAGTCAATAAGATAATGAGAGTAAAACGTAAGATTGGCGGCGGTGTTTCAACAAAGAAAAACCGCGCGAAAAAAGGCGGGCTACTACCTTTCATTTTCCCAGCGCTGGCAGCGCTAGGCAGTCTGATTGGCGGAGCGGCGGGTATAGCCAAGACCGTAAACAACGCACAGCACAATAGTAAAATGCGGGCGCTTGCAAAAAACGGTTCGGGCCTATACCTGCGTCCCTACCCAAAGTCAGGGGGAGGGGTCAAGCGGAGAAGAAGAAGGAAGAGGGGCGGGAAAAGGAAATGAAGATACTGAGTAACCTGCCAAAGCGAGCCCTTACCACCACAGACATAAAGACAGCAATTAGGAAATTAAAAATTCCACATTTTAGAAATGTGTTTATGAAGGATAAATTACCCACAAAACCATATCACAACGAGAGCGGTATTATTAATTTAGATACGAGTAAGGGGCCAGGAACGCATTGGGTAGCGTATGCCAAGGCCGGTCGTACGGTTCGGTACTACGATAGTTTTGGAGACCTGCCGCCCCCTTTAGAAATGCAGCGATACCTGAGAGGCTGCAAAATAACATATAATTACGATAGACAGCAAAAGTTAAACTCATTCAACTGCGGACACTTGTGCATAAAGTTTCTCATCTCGGTATATAAGAGAACCGGCTTCGAAAGAACATGTCCATCACGCTAATACTAAGTGGAAACACATCGGAACTGTGTTCAACACACTTCCCACCGATCGACGTAAGTGATGGGTTATGGCAGCTCGCTCTCGTGGATTTTACCGTATACAATTCCATCCCGAACGTGGACGAAAACAACCGAATGTTTAGGTACAAGCTGAAGAACGAAGAGATGACGCGAGAAATTAAATTACCAATAGGTTCCTACGAAGTCTTAGACATTGAAACATATATTAAACAACACCTACCCACAGACGTAATGTTTTCGTTGAAAGGTAATCCAAACACTCTACAATGCGTATTGCACAGCAATGCACAAATCGACTGCACCGGCGACTGTTCCCTAGCCCCGATGCTTGGATTCGAACCGGAAGTCTACGAGGCGAATAAAATTCACGAGTCGACCCAGCCCGTAAACGTGATGCCGGTAAACGTGATTAGAATCACGGCGAATATTATTGGCCACAGCTTCCTTAATGGAAAACCAAACAGTACGATACACGAATTTTCCCCGAACGTTCCTCCAGGATATAAGCTCAGTGATACGCCTCAAACACTCATTTACAGTCCGGTTACCGTGCAACAAATACGAGAGTTGGTTATTAGAGTGGTAGACCAGAACGGTAAATTAATCAACTTTAGAAACGAGGTGATTACACTACGCTTACATTTGAAAAAAGTATGGGCGTAAGATACTTTGGTTTGCATAAAGGGGCGGGGGTGAGCAAGCATAGAGCCAGTACGAAAGCAAACATCAAGCGGTTAACACCTGCCAACGTGAGGTTCCTAGAAAAATTAGGTTTCAAAGTATTTCCAAATGGAATATAGTATACTCGATGTGCAACAATCACCGCAGTTTGACGATGCAGTCTCAAAATGTGAAATGCACACGTACAAACCATACATTGCGGGACCGTACGAGCCAAGCTCCGAGATAGTTATAGCAATACAAAACTCTGACGTGTATACGCACATTGCTAAATCGTTTCTGCGAATTCGCGGTGCATTCACGAAACCAAACGGGCAGAAACCAGACAATGCAAAAATCGTAAACAATGGTATACTGCATATGATAAATCGAATATCATTCGAACTTAACGGTGTGACAATCGACGAGGTACGTGAAGTTGGAATTGTGACAACTGTGAAAAACTATTTATCGCGCACGCGTGATGAAAAATCCGTAAATAAGATGGCGGGATGGTGTCCGGACGGCGACTACAGTTTACCACTTACAGCGCAAGGCGAGTTTGAAATATGCGTTCCGTTGAACCAGTTGCTAGGCTTTGCAGAAGACTATAAACAAATATTAATAAATTGTAAACAAACGCTCGTTATAATTACCGCAAACAGTTATATTAACGCTATAATGGACACAAGCGATCAGCCACAGCAAGTGACATTAAGTTTGCAATCTATCGACTGGCTTGTTCCGCATGTAACGGCAAGCCCCGCCCAGCGCACACGGCTGTTGAAAATGATTGAAAAAGGCCGCGACATAGATATGTCTTTCAGATCGTGGGGAGTAGAAGTTTACCCGAGTTTACCACCATCACAGAGCGTCAGTTGGGCTGTAAAATCTAGTTTCTCTAGCGAACGCCCTCGTTATATAATAGTGGCATTTCAAACCGGCAGGCATAATGTTCTAGCCGCAAACAAATCTAAATTCGACCATTGTAATTTACAAAATATCAAGGTCTATCTTAATTCCGAGGCGTATCCATATTCGGACCTAGCAATAAACTTTACGAATGGATACTACCTACTTGCATATAACATGTACTCGGACTTTCAAGCGAGCTACTACGGTAGACTAAATACGCCTCTACTTGACCCGGAGGGATTTAAAGATAAGGCCCCTCTCTTTGTATTCGACGTGTCACGTCAAAACGAAAAACTGACCTCAACCGTCATAGATTGTAAAATAGACATTACCGCAGCAAACAATATACCGCCGCTAACACAGGCATACGCAATTATTCTACACGATAGATTAGTATCGTACAACCCGAGGGATCAAAGTATTAAAATAATGAGCTAAACGCGATGTATGTTCAGTCGTGTCTCAGCCGCCATGGCGAAGTGTGTTAACCTCCAAGGCTTCTTCTCACAGCACGGGTTTATCGTTAAGGAAGTTAGCATCGCAGACGCGGAAGGGAACGTGATTACGCGCTCGTTTCAACCACCATTTGCGTGGGAACATTTAATTAGCAAACATCAACAAACAAACACGTGGCTCACCAACACCTTCCACAATCTGAAATGGGAAGACGGAATGTTTCCCTACACAAGCCTGCCAAACATATTGACGGCACACCTGAGTGGAACTATAATGGTCGCCGGGGCTGAACAGAAACGTTGGCTAGCTAAACATTGTCGCAAACATGTGCGCATAGTGAACGTTCAAAGTGAATATGGCTGCCCATCATTAAAATTATTAGATAAAACGTACAGCAACAACCGCAGAGGCACAAGACCGGTATCGTCGCGCCACAACGCAGCGCTGCTCAGAGCATGGATGGTTGAAAACATTGCCGAGAGCAATGATAAGGCGGAAATGTCGGAGGAGGAGGGGTAGGCTTCAAGGTCACCGCAAGCGGTGAGATGTCGGTATAAATATAGCTCGGTGGTCCAGAGTAAACAACATCCCAATGTCTTCGTATCTAAATACCCAAGTAACAGATCATGCAATGAACTGTTCCGAATGCCGTGATTGCATAATACATTTAATTATTCATCTGGTAAATATTGTTTTAAATAGACACGCAGGTCCGTGCGTGAACAGTCGTGCAGAAACAGTGACGGTGTAAAGATGGCTAGCTTTAATCCCCGGAACACGTATCCAGATGTAACTCCAAGCGTAGGCAGTGTAGAGTATAGCGAGTGGAGTCAGGGCGCATTGAGACATGTTACGGAAGAATGTGACTCTACCGTGCACTCGAAACATATACACAACCCAAGACCGGAAGACTTGCCTCTAGAAGTGATTCCCTGCCCCGGCTTCGGCGAGTGCTGCATTAGTATGCTACGCACCGATACAACTCTACCCGCAACAAGTGAAGAGGTCTACGCACACGCCTTCGAGACGCAGCCGCCATTGCCCGCCTGCAGCCAGACTTCACCGCCGCCGCCGGTAGCGCCGAGACGCCGACGCCGCCCTTCCGCTCGCAGAGCGCGGGGCCTCGATGAGGGCGACCTGGGTCCAGCGGTGAGCAGTGACGAAAGAGTGTTAGACATTGCCAGAACCGCACTGCGCAAAGTACTTACAGACCTTTTAAAGAAAATATAATTTATTTCAATGTAATATCAATTATGCGTAATGCCATTTATGCGTTCAATTGTTTTCAATGTAACTTTTAATTTATACGTAAATTGATTTCAGTGAATTTTTTTTAATTTGCGTGTAATATCATTTAAACGTAAACACGTCTTCAATGTAATATCTTTATACGTAAATTGTTTTCACGTTTTGTATTATTTTATACGTAGTATTGTTTTATTTTATACGTCAACATTGTCTTCAGTGTAATAACTTTATACGTAAAATTGTTTATACATAAAAATTGTTTTCAATGTAATGTAATAAGTTTGTAACTCTATTCCAACAGGTGTGGGCTATTAAAAACAGAAAAAAAATTGTCTCGATATATTTTTCTTTCTACTTGACCCTGACAACCACACTAATGTGTTCACTCGTAACCATGCAAACCACATAATTAACTAATGTGTTTACTCGTGACCTTGCAAACCACATAAATATTTTTTTGAAAATGTCTTCACACTTGACCTTGCAAACCACACTAATGTGTTTACTCGTGACCTTGCAATGACCTTGCAAACAACTAATGTGTTCACACTAAATTTTGTCTTAAGACGGAAAAACGTGCGTGTGACGTACGTGTGGTGAAAGTGTGTCCAACCCGGACTGACATAGCTGGGCATGTATAAATACCGCCGTCGGGAGGTGAATGCTTGCATTTGATGTCGGCGCATGCTACGTGAGGTAAGTCTCCTCCGCTAGTGTTAATTCTACGTCTCTACACGGTCACTCCCGCTGGCTGGGCTGGGCGGACTCCCCTCCCCGACTGCCGGTTGGGCGGACTCCCACCCGACCGCGGGGCGGGCTCCCCTCCCTGACCGCGGGGCGGGGAAAGGCTCGTTGTCATGACAACACGGAGCGGAGGGGTGTGCGCTCAGTCGCGTTTACGGCGCGCGCAGAGTAACAAGTTCACAGTCATGTTTACAGCGACACATAGTTTGCGCTCAGTCACGCTTAAGGGCTTCACTCAAGACCCTTTCCTTTAATATTAACAAATGTTGTTTATGTTTCCAGACCATTATTTGTACCGCTGAACGTAACTTCCCGTCTATCCCCTCCTCGCCATGTCTACTCCCCCCGAGGCGAAGCGACCCCGTCCCAGTGAGGCTTCCACGTCGGGCGCTCGCGACAGCGCGCGGGCGTCCGGGGTGAAGCCGCGTGAAGCTGGCGACTTGCCTCCCCTGGAAAGTGTTATCCTGGACTCTGCTTTTGCTAACCGGATAGTGGACTTTCGGATCGGAAATGATGTTGAGTCTATTGATCCCGATTTGGACCGGTTTCTACAGAGATGTAGGGTTCCCTTTCTGGCCTTAACTTCCGTCTTGGTACGCCCTTTTAAAGTCTACATTTCACTCTCGGCTTCATTTGTTAAGGAATCTGTGGAGGGAGGCGAGAGTCAGACATTTCATTTTACAACACACTCAGCCGCGGTAATGCTCTCTGATGAGGTAGGGGAAATCTATGATTCAGTATTCATTCCGGAAGTCAATAGGAACGTTAGCGAATTCGCTGCTCGTGGCAGTGGGTGGGCTCTACAGCGATTGATTAACATGGATGTACATGTTTCAAGCTATAGGGCTTTCACCGTTGGCGCGCCGCACACGAAATTACCAACGTTTTTATCCAATAGGAAAGCTTGTGTCAATATTGTTTGTCCCGAGCAGCATTGCTTTCTGTATGCCGTTATGGCAGGTGTGATACCGGCGGAAGTCAATGTTAGCCGAGCCAGTTCGTATCCGGATCCACTTGTGGCTTTCAATACGTCTGGTTTGAGTTTCCCGTCCACTCTCCATCAGATTAAGACATTCGAGAGGAACAATAATATTTCCGTTAACGTTTATGCTTGCGTAGACAGTAAGGGGAGTATTGTTGATGAATGTTTTAGTGGCAAATCTGTATCCTCTATCCAGCCTCTTCGCGTATCCTCTGAGCGAAGAGCGAGACATGTGAACATTTTAGCGATTCGTTCTAGTGGCGCGGCAGAGCACCTACACTTTGTAACAATTAAGAGTCTGTCCAGATTATTGTATTCACAACTGTCTCGAGGTAATTGTAAGAAATGGATTTGCGAGCGCTGTCTTCAATACTTTACAAGTGAAGACAGGTTAACTTCACACACTATTCTCTGCAGCCAGCATCAAGCGGTGCGTTCCTGTTTCCCTACAGAGGAGAACAAATATTTACAGTTTACAAATATTGCAAAACAGGATCGCCTCGGCTTTATTGCGTACTGTGACACCGAGTCATACCTTAAGCCGATATCCACCTGTTTACCCGGTGATGAGACATCTAATACCACACGGGTAAACGAACATGTACCATACGCATGCAGCATTTTGTTAGTGTGTGGATACGATAGCTCTTTGACCAGGTATGTGCAATTCGAGGGTGATAGTTGTATTGCTGAAATGGTCGCCGAATTAGTTTCAATGACAAAGTGGGTATGTGATATATATTCAAAGGCTGTTCCTATTAAGACGCCGACTCCAGCCGTTTCTGCAAGGCTTGCGAGTCAAACACATTGCCATATCTGTAAGAAGGTATTGGCTGGGCAGAAGGTGCTCGATCACTGCCATTTGACTGGTGAAATACGTGGTTATGCCCATTCGAAATGCAACCTGGCTTACAGGATGCAAAAGAAACAGCTTGTCGCGGTATTCCATAATTTGCAAAATTATGATGCCCACTTTTTAATGAAGCATTTAGTTTCGCGGCGGATTGCACAGCCGGACGGCTCCTTTGTTGTGGAGAATCCCGGCGAGGTCAAAGTATTAGGCGTAACTCTAGAGAGTTACAAATGTATTACTAAATACATACCCATCTCAGATAATGCGCAAGGGGGCGTGCGCGCTGTGCGTCTTCGATTTATTGATTCACTTAACTTTTTAAATTCATCTCTGGAAACTCTCGCTGGCAATCTCACGCCGGATCAGTTGAAACTCACCCGTTCAATGTTTCCAGATGACGCACAGTTTCAGTTAGCTACGCGTAAAGGTGTGTTTCCCTATGACTTTGTTAAGTCTAGTGGACATTTGCAGACTGCCTCGCTACCACCAAAGGATGCGTTCCATAACGTAATGAGTGGCACGGACGTGAGTGATCTGGACTATACTCACGCTCAAAAGGCTTGGGACGTATTCCATTGTGACACTTTGAAAGAGTACGCACTTAGTTACCTTAAGGTGGATACTTGTTTGCTGGCCGATATATTCGAATCTTTCCGTTTCGTTTGCCTACAACATTATTCGCTTGATCCCGCACATTACATTACCGCTCCCTCGCTCGCATGGGATGCACTATTAATTAAGACCGGTGTGCGTCTTGAACTTGTGACCGACCCGGACATATACCTCTTCCTAGAGTCTGCCGTTCGTGGAGGTATTACAAACGTAAGTCGACGTCACGCGAAAGCTAACAATGTGTACATGTCCAGTCACGACCCGAGCCTTCCGTCTTCATACATTTGTTATTTCGATGTTAACGCACTGTATGCTCACACAATGTTGGATAAGCTTCCTGTGGGTAATTTCCAATGGGTTCCCAGGGATGAGTATACGAGTTGGGATTTCAACACCATTGACATCGATGGTGATACATCATTTTTCGCGGAAGTAGATTTGACCTTTCCCGATGATTGTCACGATCGCCTATCAGAACTGCCTCTGGCCCCTGTGAATGGCGTACCGCCAAACGGGCGTATGAGTAAATTACTGTTAACTCTCGCGCCGCGTACTAAATATATTGTTCATGCCAAAACACTGCGGCACTACGTTCAGTATGGGGCGGTCATCGGCCAGGTTCACCGCGTGCTGCGGTTTGCGCAGGCGGCCTGGATGAGGGACTATATAGCCTTTAATGCTGAGCGTCGTGCCCAGGCGGCAAACCTCTTTGAGAAATCGTTTTTTAAATTACTGTCGAACTCTGTGTACGGAAAAAGTTTGGAAAATACGCGAAAGCATAAGGATATACGCATTGTTTCCCGATACGATTCCATTTATGGGGCGGCTGAGCTGATTGGTCGTCCGACATTCAAGGCTCGGCGAATCATCGATGAGAGTTTAGTCCTCATAGAGATGCTTAAAGGGACGATTACCTTTGATAAACCCTTGTACACAGGTGTCGCCATTTTAGATTTATCAAAATTAGTTCTGTACGATTTCCATTATAATTACATGCAAAAGAAATTCCCTCCACAGTCTCTGCATCTCCTGTACACGGATACGGATTCGTTAATTTACCATGTTGTGTGTGACGATATTTACGATTCGATTCGCCCCGATTTAGCTTCCCGTTTCGATACATCCAATTATGCTCCAGGTAATGAGCAACGCTTCCCCTTGGTTAATAAGGGTGTAACGGGGGTGATGAAGGATGAGGCCGCTGGCAATGTCATCACGGAGTTTGTTGGTCTTCGCCCGAAGCTTTACGCGTTTAAGATGGAGGACGGTTCTTCTACGCGTAAGGCCAAGGGAGTCAAGGCCAGCGCACTGCGTTCACTCCTGTTTCCTCAATACCTGGAATGCTTGCTTCAAAATTCACGGGTTCTCGCGACCCAACACCATTTCCGATCGCGAGGCCACACTGTGTTTACGGAGCGTGTGACCAAGGTAGCATTGTCTTCAGGAGATGATAAGCGTTGGCTTTCTGAAGACGGTGTCAGCACTCTGCCTTGGGGACATAAGGACCTACGCATTTCCCCGGACCATGATTAGCCCTTTCCTATTGTTACGTTCAGCTATGCTGTCGTCTCCGAGTGATGGGGTGGCCTAGCGCTTCGATCCTCCCACCATTGCACGTGGAGAATAACCTATTGGTATGTCACAATACACAAGTAATTTAATTTACAAAAGTAATTTTATTTTATAAAAAGATATGTTAACGTAATTGTTTACGTGTTTTTTTTAATGCTAGAATGGACTTAACGTAATTTTTTATCTGTTTATATATTTTAATTTTAAAGTTAGAATGTCTTTAACATAATTTATATAATTATTTTTTTAAAGTTAGAATGATCTTAACGTAATCTCTTTTACACAAGTAATTTATTTAAGCTAGAATGGTTTTAACGTATTTTATACACACGTGATTTTAACGTATTTTATATAATATTTTTTAAAGTTAGAATGGTCTTAACGTATTTTGTTTTAAACATGTAATTTAATTTTACAAAGGTTGATGTAATTTATTTTCTTTACGAGTCTTACGTAATTTTTTATCTACACATGTTTATATATTTTAATTTACACAAGTAATTTATACAATTCTTGACGTAATTTATTTAAAAAAAGAAATGTTAACATATTTTATACAAACGTTAACGTATTTTCTGTTTACATATCTTGACGTATTCTCTTTTACACAAGTAATTATTTTCATGCATTTTACATTTATTTCTTTTACACAAGTAATTTATTTAAAAAATTTTTTAACATATTTTCTATTTCCAGTTCTTAACGTAATTCATTTCACCCCATATTTATTTTCTCTCTTTACACGCTTGGGGTATGCTGTAGCTACTGCGTATGTATTGTTCTGCAGATCTCCCCAACACGAGATGGCTGTAACATCTTTTGCTGATTGTCAGCCATTATACCGAGAGAGCTAGCTGAGCTGTTCTTTACGGAGGAGGGTGGGCCACAGCCACCGCGGGAACGTGAAGGCCGCAGCGATTGCTCGACCGAACGTCGAGGGATTTGTAGAGTTGGCGGGGCCTTCTGGGTTGGAGTTGTCCGCCACACATGTTTTAGAGCAAAAGTATAATAAAACCAACATTCTTTTTTACCCGTGTGTTGTCTACATTATTTCTTTTTTCCACCTCTGTGTATTCCTTGTGCTTGCTCCTTTCCTGTACGCAGCGATAGCCTGACCTTGTTTCTCTGTGGTAAACACTTTCACTCTCACCCAGCAGGTAAACACGTTCCTGGTCGCCAGCGCACGCTTCCAGCACGGTGTTTGAACACATTGGCCGAGAGCCAGTTACTACACAGAGTTTTTAAATATGCTTAATATTATTTATTTTAAATATGATTACACAATATTTTGAGTTTTAAAAATGCTTAACACATTACTATGCTTATTACTTAAAGCATTTTTTTAAAGACATTATTATGCTTATAATATGATGTGGGGATTATAATTGCGCAGTTTACGAGTGACGCTCCAGCAGGCAACATCGCGCTCTCTCTGCGCAGGATTTTGAGGTTATGTTTCTTTAGTCATAGCTAATATGGCGGGTGGGGCTTTTAAGCATACTGCAACATGGCGGTTGGGAATTTAATTATAGCATATTTTTTTTAATTTAAATATAGCGTTATTTTATTTCTTTTCGTAATTTAATTTTCGAGTAAGCATACTTGTAGTGGAGGGGTTTAGTCATAGCTAATATGGCGGGGCCTTTAAGCATGTATTTGTTAAAGACATATTGGTTAAGCATAATTGCGGTTGGCATACTTGGGGTGGGGATTGCTTTTTGTAATTTAAATATGGCGGCGGTTGTGGAGTGGTGGGGGTCTATAGGCATAGCGATATTTTATTTTTTCGAATTTAAGCATAGCTATTATTTCTTTTTTCGGAATTTAAACATGGCGGCGATTGTGGAGTGGTGGGGTCTATAGGCATACTTTTTTAAAGACATGGCGGGTGCTTTTCGAAATTTTAAAGACATAGCTTCTTTTAAGCATAGCTTCTTTAAAGCATATGTTCGTTATTTAATTCCCCATACTTCATCAGGTTCCCTGGTCTAGTGGTCAAGGCGTCTGCCTCCTGACCACGACGTTGGTGCGTCCCCGGGATCGAATCCACCCAGTGCCCAGGTTTTTTGTATACAATTCCCGCCTTCGGAGCGACGGTGGCGCGCTCCGGTAACTAAAGGCTGAACTAAGATGGCGGCCTACCGGCGCGCCCTGGTAACCAATGTCAACAACAATGGCGGCGTCCAGTGGCGGCGACGGTGGCGCGCCCTGGTAACCAATGTCAACAACAATGGCGGCGCCCATGAAACAAGATGGCGGCGCCCATAGGGGTACTGGCGCTGTGTTTACATTTCTATGTTTACATTGATCCAGTACCCCTACGCTCTCCCTACTAATATATAATGGAATATATGTAAGTAAAACGTGTTATACTCATACCTTATTAAACTAAATAGTGCAGGTTTTATGTCTTATAGTCATTAACTACTTAGCATTCCAATAAAATTTTCAAAAGCTGTTCCGAAAAAATCACTTTTTTAATTACTAAATAGAAAAGTACTTAAGAAATGTATTAAATAACTGTTGGCCCTTTTTTTAAATTTGTTTGTTTATGAAATATGAAGGACGATAATTTTACCACAGTTTTATCCGGAGTTAACTCGGCCAGTCATTATGTCGGCGTAATTTATGTTATTCTTGCAGCGGAAATGCAAATCTTGTAATATTTTGTAATATTTTGTGAATCGATTTTATTTCGAGTAATTAATTACGTTTGCATTAAGTGATAACATATTATTTGTAGGAAAATATCCTTACAAAATGTTGATGCAAAAAGTTTACACAATATACACTAATGAAGAGTAAAAAAAATTTAATGTATTACAAAATTACATATGCCAGTCATAAAATGCCAAAATATTAAATAAGAACAATACAACTAATAACATACATGAAACAAAGTTTACATAAGTACAGATTATTTGTCACACAATCTGGAAAAAAACATAAAAATGTACCAAATGAATAATACTATCTATAATACGAAACTAGAGTACATGAATAGAGTTTTATGTAATACACATTATATTTTATGCATATCCTTGCAACAGGAAACCACAAATAAATGTTACATTTTAAAATATTTTTGCTAGTATTGGATACACTTTATAATGAACACGATAAAAAATAATAAAAACAAATCCAATAAAAATTACCTACATGCAAAACTGTCTAAAGCGAAATGTAAATTCTTACCCACACGCTGCTGTTGTTTTAGGTAAATGCTACGTGCTATAGCATTCTATATAGTTTATTTAGTGTGGTATATTCTAAAACAAGGAGTAACGCACAGGGGCATATTACAGTCTGGGCAGAAATATATTGATTCCCTTCGAATTCTTTTGCCCCTTCCATCACGCACTCTACTGCACATTCCACATTGTCGTGTTGGATTAGACTTTTTCTCTGTTGAAGGAGCAATGTTTCAAGAAAATGGCACCCTGTTAGCCTCATTGGTGGAGGTGTTTTCCCAGGATGACCATGTTTAGCTGCGTATTCAGGATGGTGGCATTTCTCGATGGCTAGTTTCACTAGCTCCATCCGATACTGCAGCGCTGACTTACTTCCTCCAGATTTCCTATACAATACAAATGAATTCCACAGTGAAAGATCTAGAAGGTGGAAAAAATATTTCCTGTAGTTTTTCTTGCCTCTTTTCCTCGGAACAGTATAGTCTGACATATATTGATCTACACGATCTACTCCTCCCATGGTATCATTGTAAGCAACTACCACTTTTGGTTTCAATAATTTATCTTCGCCTTTTTTTTGTGACCTTCACCATTTCAGTGTTATGTACAGTTGAAATCAAGCAGATATCTTTTTTTGTCTTTCTATTTCATTACACACACCTTTCCACGCTGGTACCGGGTTATTTCCCCTTTACGCAACTTTGTCTCTCGCAAGGCCTTGGGGACATCTTTTCTCGTTGGTCTCAATGTCCCATAAACGTCTGTTATGTGCGAAATCAACAAGTCGGCTAACTGTGGCGAATTATAAAAATTGTCAATTGTTAGGCAATAGCCTTTGTTGAGTAGAGGCTTGATGAGATTCATCACAACTTGCGAGGATACTGGTAAATCAGTGAACTCATTCCCAAGTACAGTGCTTTTCCCTGTGTAAATTATGAAGTTCCAGACATACCCTGACTTAGATTCACACAGAAGGTACGTTTTTATACAATACCTGGCTCTTTTCAAAGGAATGTACTGAACCCATCCCAAACGGCCTTTATAGAGAAGCAGGCTTTCGTCTATTGTGATGTGCTGACAAGGCACACACAGGTTACGAAACTTTTCAACCAGAATGTCGTAAACAGGCCAAATTTTATTCAGCTTAGGACTGGGGTGATTGTCTGGATTGTAGTCTTCATTGTTGGAAGAATGTAAATATTGTTTTATCTGTAAAAACCTTCTTGAAGACATACATTGTGGAAAAAATGGAGTCGAAATCGGTGGATTTTTTGACCGGTACTGTGTCAGTTCTGTTTTTTATTTTACAATACTTTGCAAAAAAAAATTTTACAATACTTTGCAAAATATTCAGAGCACAAAAAAAAACACGCATTTCATCACATTGCACAGGTTGCCACACCCGATTTGAATTACCAGGTGAGTTCATTTGACACTGATTAGCATATCTATTTGTCTCGTCAGTAATAAGTTTCACAAGGTCATCGTCAAAAAACTGGTGGGAAAACAAAAGTATGTCAGCATCCTCACTTACTATAAAATTCACTGCAGGAGTACTATGGAATGCATAGTTTGGGGGTGCCGGTGATGCAGGAACAGTGTTTATTTTGCACCACTGACGTGCAGACTGAAGAACATTGTCACTTTCCGAATCTGAACTGTCAGAACCAGTGTCAGAACTTGTGTACACCGTATCACTTCCACTTTCTGCTACAGCATCTTTTAAATCCGATCATTCGTGTAAGATAACAGTCATATTTATATATATATTACAAGTGTAGCGTTGAGTGCAATAGATTTGTATGTAAGATTAAATGTTAATACTTTGAAGCTCACATTAATTTGACAATTTTAATATTTTTACTTCTATATCATTAACAATTTTATAAATAAACTTTGACTTAAATAAAACATGATCACTGCAGAAGATAACTTAATGCAATATTTAAATATTATTAGCTAGCGTTGCCTTGTAACAGTTGGGCGCTGGTATAAGACAAATGTTCTGTAAAATATCAAAATTCATACATTTTTGTCCAACTAATTTGTAACTCAGTTGGAGTCATGAGTTCTTATTTCTCTATCACTGGTATTATGTCTAGTTGTAATTACTTATATTTGTAGCACACATACCTTGATGAAATTTCATTTCTCAATACATGCATATAAATCATATAACAATCTCAACACTTATTCTTCATATATAATACCCGTTTCGTGATTTTATTTCAATTTAAATCACCTAGTTCTGGACATAAAATTCATTAATCATTTCAAACAGAAAACCATTTTCTTCCGAACTCTATCTTAACAATCCAGTCTTTCTTTTTTATAAGCATAAAAACTTTTTTATGCTCCTAGGAAGCAAAGATATTTGAATAATTTGCAAAACAAAGCACATAAATTAATATTTTCTCATAGAGTTCATTCAAGTCCAAAGAAAAAATAAACAATATTCAGATTCATAGTTCTGTGAATATTTCATATTTACATTCAATATCCACTAACTCGTCTGTTTCCATTCCAAAACAAAATAAAATCACTGAAAGAAATCCACAAATTACATTTTACATTCGTACCCGAATACAAAAGAAAACATCGCAAAACGTATGGCAATATCCACGACAAAACTCACTCAAAATAAAATATTCAGTTTATATATTCATACAATTATTTATGAAATACGCATACGAAAACGAAAGAAATTGTCTACTTGAGTCTCGCAAAACTCGCGAAAAAACAGTACCATTGCTGTTGTCTCTGATCACTGCACTGTGCACGGTAAGGTAATGAAATCTAAATAGATACTGCACCCTGTTGAAATAATAAACTAAATATATTTAAACGAACAGGTGTAAGTTACGAACGTTTCATGAACACGCTTATCATCTTGTGTCGGCAAGTGAACAGAGCTGCCATCTCTGTTACAAAGCTTGAAGTGTACACAAATAGTCGATATGTGCCGCAATATACATGGAAAAAAGTATACTACAAGAGCGAAGAATCACGACGGAAATATTCGGGATACATAACGAAGAACAGCAAAGTGAATTGTGTCACGAGTATACTCGGGTTAGCATAAAATCGTGGGCGTAGCTAGGTTTCAGTTTTGGGCGGGGGTTAAAAAAAATGTCAAAAAGTGCAACATTAATATCCATGTAAAAAAAACTGCAAACACAAAACACATTACAGAATTATTCTTCTGTTTTTCTTTTTAAATATATGCACTAAATCATCCGCATCAATTTCTGTCCCATAGTGTATATTCATGAGAGCCAAACCGTTTAATCGGTTTTCACTGGTCGTGTTGCGTAAGTAGTTTTTCAGTCTCCTTAGGCTTGAAAAATTCCTTTCTGGGGTAGCGGTGGAAACAGGTATGGTTGCCAAAATTTGTAGCAATGTGTAAACATCTGGATACAGTTGTCGATCGCACTTATCTAGGCATTCCAAAGCACATTTTGGAGTAGGAGAGGTGCTTGTCATCACTGCTTTCCACACATCTAGTTCTGCTTTGACTACAGATGTACTTATTTCGGGAAGCACTGACGAGTACATACAAATTTCCTCTTCAATTTCGGAACTGGCCGCGAAATTTGAAGGTTTTACACCAGATAGTGCCATCACTACTTTATGGTGCTTCGTAAACCTTTCATTCAATTGTTGAATTCTATGTTCAAGGAATGGGATGAAGAAATTTATTTTGTAATGTGAACTTATATCTGACGCAGGAATGTTTGAGCGGTTCAACTGTCTTCCGACTATGCGTGGCATCTGCAGTATACCACCATTTTCTTCGAGCAAACCCTTTGCTTCTTCATAGAGATGAGGATACTCGTCATCAGCTTTATTCCTCAGAAGTTGCAAGGCATTAATAACATCATCCACGTGGCTGAATACTGTGATCAGGTCGGTGTTAATTGCTTGCAACTGTTTTGACAAGCTCATGACTTTCTCAAGAATCACTAAGGACATCAAAAAATTCGAAGCTCGAAATGTGTTAAGCATTTGGACGGCTTTTTGCGATGTTTCCTATTATGGCTAGACTGGAGTTCTTCGAGAGCATTCACAATCGCTGAATAAATTTCTTTGAATCTCATGACAGCTTCATGCTTGTGGACCCACCATGTTTCACACATTGCAAGCAGGCTTTTTTGGTGATGGGCGGGTAACAGCTCTCGATTTTTTTTTTTTTTCTAAACAGCAGTGCGTTGAGCAGAATGTCTGAAATACGACCCGACAGACTGTACAATCCCAATACAATTTTGGATATCTGCTCGTGAAGATGAGTCAGCAATGGCGAGGTTGAGAGAGTGTGCACTACAGTGTACATAAAGAGCAAGAGCACATTCTTGACGAACATATGCCTGGGCACCATGCAAATACCCACTCATAGCTGCAGCTCCGTCGTAACCTTGACCAACCGCATGAGAAAATTCAAGTCCATGCTTTTTCAGAGCTGTAATAATGAGATTTGCTAGACATTCTTTCTGTACAACATGAAAGACTCATATAGTATTTTTTATGGGGGTCAACACTCATTAAGAACACCACACACACGCTATGGATATGTCATGAGGGAAAGAGAAGTATAGATAGCACTAAGTATTTTTTTGTATAAATAAATAGTATATTTAGTATGATTATTTAATAACGATGGTATGACTATTTCAAATTAGTTAGCAGTATATTGCTGTCTTTATACTTACAATGATACACAGTTTAATTATTTTTTATTTAATTATTAGAATAACATGCTATGTTATAGCCGGAAACTAGCATTCGTATTTCTTACATGAAGCCAGTTCTACCCGCACTTTAATAAGGAAAAATTAGTCAGAGCTAATGATCTACCTATAAGCATATGTATTACACAGACCGTTTTATTTAGAAACAACTTATGTTTATATTCCTACAAAGTATCTTGTTTAATGACTATAAGAGATTAAACCTACACATATTTAGTTTAATAATATATTATTTAATGGTTATAAGCATGCGCTATACTTACACTTTTTTACTATATTTTGTATTTAATGTCTTTTGGCTATATCGCTTTATACTTATATTACTTCTTATTTAATGACTATAGTACAGTATGCCTACACACAATACTATAACAGATTTTATTTATTAATTAATGTATAGTAGCTGGGCTAGCACTAAAGACTCGTATGTGCGTCTTATTTTTTTACACGCTTTATATTAGCTTCACCTGTATGTTTGTTTGTATGTTTGTAACTGACTCCTTTGCACTCGATTTTGACCCACTTTCAACGGGCATGATTTAATCTAAACTTCGTACACTTATCGAGGACCGGTGACAATACACTAATTTAATAAGTTTGTCTCATTATCCTGATTAGGATCTACAGGATTAAATAATTTCCTCACCCAGCCTCTGTGTGAGAGCAAGTGAGACAACCGTGCAGTCGGCGCATGCGTACCGTCTACCTACTTCCCAGCTCGAGCACTCGGGGTATTAGTATTATTACAATACATCCTCGACAGTTGGTTTGTTGGCCGAGCGGATAGAGTTCCGTGCGGGTCGCCGCTGAGTGCACATCGTATTACGAGCGCGGCGCGGGTCACTCACGTGACAAACGGGGTAACGTCTATGAAGTGAGACGCCAGTTTTTGATTGTGTCACATAAAGTGTCAAGTAAATATGCCAAACGTTCGAGTAAATACGTTGTGTATAGTTTTTTCTAAACGGCCATCTGCCCTGGATATCCACGAGTGGCTAGATACAGTTTTGAATGTAACGGAAGACCAAATCGAGGTGTTACAGCTAGACGATCAACAAAACTGTATATTTTTGAAATTCATTTCGTCTGGACCATTTGAAGCCATTTTACGTCGCACCAAATGACTGTCATCCTTTGTAACTGCCGATCAAGAACGGATCAGCGTCACCACTGAACACGCCATTGACAACTTAAAAATGGTGAGAATCCTCTACCTGCCTCTAGAAATATAAAATCACAAAATTCTTACAGAACTAGTAGTATACGGCGGTGTCGTAACTTTGCAAGACGAGGTTTGGGGCACAAAATACGAGTATAAAGTAAAAACGGGAGTTCATTTTGCGAAAATGGAAATTAAAAAAGACATTCCGTCCTATGTAACTATTGACGGGTATCGGGGTGTAGTTATATACCCGGGACAGCCGCGAACATGTAGCTACTGCCAGTCCACTGCGCACGAGCGCATGGCTTGCCCGAGCCTCCAGGAGAGAGACGCGCGCGCCACGCGCCGGTGGGGCGCTCCGAACACGGCTGCAGACAGCTCATGTAATAGGGTAACTGTAACTGTCATGTCTTCTGGGGACGAGGATTTTCCTCCATTACACACGCGTTAGGCCCGGTCCACACGAACGGGCAGTGTGCGGGACGGGAGCCGCGCGGCGCCCGCACGGTTTGTTACGGACAGTAAAATAGGTAGAGCAGCCCACACAGGGCGGGCACTGCGCGGCAGCGGCGCGGCAGCCGTGCGGCTGTAGCTGCCAGCCGCACTGCCCATAGCGCGACGGGCACCGCGCGGCAGCCGCAACTTTGTTACGGGCTGTTGTGAGATATAGAGTCGTCCAACGAGCGGTCGCGCCAGTCTTGCGGGGGAACCGTAGCGATATCATTGTCTTGTGTGTGCTGTCAAGTTAGTAAGAATTGGTTTCCACCATGAATGATACTGACGTAGAAAAAGTTGATGTTAAAGTGTTTCTCATGGAGGTAGAGAAACGAACATGCATTTGGGACATTCGGACCAAAGAATATATGGACAAAAATAGTAAAACAGCGAGCTTACAGAAAATCGGCGTTTCACTTCATGTAATTTCATCGTGTCACCATCTGACACCGAACTGTCTGCATTTTCGGATGACTCCTAATGTGCATACCATAAATAAACACTTTGAATATCAAGTTTCATATTTATTATATTTAATTTTTTTATTGTACGTGAATAGCTGTGCGAAAGAATTTTTTTCAGACTTAAGGACATATTTTTTTTCCAGTGCGTAAGGTAAAGGCACCTATTATGGGACCCCTTTTAAATAAAATTCATATATTTTTATTAAGTGAACATAAATTAACATTTGACGTCTAATAAATCACTTGATATGTTTAACTATAAAATGCAATATATACATATTGTTTTAAACTAATAAATTTACGTCCTATGCAAAAAAAGGAAGACACTGCACTTTTCCAAAGGAAAAAAAAGGTTTCCTAATATGGGACACATTATTTCTTTATCCTCTTTTGGCACTGAGGACACACAAAGTGACTGTCAGTGGCACCACAATGTTCATGAGCCCAACGACAGCAGACAATACACTATATCCACTGTTCGCCATGTTTGTCATCTGAAAATATGCATCCACAGAAGAGGCACTCAGCATCGTTGTCTTCTTCACCAGAGCTATCTGATAAGATGTCGAAATCATCATCCGACTCGTCGCTGCTGGATTGTTCCATTAATCTTCTTGTACAACTTCGTGATCTTGTCTTTTGTGTGTTGGCAGAAGGTTTTTTCGTCAGGGTTTTATGACATTTCCATGCAGCTTCTTTTTTAATTTTTGCTGTTGTATCTCTTTCCAAACTCTTCAGGAGATCAGATTTGTAAGGCGATGAGGTTATTACAGATGCTTTGCCACATCTTCGGCTTTGTAAATTTGCTGAAAGACTAGGAAGTGGCTTAATATCTTTAGGAGAGATAGGTGTGATGTCCATAGTTTGAGCAGGACTAGCATCAGAAGGCCCTGTGCCAGAAAAATGTGGGCGATCCATAGGTAGAACAGGGTGAGAATTAGATGGTCCTGCACCAGTTGATGTGTCATTCGAAGTGGCGATGATAGTTGCACTGGTATGAACATCTCTATCAAGAATTTCTTGACAACTGTGAATTACAAAGTCACATTCACGAAACACATCACTGTTGAATGGGTACAATCCTGTTTTGCGGAATGCATTGACAGCTATTTCCATTGTTGCAGCTCGTTGATATGCTGCACTGAACAACTTTGCAACCAAGAGTGGTGTTACAATACGGTTAGGGTTGTTTCTTAAAAAAGACTGTATTTCTGAGGCATAATAGGTTTTCAGTGGCTTCATGAAGCCTACATCCAGTGGCTGCATTTTGTGTGAACTGTGAGGAGGGATACAAATGATTGATACGTGGTTCTCTCTAGCCAATCGTATCACATCAACATTTCTGGTGTGTGAGTAGTGGCCATCGAGAACAAGAAGAACAGGGTCTTCAAGTGATGGCTTTGTATATTCAATAAAATGATCAAACCACTTTGTGAACAAATCCCCCTGAATCCATCCAGAAGGGTGGCATCCCCAAATAGAACCAGCTGGTGCCCCATCCATGAGTTCTATTTTCATATTCTTCCTTGGCCACACTATCAATGGAGGGACAAAAGAACCAACTGCATTCATGCAAGTAACGACTGTTATGAGTGACCCTCTCTCAGCTGATGTCAGTGCAGCTACTTCTCGTTTTCCTTTCAGGGATATTACCTTCTCAGCTCTGTGCTGTACCACAGTTACCCCAGTCTCATCAACATTGTACAACCTGTGAGGACGGCCTTTAATTTTGTCAAATTCAGTTACATAGAGCTCAAAAATTTTTTTTACATTTTCAGGACTGAAACCTTTTACTCTGGCGTGAGAAATGCCTTGGGGAACTCTTAATGACAACTGTGGATGACGCTTTAAGAAAGAACCCATCCACTTCTTACCAGCTGATTTATTTTTTTCTGAGAATGGATGTTTGATACCATTAGCAATGGCGAGTTGGAAGGCCATCCTTTTAATATCACATTTCCTCAACCCATAAAACCTTTTATCCATCTCAATGCAGTACGTTACAAGTTCATTTTCTAGTTTACAGCTTAATGTAGGCCTTCTTCCTAATGGCACATTTACCAAATCATCAGAACGCAATTCAGTATTTTTCACATACCTTTCCACTGTGCTTTTTGGTACCCCAAAATGTTTCGCTGCTGACTTGTAACCCATAGTACCTGTTTGTACAGCTTTGACAGCTAGGATCATCTGCTCCTTGTCCCATTTCTTCCTTTTCGGATTTCGGCTAGGATCCATCTAAAAGAAAAACATTAATATGAAAGGTAATAATAAAGTTAAAATCAATGTCATTTTAGGCAAAGAAAACTGTTAATTTATGACTATGAATTTATATTCTAAGACCAGCATTACTTATGATATATGTCATTACAGTTTGTTAATAACGAGAATTATATTACTATATACTAGATATGAAGCAATTTAATTACATTATAACATAATAAATAATCATTGTATTGTAACAAGGCGATAGTTAAATGATATTCTGATGTTTAAATGCATAACACTTTATTTAGCAGGAAGCTCTTAATATGAGACCCGGTTCCTAATATGAGATAGTATCCCATAAAAGGGTACTCTGTAGGTCTCATAATAGGAGCCATCAATATGCAACAAAAGACATTGTGTTGCGGATACAAAAAGTGCACAAAACACAATCTCACTAGCATGCACATAACCACTCATCTATATAGCAACCATCGTGTATGAATGTTATAACAAGTAACCTTACCTTGATTTATATGTAAGCCGTTTCTGTTATCTCGGTGGAAAACTCGATAGCTCGTAAAACACAAAATCGGTAACCACGCTTGTCTACACATTCGCTCGCTAATGAAAACAATACACACGCAAGAAAACGTTCACTGCACCGAGTTAGTGTATTGTCCGCTAGAGTTCAGGAGCTCCCGGCTGAGAAAGTCTAGGGTCTCATATTAGGAAAGGTCTCATAATAGGTGCTTTTACCTTACTGTACATAACATAAATAGAATTGTATGAATACACCTACAATACAAGTATATTTTGTTATCTTTCTCATATTTAAAACAAACCTGTATTGTCTAAGAAAGTTGTTGCTATATGTAAATTGCCTTGTCAACTTATTTAGTACAAGTTAGTACAAGAAAAAGGAAACACACTTACCTAAGCGTTAAAGCCAACATTTCCATTGTAGGTATAGCCAGCCTCATGTTTGTATCTTGCTTTTGCAAGGACTACTTCACAGTCTCATGCAGTTCATGAAAGCTTGCAGACAACATTCTGAAGTAATTAAAAAATTTCATTTCGTCTTCTTGCAATTGTGTAAACAGCGTATAAAAAGTTCCTTGTAACAAACGACTGCTCACTATGGGATGTACCCAATACTTACGATTCGACTTTCTTCTTTTTAACACCTGAATACCTACGTACACAAGTACTGCACGGTGGCGTGCATCCATTGCATCTAATGACTGAACTCCAAAATGGTAATGCCCGCAGACATCAGCCGCATTCCCAACTCGCACACTGACCGCTCGTGTGGACCAGGTCTTACCGGGTACCACCCGTGCAGACGCCGGCTGCGGAAACAGTTGAGGAGCAAGCTGTGAACTTCAAGTCGCATTTGACCGATGCGTGTCAGGCGAAGGTGGGAGAAACAAGTGACCAACACTCCATGCGTAACGACAACTTAGAACACACACAAGGTGGTTCAAAAATGGAACACGTATTGCAACCTGGTTTGTGGGCGGATGACATGGAGGTAGGTGGAAATGTATACACGGACACACACAAAGTGACAAAAAGTAGCGCGCGGGATAAAAGACCGCATGAACGAGACAGACGTACCGATAGTAAAAGCCAAGCAATTAAATCAATGGCATGTCCCAATCTGAACAACCCGAGCAAACTGACCGACGAGAATCCTTAGAACTTGCCAAATTAGTTATTGAAAAAATGCGTAGTTCACAAGGAATAGATCGTACGGAAAATTGTCCCGCAGACTGACACGACTGAAAGGCATTGCGTAGGTACACATAACAATACAACAATACAACCCTTTCCTCAAGTCTACCAGACTAGCTGTTGTTTACCTCGGTTGTGAGAGTTTTTTTGTGTGTTAGCGGTTTAGTGTATCTTTCTTTTATTAATGATTAGAGTCCTCACCATAGTGACGTTACATATTTGTGCGGTCTCAGTCCCTGCACGGATATAGGCTCTAGAAACATTTCTTCGAACCCAGGCAGTCGATATTGCGTTTTTACAATAAGTTGTGTTTCCACGATTTTTATGGCTTTCAAACCTTCAATGTGTATACCAACGTTGGCGATCGGGGACGGGGTACAGCGATAATTAATCGCGCTGGACTGGAAATTCAAGACCTCCGTTGCCTTCCATCAGGCCGGGTGATGGCAGGACGTATCAACGATGTACCTACTTCTTCTGAACATTTATGCGCCCTCCGGAACTCAGGCGAGACGGGAAAGAACATTTTTCAAAGTAGATTTGATACCTTTCTTTAACACTGCTTGCAACCAGGTAGTTTTTGGTGGCGATTTCAATTGCATCACTCAAGCAGATGACCGCCAGGGTGGCGTGTACCCAACAAACGCAGCCCTCTCTACGTTGATAACTCACCGGGAACTGAGCGATGTAACTGCCGTCAGGAGAAACAGACATTTTACTTTTTTTACGACTCATACCCGATCACGGATTGACCGATTTTACATCAATACACGACATTTAAATAAAGTGCATCGATACGAGGTACTGCCGGTAGCATTCAGTGACCATTGTGCGGTGATTTTCACGTATGAAAAATTTGCCGAGGTTACACGATATGGGCGAGGCACGTGGCGTCTCAACACGGAACTGCTACAAGATACAGAAGTGACAGCTGACTTCACAGAACAATGGCACCAATGACGAGGACGTAAACAGCAGTATACTTCGGTAGCCATTTGGTGGGAGAAGTGTGTAAAACCGAATGTCATGAGGCTTTTTAAATGGCATGCATATCGACTGGCAGAGGAACGATGGGGGACTTACAACTTTTACGAAATCATGCTACACGAATTACAGCAACACGCAAACAGAGGGGGAAATGTAATGCACAATATACGCGCCACCAAACAAAAACTCTTAGATTTATACACTCAAAAAATGCAAAGATGTCACATACTATTACCAAATAGGAGCCTTTTTGACGATGAAAAAATCAGCTTATTTTCCATTATAAAAGAGCAACAGCAGGTACGTCGTAAAGCCATTACCAGGATCCTGAACGACGATGGTATAACACTGCACGACCAGCTCGAGATAGTGAGTGTAAGACAATACTTTTCACAGCTGTACAAGAAACAGGAGACAGAACCAGATTTGATTCCGGAAGTGATGCGGGAGTGTGAAAATAAAGTCAGTGATGATGTTAAGGAAGTAATGGAGGTGACATTTTTAGACGCAGAAATTAATAAAATAATACAGCTCTTGCCAACAAAAAGGTCGCCCGGCATTGATGGGATACTCTGAGTTCTACAAGGTACTGTGGGAGATTATTGGCCCAGACTTCTGTGAGGTTGTACGTGACATTCTTACACGAAGGGAGCTGTGCAAGTCCCATAAAGAAGGCATCTTTGTTCTAATTCCGAAAAAGCAACATGCAGTGAAACCAACAGACTATAGGCCAATAACGCTTCTTTGTACGGAAAATAAAATAATAGCTCGGATATGCGCACAACGTTTGAAGTTAGGACTGAGTGATGTAATTGGTCCTGGGCAGACGTGTATGGTTTAAGGGAGATCCATTATACAGGGAGTACTTGCATTGCGTGATGTGCAACTACTTTCTTCCTTAGAACAGAATAAAACTGCCTTGTTAAGCATCGACATGGAGAAGGCTTTCGACCGGGTTGATCACGATTATTTATTTCAAATAATGACACGCTTTGGATTCCCAGACACTACAATAACTTGGGTAAAAATGGTATGCACCGGAATATCCTCTCGGCTGATGGTAAATGGTTTTCTTACGCACCCTATACCGATTGAGAGCTCTGTCATACAAGGTTGTCCATTGTCAATGGTTTTATTTACAGTTCCCATCGAACCTGTATGTCGAATGCTAGAAACAAAATTGCAAGGCTTTCCAGTAAACCACATGTCGTTTAAACTTAATGCATGTGCAGACGATATCACATGCATCATTCGATCAGAAGATGAATTAAAAACAGTTGCAAATTGCCTAGAACTTTGTCGTCATGTATAAAATTTGAGAGTAAATGCTACAAAAACGGCGGTGTTGCAGCTGGGTGGCACATACGAAATTTTTGAAGATGTACGCCCTTTTAGATCCATGGATAAGATTAAAATACTAGGTGTGTGTTTTAAGGCAGATATAGCTCGTACTGTGCAACAAAACTGGGAAATAGTCACAAATAATGCTATCGACGTACGAACATATTACAACGGGTATCGTAGTCAATACTTTTTTACTGGCAAAGATGTAGGTATGTGTCACATATTTTTCCTCTACCAAGAGAATATAATGCTCGTGTTCTATCGTACCTCGGTCATCTTCTTTGGAAATCGTATATCTTTAAATTAGCCCGGCCACAACTCTACCTACCTACAAACCAAGGGGGGCTGGGACTTTTCGATCATGGCGCAAAATGCGAAGCAATTTATCACGCAACAGCTATCGCCACTGTATTACGACAGACGGACATGTACGCGTATCTCCAGAAAACAGTCTGGGCGGAAGCAGGGCGACTGCCGCTCATATATCGAAGAGCCCAAGAAGCGCTTGCTACTGTCGTACGAGCCATGCCTGGAGACTCGACTGCCTCAGTCAAAAATCTGTATCACAGAACCATACAAACCCGGGAGACAGTACCAGTCATAGTAAGTCGCACGCGGAGTGTCCATTGGATGCGAAGTTTGAGAATTATTACGGAAATAAATATTTCTTCAGATTTACGATCAGCAGCAAACAGTTTCTACAATAATCTAACAGCCACTGCAATGCGAAAATACAGGATACATCTCACGGACGACCCTACATGCGCGCTCTGTGGTAGTATTGATACTGCCTTGCACAGGATAAGTGACTACACATATGCGGTGCCGATATGGCACTGGTGTCGCACAAGAGTGCGACGACTAATCAATGATAGTCAAGGTGATGTCAGCGACGAGCGTCTCATACACTGCGACTTCTTCGTGTTCCCGTCAGTGAAGAGAAGAGCGGCGGCGTGGTTCATCCTGCAAGCAGTACATTTCCTGAAGGACGTCACAGCACCGGTGACTCTGCGAGACTTCTGCAAGTTCTGCGACAGGAGCGGTGGAACATGTCCCGCCCCGGCAAGCTCCGAACATGGTTTGGAAGGTTCTTATTTTCGTTTTGAAAGGACATAGTTAAATCGGTTTTGACCACGTAATGAACTGAAAACTATCAGTGTATTTGTATGTTTCTGTAGATCTATTTAACTTTTTATATTTAAAAATTTAACTACGGACCTCAGATGAATTGTAATTTTTTTTTATTTTTAATAATATTTTTTGACTGAAAATAGTTAAGTTTTTTTGTATTTGTTTTTAACTTGTTTCAACAATCGTTATTTTTTTTTGAACACAGGAAAAGGAATAGCATGTTGCATGTTGTCAAAAATGTAATTGACTTCATTTTTACATTGGTTTTGTATGCATTATATGTAACTAAATATAATAAAAAGTGATTAAAAAATTTAAAAAAAGCGGATTAAGGCGCGGGTCTTCGATGACGTCAACCTACGGATTCACCGGTCGTGGGTTCTAATCCTGCCCAAGGCTGAAAAAAATTTTTTTTTTGTTTTCTTTTCAACAAATTTTGGGATTGGTGCCGTAAATCCAACTGTAATTCGTCTGGGACTTCGCCAATCCTTCTATTCAAACTAAAAAGTGAAAAATAAATATAGTTAAAAAAAAATAATAAACACGCTTTTAAAGCACATCGAACTAAAAAGTGAAAAAATAATTTTTAAAATAAGCTTAAAACAATAATGAATGAAAAATACTAGTATTATTGTGAAAAAAGCGTGGGGCGCTTTGTTCCATATTTATCGTGCATCGAGCGCCCGATGGTAGAGCAGCCGACATGTCATTGGATGGCTCTGGGTTCGAATCCCAGTCCGGGCTATCCGAATTTTTCTCACATATTCTATACACTCTCATTGAGAAGGTCCTTTCCTCGTCCTTTCTCAATCCTTATCCTTCCCAAAATTCCTGTTACGTAAAAGTGGAACGCTTCACGTAATAATTAATCCGTAACTTCCATCATTTCCTGCTTCACAGCATTAATATCGTACAGTATGTAAGACTGGTCGATATCACTTGTTCGTCAATAACCTTATACCATTAAGTCTCTCTGTATATATTGATAACGTTAAAATCTTTGAATGGCTTCTAAAATCGAGATTTGACTCTCAATATAGCTGTACACATTAATAATTTGGAAAATAATTACAGTTACTTATACTTATCACGGAATTAATAGTATATTAGAACAAATAACAGTTTAAAAAAATTTTAAAAACACGCTTTTATAAATAAACCAAAATAAAAAGTAGTAAATGAATAAGAGTTTTAAAAAACAAAAAAAACACGCTTTTATAGAAAATCCACTAAAAAATAGAAAATAAATTTTAATAAATTTGAATTAAAAATAGTGTAAAATAAAAAATTTGTATGTTATTTAAAAAAATCTTGAGGTGCTTTTTAAGATATTATCAAATTGATAATCCTTATACTCATATCTATCAATAAAATAATTATAACTATTGACACCATGCACCCCACGCTTTTTTTAAATAACATACTTTTTTTATTTTACACTATTTTTAATTCAAATTTATTAAAATTTATTTTCTATTTTTTAGTTGGATTTTCTATAAAAGCGTGTTTTTTTAGTTTTTTTAACTATTATTTAATTTATTACTGAGCACTGAGGTAACATATGTAATTTTTTTCTGGCGATCGTGCGGCAGCCGGGCGGGCCGCGGACCATAACAGATTTTCCCGGCGAGCGGTGTAAACATATTTTTCAGGGCGTTTGTATAACGCTTATTTTAAAATTATATTTAATGCATATATGCTTGTTTTACTTGACACACTGGCAGAGAGCCAGTACTATTTGTTATTACTGTATGGGCATGCTTCCAGCTCAGACTCTTTCCTACACGGTGTTTGTATAACGCTTAGTTAAAATTATATTTATTACATATATGTATGTTTATTTTACTTGACACACTGGAAGAGATATAGTATTATTATTTTTACTATAAGGGCCAGCTTCCAGCTCACAGAGACTCTTTCCTACATGGCGTTTGTGTAACGTTTATTTAAATATTATATTTAATGCACATATGCTTATTTTACTTGACGTAGTGGAAGGGAAATTAATAGTCTTTGAACATGAACTTTTAATATTTTTAGTTAACACAATAAAGACATTGTTATGCTTTTTTATATATAATATGATGTGGGGAATTATAATTGCTCACTGTGTGCGTGGAGTCTCAGCTGACAACATCTGGATGACGTTCTCCTCTGTGGCATTAAAGATGGCGGCGAGGGTATGAGGCGCTCCCTGGGAGCTGTATTTAGACATAGCTAGTATGACGGCATTTGTTTTAAGCATACTCGGAGCAGTCTTTGTGAAAATGTAAACATAACTAGTATGGCGGCGTTTGTTTTAGGCATACTCGGGGTGGGAGGTTTTTAGACATAGCTATTAAGATGTCGTTTGTTTTAAGCATACTTTATCTTTTGAGATTTAGACATAGCAGCATGGCGGCGTTTGTTTTAAGCATACCCAGAGTGTTTTTTTTAGAACGTAAGCATATCTTCCTTATTTATTTCTCAACTCTTCAACTGGTTTCGTGGTTTGGTTGGTTTTCTAACCTCGACATTTCTTGCGTCCACCGCATCAAACCCCAGCCACCCTGCTTTTTTTGTACTCAACTCCTGCCTTCGAAGCGACGGTGGCACGCTCTGGCAACCAAAGGTAGAACTAAGGTGACGGATGTCAACTACAATGGCGGCCTCCAGCAGACGCTGTTTGGTTGTCAAGGTTACGTAATCAATGTTTACACTTTCCCAGACCGACAAGATGGCGGCCCCCAGCAGACGGTGTTCCTGGAGGCCGCCATCTTTGCATAGTCAATGTTTACATTTGTCCCAGTACTCCCTCGTTCCTCCCACTTCTATGTAGTATGAAATAACAAACCAAAGAACTAAGCTATGTATAAAAATATTTGCAGCAACTAGATAAAAAGTTAATTAAATAATTCTGCTTAAAGTACAATTTATTTACTGTAATATTAATTCACATAAAAAACGTAAGATTAATTTTCATTGAAGTGATTTTAACCAAATCAAGAAGGCCTGCTATTAATTTGGGTGCGCACGCTTTGTCACTGCGCTATAAAAAAACAAAGTAATAATGCGATTGTGTGTATTCAATATACCTAATAATGCTATATTTCTAACGTTTTTTTAAAGTTGTAATTACTCCACGCTATGATTATTTAAGTTTGCAATATGTATTCCAGAATACTGTTGCTACTATAAGTTTTCATCTGGCACGCCGATACGTATGGTCTGTCCCCAGAAGTTCACGAATTTGAATATATACAGGTTTATGCTGCAACACGTGGGTCCGCCGTTTTGACGACTTCGGTTCGGCGATAGCTATGACGGGTTCTCCCGTCTGTGTGCCTCAATGTGGCAATTTCAAATATTAACAAGCCACGGGTGGGAGTTTAACCGCAGCCCGTCGCTCACGACAACATGCCTTTAATTTCCGAGCTCCCGTGCACGGGGCTACAATCACTGGCAACGTGAATGGACTGGTCAAATGGAACCATCCGCGGGCACTATCATTTGGGGAGCTTGTCAAATGACGCTCTGGTTTGTAGAGAGCGCCCGTGGCTTCTAGTTGGTGTTAGAGAACATCGGTACACGCCCCGCAGGCGGGAAACCCATCGACACTCACCCCTACCGCCTACTCAGAATCGAGCCCCAGCGGACTGATAAAAAAACACGCCTTTTGCGACACAAGGACACGATAAACATCGAAAGTCGTAGAGATAACCGCAGGAAGAAGCTGCGTGATTGCTAAAACCAAATTTTTCGTTAAACTCTGGCCACTGATGACGTTCTGACATTGTATACCGCATACCTTTGAGTATGAACACACGTTTCGGACGGTTTTCATCGTACCGGTGCTACTCGATTTATCACATGTAGGTATATCAGTTGGTGGTGTGAAACGAATAAGAGATTAGTTATGTAATTTAACTATAATAACTATTAATTAATGTGAAACTTTAAGTGGCACGAATTTCTTTATATCATATTTGTGACTATTACGTAGCCAAACTTATTTACAATGAAGTTTAACGTAAACAACATTTAAGGCTAGGAACTGTTTGCAGTAGTATTTTATCTACTGTATTATGTTTGCTATGGCAATATGACATTGACGAAATAAATTTGTTTTACACCATATTTAAATTAAATAATTAACAAGCAAATCTCCGTTAGTTTAAATTCCCGAAATAAAAATAAAACCTATAAAAAAAAAAGTATTTTTGAGTTATCGGGCGGAACAGATTTATTCGTATTTCACCGACAAAAAAAAATTTGATTTAACGCGAGCGTTAATGATTCCGTGTTTGCTAGCCTTTCGACGTCGCTGATTTATTCCGAGGCTGACAAGCCTCGCGGATCATAACGGAACGCTTGTGACGCGGTGCGTGTTTCAGCGGAGCGTGGAGGGTATTGAGAGTCTCCGCGAGAGCGCGTGATCAGCCCTGGATATCCCCCGCTCTCATCGAACCCACCCACTGGCTTCATCCAGCTGTCCAGCTGCCACGACCATCCCAGCCCTCCACAGGGTGCGGGGGTGGACAGCGTCCTTCAACTCGCCGCTGTCCGTGTGGCGTGGAGAGAACAACATTAAGGTCACCCCTTTTCATGACAGCAGCTTCACTGAACATCCACACCGGCAGATCAATAGTGTGATGTAATGAACCAAAAAAAAAAAGAAGTAAAGGGCGCATGTAAACCAGTATACGTGACAGGAGTGAAACTTCTTGGCAATTCAAACCTCGACTCGTGAGTAGGTATATCGTAAGGGGTTAAAACGGCAGAGAGAGAGAGAGAGAGAGAGAGAGAGAGAGAGAGAGAAGAGAAAGAAAGAAATAAGACAATTTTCTAAATAAACATGAACTAACAAAATTACTACTCACTTCAAAAAAAAGCTCAAATCCCGTTGTGTTGCCATCTGCCCTCAAGTCGGGTGGCGCCAAGTGCAGGCGGGTCCCTACTGCAGCGACCCGCCTATTCCACCTCACCCGCAGGCCGCCACGTGGAGCCCGCGGCCCGAAAAGTTCTCTGCACCGTCCGCAACCTGTACTCCGAAATTATCGCGTCGAAAACGTTATGTGGTTTAAAATTCGGCGTTGAAATTTTACTCCCATCGCGTTCCATTGAAGTTTCACTTCAAAAACACACAAGTTAATGCAGCGCCAGCGGTCTGATCACGAACGTCCGCGCAGAAATGCGTAATCCAACACGTACCATCGAAAAACGAACCGACTGTTATGATTACGCGTGCGGAGTGTGTGTGTTCTGTTATAATCCGCGAAACTGGTGAGCTACTGATTTGAATCAGTGACGTCAAAGAGCAGCAATGGTCAATGTATTTCTTAAGAAAAGAAAAATCTATTTTGTCAGTAAAACATGAAAATGTGGTTTCACTGACAACTTATATATATATATATATATATATATATATATATATATATATATATATATATATATACTAGATAATGCCCGGCATGCGTTGCAACGCCTCAATCAATTTTTTAATTTTTTAAACGTATACTAAGCATCTCTCTTTCTCTCTAATTCTCTATCTCTCTATGTATATCTCTATAACTCTCTCTATCTTTATATTTATATCTCTATCTCTCTATATATCTTTCTACATATATAGCTCTACATATCTTTCTAGCGGACCCGACAGACATTGTCCTGCCCAAATGTACTTTTTGTGAGATATAGATATGGCGGTAAGTATTTCTACGCTGGACATTTTGTATCTTCTCATTATACATACCCCTCCTCTTGGGCACGCCACTGCCGTTACCAAAAACCTTTCCCATGGTTACGCAGAAGACAACAACAATGCAAAAGCCCGTTGCCATGGAGGCTAATTATCAACAATGCTTAGTTTTTTTGCTTTTAAAGCGTGTTTTTTTAGTTTTTTCTTAACTCAGAATCGAGATAAAATATCCAATTGTGAATCCAAACCATCCTCGAATCCCCGTGAACTCACACAAAAAATTTCATCAAAATCTGTCCAGCCGTCTAGGAGGAGTTCAGTGGCATACACACGCACACAAGAAATATATATATAAACATATATTATTTTCTTGTTTCAAGCATTTAAGAAACTATCGCTGATATGTAACAATACTTATTTTGTTCATTTACTACACTATGGCAAATGTTTTTTTTTTCGAATAATTATAAGGGATCCTTTACCGATGCCTTTAATTTCTAGGCTGCATTTAGTGAGAAACTAGCCACGATAGGATATTCGAATTCTTTCAACGCTGACATAAAACTATGTATCGCCAAAGAAGTACGCGCACATTTTCGGCCTTTTGTTTGCGTATGCAAATATTTTCACTTTTGTTTTCAGGAAAATTTCCATTTTTACACTTTTAAGGAAATCAATTGACACATACTTAATAATAACTTGTAGACGGTAGTTAACTGGCTAGGCAACAGATAAGCTTTAAAACTACACTAAAATATAACGCCACAAACCCCTCAAAAAACCCAAGGATGCAGGGAAGGACGTGGGTTACTCACTCTTCCACAACAGGCTGCATCGGCAATTCTGTCAGGATCCTTGAGACTAGTCGAAAGGTCAACAAGAATGGCTGGCATCATTTCAGATGCGTTTTTCAAAGCTACTTTTAAACGGCAGTGGCGGCTCTAGACTTTGCGGCTCCCTGGAGCCATTTATTTTTTCAGGGTCATAATATTATGAAAAGGGCCTTACCGTCGACCTTTAGGGTTTAAAAGAGCCCCCTTTAGTAAAGGCCATAAAAGGTTTGAAATAATCTCTTAAAAATCATGATTTTAAGCCATCGTGTAATTTACGATTCGGCCATTATTTTTTTCTAATTTATCTTAAGAAAGTTATATGTTTTTTTTCTAGAAACATGTTATGGTTAGTTTTATTAATGCCAACGATAAAGTTCCCGTAAATTCGTGTCCTCATATGAAGCAATAAAATATTGAAATTTTTTATTATATGAAATCATGAAAACAAATTGAATACAGAGTTAGCACTTTAAATAAGATGCCAATAAAAATTAAGTTTTTTTTTTCCTTTTCCCATATTATCCCCCAATTATTCACAGAAAAACTGGAAACAAGGACCATAAAAAATAAAATGGCCAGTGCGGGGCTCTGGAGTGGTACCTGCTAAATGTTCCTGTAAGGAGGTCGTTGCAAAAAATCTTAGGGCGCGGTCACACCGTACTCTGAACTACTTCAGGTAAACATGTTCAACTTTTGCGTGCGGTTAATCACAGCCCGGGTTCCCAAAACTGTGCATACGCCCCTGCGATACAGTCCTGTGAGTGGCGCGCTCACTGTTTCCCCTTTTCGTATCCGTCATCGATAGTCCCACTCCTCAGAATTGCACTTTTTGTTACGATCTGATGAGTCTACGCCTCGACTCACCCTGCCGGGTGTGAACAAGTTTCACTTCGGTAATAGCGGAGTTCAAAGTCATTTCTCATTCAAAGGGTGCTGTGTTTTTCCTTCCCCTCAATACCACGGAAGGCAATGACGAACCCAAGCAGTTTCACGTCATCTAGTTCGCCCCACTCGCGCCGTGGCCGTGGCGGTGGCGGTGGTTGAGGATGTCCGACCGACCCGTCCTCGTGCGCAGGTGATACTCTTCCTGTGGCTGGTGGCGCTCGTGATCTTCTGCCCCATCCTGCTGGTGCGCCACATCAGCTACCTGGACCGCGACATCCTCGTCGGCTCCGACACCCACATCCTCGGCTTCTGCTACGAGGACTGGGACGGCTGGGAGACGCGGCCCATCTACGGCGTCTTCTGCTTCGTCATCGTGTACGCCGTGCCCGGCTCGGTCGTGGTGCTCGCCTACTCGCTCATGGGGCTGCGGCTGTGCGCCGTCAGTCCGCCCATGGATGGTGACGAAGGGGCGTCCAGCACGCGACAGGTGAGTGCTCCGCGGGCGTCGCCGCCTTGGTCTACCTTCATCTCGTCCTCTTTCTAGTATACGGCACACAAGTTTCCACAGTCATCATCACATATACCTTTGTCCACCTCCAGCTAGTGAAGCAGTTCCATAGTCATGGACATCTTCCTTGACTGTACATTAGTTTCCATAGCCATCGTCACATATACCTTTGTCCACCTCCAGCTAGTGGAGCAGTACCATAGTCATGGACATCTTCCTTGACTGTACATAAGTTTCCTCAGTCATCATCACATATACCTTTGTCCACCTCCAACTAACGGAGCAGTCCTATAGTCAAGGAAATTTTCCTTGACTGTACATCAGTTTCCATAGTCATCATTACATATACCTTTGTCCACCTCCAGCTAGTGGAGCAGTCCCATAGTCAAGGACATCTTACTTGACTGTTCAATAGTTTCCGTAGACATCAACACAATACATCTGACTACATCCAGCTAGTGGAGGAGTTCCATAGTAAAGGACATCTTCCTTGACTGTACATCAGTTTCCATAGCCATCATTACATATACCTTTCTCCACCTCCAGCTATTGGAAAAGTTTCATAGTCACGGACATCTTCCTCGATTGTATATCAGTTTCCACAGACATCATCACATATACCTCTGTCTACCTCCGTCTAGTGAAGCAGTTATATAGTCGTGATCACCACCTTCGAAGACTCTCCAGCATAATGCACATATGTTTCCATAGCCATCATTAAATATACATTTCTCCACCTCCAGCTATTGGAGAAGTTCCATAGTCATTGACATCTTCCTCGATTGTATATCAGGTTCCACAGACATCATCACAATACATCTGTCTACCTCTGTCTAGTGAAGCAGTTCTATAGTCGTGATCACCACCTTTGACGACTCTTCAGCATGTGGCACTTTAGTTTCCATAGTAATGATCATAAAGATTTGTCTACCTGCTAGTGCAGCAGTTCCATAGTCATGGACATCTTAATCTACCTGCCTCCAGCATACGGCACATCGATGACTTCGGCTATCACCACATACCTTGTCTACTGCCATCCAGTGTAACATACCCATAGCCATACACAACTTAAACTATAGGTCAACAGGATATGGCACATCACTTTTCACAGCCGTCGTCAACTGACTTTATTTGACAGTATCTCCAACATGAGGTATGTCACTAAGAACTAACCACTTCTTTTCTTGTGGATTGCGGCCCCTTCCGTGGAAACGATTTTGTGTCCGCATGCCTCATTGTCGCCATATTCAATAGCAAATAACCACTGAATCCTTGAACTTAATTCACAAAACTACAATTCTAAAAGCTACAAGAACAATTCATTCCATTGTAGTTAATGCAAATATGTTCCATTGTAATTAATGCAAAAATCAAGAAACTTGGTTATTACAAAAAAGCAAACATTTACAATGTTGATCTAGAAGTCAATAATAGTTCCTAAAAGTAAAATTAGTCTTTTGTTTCATATTGTTTATTGTAACTAAATGGGCTTGATATATATGTAATAAAATCTACAAATCTTAACATGAAAGTAAAATATTTTTTGGACAGCTAATCCGTACATTTTGTGTTGCAATATAATGAATATATCACTGACTGATAAAGATGATAATTATGTTTTTTGAGGTTAGTAGTGTCAGTTTACAAGATGGTCACGACTCTCACGCGTGGCTGGTCAACTCATATAGTCACAGACTTCCGTGGTGCAGTTATTTGGAACGCCAACTTCGGAATGAATTTATGAGTTCTACCCATGGGTAAATCGAGAGTGTCTGTGGCCTTTTTAAAAGTGTTTAAGTGGCCCGCCTAGTCAGTAGCGTATTTTTGTTAGATGAACGGGATGATAAGTGTGACGCTCGCTGGTGCTTCTAGCGCGATATCGCCTCTGAACTGGCGCGCAGTCTTCTCGTTGAGCATAGGGAATATATGAGATTTAAACAGTAACCATAAAATTATATGGCTGAGAATATAAGATAAAGGTGTAATGTAAGTCCCTTGAAAGTTTTCATAAATCTGTATTCGATGTGTCATCCCTAAACAATATTCTGGAGGGGTGAAAACACGCGTTCTCAGCCATTTTTACTCTAATAAAAATTACGTAAACAAAACCGCTCATCAAACTTAAATATTTCGAAACATATTTTGTAAACACACACTACTCTGATAATTTTCAAAGTTTATACTAACTGCTTTGCAATCGTACACTTTCAGTTTTCAAATCACTTGGTTTCTTCTTAGGCTCTGCACGCCGTATGTGTGCCCAAGAAAGCGTGGGCCTTTTTGCTAGGTTAAGTTTAAGTTTGGCCTCTTGACTATCATAACCAAAATAAAATAATGGTCACGCTCCGAAAAAATTGTTAACTACATAATGTAGGTCCTTGTCATGGCTTAAGGGCTTAAGGCCCCTGCCAAAGTTTCCCTAGATAAGTGGTCTTCAAAGCGCGTACCACCGTGTTATTTATAACGACCCGCTGACAAAGTTTCTTAAGAGCGTTATTTCTGCTTCCAGCCTTCATACGAACGAGGCCAACTAAATCTAAGAAAGATATCTGGTACCACTTTGGTGATTATTCATTGTATATTGAATGATTTTTTATAACTAATGCAAGAAATCTCAACTAAGATCCTTTCATTCATCAAAACCGCGAAATAAATTTTAAAAAGAACAAAAAAATGTGTGAATTTGGTGTTGCTATCCTAAGGCCTTAATTTTAATGTCAATATTAAAATGTTTTTATTTTATTATATTAGTTTTAATATAGTTTTGTTACATCTCTTCATTATTTCAGAAAGTATAGAAAAATATTGGTTGACAGGTCTGGTGTACATTATATTAAAAAATTAGGTATTTGGATGTCGTTAACTTCATTTATAATACTTGTCATCTTTTAAAAACAAACAAAAATCGTGAAAATAAGGTATTGAAATGTTTATGATGATTTTATTATATGATTCGGTATGGCCAGCAACACTCTTGGGAGAAAAGGCTGAATATTACTACCCCAGATGTTATGCAGTATTTAACCTAGGTAGCACGTAACTTCTTGCTGATGTATATATTCAGTCTCATTGCTATATTATGCCTATGGTCTACAGTTCAGTGGTCGGCTTACAGCATTGATGTGCCGAGGGTAGTAGCAACTGAAAAAGCCAGGAGACTTAGAAGTGGCCATATACGCCAACAGTGCTTCAATTGACCTAAATTATCATTTATGTGAAAAGAAAGAAAAATGAAAGTGAGTTTTTTTGGAGATATTAACACTTAAAAGATAAGTTGGCATCAATATGTATTAAGGTTAGTGTAAAGCACATGACCCATTGTTCTAGGTTGGCATCAGCTACTCTCCTTTACAGCGTTTTGAACTAGTACCAAGTGAGTCAAACAATTTTATACTCAAGCTATATGAGAACGAGGATATGTAATGTTGACATTACATGAAGTAATCACGCATAAGTCAAAATCAGATTATTCATAATTTGAAACAAGCAGCGAGTGATAAGAATCAGGAAGGAATAATTTACATTATCCTTGTTTGATTTAAAAAAAAAACACACAATTTATTTGGTTTTACTTTTGGATATATTTTTATTTTTAAATAAATATAATAATATTACCTTTAAATGCCTTTTATTCAGCACAATTATTATATTATTATAGCAAATTATGGTAAATACTGGCTTTCATTGATCAAAACATTCGTTCATACCGACATTTTATCATGCTGACAATTCGTTCATAAGGACGTTCATTCTCCTGGGCTTACATTCATTCGGGTATTACAAGATCCGTGCATTCGTTCATCCATCTATTCGTTCATCTGGACATAAGTTCGTCAATGCATTCCTTCATCCAAGTGAAGGTATTCGTTCAAGGCAATCTTTCGTCAAGGCATTCGTTCGTACAGGCATTTGTTCGTCCAGGTATTCGTCTATCAAGGCATTCTTTCGTCAAGGAATTCGTTCGTTAATGCGTTCTTTCATGCAGGCTTTCGTTCATCCGGAAGTTGGTTCATCCGGACTTTTGTTCTCCTGGGTTTACGTTTATTCGGGTATTCACACATCGTAAATTTTTTTGTCCAGTCATTCCTTCATCCAATCATTGCATCACCCAATTGTCCCTTCATCCAATCATTGCATCACCCAATTGTTCCTTTATCCACTCGTTCCTTCATACATTCGTTTTAATTCGGACCATCTTTTATGCGGACATTAATTAATCGGAAGTTTTGCTGTAGTAAATCAGTGTTGAGTGTGGCTGCATTTGCTGTGAGCAGCATAGTGTCTGGTGGATGGTGGATGGTGGCTGATGTATGATGGGAGTGAATGGTGGATGGTGGCTGGTGTATGGTGGTTTGTGGATGGTGAATAGTGGATGGTGGATAGTGGATGGTGGCTGGTGGATGGTGGTTGGTGGATAGTGGCTGGTGGATGTTGAATGGTGGCTGGTGGATGATGGTTGGTGAATGGTGGCAGATGACTGGTGGCTGGTGTTTGGTAACTGGTGGATGGTGGTTGGTGGATGGTGGGTGATGGTTGGTGGATGGTGGCTGGTGGCTTTTGGCTGGTGGTTGGTGGATGTTGGATAGTGGATGGTGGCTGGTGGCTGGTGGATGTTGAATGGTGGCTGGTTGCTGGTGGATAATGGTTGGTGGATGGTGGCTGGAGACTAGTGGATGGTGGCTTGTAGACGATGGTTGGTGGATAATGGTTGATGGTTGGTGGATGGTGACTAGTGCACGGTGGTCGTGGTGCGCAGGGCAGCCGCCTGGTGCGCGAGCGGCGGCGAGTGGCGCGCATCCTGCTGCTGCTGGCCGTCATGTTCGCGCTGTGCTGGCTGCCGCACAACGTGTTCGCGCTCGTCATGGACCTGGAGCTGCTCGACCTGACGCGCGGCGACCCGCTCAGCATCTTCAGCTACACCTTGCTGCTGGGCCACGCCAACTCGGCCGTCAACCCGCTGCTCTACTGCTTCATGACGCGCAACTTCCGCAACGCCGTGCGCGAGCTGGTGCTGAGGTCCGGCGTGTCTCTGGCCGCGCGGCCGCACCAGCGGTGCAAAGTAAGTTGCCCTCCCCCTTCCCTTCTCGAGGAAAACCCCGCCTTTCCTTTCCTTTCCTTTCCTTTCCCTCGCCTCATTAAGACACAAGAAAATAAGGGTGTAGGTGTAATATGCTTCACCTGTACCCAAACAGCATTCCTACTGCACAAAACCGTTTCCAAACCCTTAGACAAATCACAGCTTAGTCCCTTACTTTTAGGAAACAGATTTTGGGGTCCTATCCTGACCTATCTGTTGCCCATTCTTCCGCGCTGTTCGGTGATTTGGCCCAAATGGCGGACGCGCGTCTGGCGCCATTAACTCGTTCACTTTTGTGAACGTCGGGGGACGTACCAAGCATATTGGTGTGCCAAATGGAACTGTATGGTAGCGAAACTATCCTGTAATAAGTTTTGTACACTTTAATGACCACAAAAAGAAATAATCGCAACTTAAAAAAGTACTTGAGAAAATTAAAATAATGCCATTGAATTCCATAATTTCTACTTCTTTTTTTTTTCTTTTTTTTCGTGTCTCCGTAGAAGAGTGGTCAATTCACAGTACAGAAGAAAGAGTAAGGGTAGCAGTTAGTTAAAAACCCAGCAAATATAAGTTATTTTTAAATTTTTATAAAATGTACTATCGCATTCGTATAAAATAAATGAAATATTATTTGTTGGATTAATTGCTAATAATAACTTATAATACATGTCTTCCTTTAGCTAAGAATACCGTATAATTAACATTTCAGTAACTTTACATGAGGGTCAAAAAATTGCTTATTTTCAATTAGGTACGTTTAGTGTGATAGGAGCCTACTGCAGTGTCCTTTGTGTATTTAGGCGGTTCAATTTTTGTGCGGTGGTGCTGCTATGTTTAGTATTTTTGCCGTATAGATTGTATCGGTAAGAATGCGTTGGAACCAATCTGGGATTCGGTTTGGACACGTTCTGGAATACGGTCCACGAGTTAGGTTACGGTTGTATCACTTCAAGGCAGTGCTTATGCACTACCTCACCCGAATGTATTGGAATACCGCACTAAGTGTATTTCGTAGAATGGGTCCAATTTAGGAAAATTTCACAATGACAGGGACACGTAAAAACAGAAACGGTTTACGGACCCACGAGATATTTACGTTTCACTGTTCATCTGTCGCTTCCACAGTGCACGAAAACAAAACAAATGTTAACTTACAAGACTAAATTTCAGGGTTATGAAATTTTGCAATTTTTTTTAATTAATTAACCTAACACAACCAAAAGTTGCATGTATAATAAAGATAAACTACAATTAATGTTATAACATGTTTCTTAACGTTTAAAAAAAAATAAACTAACATGGCTACTTACGCAGCCAAATATAGGATGTCCATAAAAGAATGTACCAGTTTCAATGGTAAATGATAACAGTTTAAATTACACTATTTACAACAAATCAGACATCAAATTCAAGGTAAACTAGCCTCGTTTTTATACAAATGTTCAATATATGCACCTTTAGCTATACGGTACACTTCGAACCTAAAGTCAATTTCTTTCCACACTTTGGTTATCACGTCAGGAGTAATGGAAGTAATACCTTCTTCAATTCTGTGTCTCAACTCTGGAAAATCATTAAGTAGCGGCGGTACGTAGACCGATATTTTTTATAGTCCCAAAGGAAGAAATCGCATCGTTTCATTTCAGGTGAACGTGGAGGCCAGTAAAAAAGAACTCTGTCGTTTCGACCATTACGACCATTTCCAACGGTCAGGGATTTCAACGTTCAACCACTCTCGTACAAAGAGATTCCAATGGGGAGGGGCTTCATCCTCTTGCCAAATAAAGTTTACAGGTTCAACCTGTACTAACTGGAGAAAGAGCCATTCTTTCGCGCTGCAAGCGCATGGGCTTATCTAAACTGTTTGGAGTTACTTTTTTGACGTGACAACGTCTAATAAATCGATGAACGCCGGCTGCACGCACGAAAAAGTGTCCCACTACGGATGTCCCACTACGGATGTGTCCTATTTGCTCATTGTACGCATGCGTGGCATCTCTCTTCATGCTCATTGTAGGGCCTACGCATGCGTGGCATCTCTCTTCCACTCGATTGGAACGACCATCGATTTGACTTTTCAATCATATTTTCGTCGTTTGAATTATATTATGTAATTTAACGATTGTCCACCGATTTTCAGCACAATCGGTACAGTTATTTAAAAGTAATGTTGAATATTCAAATACTTACGTTTTGAACCAACAATGGTGTTTTACAGTTACACATAATAATTCAAATTACAACCGGGATCTTTTGCACAATGTTTTTAAAAAATATTGTAACACATTATAAATAAGTTTGGTGTATTTGTTATAAAATCTAGTTATAAAAACGAAATAATATTATTCCCCTACCGTGAACAAAAATTTTATAAATATATATAGCCTATATAACATCTGAAACTATTAATTATCGAGTATGGCTTCGTGGGTGAGCGATCAGCGACGCTATCTTCTAATCATAAGGTAGTCGGTTCGAATCCCGGTAGGTGCGAAATTTTTTTTTGTACTTGTAAAAATAAATACGGCGCACGTAACATTTCAAAAGTAATAAATATATTTTAATTAATGAATGCAAATAAAAGTAAATTTATTAATTAAATTGTACATTTCCTTTCACTCCTTTCTATCCATACAAAATAGTGACAATTCAATCAAAAATGATATAATTTCATTCATAAAAGTATGCAGAGGTAGATTTTATCATACAAAAGATTGAAAAATTTTAAAAAAAATTCTTCCTCAAAGAATATAATATTTTTAATGCCTAAATGGTTTGGTTGCAAAAACCTGTTACGGCTCAGTCTCAGGCCGAATATGATATTTCCTTTTCTTCTGGATCAATCATTTCATAAATGTTTTGTTATGACGTCACGTTAAACTATCGTCCGTAAACCGACTTTACAGACAACAAATTTTTTTTTTAACTGGAACATTCTTCTATGAACGTACTGTACTTTGCTACTATCGGTCTCACAGAGAAAGGAACATAAGCGGAAGAGTTGGGCATTGCCGAGCTAATCTTTACTAAGTTACGCGTTCACTTGCGTGCCATTGTAGACACTCCGTTCCGGGAGATTCGTCTCTACTTGCTCCGCTTCCGGGTCGTTTTAAGAAGGGTTTCAGGAGGGACCTAGGTGCATCTCGGTCCGAAGCCTACACGCCTAGGGGTGCTGGGGATTGGCCATTCAGGGGGGTTGCATACATCGTGTTCTTGTTCGAGGGGATTTGGCCAGCCATGGCAGCGATTGGAACCCAGTTTTGGGAGATTTCCTACATGTTCACGATTCAAGAGTGATTTTAATACCGCTGACATAACATAACCTACTTTTCGTTCGAATTACTAATACCTACACGTGCGAAAACATAACCTCCCGGGGGTGGGGGAAGAGATCTAAAATTTTTTTTACAGAGTTTTAATATTGTACAGATGATTGAACGTACCTATTATTAATGTAAGTGACCTTGCACAACCTACCTACCATTTTTCATTTTTAAACAATAAAAAAAAAATTAAGATTATCGTTGATATCTTTTGGATCCAACTCGGTGTCAATAAATAGTAATTAGTTTTCTTTTCCCACACCACAAACACTTAAAATGGCTTAAACAGCCATATTGATTTTACTATTTGTTTTTTACTAACTACTGGTTTTTTGTAATAAAAATACTTTTAAAACTATTTTTAAAAGGCAATTTCGTATTAATTTCCCATCCGTGTAAACTCAGGAAATTAACTGCTAGTGAGTGATCACGGCACAATTAATCAGGCAAAATTTTAATTAAAAATATGTATTTGAGATTAGCGTATATCGGCTGACAAATTCTGATACAAAACACAAACTGCAATTCTTACTTTGCAGAAAATTTAAATAAAATGTTTTTAAAAAAATTTAAAAAATATTGGCATTTAACTGGCATGAAAATGCATTTCGTGTTATTACTTTTGTTCATGGCGCATTCTGCTTTTTTCGGTATAAATTCGTTGCATAGTAATTTTTTCTACGTATATATTTAACATATCTGCAACTTGTTAAAAGTTAATGAGATTTTCATAACTAAATTCTGTTTGCCTGGCTCAAACTGTGGCACTGTAACTTCATTTTCTGTGGTTTCACAGCTTAGAATATCACATGACATAATTTTAAAAGTCTAATTTTTGATAGAAAAAATCTTCAAAAAAACTTGGAACTCTACAAAACCAATGCTGTCTCCGAGTAGTAAGGTTGCGTTCTTTACCGATTCAGCATTAACCAAATGATCCTCTAATTTCAATATAGCCACATTCAGTGAGAAACTAGGCTCGGAATAATATGTATCCTATCTTTGGACGCTAACATAGTCTGGTGTAACAAAAGAAAAAACTTTTTAAGCAGTAATTTATTTGCATTGACAAATTATACTCATAATTATCAGGCGATTTTTAATTTTCAAAACGTTCAAGTGTACCATTTAATAGTAATAGCTAAACATAAAAGAGTGTAGGCAGCTCGCTAAGCGACAGACTATATTTGCATTTTTACTTTAAAATATAGTGCCACGACTTCTCAAAGGCTACAAGATAACACGAGCGGCTCTTTCTTTCAAAAAAAGGCTGAATCGGCAATTCTGTAAGAATTAAATATTGGGAAGGTCACCAAAATTGGCCGACATCCTTCAAGGTGCGTTTTTTCGAGGATACTTTGGGTTGAATGGACCCTTGAGGAGGTATTTGGAGACGGCACAAAACAAATCCTACTTTGATTTTATTGAACGATTCTTGAAATGGGAAAGATTATTTTGTACATACGCTGTATCGTCGATGATTTGTCCAGATTATCTGTTTAGTATCAACGTTGGGTTCTTCTCTTTGTCGGTGCGTTGTCCAAAGTTGCCGTTTGCCTGTCTTTACTGTTTTGTTGAAACTACATTGTCCTTGTCAGTCCGCTGTGTCCTTGTGTGCTGTTGAATTTTATAATTCCTTCCGTGGCATTGTCTGTGCTGTCTGTAACATTTTCTTTCGATATTGGCTGGTTTCGGCTGGTTTTCTGTGTTCCTTTGTCCATTCTTAAGGTTTGTCTATGACACCGTGCAAACAGCAATGGCGTATGTCCAAAATAATGTTTTAACTAGATCCTGCATTGCTGGCGAAGTCGCGGCGTTGTTGCCAGGTCGGCCACGAAGAGTCACCTGCACGCGCATCTAGTCACCACTCCGTGTCAATCAGCGAGCTGGAGTGCTGTCTTTGTCGTGATGCGTGCGAACATATGGCACGAATGTGTAACATTTTAACCTTTCGAAAGTCTTTAGCAACGTATATGGCCAAATTCAGAGTCGTCTTTCGATGGTTATCCACTCACCGAAAGGAATTTTTAATAGAAACTGCCTGGCAGAGACGTCTTTCGGTGGTCGGTTGACTGCTGGATGAAGAAAGCCAACAACCACTTGAAAGTGAATGTGGTCAGCAGCTCATTCGAATGCTTGTTCGGTTAAAAGTCGACAAGACAGTTCAAGTTTTTAGTATATGGGTTTCCACTCAAATGTTTTCGTATGTGCATATGGATTGTATAAAGCACACTTGCAGCACGACAGAATCTTGGTTCGTTCTGGCCTAACGTATTTCTTATGGGACTATCGCTTGGTGGCTTTATCAGTTGTGACTTGCCAATCGTGAGGAAATCAGCTATATTCAGGAAAGCTTGCCTCTCGATGCTTATGATCGGGACCCAGCGGGCATCTTGGATTACGTCACGTCAGCCATTTTGTTTTCCGCCATTTTGAAAATTTTAAAATTAATAAAAAAATCACCTATTTAAATAGTGATTGGTTGGACCGATTCCTGTTTTTTGGTTCAATCCTTGGTAATTCAAAAATGTTTATTTTAGATAAAAAAAAACACTTATACAAGAAAAAAAGTTTTAAAAAATCCTTAAAGAGGTATAGCTTCCTCATCTGCCAGCTTTCCGTGAGCAGGTGATGACATATTGGCTACCATCTTGAAATTTTATAATTAATATACCAAAAAATCGTTAGCAAATTTAATGTTAATAAAAAATTACTTATTAAATATTGATTCATTCGATCGAATCATGCCCTTGGTTGGATCCTTGGTTGGTAAAATGTTGTGCAGTGTTGCCAGATCTCTGCATAAAACGGAGGGGACCAGGAAATCAGCTGGAAGTCACTCGAAAGGCGTTTATGAGTGGGAGAAGTGAAGAGTCTGCCAATGAATGCGAGTAGACCGTGCGTTCGAAAGAAGACTCTGAATTCGGTCCTTAAACACGCACAACCAGGGGTGGTTTCATGAATATTCAGTTAGAATCCTATCTTTAAGTAACTGTCAAAAAAATCTTTGTGGAAGGAGGGGTGGGTTCGGGGAGGGGCTGTCGTACAAAGAAGAGTGCAATTGTAACACAAGACATTAATTTTGTATTCCAGAAGACCACAGTACAAATTTTTATTTATTTGGTTTGGTTCTATGTGTCATCCAATAGCTAAAAGCCATCAAACAATTGACGCAAAAATCAAACATATAAAACTTACAATAACATACAAAACACACAATTACATAAAAAAAACACTGTTAAAACAAACATATTATATACATTTTATAAATTTATGTTTTTTTTCTATATTTTATGTCATAATCGTTGTTATTTGCCTGCCTATTAAAATCCATGACTGTTAGCAGGAACTCAAATAATTAATAAATGTATATCAATATATATTTAAATATATACATGAATTGTTCAAAAATTGCCAGGCATAAATTTAATGAGTGGTATTGAATGCCAAAACAAGCTATTTTACCCACGATGGAACGGAGAAGGTGTATTTGTTTAGGGTGAGAGGTTGTTTGTGTGTGCAAAACACGAATGTTCCCATTCATCTCCAAAACGGTTTGACCGATATAGATACGGTTTTCTGTAGAATGTTTGTGATTCATCGGCGATGGTTCTTAGATAGTTGTGGTGTTAACTCAATATCGGGCGCTGTAATAAACATTTTATATATATAATTGAATGTTAGTACGTATGACGTTGGTAAACTCCGACACCGTTTGACTTATAGCCATAAATATTGGCACATCGAAAAGTTTTTAATGGAGAAAGTTTTTATGCTAGCCATTTTTTGTAACTCGCCGCTATATGGTGCTGCAGCGCATCAACTTCTAAACCGTTTAACCGATTGTCATGGGTAAATAGAAAATCATAGTTCATAGACATACGAACAGCTATTATGTGTCATTTCTCTATGTCCACCACCCTATCTCCATCTTGCTTTAACTCGCGGATAAAGTATCACCCTGTGTTCAGCCCGGACAATGCCGGGTACTGCAGCTAGTTTATTATTACGCTGTTCCTACAATTATTTATTCTCACACGAAAAAATAAAACAGTAGCAATTTGCGATATCATAAAAGATATCCTAATTCAAAACATCACTCAACAAAACGGTATCGGACACACGGGGGTACAATAATAACAAATGGGGGAGTACGGGAGTATAATGTACGTGAATAATATTTTGTAAGACGCCAAACATTCAAAACGACAGACAAATAGACATTTAGACAGTAACGTAGGAATTCTTTAAAAAAAAAATTGTTTGTCTGTAAAGTCGATTTACGGACGATAGTTTAACGTGACAACGTCATAACAAAGCATTGATGAAATGATTGCATACTTTTATGAATAAAATTGAATCGTTTTTATTGAATTATCACTATTTTGTATGGATACAAAGGAGGAGTGAAATGAAATATACAATTGAATTGATAAATTTACTTTTATTTGTACTCATTAATTCTAATATTTTTATTACTTTAACGAACAGATTATTGACGTGAGAACGTCTAATACATCGATGAACGCCGGCTGCACGCACGAAAAAGTGTCCCGTAACGCACATTGTCCCGTTACGCTGTGTCCCGTTAGGCTCATTGTGCGCTTGCGCCGCATCTATATCTCTTTCACTCGATTGGAACAACCATCGATTTGACTTTTTCGAGTCACATTAAACTTGAAACAATCCCATTCGTTTCCTACTTTTCCTATCATCGTCCTATCCTTAACAGAATAACACAGATTGGAAGAAGTTAAATAGCAAACATGTGTAAAAGTTATAGTTAAAATAATCTCTTCGTTAAAGTAATAAACATATTTGAATTAATGAGTGCAAATAAAAGTAAATTTATCAATTAAATTGTAGATTTCATTTCAATCCTTCTTTGTATCCATACAAAATAGTGATAATTCAATAAAAATTATTCAATTTTATTCATAAAAGTATGCAATCATTTCATCAATGTATTGTTATGACGTTGTCACGTTAAACTATCGTCCGTAAACCGACTTTACAGACAAGCAATTTTTTTAACTATAACTTTTATTCATGTTTGCTATTTAACTTCTTCCAATCTGTGTTATTCTGTTAAGGATAGGACGATGATAGGAAAAGTAGGAAACTAATGGGAGTGTTTCAAGTTTAATGCACCTCGAAAAAGTCAAATCGATGGTTGTTCCAATCGAGTGGAAGAGAGATAGATGCGGCGCAAGCGTACAATGAGCGTAACGGGACACAGCGTAACGGGACAATGCGCGTTACGGGACACTTTTTCTTGCGTGCAGCCGGCGTTCATCGATTTATGAGACGTTGTCACGTCAAAAGGGCTGATTTGTCTGGAAACCTGTCATATAAACAACTAATTATGTTTTTACTTAGTGCTTCCTACCTGTATGCACCTATTTGCTTCTCGTATAAATAGATACAGCAATAATATCAAATATAGGTACTACACATATTCACCTACCTTTTAATATAATGACAACCCAATAAACTCAGTCGGGGCTACTATTGCCATCTCTGTTCCAAATTTCAATTATAATATAACAGTATATCAAAGCTATTATGTGTCTCGTAAATATGCAGAAATTTATTTCAATTAAGGACTACATTTATTTACTCACCCAAAGCAATTTCAATTAGTCACAAACCCATAAAACTGCGAAATATTTTAATTTCATTTCGGGGCAGGGAATGGCAGCCCCGAAGAATTTTCTTGGGTTTGTCATTATATTAATAGGGAGGTGAATATGTGTAGTACCTATATTTGAAATTATTGCTGTGTCTTTTTATACGAGAAACAAACAGGTACATAAAGGTAGGAAGCACTAATAAAAGTCATAATTAGTTGTTTATATGACAGAATTCACGACTAATCAACAATTTTTAATGCTTTTTTTATATATCTTTCTATAATTATGTCCTTTAGTCGGGGGGGAGGGGGGTTGTTTCAAAAATTTTATTTAATCCTTTTTTTCGATTACAACGTTTGCATTCGTCGTGGGATTTTTTTTTTCCTTCAAAATTTTTAATTTTGCTTATTATTGTTCAGAAACGCAACCAATGCAAGGTTAACAAATGCCCCATGAAGGGGTGTGCATGTGGAAGTGCGTGTCAACAGCTGTAAGAGCGCACACTCGGTCGCGGCGGTCAGATGTGTCGCCGTGACCTGAAGGTACAAGAGTCTAGCGGCAGCAGCGCTACTTCCTGCAACTGGCTGCAAATGCCGAGCCTTTCCGAAATTGGCCGATCGGGAGCGCCTACCCCCTGGATGTTTTTTTTTTATTTTTACGCGCGCGTTTTTTCTCTCCAGTTTAAAAAAAGTCACACAGACTGTTAAGTGGATGGTTGGTTATATAAGGTAAGTACAGCTACATTAAAAATACTGTAAAATCATTGTATGGTTGCTTAGCAAATAACTTTTTAATATGTAGCTATCCAGCGCTAGGAAACCGTTTATATGATTTCACAGTATCTTTAATGTAGCTATCCTAACCAAATCAACCGTCCACAATGTTTTAAAGTATTTATAATGTAGCTAACCTAACCTAATTGTTAAAATGAATTCAAATTTAGCGCCATCCATTGTATCGATTTCCCGTTTATGTTTTGTTTATATAAATTGACGGTTTTTATTTTGTGATGATAGAAAGAAACTGTTATCGTTTTGTCTATAAAAATAACAAGAACATGTATGTGTGTAAGTATAAAATAAAATTGTGATTAATTACGAAAAGTTATCAGGTTATGGGCCCAGAGTGCTTAAAATATAAATTGTTGATCCACTGAATGTAAAAGTTGTGCTTCGTGAAAATTTGATCAGACTTAATAAGTTTTTTAAAATGTTTTCTTCGTCAAGTTCGATTAAACCTCTCACAAAGGAGAACTACGATACTTGGGCAATTCAAATTGAAGCTGTGATGGTTAAAAATGGAACATGGGTATACGTAAATGGAAGAAAGCCAAGACCAGAACCAGTTGAAGGTAAGGACGCTTCACTACGAGACCTTGAAAAGTGGGAGGATGATGATGCTAAAGCAAAATCAGATCTAATAATTGCAATAGATCCCAGTTTATTACGTATGGTAAAAGGTTTAAAAACTTCAAAACAAGTTTGGGATAAGTTAAAGTCAGAATATGCTTCCACAGGACCAGTAAAAAAGGCAAGTTTATTAAAACGCGTAACTTCGTACAAAATAATACAAAATAAGGGAAAATGATGATTTCCACACACAACTGATGGAGTTTTTCGATATAATTGCAAAACTATCAGCTATGGGCGTTCAGATGCACAATGATTTACAATCAACGTTACTTCTAAACGCACTACCACCAAGTTTTGAAATGTTTAGATGTGCAATGGAGTCTCAAAACGAATTGCCAAAACCGGATGTTCTTCGAGAAAAAATTATCGAAAGGTATGAAGCTAAAAATCAACGAGATACAGACGATTCTGAGGTTATGTGGGTAAGGAAAAATCAGAAAAGTTTCAAGCAATATCGAGGAAGTCCACGCAGATACAATAGTGATTTTAATAGGCCTTTCAAATACAACTGTTTTAAATGTAATCAAATAGGACATAAGGCAATTGATTGTCCCAGAAAACTAAGTGATGATGGTCAAGAATTTTCGTCAAAAGTTGAATCTCAAGTTGAAGATGTGTTCAAAATCAAAGAGAAAATTACCGAGGAATCTTTACATACGAAGATTACATCAAGCGATGATCGATGGTGTCTGGATAGTGGTTGCACGTCTCACATGTGTTGTAATGAAGCAGCGTTTCTTAATATGTCATCAACAAATGGAAAAGTTTTGTTAGCTAGCAGTGCGGAGACTGAAATTGTTGCAAAAGGAACTGCGCAAGTTACTACTACGGATGGGAAAGTAAACAGGTCGGTAAAACTAAATGATACACTGTTAGTAAAAGAATTGAGAACAAATCTGTTATCTGTTGCGAGAATCACTGATCACGAAAATACAGTCACTTTTCACAAAACTGGTGCAACAGTTTTCGGGAAAGATGGTAAGATAAAACTGTTAGCACAAAGAGTTGGAAATCTATACTATGTTTGCGGTAGTAGAGAACAAACAAATGTTGCAAACGATAATTCTGTTAGTTTGAAGTTATGGCATCATCGTCTTGGTCATTTGAATGAAGAAGACTTGTTAAAGATTCCGCGAAAAGGATTAGCTGTTGGAATAAAGCTAAATGGAGAAAAGCAGTTGGGAACATGTGAGGTATGTTTACGAGGAAAAATGACCGCCTTGCCATTTCCCAAGAAATCTGAAAAATGTACAAACATATTGGAATTAATACATACCGACGTCTGGGGACCATCAAGAACAGAGTCATTAGGACACGCTAGGTATTTCGTGACATTCATTGACGACAGCACTCGTTGGTGTGAAGTTCGATTCATTAGAAATAAAAGTGATGTTTTTCGAGTTTTTAAGGAATACAAAGTTTGTGTTGAAACACAAACTGGTCGTAAAATAAAATGTTTGATGTCAGACAACGGTAAAGAATATTGCAATAAGGAATTTGATGATTTCTTAAAGAAAAATGGTATTCGTCGACGTCTGACAGTTCCTTATACACCACAACAAAATGGAATGGCAGAACGAAAAAATAGAACATTAGTTGAAATGGCACGATGTCTTTTGATAAGTTCTGGATTAGGTCATGGATTTTGGGCTGAAGCAGTATCTACTTCAAATTATTTGAGAAACAGGTGCCCAACATCTAGTCTAGACAGTCATTCTCCACTTGAAGCTTGGAACAAAGAAGTGCCGGACTTGAGTAACTTGAAAGTGTTTGGCGCAAAAACATTTGTTTTGGAAAAAGGATTAGGAAAATCAAAATTTGATTCACGATCACAAGAAGGTGTGCTGGTAGGTTATTCTGAAGAATCGAAAGGCTACCGAGTATGGATTCCAGTCGAAAGGAAAGTTGTTGTAGCAAGAGATGTACGAATACTGGAGTAGTATATAATAGGGGCTCCGGAAACAGGATGCAGGATGTGGATGGTGCGGATTGTGATTGTCGGTCCGCCATCTTGGATTATGACGTCACGTCGGCCATCTTGGACGAGCGTAACGGGACACAGCGTAACGGGACACGGTGTAACGGGACATAACGTAACGGGACAAGTAGATCACGGCGGCCATTTTGGATCCGCCATCTTGGATCCGCCATCTTGGATGACGTCATTTTGTTTTCTCGAACTTTCCACCATTTTGTTTTCCGCCATCTTGGATTATGAAGTCACCGTTGCAATTTCCGTTACGGCCGCCATCTTTAACTTTTTTATTTATTATCCGATTTTAATGAAATTTTTTTTAAATTTATAAAAAAAATTAAATTAATAAAATTTTAATAAAATATTTATAAATATTGAACTTTTTAGACACGGAGTTCGGAGTCCTCGGTTCGAACCCGACGAGGTCAAAAAATTAAAAATGGCGACCGATCCTTCCCCCTGTGGTGGCTGCTGACAGACTGACCCCCACCACTTTTTTCAAAGCATATATATCGACAGTGAGCATGACGTCATGTCCGCCATCTTGTCTTCGATGTTGGAAACCATCATCATTGTATCGGCGGCGAGAGTGCACTGACGCCTAGTTAGTTTGATTCTTACCCGCTAGAGTGCAGTAATCATTTATTACTGTGACACCCGCCATCTTGAAATTTGGCCGCCATCTTGAAAATCCGTAATTTTAATGCTAGAGATTCGGGAAAAAGTTCAAAATCCATTAAATAAATTTGTAATCTATATACTGATTGATTAGATCGACTAAGGTCCTTGGTTTGATCCCTGGCCGATACAAAACAACTTTAATTTAAAAAAATACTAAAAAAGTGACAGGATTGAGAAAATAAAAAACACCGCAAGTACTTTTAAAAACTTTTATTACATAAATTCAATACACTACTACAAGCACAAAAAATAATACACAGACATAGAACTAAAGTCTTGTGGATTTCTCGATTCAAACAGTCTTCCTATTGTATGGACCTTTACATGTTCGTAAATGTCTATTCAGTCTATCAGGTCGACATATTGGTACACTACAATTTTCACACAAAACCGAATTATCGACTTCATTAAAAGGACAGTGATATATTTCATGTTGTTTAGCACTTCGAATAGTTGTAAATGTTTTGTTACAAAATATACAGCTTGATTCTGATGAATGTACAGCCAGTCTATTACAATTCCTGAGGTGTCGTTTTAATCTTCCATAGTGTATAAACTTGCTTAAACACCTGTTGCACTGATATTTAATACGTTCAGAGTTATTATTACAATTGTGTATTACATAATCACGTAATTTCAAGTTTTTGATCTTCTCACAGTACGTACAGTTGGGCGATGGAACACCGTTGGATGCTCCTTCCTTTATCAATGACACTGGAACTGTTGACAACCATTGTAACACTGCTGTCATGTTAACTTCGGAAGCCTTTGAGGTCTGCTCTGCAGAAGATGTTGCACGCGACGAAATCTCCTGCTGTGCTGAGAGAGCAGGTGTAGCTGTAGACGACGTAGTCATCGTGGTCTGCACTGATGATGGTAGACCTTCGATCCAGGTCGGTGTTGATACTGGTAAATACGCCATCGAGGTCTCAAGAACAGCTAGTTTTTGGTCTATTATTCAAGTCTAACTACCCGATGCGTTCATCACCGCAGCCAGAGACGGACTAAAGTTCATATCACCAGGGTCTCACTTATATGTTCTCATCAGCTGGTACAACACATGAGTCAAAACAATAACCATGTTCATTATACTTACACTTAACTGTCTCGGAGCATTTTATATAATGACGATGTAAGCTGTCGAGGCGTGAAATTAGTTTATTACACTTATTGCACTGAAATTGTATTGGTTTCAGTAAATTATTCGGACAACTGCTTCTTTCATGTCTGCGAGCGCTTGAAGTGCTAGTAAATGATGCGCCACAGTATTTGCACTGATGTGAAGTACGCTCTTCATTAATTGAAGTCTCCTCTGCAGTCGGTATCGGGATCTCCGCGACTGTCGACACCGCAGCCACTGAGCTCTCCGCTGTCGTGGTCTCCTCTGCATCCGGTATCGGAATCTCCGACTCCATCATCATTGCTGTCATCGAGGTCCCCGCTGCTGACGGTAAACAGTCTATCCCGGTCGACATTGGAGCAGTAACTAAATCTCACGAAATTGACTGAAGAGAGCAGGTCCGTACTGCACCGCGGCCAGAGGTATATTGAGGGTCCACTCGTCTGAACTTCGCTTATATACCCGCGGTCTACTGGAATACTACATTAGTCAAAATATTGTCTGTAATTAAAATTAATTTTTATTAGGTAGCTAAAAATTGTAGAAATAAAAAACAAACACAAGTTCAGGTTTTACACATTTATTTATAAAAAAATTACACAAATGCATGTTAGGTTAAGGAATTAAGCATTTTCGCAAGCAAAGTCTTTAATGCCGCACGAACTGCCTCTTCGACTCCGGTTCCAACTGGTTCGCAGGTCACGGGATCAGGAACACAGGTTTCCAGCTGGTCATCTTCTGCGATGTCGTCATCTCGAGCGAGACTTGGTCGATGACGTCTGTGACCACGTCTGCGCCTTGGCTCTACTGCAGTGCTTGTTGGGACAGATTCACTGCCTGAACTTCGACGACGTGACGCACGCCGTTTGGAAGTCTGCGTAGAAGCATCACAGGTAGCAAAAGGTTGCAACACGCTCATGTTTGGTGTTACACGTGCAGACGAGGCAACTACCTCAGCGATGCTAGCAGGAAGGATTGTGTGCGGTCTCATGTGATAGACGGCACAGTTTCCAGGTTCGCAACAATCTAATAGCTGCTGAGTCGGTTCGTAGGACACAGGAAAGTGAGCAAACCGCCAATGCTGAGCATCTCCATCACAGGTTTCTGTATATGTACGTAGATACCCGGAATCCCAGTAGCTGTACTCGACACTGCTGAAGCTAGGTCTTGCGCTCACGTACACGTTAGCAGGATGAAACGTAAACATCTTCTTGCAGGTTGAACGTCAACTGAAGGCATGTACGTAGATACGTCATTTATATATGCAGGCTCCTACTAACACTGTGTGTGCCATTTCTGCATTAACTGCGAGTTTGTACAGGCACAGACACATTCAAACTTGTCACGTAGCTGCACGTCGTATATTGCACTAAGCTTGCGCAGGGAAGGACAGCCATAGTCGGTCTGTAAGTCTACAATTTCAACTGTTCCGTCGTCACATAGATCTCGTAGCCATTTTTTCTGTTCAGGTCCGGCAACGTATATTGTTTCGTTTTGAACTAGTAAATCTTGAAGTGTGTTTTTCACTTGGTGGTATGGGATTTTTCCTTCGTCCCACTCTAGTCCGTGATAATATTTGCATAGCCATTCGTTCGAGCGTTTACTTTTTTCGTCTAGTAATTTCCAAGGATACGGAGGTCGGAAGCTGCGGGTTCGAGTCTTGTCTCCAGAGGTGACTGCAATTTCTTTGAGAACAAAGCCGTTTTGGCTCTGAAAACCTTGCAGGTTGCAGTACATCTTGTCGCTAGCAATGCTCGATCGTAACTGAATTATTATCGCAAACGAAACAGTATTTAAGTCAGAATTTTCACAAGTTTGTCTCGACAATTGTACGATGCAAGCCGATCGTGAAGTATCAGACAAAAAGCATAGGTGTTTGGTGGAATATTTCCGCTAGTCGTTATCTCGATCCTACAGTCGATGATGTTTGAATGTAATCGATCATCCTGTTTGGAAACGTCAAACACCATTAACGGAGCCTTGTTCTTGAAACTGTCGGGACTCAGTATCGGTGACTGTCTCCGTCCATAGTAAGCTTGCTGAAACTTGGCATACATTTGATATGCGAGAAGAAATCTTCCACTTTCAAAGTCCATGTTCATATCAACGTACGGATAACTTTCGCTGTTTAAAAATATTTTTACATTACGTAATTGACAGTTATCGAATAAGGAACGACTTACTCCTGCATTGAGCTGTCTTCCGGTCTGAAGCCCGACGATGATGTATCTTGGTTTTTCCGTAGCGAAGCTGGACTTTACTATCCAATTGATACGCTGACTATGAGGCAAGCCAGGATAAGTTTCCAGGCTCCAGGATCGGAATGGCACATCGAAGTTCTTGCCATTTTCTATGTTCTTCAACATCTTGACTCGTTCAACGGTGCTCACTTGGATGTGGGGCAGCATCCACTCGATAGACTGTAGTGTTAGCGAGACATCTTGAGGGTTTTCTGCAGCGACGACAATTGCATTAATGTACGTGTTGGCTAGAAGCAGTACGAGCTCTTGTTTCGAATTAATGATTATATGACTGTAGTCCTCAGCGAATCCAAGAAGCATGGACCAAGGGCGCCCATACCCGGGGGCAGGGGGGGGCCGTGGCCCCCCCCTAGCTTTCAGGGAAGGAAAAAAATATATAGTGTAGTCAGGTGTTTTACTTTAAAGAAAATTATTTAAATTCGGTATTATGTATAAGTGGTTCAACAGGAAGATATTATTGAATATTGTTTTTTACATGTCTACTTCATTTTTTATGTTAGTCCAAGCATTAGTTTCTGCTGCTGCGATATAAGGTGTTGTGTACAGGGAGAAAACGCTGTTCAAGCGCAATGCCCGTGGCGAGTCATTCCCCTCCGTAATGCTACCCAAGCTCACGCGATAACACAACACAACAGATTTAGACCAGTCAGTGTTAGACGACGCGACAGTTGACATGTGCTTGTAGACGGCGAAATGTTTTGCTACTTTTTCGTCATAATAATGTGTATGTTCACAAATAACATCTCAAAACAGAGATTTTTAAATAGCCTTTAGGTCTACAGTTTTATGCATCTGGTCTAGATTTAGTTTAGTGTATTCAGTCAGTATAAATAACTTAGGTGTAAATAAATCAGTGAAAAGTGTAAAGATAAAAACCATTGTTATTATGTAGTGTTTCTTAGTTTTCCTCATTTGTCACATCCGCTCAGAATATTCACAATTTTTAAGGTAAGCTTTCACCTTTAAAGTTACTCAAATAAGAATTATTGTTCAGAAAAATCTACAACGTAAAATTTATGTTGGAATTTTGAATTTAGAGGAAAATCACTTTTTCCCTTCAAAAGTGTTTAAAGGGATAAGGATCCCACTACCTTCAGTAGACTCGGAAGCAATTTACACTGGAATCCCGATTTTACGTACGCTCACGGTCGCTTGGATTGCATTCGTAAAATCGTTATCTTCATAAAATTTTAAACACCCCACCCCCTGAAGATACATGTTATAATTTATTGAACGGAATGAATATATATATAATATTAAATAGTAAAAACAATGACTGCCATCTGCCCTCTGCCCACCCCTGCGTTCCCCTTATTTTTTTAACATTCCACAACTTGCCTCATTGCACGAGTGATATAAAAGTGACATCTCAGCGACTAAACACAATTGCACCACGCATTGCATCATGTTAACTTTTGTGTGGTGACAGTAGGTTGTCTGACATGCCTTTCTTGGATATCTTTCCTTTTCGTAAGACGCGTGCTACTAAAATAAATTTATATTTGAATTTGCAAACTTGTCCACTCCTTGCCAGAGACGACTGAACACAGACGAGACTTTCCAGGGTCGGGTTGATGAGCTGGAAGAATTCCCTGCCTTGCATTTTTTTGGACTTCACCTTATCATATTTATCAGTTAATCTTTAACAGATCGGCTTGAACTCTTAATTCTAAAGTTAAGTACTGAACATGTTATTTAAGGGTTTATCAGGGCCGTATTTACGCACAGGCTATCTAGGCTGTAGCCTATGGGCCCGCACCACACGACACGAAAAAAAAAAAAAAAATGCTGTGATTTGGATCTTCTTATATTATTAAAATACGCGTCGACATAGTGTCCAGCTGTTTTGTGTGGATTAATTGCGCCGAACTAAACTCTTCTGTGGAAAGCTGATATATGAGTTGTGTCAGCATTTAGAAATTTTCGATTATTTTCATTGGTTTTGTTGTCACTTAATTCCTTAACCTCTAAATACTGTTTGGTTAAATTTTCTAGTTTAGTAATAAACTATTTTTTTCTGCGCTTTACTATCACTAAATAAACTTATAGTCATCAACTACTGAATCCATCTGTGCTAATTCTAAATGATAAGCAATTATGATTCATATCGAAACATAGTAATATTCATTTAATTGTGAAACAATTTTTGACTATAATTATAAGCGTAGTTCAGGTGTTACATTTAAAAACAACTATTTTCTGACTGTGATAACATATTAAAATTGTTTCTCTCCCAAAGTTAAAACTTTTGACCAACACGTTTTAAACTTTATAATCATTTTAATTTAATTTGTATGCGACATTTATTTAGGGGTAAAGAGAGCAATTAGTTGAAGGACTGTATTCTTGATATTCGTGTACCCCAGACGCTGCAAAAATATAAGGACTGTATTCCTGCATTTGTGTTGCTAAAAATGCATTTGTTTCAATAAAATAGTTAATATTAATTAATAAAGTAGCCAATAGTTTTTGTTATGGCGAATGAGTACTGTGGTCTAGTATTTTAGTAACAGGACAAAAATTTTTAACAGGGTCAGAACTGGAACTATTTTATGGCTAGTAACAAGCCGCAGTTAGTCTTCCAAAATATTAAAAATACTTAATACCCCTAAGTCTGGCCCCCCCCTACAAATTATCATATGGGCGCCCTTGGCATGGACAGAGGAACACAAACTTCGAACTTTCCTTCGGCATAAACCGGAAGCTTATATTCATCCTCGAGAGCCCAACCGGCCATCTTTGCAGCAGTCAGTTCATTTGGCGTGAGCGAAAGGTAATTTTTCATAGCAGATGTTATGCCTACATCTCTTGTCTGGTCTACCTCGACGCCATTGAGTACATAAGAAATGCGCTCGATGAGGTGAAGAATACCATTGCAGGATATTGACGTCGTTGTCGGATGCGTACCATCCGCTTTTGTAAGCATGCCTCTTATGCGTAGAAATGACTGTGAAGGTAAAGTACAAATATCTTGGTGCTGTACAGCAATGCGTACTTCCGATGGAAGTGCGTACGGTCCGAGCAGGAAAGGCTGGTACTCGTGCAATTCCATTTTCGTAATGCTGTCATCAAAAATGACCGGATCTTCCACGTTGAGGATTTCGTCTTCCATATTTATTCGGCACTTGTCCAATACTAAGAAGATACTTTATGTTGTCAGGTGTTAATGCACCGATGTCTGGTAGAGAACTGTTCTTATTCACGTCAATACGACATCTTTTATAACTGTTCGGTGTTACGAACTTTATGCCCATCGCTTCAAGTGCAGCCGTAATGTAATTTCTTCGTCTTGAAAATTCACCAATCGTCCTCGCTGGTCAACGATTCTGACGACGACTTCGTGTGCGCACTTCACGACGACTGGAACGTAAATGATACTTTGCGGTACTTCGACCAGTTTATATCCTGGCGGGACCATCGGCGAAAATTCGTGCAGCATGTTGCTTAGTCTTCCGTTGAGATACGTTCCACTTGCCAAATTACAGTTTATTCTTATGACATTCACAGGCAAAATGTTTACTGCGCGCGTAGATTCGTACGTTCTTCCTGCATCATACACCTTTGATTCGAATCCTAACATCGAACCTATGGTCTCAGGTTTCGTAAAGTCGACAATTTCACTGCATGTTAGAATGCTTTTTTGAGTGTTTGGATTTCCACGCAGTTGAAAGTCTACATCCTGTGGTAACATATCCCTGATGTAATTTGCAATGTCGTCAATTTCGTAAGATCCAACAGGTAACTGTATTTCATGAGCGGTCCCATCGCTTTTCAGGAAGCAGATCTTGCAGTTTTCTTCGTCGATATTCGGTATGGCATTATACGTTTGAAAATCTACGAGTCCGATACACCATTCTCCGTCTAAATCCAGAGGCGGGAAATGAACCGCCCGCAGCTCAGATGCGTGACCTGTCAAGGTAAGTGTTATCGACATGACTAATAAATTATCATCACTGCACAACCTTTAAGTAGCAATTTTTATTTGTCAGCTAAATTATTTTTTTAGTTAAAAAGCGAAGACACAAGTGTCCGCAGTTTGTTTGATTAGGCCTCTGTTCCGTTTCGTAATTGTAGAACAGTGTAGTGGCCTGGCCCAGGTACCGCCTAAGTTCAGGCGGAGGTCTCAAATTACCGAAACTGTCGTAGTACTCGGTCATTTTTCCAGACTTTATATACGCTACCCAGTGCGTGCCGCGACCTGCAGTCGTGTCTAAATTAATTATGGCGCGTTCGTTGGTTTTTGGTTTGCTGGGTAAAGTGTCTCGCATAAACACGCCGCAGAAATTTGGTATTTTCAATTTGCGTGCGTACTTTATTAAATCTACGTTGGTGAGCGGTCGTTTCGGCAGAGAACTTAGGATTTTCGTTTCTTTTTCATGCCTCGACCTGATTTGTGAGGACGTAAGTACAGTCCTGCGCCGTTTTTTTACCGATGGCAATGGCTTCCATGCTTGCATTATGTCTACGTGCTTCTTTTAACTGCTTTCGCTCATTCTTCGAAGTGTTGACTGCCCGCACTATACCGCTCGTTGCACCGATGAGGCCGCCGAGAGCACCCAATGCAGGCAAAAGCAAAGGAAGAAATCCTCCTATAATCTTCTTGTCGAGAGTCTGTAATTTTTGCTTGGCTTTTTGTATGCCTGCTCCAGTCTTGCGTTTGGTCTTGCGTGAGTTAGTCTTTGACTTGATAGAGCTGGCTTGACGAGCACCCAGTCCAAATTTCGTCTTTGCCTTCATGATTTTAGATACGCCCCAGGCCGCGATTTTTTCTCCTAGACCCGCGTGCGTCGATTTACTTATTTCTTCAGCTTCCTGTGCCAATGTCTCGTCGGCCCGGTGCCTGGATTCCAGATCCTTGCTTAATGAATATGCGATATCGTGCTGCTTGCACTGATCGTCGAGAGAATTAATGCCCACATCACCGCGAGCTAACCTTTTCGCTAGTTTAGTGCCGGGGCCGCAAAATCTGTATCCGGGAATGTGTAGCTCGAATGGCAGATTGTTTATCAGCGAGTTCACGAGTCCTGCACCACTGTGTTTTTTGTTCTTACCTCTTCGAGTCATTACGCGCAACTGACCAGAAAGTATAAATGTGTTTGATTTTATACAATTTATTTAGTACAATGCAGGTCGTCAAGCAAGATGTTTGTTTGCCCGTGCGCATTACGCAAAACGATGAAACTAGCGGTCGCGAATCGCGACATGGCTTACTGTTGCCTTCTGCTGTACGATGCATAATGGCGGGACCGTCAAACTGTGGCAAGACGTGCGTTCTACTGAGTTTACTGGAGGAGCCAAACGGTCTTCGGTTCGAGAACGTTTACTTGTATTCCAAGTCGTTGCAACAGCCAAAGTACCAGCGCCTAGCAACTGTTCTACGCTCGGTGGAAGGACTGGAGTATTTTCCGTTTAGCGATAATACCGATGTGGTGTCTACCGACGAAGCAAAGCCTAATTCCGTGTTTGTGTTCGACGATGTAATGTGCGAGAAGCAGGGTATTATACAAGAGTACTTTTCCATGGGCAGGCACGTCAAGGTAGACTGCGTATACCTGTGTCAGACGTACAGTAGAATACCCAAACATCTCCTACGAGATAATGCGAATGTTATAGTGCTTTTTCGCATGGACGAACTTAATTTACGTCACGCCTACGACGACCACGTAAACACCGACATGTCGTTTCAGGAATTCAAAGACATGTGTTCCTTGTGTTGGAAAGACGAGCACGGATTCATAGTCATCGTAAAGGACTGGCCTCTATATAAGGGCAGGTACAGACGAGGTTTCGATCAGTTTATCGTCAAACATGAGTCATAGCATTTCGAAATTCGGTCGTAGCAGCAGACATACTGTATGCCCCGACTCTGATATCCACAAATACATTATACTACTGTCTCAAAAAGTAGAAAGTGTGAAAAACGAAATAATAGAGTATCTCGTTGCCATCGACCTGCGTGTGGAAGCCTCGGATTCTCGCATTCGCGACATGATCGAAGTATCGAATGCACAAAGACGTGACGATTTGAGGACTTTTCAAAGTAGTCTGAAAGCATCACTATCTCACTTGTCAACTAATTAAGATTTTGCCACACACAAGAAAGAAGTTTCTGCGAATGAATAAAAAAGTATATAAAGAGGACTTGCAATACGTTTTCAGCCTGTACAATGTCAGACCTGGCCAGTGACCTTCATCGAGCTATACAGTCTGTTCGTGAAAAATATTTACTTGCTAGACGAACCAGACTTGCACGTGAGATGGAAAATGAGGAGATATTTAAACCAATCACTAGTCGCCTCGACGAACTTAAAAACATGGAAGAACCAGCTATCATTGTGAAGACAGAAGTTGAAGATGAAATGCCAACTGTAAAGAAGAGAAAGTATGAACCAGATCGAGAAGAAGAAGACTTAACAAGTACAGAGACCATGCACAAGAAAAAAATACCGAAAAAGGGACATCAAGTGAATGCAATGGTCCGACCATACCTGATATCGTTTACGAGTCGGAATAATGACACGACCTACGGAGTGTACAGAAAACATAATAAGTGGTTCCTCGGTGCTAAAGAAATAGACTTTCTACCAGGAAATATCGTTCGCGTAGAAGAGTTCAAAACGCGCGGGACTCCTGGTCTGTACGAATTGCTGTTTCGCAGGGAGCCTAAAGGATATTCTCACAAAGACTTACAAGAGTACAAAAAACTGCTAGAGCTAACCAATGCACATTTTCGCGATAACGATCCAGATAGTGGTGTATATAAAGACGTAGATCATGAAAAAATCGACATTCTCGCTAATCTCTTCAGTGAACTAACAATACATGGCGAAGGTTTAAAAAAGCTAGAAAGTGGTCAGATATTTGACTATGTATATTGGGACGATCCTAATGAATTAGTTGATCGCCTTAGAATTCTACATGCTTCGCTTAGCGTAGGAAACTATTCGCACATCAACGAAATAGTCTCCATACTTGAAGAACTGAGGGAAGCCGGCTACATACAATGAGTCGAACCGGAATCGCTCACGAACTTCATGCTCCTGCTAGACGAAAATACCTTCGTCGCAAAGTCATAGTTCGTGGAATTGATGATTTATTCCAGGCGGACCTTGTTGAGATGATACCGTATTCCCGAATGAATAAAGGTTTCAAGTACATGTTGACAGTCATCGATGTTTATAGCAAGTTCGCTTGGGCTAGACCTGTCAAATCAAAGACTGCAACTGAAGTAGCCAAGGCCATGAACAATATTTTGCGTGATGGACGTGTACCGTCGCACCTGCAAACGGACCTCGGGAAAGAATTCTACAATGCAACCTTCAAGGCTTTGATGAAGAAGTATGGCATCAAACACTACTCTACATTTAGTAACGTCAAAGCCTCCGTTGTCGAAAGGTTTAACAGAACTTTGCGTTCCAAGATGTGGCGGCAGTTCACGGCTAACGGAAATTACAAGTGGCTTGACATCTTGCCGAAACTAATAAACGAGTATAATTCCGCGGTGCATTCTACCACGAAAATGAAGCCAAAGGATGTAAGGGACAATCGCCTGCTTCGAACAGTGTTTTCCAACATGAAGAAGAAAGATCCACGAAAGCGTAAAGCTAACGTCGGTGACATTGTGCGTATCTCCAAGCAGAAAGGTATCTTCGAGAAAGGTTTCACTGCGAACTGGAGTCCCGAACTTTTCCGTGTGACACATGTTCGTGAATCAGAGCCTAGGACCTACTACCTCGAAGATTTGGACCACAAACCTATCCGTGGCGGCTTCTATGCCGAAGAGATTCAGCCTACGTTGTATCCTGATATGTACTTGGTGGAGAAGATTATAAAACGAAGAAACGGACTGTCCTACGTCAAGTGGTGGGGCTTTCCACCTCGCTTTAATTCGTGGGTGGCAGATGCAGACATCGAGAAATCCACAAGACTTTAGTTCTATGTCTGTGTATTATTTTTTGTGCTTGTAGTAGTGTATTGAATTTATGTAATAAAAGTTTTTAAAAGTACTTGCGGTGTTTTTTATTTTCTCAATCCTGTCACTTTTTTAGTATTTTTTTAAATTAAAGTTGTTTTGTATCGGCCAGGGATCAAACCAAGGACCTTAGTCGATCTAATCAATCAGTATATAGATTACAAATTTATTTAATGGATTTTGAACTTTTTCCCGAATCTCTAGCATTAAAATTACGGATTTTCAAGATGGCGGCCAAATTTCAAGATGGCGGGTGTCACAGTAATAAATGATTACTGCACTCTAGCGGGTAAGAATCAAACTAACTAGGCGTCAGCGCACTCTCGCCGCCGATACAATGATGATGGTTTCCAACATCGAAGACAAGATGGCGGACATGACGTCATGCTCACTGTCGATATATATGCTTTGAAAAAAGTGGTGGGGGGCAGTCTGTCAGCAGCCACCACAGGGGGAAGGATCGGTCGCAATTTTTAATTTTTTGACCTCGTCGGGTTCGAACCGAGGACTCCGAACTCCGTGTCTAAAAAGTTCAATATTTATAAATATTTTATTAAAATTTTATTAATTTAATTTTTTTTATAAATTTAAAAAAAATTTCATTAAAATCGGATAATAAATAAAAAAGTTAAAGATGGCGGCCGTAACGGAAATTGCAACGGTGACGTCATAATCCAAGATGGCGGAAAACAAAATGGTGGAAAGTTCGAGAAAACAAAATGACGTCATCCAATATGGCGGATCCAAGATGGCGGATCCAAAATGGCCGCCGTGATCTACTTGTCCCGTTACGTTATGTCCCGTTACACCGTGTCCCGTTACGCTGTGTCCCGTTACGCTCGTCCAAGATGGCCGACGTGACGTCACAATCCAAGATGGCGGACCGACAATCACAATCCGCACCATCCACATCCTGCATCCTGTTTCCGGAGCCCCTATTATATACTACTTACTGGAAAACCAATTTTTGAATGAAGAAAAGGGAAGTAAAACCATTGAGAGTAATAAAGATGATTTTGAATGTGTACATATGCAAAATAAAATTCAGGAAGAAAATGAAGAAATAGGAAATGAGCAAATAAATAAAAAAGAACAGGCACAAGATGAAATTTTTCAGCCAATTTTGCATAAAATGCCCGGAAGACCACGATTGGAGAGATTAGGTAAACGAGGAAGACCGCGTAAAATTTATAACACTGGACCAACAGCAAAAGTAAATGAAGATCAAGAAGAATATGAAAATTATAACCATACTGGAACGCAAGGAGTTCTGAGTGATGATGAAATATTTGTTGATGGTGCAGAAAATGAAATTGACATACTCGACGAAGCAAACTTGGTTAACATAACACTGAAAGAAGCTATGACTGGAAACGAAGCAGCTGTATGGATGAAAGCTATCTCTGAAGAAATTCGAGGTTTGATAAAATATAATACTTGGGAAATAGTTGAACGTCCTAAACATAGAGCAGTTATCACAAGTAAAATTGTTCTTAAAAATAAATTATAGCCCGATGGAACATTTGAGCGAAGAAAAGCAAGAGTTGTAGCTCGTGGTTTTACGCAGCGACAAGGGGTTGATTTTACTGATACATTTGCTCCTGTAGCAAGATTAGATTCAGTTAGACTTTTGATGGCACTGGCTGCTCGTGAAAAACTGCCAGTTTTTCAATTGGACATTGTCGCAGCTTATTTAAATGGAAGTTTAGAAGAAGAAATATTTATGGAACCCCCACAGTACATTCAAGAAGCTTTACAAGAAATAATTACAAATGATGGTATAAACAGCAAAATAGGAAAAGAAGCTCAAAAAATGCTCCTGACACTAGCACAAGGACATAAAGTTTGTAAGTTAAAGAAAGCATTATATGGTCTACGACAAGCTGGTCGTCAGTGGCATAAAAGATTAAGTGAAGTGTTGCAAGGTATTGGACTTATTTCAGCCGCAAGCGAAACTTGCTTATATTACAACATGAGTGAAGATCAGTATACGATTTTAGTTGTCTACGTTGACGATATTTTGTACATATCAAAGAATGAAAAGAAGCTAAATGAAATTAAAACTGGTCTGGCAAAAGAATTCGAAGTAAAAGATTTAGGATTAGCACGACACTGTTTAGGAGTTGAAATTAATCAAGAAAATGGTGAAATTATATTGAGTCAACAAAAATATATAAACGATCTTTTGAAAAAATTTAACATGGAAGAATGTAATCCTGTAAACACTCCCTGTGAACATCAAGCAAAGTTACCAGATGGAAATTCAAATCGAAAAGGGAGTGAAGAAAAACCATTCAGACAATTAATTGGATCATTGATGTATTTGGCAATCGCTACTCGTCCGGACATTACATTTATTGTAAACAGATTATCGCAGTTCAATGAAAAGTACCAAGATATTCATTGGTCAGCAGCTAAACGTGTATTACGTTATTTACGAGGTACCCAAAATTATGGCCTAGCATTTAAGGGGAACTCATATGGAATTCAAGGATATTCTGACGCAGATCACGCAAATTATATCTTCGATAGAATTTCATACACAGGATATGTATTTACATTAAGTGGAGCTGCAATATCATGGCGTTCGAAGAAACAGAAATCAGTTGCGATTTCGTCCACAGAAGCTGAATATGTAGCCTTGTTAGAAACAGCTCGCGAAGCTTTGTATTTACGAAATTTAATGTTGGAATTGAACTTGATTGATTTATCAAAAATATATCTCGGAACAGACAACAGAGGTGCGAAATACATTGCAGAAAATGCTACTTGTCACTCACGCACTAAACACATTGCTACAAGATACCATTTTGTGCGTCAATTGTTGAAAAATGATGAACTAAGTTTAAGATATATACCAACAGAAATAATGCCTGCTGATGCTCTCACAAAGCCGCTTCCAGGACCTGCGCATCATCGTCATGCAGAAGCAATGGGATTAAAAGTCTGTAGAGACGCAAAAATTTGAGAGGGGCGTGTTAAAATGAATTCAAATTTAGCGCCATCCATTGTATCGATTTCCCGTTTATGTTTTGTTTATATAAATTGACGGTTTTTATTTTGTGATGATAGAAAGAAACTGTTATCGTTTTGTCTATAAAAATAACAAGAACATGTATGTGTGTAAGTATAAAATAAAATTGTGATTAATTACGAAAAGTTATCACTAATTGACCATTAGTTATCATGTCCTTACCTGAAAATTACAAGTTGCGTAAAATTGCAAGGGAATATGGGGCGTCCCGAGAATATTTGTGGAAGACAAAGACTTCCTAGATTTTATACGGTATGAAAAATATACAAATCCACGAAGTACGTTTCTTCAATTAGGTATTTTCCTCTAAAAACAATTACAAATAAATACCGTTGCCTTTTTTATGGTCTTTCCTTTTAACAACACCTCCATATTTATTTACAATGAACAAAAAAAAACGAAGATGCACGATCGGACGTTTTGCTCTCTCGTTAATGAAAGGAAGTCTTCCCGTTGCGGGATCGCGCCGCCGGCCCCGGAACGAGCGTGAACGGTGCAGCATTTACAGCCAGTTGCAGGAAGTAGCGGTGCTGCCGCTAGACTCGTTGTCCTGAAGGTGGTCGCAGCAGCTGCACACTCGGCCAGCTGGCCGCCGCTCATGAAGTCCTCCGTGCGATCATTCTGTGTCCTCCGCAACTTTTTTTCCGCCTGGTGTGTGTGGAGCGGCGCGTGTGTTCGACTTCGGTGCGCAGTTAGACGCAACTCCGCCGGCCGGAGAGACGTCGCTGCGGCGTGACGTGCCGACGCTAAGCGGGAAGCAGACGACGAGCGGTGTTTTCAGAGTTCGTCAAACGCTCTAGCAAGCTGCTGTCCGGCGGACATCGCAGCTGACGGGCCGACGTGCGCACACGGCGTACCGCGGAGGCGAGAGGAATTGCAGCTGAATCATTGCGCACTTGCCAATGGGCGCTCTCACGACAGAAGTGTACCAGATAAGTCCTAGCCAGAGACCGCCTGAGTCTAAGGAGCTTCATGCCACGAAGGGTCATACACGCCAGATAGCTGGTGTCAGCCGTACTAGTCCAGTCATTTGGTGCTCAAAAGAAGGTTTACCTGGGAAAATTTTCCGGGACTTTTTAAAAAATTGGTAGGCTTATAGATTTTGACGTGCTATTTTTTTAATTTTCACTTTGCCACCTCGTATCTTTGCCGCTCGCGCCGACACATTAAAAAAAAAAATCTCCCAAAAACATTTCTTTGAGAATATCTCCTTTCCCGCTCATTTTAAGATCAAAATAGTTATTTAATAATTTAAACTAGAATAAATTTTCACGTAATAACTTTTTTTTTTGTAAAATCAGCGCACGATTGCCGCAAAGTCTACTCCGACACGCGCGTTGGCGAAAAGAAACTCATTTTCCACACCACCGTGAGGTGGAATAAGTGGCTAATGGCTTTTTTTTTTTTTTTTTTTAACTGCACCCGGCCTGTCATTCGCTTGCCGCAGAGCGTTCCAGTGTCGATGCGCTGCGAGTGCGCGTCCTGTCTAGCTGCGGCCACGCGGGGCGCTGTGCTCGCCACGCCACTCCAGTAGCACAGAACACGGCCAGCTGCATCTCGGGTGTCGCCATGCTGGCGATCCTGGCCACGTCGCCGGGTGTTCGCTCCTCCGCTATTTTACTAAACTTCGCACATCACATCACATCACATCACATGACTAGAGACCGGAAAAATTCGCTGTTTCGATGGCCTTCAGGATAGACTGCACATTCCCCTGTGCACTCGGGGCAAATAACGCAAGTTCATTGGCTGCCGACTTGTAAGTCGACTCAGTTGGTTTGTCTGTGATTCGATCCTTCGTTGGTTGAGGGTTTATAATTGGTTGAAATGCGTCCAGATGAACAGTAAGCCAATAGCAAAATCATCTAATAGGTGTATATGTATTTGAATTCTAGCCTATCGCCTAATGAATCCGCGAATTTTTCCGGTCTCTACACATGACACATGTGCGTAGTCACTCGGGCCTTGGCAGATGTATGATCATTGACCACACATCTCCCGCTTATGGCGTGTACAGTGGACAGAATTTACTTAATCTTTGTGCCAAGTTGATTTCCATAGAAAATTATCAATTTAAAAAAAAAAGATAAATTAATATAATTTCTGTCCCAGTTACAAGCTCTTAAAGTTCTTCGGAGCAGTTGAACGTGATGCGCAGACAATAAAACCAACATCTGTTTTCGCGCGGAATTGTGCTTAACTTCTGCGTTTTACTTTTTATGCAGTTTAATTTCTCTCAGTATATTGCTTTAAATAGTCAAGTGGACGGAAAAGTTAATTGAAAGATAATGAACATACCCATGTTTATGGAATAAATCGATGGAAGAATATAGAAGGTAGGATATGCGGGACAATCAATCCCTGGGATTTAATTTCAAGGGAATGCTATTAAACTGAGTTTGAATTTATTGTGAAATAATCCATAAATTTGGTTTAGTCCTCACAAGAAACTTCTTCACAAAATGATAGAATTATTTTGTTTTTAGATTAACTTCATGAACCTATTTATTTTTACGTTTACATACTGCGAGAGCCACCAGAACATTGTCAGCGTCTGAATCATCACTTGAATCCCACGGCATGCATCTCTCCGACATCGCGAACTAAGACTCTGTCTGGCCGCCTGGCGCAGCGAACACAGCGAATATCTCTAACATAGCGTAGCTTTCCGGGTGGCCTCGGCTACACCAGTGGAGTGGTTCCATTATGCGCGCGGAATTCAAATTCGCACGTTTATGTTCGCGCCTCTAACTTTGAAGGGTTGCGTTTTCGGAAGTATGTTCCATAACAAAAATAGCTTCTACCCATTTAATTTATGCCCAGAATTTTTCAAACGTTATGTGTATTGTTACTAAAAATTACTCCTGGTGAATGGTGGGATGCAAAAAAATAGTCCTCATTTTCAACGTGTGTTTCCTGTCTACTTACATCGCTGTCAACGAGATTAATAAAGTAAAAACAGTAACGCGAGGCATCACTAGCCAGTAAAGTCTTAAAAACCGAATATTTTTGAAAGAACGCACAGGTTTACAGTATTAACGCTGATAAACACTGAGTTAGTTATTTTTTCCAATGCGAGTTTATTTTGACATTTTACAGGGAGGTTTCATGGAGCAAAATCCATCGTGATAATTTTAGGATTGTATTTAAACTTATTTTCTGAAATGACGACAAGGATGCACATAATTTCCCCGTTTGGATTCAACTCATAGTTATGTGTGTAGGTGTGTGTGTGTGTGTGTGTGTGTTTTTCCTGTTGTCTGAGGGTTGCCTCTGTCTTTTGCCAGCTTGTATATTTCACTATAACTCCGGAAATCTACGAATACAAACTAACCTATGTATTAATAATATTTATTCTCTAAAAAAAAAACACTGCCAAACATTTTCTTGAAACACTTTCCAATAAAGTTGTTTAAATAATTTCAAAAGGATATCACAACACCGTCAAGTCACTACGCCGCCAAGTTTGTCTGTCAAATTAAATGTCTGGAGTTTCAATACGAAAAGGTTCCAAAAATGTATTGAATGATGGACAAAATCAGCCAATCAGCCAAACGGAAAACGGAAATTGTGGACGTTTTGTCCCATCGAATTCTTAAAATGGTGAAGGAGTCTTAAGATATTAGAGACGTTATAAAGATAAAATAATTTTCATATAATGTCTGTAAAGTAATTCATCTAAAAAAATTGGATAATGTTTTTATATATTAAAAGATCCCCAAACATAAAACACTTTATTATGTGTTTTTTAACTACAGATACAAATACAATGCTAAGCGATGCATCCAATCATTACGTGTTTTAATATTTCATTCAGCATTATTTTTTATTTTAAAATTATGTCAAAATTTAAATTTTTCAGTTGGCTTAAACCAATAATAAACTCTGATAGTGCGATAGGATTTAAAACATGTTTGAGGTAATCTGTTCAACTTTATTTCACGGAGAAAATTTGAAGCCGTATTTCATCCCATACTACTATTACGCCCACTACGTTGTCAAATTTAGTTGGAGACGAAAATTTGACGATGTGACAGGGCCTTAAGATAATGTTTTTTTGGGGGAGCATTGTCCGATTCCAGCTTGTAAGGCTTCTCACTTATGGTAAGACGTATTGAAGAGTAAAAGCACCGAGAGAGACAAAAACTTCTACATCATGAATACCTCATCGCATCTATATGTACGCGCCGCTAAACTGGCTTTTTAACTCTGTCAACTTGCCTCTATGGAGTTTCATCTGTGGACTTCCATTACGCAAAGTCGTAATGAAGATAAATGTTCGCTCCGCGTCTCTAGGCTGCATTGAAGACTTATTACAGTAATAATAATAATACTTTACAATGATGAAGAAAACAGAGGTTTTTCTGCCTTTATTTTTTTCTACCTACACAATAAACTTAAAGGCTAAAAAAGAAAACAGTTCTACCATAATGACGAGAAAATTTCCTTGAATTTTAAATTATAAATAGACGCTTCTCGTCAGCTCGAGCAGTTTTAAATATGAACTTTTCTTTCTTTTGAAACCGTTAAGTGGCGCAGGTAGAATCTCAGTTAATTTTTTCTAAATATATAGCTTAATATAAAATACATAGTTCCAGAGATCTCAGTAATATTACCATAATTTTTTCACTTTAAGTTTATAGTTCCGTTATTTTATATTTTTGAGACTGGGGAGATGATAAATATCGTTTTAAAATGAAGCTAGTGCACTGTGTATAACTAAATATTTTTTTTTAAATAAAGTATTGATTTGATATCGAGCCGTCTGTTAATTTGCCGAAAGAGGTAAAATCGCTTGTTATTTGTAAAACTGTAAATATCATTATTAGATAGTAATAAGACCTCTGAATAAAATTTTCTATTTTTGAAGGTTTCTGCTACGCAAAATATCTCACTTCCAAATTAGCATGGATTTTTTGGAGTCGTCACCGAATGACAATTCGTGTAGCTTCGTGAACAATAAAATCGTAGCTATTCTTGTGGCGGGCGAAAAGAAACGTTTTCTGAATCTCTGCATCGCTGAGTCCGTCCATGAATGATAGAAAAATATGTATGTTATGGATTTTAAATAAGGGGGATCAGATCATGTTTTCGGCATTACGAGGAAAGTTTCGTAAACTTACTGTACATTTTTGAACAAAATTTGGAAATGTCTCAGGAAGGTTTAGCGGTACGACAGTTTTAAGAAATTCTGTGCCTATATTTGGAACCAGATTATTTAGTGCCACAATACAGAAATTAAATTTATAGCATTTTAAAATCTGGCAATCATACTGATACAAACAGGATTTACATGGTTAACTGCAATCGAATGTGACACCGAAAATATTATTTTGTAATGTTACTTTTAGAGATTGGTCTCTCTTACGAAGTTGGATTGTTTTGGTTCATTCTAGATTTTTATGTGGCGTTATTTAAAACTCAAATAACAGAAGCAATTTTGTATGCTGTGGAATTCCAGAAAATTGTTTATTGTAATGAAAGTTGATAATATTACCAATACATCTTTTAGCATAAATCTGGCGAGACATTCCGCTACACAACACGAAATGAATGAATTTTTTTGACAAAATTAATGCTATGAAAAAGACATAAAAAGGAAAGGACAGGTGAAAACAAGCCTTAAAGACAAGAATTAGTTGGAATCTATCATGTGTAACTGGTGCCAAATACGCTTGATACTAATACCGGACAGCTCCCAAGATTTTTGTGTGAAAACCTGGCGTTTTTTTCACATCAGTCCGATAGACGGCAGACGGTATTCACAGCATTAACAATGAATGACAAAGAGAATAACTTTTTCACTTAGAAAAAAAATTCATTTATATATTTATGGGTAAAAATAAACATCCAATGTTTTAAAATTCTTAGAAAGAATTTTATTATGCTTGACACCAGTTAAATAATATATAATTTATCATAAACAAATGTATAAAAATTATGTTTGATTGTTTGTTTGTACTTTATACGTTCCTAAACCAATCATTCGAATGCGATGAAACATTGCACACTTGCCCTTTGAAACACGAGGAAGGTTACTGTCTAAGTGAGATAACGTAAAATAGGTGGCGCACGATTCGCATCCATGGAGATATCAGTCTATGGAATGTTTGTTCTGAAGTTGAAGTCAACAGGTGATCAATTGGATAGCAAAACTAATCGTAACTGTATAAAGACTTTATACACACACACGAATGTTTGTTTGTTTGTCCAGGATAGGTTCCTTTACCATTCATCAAATTGCCATGAAATTTTGAGTGAGTTTTCTGAGTTAGTACAACAATTTTACAATAAGGTGGCACGCGAATTTGTTTCAACAAATGTGTATATTTCATAAACAATAGATGGTGAGCGAGTCGTTTAACTAATGTGTTTATTTCATACAGTTTAGCAACAGTAAGTTTGTTTTCGTTGTTTGAGTGCGCACGCAAGATAAAATTGAATTCAATTACATATAAAAGAGAGATTGAGAGAGATATAGTGATAGAAATAGAGAGAGTTAGAGAGATATATAGATATGTATATATGTAGGTAGAGATATAGTTATGTAGATAGAGATATAGATATGTAGAGAGATATTGAGAGACATAGAGAGATATAGACAGAGAATTACAGAGAGATATGTGTACATACTTTAAACAAATTACAAAAAAAATTAATGAGGCATTGCAACGCATTACCTAGTTTATCTATAAAAACATTTGTACTCAACATCAATAGTATGTACTGGCCGGTCGAACCCTGGGTTCTGGGTGAAAAGCTTAGAACCGACTGCCGTGATGTCAAAGCGGCCATCTTGGCTTCGAAAATTCCTTAAAATTCCCAAAAATTTCCTTATTTTAGAGGAAAAATTCCGGGTTTGAAAAAAAAATTATATTTTAGTCCTCAAAAATTCCGTTGGCTTGAAAATTCCTAAAAGCAGCTTAAGACTTCTAAAAACCAGCTGCCCTAAGTCGCTGATATTATGACCTTGAATATTAGAATGATTTCATGTCCACGATTTTAAATTATGTCGCGTCCGCAATATTGAAAATCCGTAATTATTATCAGAAAATATTTGGAATTTTTTTTTAATTTCTAAAAAAAGTTAATTTTAATATGTTAATAAAAAAACGCACTTACATCATGGAGACCTCGGTTCGAACACAGCGAGGGCAAAAAAAGAATGACGACGGGTCCTTTCTCCACGAAAGCCACCGGCAGACTGACCCTCCACCACTAATATCAATGTAGATATTACGTCACCCAGTATGAAATCATGGCGGCCGTCTTGGATCCGACAAACTGTTTTTGTCTGCTAGAGTACGCTGCCACCGCCATATTATTTTTTTTAGCCGGTAAATGGCAGTTGTATTTACTAACATAGCTTTCGCCATATTGTCAGTAACTTGACCACCATCTTGAAAATCTGTAATTATTGACCTAGAAATTCGGAAAAATTCCAAAATTCATCAAAAAAAATCAGTTATTAATGTACTTATTGAGTAAATCGATTTCTGTCTGAGTTTCGAACCTTGGACAATGCAAAAAATATTTATAATTTTAGGATTAAAATATTGTACCTTAAAATTGCGAGATTCCAGAAATAAAAAAGACGTTTTTAACAAATAAAATTTATTTCATAAATTACTCTCTAATACAGGAACACTTTCGAAAGTCAGCAATCTAATAAGCATTTAATTATGCATTGGATTTAACTCATTAATTATCATCTCCAATCTGTTTACTGAAGACAATATCTAATCAGGTACTTTACTGACATAATATGCTTATTTTACATCTTTTACATAATTCATTGGCATAAAACGGATACAGCTATGGTAGGAATATTATTATATTAAATATGCTGATTCCAGCTCTCTCTTCATAGAAGTGGTAAACGTGGCGGACGTTGCCGTGGCCTGAGGGTTTTCTCGAGGTACTCTTGTTCCCTACACCAAGTTATTCCGTTACTTCTCCGTTTTCGTGTTTCGCCCCTTCATAGTCTCTAATGACATCGGTGTCGAAGTGACGTTAAGCCTCAGATCAATCATTCTTCCACTGACTGTACAGTGGATAACACTTCGTTAAGTACGGATTCCCCAGTAAATATACTGATTGACCAGAAAAAAATAATAAACAGTTCGTTAACATCATCATCAGTTTCTATCATCGCACTAACTCAGATAGCTGACTTAAATCGGGTGTAGTATGTTAACGCAAATGAAAATGGAAATATTCCAAGCTGGATTATTTATTTTTGTTTCCAAACATCCTTCACAGTTATTACCTACCAACGAGATCGTATGGTACTAATACGAGAGAACGCTATGTCATGTGCTACAGTCATGAACACAAGTAGTCAGTTACCAAAAACCGCCTTTTATAATTGACATGGGCTCCATGAGTTAAACTGGAAGAACCAGATTACCTGTTGCCCACGTCTTTCGAGGAACGCCTGTCTTTGGGTTGGTGGGGAGAAAGAGAGAGAGAGAATAGACCGTTCATAAAGCCTACTTAACCTAGATCAATGAATTTTCAAAAATATTTAATTCCAAGCCGGAAAATCCCCTGCAGTCTCGAAAATCCCTCTGATGGATTATATCCGACGTGGTCTGTGACGGAGAAGAAATTATTTTGCCCCATCCCATGTTTGGGTCGGAGTCCTGCCTTGGATCATGGTGCAGAACGTTCCTCCTTTGAGATTAAAATCACGCTCTAATTATAAAACTTTTTTCCCCTGTAATGACGAAACTCTCAAGAACTCCTTCGTACGAACCTTGAACGAGGGCTAACGTCCCATCTGTTGCAAATTTCAGTTAGGGAACAATTCATTGAACTCTGCAGGTTTATGATTCTATTTTCCAACTCATCTCGAACGGTTTAAATTGCAGGTACTTTGAAGGAAAAAACTTCAGAGGACATCTGTATTAATTTTTTTCATGGTTTAATTATCACCTATTTTAAAGGCGTCCCTTAATTTTTCTTTTTTTTTTAACTGTATAGTACTTACCATAGCTACGATGAAAGCACAAAATATTATATGGTTAAAAGGGTTACCCTGAAATAATTTTATGCAAAAAAATTACCGATGTAGTATTTCTAAGGATTCAAATGATTTTCCAACATAGTATTTTAGCAGTTTATATTCACTTTTGTGAGCCCTCAAAAATGCAATAGTTACTGACATAATAGTTATACATAAGCTACATAAATTTATAAACAAATCAAGCATTCTAAACTCGGTTTACATTGGTTAGGACATTATAAACTCATTCATGTATGTCAAACCAACATTAATGAAATAATTACTAACATCTATACAATAGTTTTGTAAAAAAAATATATTCCATTTTATTTACAACAAACTTCCGTACGAGTAATTCAAAAACTTAAATTTACTTCAGAAAGTTTAATAATTTCCACAACTATTTTTTCAGGGAATCTCTGTAGATTAAGGTTTTTATTTGAAAAATAAATATTCTTTTTTCTGAACATACTTATTAAAAACTAACTTTGTAACATAATTTTAATTTACTATATTAATGAAAATTATGACTAAAAAACATTTGTTTAAATATTTTGTTTGGCACCTACATTTATTAATCTGTAGAGTTGTACTCGACGAATAACAATCAAATTACTTCGAAACGATATCTAAACTACCACTTGAATAGGTTTATGTTTTTATTGGCTATAAATATTTTAACCTTATAAATACGTCGGGAATTCAAATTTATAATGTGTAGTCTATATGTTCAAAAAGTACAAAAATGGCGAAGTACTTCCATATAATACCATGGGCGAAACATTTGATATATATTTATGTACATATATGCGATTTAAGTTTTTTTAATTTAATTTTTGTGGTTTTGATTGTTTCATTTATTATTTATTATTTTTATGTATTTTAATTGTATATTATTTTAGTTCCCGTTTTTATTTCACCTTTCAGGAACTGAGATCACCACAGCCTCGCTACAGTCTCATGCCAAGTAAGTGTAGAAAATCCTTCTCTTTCTAATCCTCTCTTTTTCTAATTTTAAGGCCAGAAAAAGGGGGGGAAGGTTGGGGAGTTGGTCGGTTTCAGCTAATTTTTGTTTTATATTTACGTTAAACGCTGATAAATGGGAAAACTGTTACATAATAAAAACAATACATGCTTTTAAAATAATTAGCTGCCAACGTTACATCTCAACGTTATGTGCAGTGCTGATTAGGAGAAGTAAATATATTAAAGTAGTGAAGTTTTTTAGCTAATATCTACTTCATTATATGTTTCATATATATTCATATATTTCATATATATATATATATTTCATATATATTCATATAGTTTTACTTGGTTTCAAAATTTTATAACTCATTCATATGTTTAAAGCTAAATAATGAAATCCATTGAATTATCTTTATTTTACTGTAGAAAAAAATATAATAACATATCTTTAGCAGGTAATCACGTAAAAGTGTGAGCTTTATATATATATAACTAGCTGCAGTACCCAGCGTTGCCCGGGCTGAACACAGGGTGAAGGGGAACTGTTTAGAGATCAGATGTAGTTAGTAATTGTCTTCTTAATTTGAATGTCAAGTGTGCAAAATAATTTATATCACTTTCAGATCCCGACAGACGTTGTTCTACCAGTTTATAGTTATTTACCTGGTCTGTATGTAATCTAGACTCTATAAAGCAATATAGAAAAAAAAACTGAAAAATAAGGGATTACTAATATTGAAAAGATTCCATTATCTAGCTAATGCTCGGCATGCATTGCAATGCCTCATTCAGTTTTGTTTTGTAATATGTTTGAAGTAGTTAAACATATACAAATAATCTATCCATGTCTCTAAATATATATTTATCTCTATCTACATCTATAGTCCTATATATCTATGTATCTCTCTATTTGTATTTATCTCTTTATATCTACATACTAGCTGTACCCTGCCACGCTTCGCTGTGGCACATTGTGATTGAATAGTTGAGAAATGAGAAACAAAACAAAGAATACATTTCATAAAAGTTTAATTTTGCAATACTTGTGGATATACAATATTTTTTTTTTTTTTTTTTTTTTCCCACTGATTAGTAGATATAAAGACTATCTGGTTTTCCGACTTGGGAACACGCAACATACATTTGTCCATGTAAAAAGCAATCCGCATCTAAATCTAAACCACACAATTCTAAAGATTGACCTTGAGCTTTATTGATTGTGATTGCAAATGCCAATCGAATTGGGAATTGCAATCTTTTAAATTGAAATGGTGTATCGGTCGGGATCATGGATATTCGAGGAATGAGGACATATTCACCTTTGAAAGGCCCCGTTAAAATCGTTGCTTCCACTACGTTATTAATTAATTTCTTAACTGAAAGTCGCGTGCCGTTGCAGAGTTTTGGCTGATTAATATTCCGCAAGAGGATAATTGGCACACATATTTTCAATTTAAGTATGTGTGGTGGTATCCCTGGCAGATCAAGTGAGTTTAAAAATTCCGTAGAACATATTAATTAAATTAAAAATTTAAAAAAAAAAAAGGTATAGGGTCTAAGGAGTTCAAAAAATGAATAGCCTAGAACCATCTACATGCAATCCCACATAAGTGGTGATAGACCCATACAAAACATAACCTCTACTTACGATTGATGCAATTGTTGTTATTGGCGATAGAACATATTAATTAAATTAAAAATTTAAAAAAAGGTGTAGGGTCTAAGGAGTTCAAAAAATGAATAGCCTAGAACCATCTACATGCAATCCCACATCAAGTGGTGATAGACCCATACAAAACATAACCTCTACTTACGATTTAGATAACGGCGCAGCTCAATCGAGACACGATCACACTAAAGTACCTCATTCATATTGTATATATAGTCCCATACCGGTACGCTTAGTCATTTTTTAATTATTGCATCTCACAATAAAATCATTCTCATTGTATATAGCCATTTCCCGCTCGCTTCACTTGACATAGTTTTTTCCATTGCTAAGATAAATCCTTTGGCATGGAGAAACGTTTCCATAACAGAAAATGCGTGTTTTTTTTTTGTTTTTATTGGTGAGAAAACACATTAATAAAATGGCGCAGTTACTTTTTCACGGTTACGGGTATGTTGCTGACGTGAAAAGTATATAAAAACAATCCTTGATGCGGGTTGTATATAATGATAAAATTTCAGCTCGATCGGTGCAGAACTTTTTGAGTTTTTGAAGCGTACACAAACCAACATAACATTTATATATATATATAGATATACCTCACACTCTCTCTATGTATTCTATATGAGGGTACTGATTGCTTCGTTGTTAATATCACACGGGTGTTTTTTACTTGTATGGGAAAATTAATAATGATACGCATCTAGTGCGTGGCAACAATGTTAATAGGCAATAGGAAATAAACTTCTAGCGCCTGCACTTCTAGCGCCTGCGGCATTGTCAACACACACTTCGTACGTGTACTGCATGTTGTATCTAACCCCCTCCAACGCATTTGATTCTAAATTGGACTTTTAGTAAGAATCCCTAATTTTATTGATAATATAATATAGCCTATAACCTTCCTCTATAAATGTACTATCCAACACTGAAAGAATTTTTCAAATCGGACCAGTGGTTCTTGAGATTAACGCATTCAAACAAACCACCAAACAAACTCTTCAGCTTTATAATATTAGTATAGATGTTTTCATTAAAAGTTCTACAAGTAACAGTGTTTGTTTAATTAACATACAATCACGACGTGTAACGGTAAAAATACACCCTTAACGAATTCAGCGGGCAATAAGTACAAAAGAATGTTAATAGAATATTGTACCTCTTATAATTTACAAAATACCTGCAAATTGAGGCAAGAAATATGTGTATTCATCTTATCATGCTACGCAAGAAAACAAGAACGTTTACCTTCTTTTAGAATCTTCCTGTGTATGCATGTATTTTTTCTCAAGACGTTGTAAAAAATAATTACGAAGTTTACAACAGCCACACCAAGAAAAATATATTGCTTGAGGCAAAAAATATTGTTGTGTTTACAAATGAAAAAAATATATATACTTATTATTGTTGTTACAATATATTTTAAAAAGTGTATGCGCAATAAAGTTGGATTTTAATTCTTCCAATAAGATATTAACTTCAGTTGACATCCCTTGTATATTTCAACAAATACTTGTTTCAATTAACTGTTCATAATTTTTTATTCCAGATATAAGTTAAACAAGTATTATTTTTTATTATTCTGGAGTAAACAAACCTTCACTCGGTACAGCGTCAGTAAAATGTATGGCGACTTCCTTCAGTAGAAAAGTTTCGAAATCTGAATACGGAGTGTTGGAAAATTGCGTGTCACATATACGGAATGTCCATAAAATTATGTCCTATTTTCAGTGGTACATTATAACATTTTAATTTAGACTATTTACAACAAGTCATACATCTAATTGAAGGTAAAATAGCCTAGTTTTTTTTTAATGTTCAATATGTACACCTTTATTTATACGGCACACATCCACAAGTCCAATTCTTCCCACACTTTGGTTATCACGTCCGGAGTAATGGAAGCAATAGCCTCTTAAATTCCGTGTCTCAACTCTGGCAAATCATTAGGTAGCGGCGGAACGTAGACACGGACTTTAAAAAGCCCCAAAGGAAAAAATAGCATGGCGGTATGACAGATGAAAGTGGAGACCAGCGAAAAAGAGCGCTGACGTCTCGACCATTACGACCACTTCCAGCGGTCAGAGACTTCGACGTTCAACCACTCTCGTACAAAGAGATTGCAATGGGGAGGGGCTCCATCCTGTTGCCAAATAAAGTTTACAGGTTTACAGGTTTTATTTGTATCATTAACACGACAATTAAATCTACATTTCTCAAAAACACATCATGTAGGATTTGAAGCAGCAGCATGATATTGACACTTTGTAGATGTAGTATGATTATTCCTATATATTTCTATTTACTGATGAGGTAATTATTTACTTAATATAATAAGTATATTTAACTTCCAATTAAAAAGCCTGAATTAAATCAGAGTAAATAATAAATTCAACAATTACAATAGTAATAATAATTTTATTAATTACAAATTTAATAATAATTTTAAATACAATCATCTCAAAAAAATCAATTATAGATCGTGAAAAAAATTCACCTTTCGAATGCGGTTTTGATCCTAAATCATCCCCACGAATTCCTTTTTCACTAAAATTTTTTTTAATTGCAGTAATCTTTCTAATTTTTGATATTGAAATTGCATTATTATTACCAATAATACCTACTATAATCTTATCAGAAATAAAACAATGAATAACTACATCAATATTCTACTACTTCTACTAATCGCCATTTTTGCGTAGATGGCGCTGGAAACTAGAAAAAAGCAAAGCAGTTTTTGCGCATGAGCTTAGGCGTATCTAAAATTGTTTCAGTTACTCTTTAACGCTCTACAACCGATACTATTAAATTTTATAACTGGGACATAGTTTATGGACATACTGTATTATGGGTGGCAGAAAATGTAACGGGAAAAAAAACTTTTGGAAGGAACATAAATGTCTGGAAAAGAAAACTTGCGAAGTCACGGGTGCAAAGAGTAGAGCGCAGATTTGATTTTGGCGGGCTTCAGGGGTCTGCTCCATTGGCTGAGGTGACGAGTGAAGGCAGCACCGTGACGTTCACAAGCTCTGCGGTCAGCAAGAGACGAGCCGGGCTCTGGCGTTCAGAATTAAGCTGGACTCAACAATGATCCGTCCCAACCGTCCGTCAATCTCGTGGCATCCGGCCAATCAGCTGGCCCTAACAATTCCATTCGTCCGTCCGTCAAAACCTCGCCAGGCTTTTAACTTTCGACGGACGGGCGGATGAACTTAAAACCTCAAAAATGTCTGAAAGACACCAACTCTATTTCAAAAGGGTGTTTAGTTATTTTGTTTGTTAAGCTACTTCCGCATTAACTTGCCTATGAACACGTTTTGAGTTCGATATGAACAATAATTCTCTGAGACACGAAAGTGATTAGTAATGCGCGGTAACTCAAATTATTTGTAAAAAACCTATTTTAAAGTATGTTTAACCATTTGTAAATGCTTAGCGTTATTAAACTGGTAAACCTTTACGAGAGAAATTTCCTTGAAAATATTAGCTTTAACATTTGTTGGCGGCATCCAAGTGGAAAAGTATTGTGAAGGGCGCTCGGATCATTGTGAGTCCAGCTTCAGTGACACACACTAGCAACCACCAGTCTGGTGTGCGTCACAGTGGAAGGTTGGTTGTTTGGTTTACACGTTTGGCTTTGGGTTATTATCGCTATGTTGACTGCTAGTGAGTACGGCGCTGCTTTTACAGATCCGACAAACATTTACAGTACAGCAGGCTAATGACTCGCAGCGATGGCCGCTATGTTAGTAGTGTATGGTCAGGAGAAAATAAATCAATGTGAACGACTATTTTACCCGCCAGAGATGTGTATTATCTAACCTCGGTAAGAAGCAATTTCATGTTTTCATGTTTAAAATACACTTATAATGATAAATTAGAAAAAATAATACTAAACACCGGCTTTGGATGATTTGAAAATACTCATGATAACCATACACCTATCAAAAAATGTTCGTATTGTACTAAACATGGCATCAGATGCAAAACATAGTACCTATGTACATTTTTGTGATTTTACGGTTTAAATATTAAAAAATCAGCTAAAACTTCCAGCATCAGAGACAAAGAATTTGATCAAATATTGTCCATAATTTTTAAAATTCATTAAACAGTAAATTCTATAAAGTTTCCCTTTGGCTTTGTGACCTTAGGCTCGCGCCATCCGCCACAGATGGCAGCACCGTAGTTACACATTTCCGTTCCATGTGACTACAGTTCCATTCACGAAATTACTCCTACCAAATGTCGTACACCGAGAGTTAAGATATGACTACGTGTGGCTAGCTCTAAACGTCTGCTTCACGCGGAGCCCGTGAACACCACTGCCCTGCGGTCGCGCGTCCTCTCAGCCAATGGAGCAGGCTCCTGAAGCGCGCCAAATTCAAATTTGCGCGCTACTTCTCGCGCCTGTGACTACATGGTTTCAACTCCGGACGTATGTTGCTTGACGAAATTTTCTCGTTTTGGAACTTCCTGCCACCCATTCAATTTATGCCCCGTAATTTGCGAACAGTGTATATAGTGCATAAATTTGTGGGAACTGCTAGAAACCACACTACGTTTGTGCATATAACTCCCCGAGCATCAAACAAATCATTTTGAACGTCTGTTGAGAAAAATGGCAAGGTTTATTTTCTTTGACACAAAATTTCACCTAAAGGTGGTAATTACAACGGTAATTATATGCATGAACGCGCGTTCCTCGTTGTAGGCTCCGCCCTTAACCTCCCTGATCGCCAAAGTTCACCTGGGTTGGGGGATACGCCTACTCATTAGTAGCCTCGTCCCGCTAATTTCTACTCTTCAAGAGCTTCGCTCCCAAGACTTCTCATTGGGGATTTCGCTTCCAAACTCCACGTGTTCTTTATACAGACACAATGTCAATCCAACAGCCATAAGAGTGATAAATTTGATGCTTCTTGCTGCCTAATAAGTATTTATAAATACAAATGAATTTGAAGAAATTGTGCATAAAAATAGTTTCCGAACTCTCTACAGTGTAACCGATGGATTCTATAGAATATCCATGGACCAAAATTGTAGATCTTTTTAATGTGTATAAACTTGATGAGTTTGAAGACTGCAACTGTCCGTTGGGTGTAGAAAAAAATATAAAAGGGCGTTCAAAAAAAGTTTCAGGTTAAACCGACAGACATACGACGAAGGTCACCGATCCGAAGTTGTAGACCTAGCCAAAATCAGTACGCAAGTGCAATCCGTATATTGATATGTTCTACCGTTTAGCCACACTGTACTTTTTAAGAAAGATTGGCACCGATTTTAAAGGAGTAGTTTTAAATTAAAAATTACATTTTTTTTTTTATATGTCGGTTACAGGCTAAGAGTTATGAGCTGGCCAAATTTCTAATTTCTAGCTCATCTGGGGGTGAGTTTGAATTCGCGTGAATCTGTCAGTCAGTAAGTTATTCGAACGTGTGGCTGTATCTAATACTTAGATTCTGCTACTCCGTTGTCTTATAATTTTTCTAACATTCTGAAAAGAGTAGCCTCTTACACTAACCTTGTAATTATAGATATTAAAGGGCAGGCATTCAGACTGCGGTGCCTGGTGTGAGTCATTGACGATCGCCACATTGGATTCAGGTGACCTTGACCTCGACCTTGAACTTTGACATTGAAGTACGATACGTCGACTGACATTAAACACAGCTTGTAAAATTTGACGTCACGATTACGTTTTTACCTACGTCGAGCCTTAACACTTTTCAGCTCCTCGTGGCTAGGCATGTTGGACTCGGGGCCCTAGTGGCGACGCAGTTCAACGCAAACAAACCTGGAGCTGGTGCATATTAGCACCAGAGGATTAGTGTACATGGCTTTGGAAAACGTAAACAGGGCGCAGCTTTGCAGCGCGGTGCAGCGCAGCCGTTAAACTCCAGGGAGCAGCAGCGACCATTATCCACGACTTAACCAGAGACGGATTAAGGCGCGGGCGAAACATGCGGAAGATTAGGACGTCAGACCGAGTGGATGCTGTGCTAATGACGATTGACAACAAACATTTCAAAACATTAATATGATATCCCTGATTTTTCTTTTTTATTCTGCAAAATATATTTGGTCATCGAACATTTGACGGGGCGACTGAATTGTTGCCGATTGGAAGGGCAGCCCTTCAGGATTTTTCTGACAGTGGTTTATTTGTACAGAGACTGGAAGGGCAGCCCATCCAATTTCTGAAAACACGCTCCTTTATGAGTTTAAATAATCCTGAAAACTTGCCCCTTGGATGGGCAGCCCATCAGGATTTTTCTAACAGTAGTGTTTTTAAAAGGTTGTCTGAATTTTTGCCCCTTGGAAGGGCAGTCCATCAGGATTTTTCTGACAGTGGTGTTTTTGAAAGCTTGTCTGAATTGTTGCCCCTTGGATGGGCAGCCCTTCAGGATTTTTCTGACAGTGGTTAGTTTGTAAAGTGACCTGACCTAACCTAACCTAACCTAACCTTACCTAATCTAACCTAACCTAACCGAACATAACCTAACCGAACATAACCTAACCTAACCTAAACTAACCACTGTCAGAAAAATCCTGAAGGGCTGCCCATCCTAGGGGCAACAATTCAGATAACCTTTCAAAAACACCACTGTCAGAAAAATCCTGATGGGCTGCCCATCCAAGGGGCAACTATTCAGACAACATTTCAAAAACACCACTGTCGGAAAAATCCTGATGGGTTGCCCATCCAAGGGCCAACAATTCAGACAATCTTTCAAAAACACTACTGTAAGAACAATCCTGATGGGCTGCCCTTCCAAGGGGCAAGTTTTCAGGATTATTTAAACACTTAAAGAAACATGTTTTCAGAAATTGGATGGGCTGCCCTTCCAGTCGCTGTACAAACAAACCATTGCCAGAAAAATCCTGAAGGGCTGCCCATCCAAGGGGCAACAATTCAGCTCCCCCCATTTCCCAATTAAAGTTCGAATTATATTATCATTTTTCAACATTTTAAAGTAATTTTTTTTTTTTGTTGTTTGGATTTTTTATAGCTATACTTGATTCATCAACTCTCACAATAACTGTTATTATATATTTATTAATTTAAATATTAATATACATATTGCTCCTGCTAGATTTACATACCTGTCAAAGTTAAACTGGTTGCCATTCCACAGCCCATCTCTGAAACATCCCTTTCCCTCGCTGAGACAGGCGGGTAGTGATGTGTACATCCTGTTAACAGTGATCTGTTGTTGTGACTGTGCTATTTCCGAGCAGGTGAGATTATTTCTAGTGTCTTGCGGCACGAGACAGGACACATACCTCGCGAAGTGTCGCCAGGTACCTTGAAACGAGTGTGTGGAAAGCAACGGAGTGAAGTGTCGCACTTGTGAGACACTGGCAGCGGACTCCTGTTCGTAGGACTCGTCTTTTAATCCCGTCAGATAATTCCTGTAGTTTCTCTTCTCCACTGTTTTTCGAAAACCACTCCAAGCAAATGTTGGGACACGTCCCTTCTAGGTGTATGTCCCGTTCTAGATCATTATTTTATATTTTTAAGTGGCGGAACTTTCACAAAATTAAAAATGTATATCGCATACGTTTTGCATAATTAGCTGGCCAAGTTGCTTTGTTTAACGTTTTTGTGCAGCATGGATAAGGAGAATGAATGAGAATATAGCCTAATACTGTAACTTTTTAAGTTTAAAGACAATTTTACTGGCTACTATGGTTTTATATCAGAAAAAAAGTTTAATTTTGCCTAGCCTTCAAAAAATCCTCAGAACTTTTATGATTTTAAAAGGCTAGATAAAATAAAATATTTTCTTTTCTGAAAGAAATTTATACCATACAACGCAGTAGTCACCAGGATTGCCTTAGAGCTCAAAATATTTCAGTTATTTATTCCATTTGTCTCTCCTTATCCATACTGCACAGAAATGTTAAAAATTCAACATATAGATACATATATTCCATTTTGTTGATGTTCAACCACTCAAAAAGTCTACTACAAGTTTAACTGTATTAAACGTAAATATTAAAAAATGAATAAACGAGGCATGCCCCTTTAACGCAGTGACGTAAGAGATAGCTGATTAGCGCAATCGTGCACATGTATAGGGTTTTACATGTTGAAACTATGTGGCACAATTGCCATTTTCCACAATAAAATGTGTTCTTCCTTTTGTAATAATTATTATTGTAGGGCACCATGGATACTCCTTCCCCGTGAAAGAGGATGAATTTAAAAAAAAAAAAAAAAAAAAAAAAAGCTTCCTTCCCTCCTTCCAGTACCGGTTTTGAGCTGAATACGCCGTTGCAAAACGGACTGGGTGTTTTCGAGTGTTATTACCTACTGTGTTTTAAATGTTTAAAACTTAGAAACATAAACCCACAATAACATTTGCTTTATTTTTATTATACTGCCCCATTCTTCACTATGAAAAACACATGGACGTTTAGTATGTGTTGTCTTCTGTTTCGAGGCCACATTTGTCGACAGATCTCTTCACGATGTTTCTGAATGCCTTTTTTCAAGCCATATTCAAGGGTAGAGAATATTTAAAATTAATTGCAATATTGAAGGCCGAAACGTCTGGAAGATTGCTGGCCGACGTGGCCTTTGACCTTAAAAGAATCCAGAGGAGAGACTCTTCATAAGGAACTCGGGAGACGGTCTTGCATGCATCACTGCAAGAAGCCGCGCTTAGTCCAGCTAAAGTTTGCGGGACGCCCTAAATATCTGGTTTAAAGATAATGTGCTTGCATTGTGGAAAGAGATTTTAAAAGAACTTGTTTTGTGACAGTGGCCGTGTTAAAAACTTAATCAGGGTTCGTCAAGCACAATTTCCTCAATGTTTTGCGTGTTGCGATGTGGTGGTTGTGAGGTTTAAAACTACTTCTAATAGGTCAAAACATGCAATCCCCTAACAATTTCTAACTCCAACAGGACTTTTTTTAATCCTTAAGGGGAGGGTCGTCTTCTGTCCCTCATCACCTTCCTAGTATCCGCTTCTGGTGTCGACCCAAAAAAAAATATATATATATGTGTGTGTGTGTGTGTGTGTGTTTTTATACACAAGTAACCCTAATAAAGGGCGTATCCTGCTCAAAACGGGAAAAAAAAGGTGGCTGAGGGAGGGGAGGAATTTTTGGGAACTAAACCTCTTTCATGGTTTTAGTTCTTTAAACTTCTCACAGATGAAGAAGTATGTCTAGTTGGTAATTATTTTCTTTCAAAGTGTTAAAATACCAACAATCAATGTGTTACTCAACTTTCAGAAATTTTTTATTAATTTTTTTTGTTTTGTTTTTAGTCCCGGAGAAGTGCCTCTTCCCCCCTCCCCTAAACCAGCCCACCAACTAGGATACGTTCTTGGCCGCAATGGAAAAAGACAATTACGTAATGTTCTTACTCAGAGGCTACTTCCGAGTACTAGCCTAAGCGATCCACGAAAAGCACATCTTAGTAGACGCTGACATGTTTGCTTTGCTTTCGAATCCTCAAAAGCGATGCCCGTGCTACATGGGTCCACTAAACTCTAGAATTCTAGGGATGCGTCACTCGCATCCAACGATGCTTCGGAATAGTGTTGTCTATTGTTCATTTTTAATCGTGCTTCAGAGTTTTGGCATAAGACTTGTTGCAAACATAAATATTAAATTTAAAACACAAGAAGTGTCAAATGAAAACGTAAATAAAAGTATTAAAAGTAATACATATTAGTGTACTTGAACTAGGGGTGTATAATGCAAGTACTTTTAATATTTTGGGATTCTTAACTAATTTTTTTTTATTTTGATCACTAACTATTTTTAACATTTTGTAATTGCAAATAACAATGGTATTTGTTATTTATGTGTTGCTGAATCTTCGTGAATATCACGATTCAAAATGGCTGTGTGGACAATAGTACGACCAATTGTCAATAGGTGGTGGTGCTAGCAGTAAAAGTATTCGGATACCGTCCATCCCTTTAAAAAGCGACTTTTATATTGAGGCATCATTTGGAAAGTGATGCAGGTATGTGTGTGCTATGGACGCCTCCCTGTGTACTCGGAAACATTCTGGGTGTAGTGTGTGACTGTGGAGCAACTCGCCCGGCGGAGATGTTTTGTTTTGGGGCCGTTCTTCTGTGGTTGCAGATCCGTACGCCTCATCGAAGCGCAACCACGTCCAGCGGCTACGATTCGTACCACAGTCCGCACCGGCGGTGCTACGTGCTGCACACGGTTCGCAGCAGTCGGGATGCGCGGAATGCAGCCAGCCTGACATCACGCGTCCCCCTACCACCACGGGAGGCCGGCAATCGCTTTCTGTGAACCTGCGCGCCGACCAGCGTGGGAAGACGCGCCACTGCGGCCCGTCCACCGTCTAGGCAGCCATCCGAGGGAGAGAGATGGCACATGAAGGTCACCGTCTCGTCTTCAACCACCACTGCTGCTTGTCCACCGTCTAGAGTTACCTCCGAGGAAGAGAGATGGCAACCAGAGGACGCCATCTTGGCTTTAACATATTTAGTCTACCGTCTAGAGAACCTTCTAAGGGGGAAATATGGCAACTAGGGAGAAGCCATCTTAGATTAAATAGTCACTGTGGCCCACCCACCATCTATAGAAACTTTCGAGATGAATATATGGGAATCTGAGAAACACGCTCTTGAAGTTCTCAGGTCATGACAATGTTTCAACGGTTGTAATGTGTGTCGTATGACTTGTCTCAAATTTACGAGTCTCGAGAGTTGTGCCAGGGATCTGCGTATACTTTCTGCCACTGCTGTTCTGTTAACATTGATAGTGAACAAGTCGTAGTGGTTTGTCAGCGTTCGTAAACGAACTTTATGTAATGCTTTGTACGGGACAGATGGGAAATGAGTATCACAGACGTTGTTCCTGGAAACTTACCTTGGGTAAGGCAGAATAAGGGTTTATTAGCACGGAGGCTGGTTCGTATTTTAGCCATCCCCATGAAGGTGTTGCCACAGCGTGACTGAAGTGTACCAGACGAGATGATACTGCAGTGGTTCGCCACTACCTTCTGCAGCATGGAGGTGAAGGGACAACACAACATCCAGTCCTAGACCCTGGAAGGAAATGTACCGTATATTTAAAAAAATCTGTCCCGGTTGGAAATCCAAACCGGTACCTTTGGCACAGCAGCCTGAATCTCTAACCACTGGGACATGTTAGAACATTAAGGTTCAGTGCACTAACTAAATGATCTTGAACACTATAAAAGAGTAAATAATTTTTGAGGTATTTGATTTGTAGTAAAAGCTTCAAGAATTACATCAATTTATTTAGCATGCAAGAGCGTACGCAAAATTTCATTTAGAAAGAGGGGTGAGACCCTGTGCCTACTGCTAGCTTTCAATTTCTTTATTTTATTTTTTTTGTGATAATGATAGATTTTTATTTTGTATCCCCCCCCCCCCCCCAACCACACCCACCGTGCAAAACCATCCATAATATACCAACATGCGTATGCCCCTAGTAGTATCATTTTGCGAAGTCTATTTTTTTTAATTATGCTATAAATATTCAGTTATAACCTAAAAACTATATCGATGATCCAAGTTATTGGGTCTGCTACCGGAAGACTCAACCATATGCTGGTAACGGTTACAAATTTGGAATTTGTTTCAGTTGCGATTCAGCTCCATTTGATAACATCGCTTAGAACAAAAATAACACTTTGCATTATTAAGAGGGTAGTGTTGCTGTAAAAGCAGGGTTTTTGCTCTTTTGCAGCGAAGAAAATTAAATCATTTAAATTATTTTTCTTAGAATTTTTTTAGAACGAGTAAGAAACCACTGGTACTAAAATTAACTATATTTGAACACAATTTTAAGAATAACCTTATAATCATATCAATGCTTCGGATGCAGCAATATCTGTCGCCAAATGGCTTTCTGTTTCCCTCCTAACAGCGATAGTAAAAATTAAATTATGTTCGTATTCAAAATGTTTTTAATGATTTATAAGGTTCAAATAGGAATTCAAGAACGCTTTAAATACTTGTAAGAAACGTAAAACTCCTGTAAAATAAACTTAAAAACATTAACAGTAGGCTTATATTTCTAATTTTTTATAGTGTTAAAATATTTAAAACTCATAAAGTCATAACCAAAATAATGTTTATACTTAATAATTGAATTGAGTGGTTTTTTTTTTTTTGTTTTTGTTTTAAGCAACACTGCGAAAGGTGATTACGTCGTGCTTAGAAAGTAGTAAACGTTTAAAAACCCTATCTGAACTCACAGCTGAGTCTTCAGATAGGAAGTTCCCTTAACACATGACTTTATCCAACAATGCGAAATACAAACCAGACGTTCAAACAAACGTCTAAATTGATGATCTCTCATTTATTTTAGCCTTATTTGTTTAACCAGACTCTTAGTGGTACGTGACTGACTTTCGCTGGGATCTGGAGTGAATCAAGATGTGCCATGTGACGACAGTGCAGAGACGCAATCTTTTCAACTGTGTCCTTCGGCTCGCCTTAGATATAACCATACACGTGCGAGTGCTGAGAGTCACAAGAAGGGGTGTGCGACAATCCTCGAACAGTTCTGTTTTTGGTAACGCAGTACGTTTATCATATACTTTTAAATATTTCAAAACGTATTTCTTTTTTCCGATTCTTAAAATTTGAGGCTGAATTGTAAAAATTGATATTTCTCGGTAATAAGTAAGATAAACCTGACATTCATGTTATTTCGTACGATACGGTTGCTTCTTATAACATAGCAAAGTTTAACATCTGACCTCAGTACATCGAAAAAGCTGTTAAACGTCACTTTTTAAGGAATGCCGTGTGTCAACTTCCGAATGCTCGTCCGTTCAATACATCTGTGAGATCTGCAATTCTACTGTTGAATATATATTTTTTTTTGTTTAAATTAAGGTACTTTATCAATTTACCAAACATCATCAAAGACTTACGAGTATTCATTTCACATTTTAATTAAAATATGTTTTCAACCGAGCAGTGAAAAACAAAATTAGCTCTGCAGTCTCACTTGGCTTCGCATCGTTTGTTTCTCAAAAATCAGCTACGGTTTGACCTCTGAACGCGTATAGCACACCCATGAAAATTTACCGTGCGACCATACAGAGCGTCTTCGTGCGTGTTCGTGAATGTGACCGTCTTAAGCCTTTCTATCGTTGGTGTGGACCGTTCGCTTTGCTACGGGCAATTTTTTTTTCAAGTTCCAGCTTCCGAGAGTTTGAATCAAAAACGTGTGTGCGAACGTTTGTCTAAGAGACAATAATAACTAATGTATTTGTGGATCGTGTGCAAAAGGGTTAAAAAAATAATAATTTTCTTGGAAAAAATATCTATATATTGTGTTCATCAATCTGCATTAGATGTACCACATATCACGTCAACTCTGGAAGTATTTAATTGTCCACATCGTTTAACACTGGCTGAAATTAAAATATTAAATAGTAAAAAAATATGTCGTCGTATATTTACACTGTTATAAAATGAAATCACAAATGTTTATTGCTTACTTATTCTGAAAAAAATATATATGTTAAGAGAAAAAAAAGTGTGTAAAATCCATAGTTCTTAAATCAAAAGGTGTAACATACACACCAAATACTGATCTAAAGAAATATATGTGTTATTACTTGGCTGTACTTAAATGTTCAATGCATTCTGATATCTCAGTTTACTAAAATGTATGACTTTTTCATATTCTGGGGCAAACACGAGAGTCGTATTTTGCCAATTTTCTTTGGGTGAAATACCCGTTGAGAATATGTTGACAACGAAGTGCTTAGCGAGCGAACTCTTATCTGGAAGCAACAGCATTATTGAAATGGCTGATGTTTTTATAAAAGCCGATGTGTAAGCAGGACGTACCGAGTCAGCGCTATTTGGTTCCTTTCCCCAAGTATTTCGCTCTGCCGGTCATTCCGAGCAAAACTTATCCGTCGAAAAGACATCCCAGCTGGCAAGACGTTTTGCGCATAATGCCTTTTCACGAGCACCTCAGAGTCAGCGTTAAAATAAACGTGTCCTAAATATCAAAAACTAAAATAAGGGGAGCAAATTCTCCCCGAAAACCTACTAATTTATCTGGTTTATGAGAAGGTGTGTCTGTAACCACTTGCTTAGCATCTTTCAATACGCCACGGTATGTGTATAGTTCAGGTCCAATCATATGACATCACTGAGCATACTGAATCATTTATGAGTAGGCACATGTGCCAACTACTGAATAATAAAGTAAACTCGTTCATAAACATAAGAGTAGCATTCCAGCCTTTCTATGTTTCTCGACAAATGTGTGAATTCTGTAATATATATAATCGTTTACTGGTTTTTGTACATATTAATATTAAATCTTTATGGACTCTTCATGTATATACATAGTTATTACTTTGTTATTTTTACGTATTTTTCTTCAGTGTATCATTAAATAATATTTGTATAAAAAAATATTTGGTTTTGTTATTTTTTAACTCATCGCAGTGTGTCTTACTTATTCCTGTCAGAAAGTGATTCGTGGGAATCTGTAACTGCATATTAGTTGCCACAAAATATTCTATATATTATCTATTAATTCACAAATTTTCAAACATGATCATTTACCTATTCTTAAAAATAAATTAATTTTGTAAAGTTCACCATCATGAGATGCATGTGTATCCATTAAAGTTATATAGGCCTATATTTCATTTAAAAGTAACAAACATTGCGAAAAATATCGTCCTTCCTTTAATGGGAACAATTCTAAACATGTTATACCTTAAACAGCTATCAGAGCTACAGTTATTCAAATGAAGTTTATAATACAGTTATTAATTAAAATTTATTAAACTAAACTCTGGAATTATTCGTTATAAAAATAATATTTACTGAAATACACTATTTCCGCTGAGAAACAATGTTTTAACATCCCATACTAATTTTAATGTGAATACTTGTTAGTGGTTAATTACGCTCATAAAATCTGGTATGGAATTTTAAATGCTTTGGTGTTAAAAAAAACATCAGAACAGAAGGTACAAGGTAAGTTGGGTATTCTTTTATTATAAATTAAAAATGTCTAAAATTACAAAATCTCATAGTAATAGTTTACATATCTGGCCATAAATGTGTACAAATTAATGGAAACTGACAATAAGAGGTATTCAAACTTCAACAAAGAGAGCCTGAATAATGGACTTCCTTTCATTCTTGCGCGAAGTTTACGACACCCTGTAAGAACAGATTGGAAATTTAGCCTGCACACAAAAAAAAACTTCCAGCTCCAGTTGTTAAAGTTTGTTTAGTAGAGTGAATATTTCCTTCGGTAATTGCTGGAAAATTTGCTTCAACTTTCTAACACACCGATAGTTAAAGTTTTCGAAACTTGAGCTGATGTGTGAAAGCGTGCATGACGGTGTATAAAGCAAGAAGCAAGACAGGAAGAATTAACAAAAAAATGGAGTTGAACGAAGACTTATGATCTCCAATCGCTGTTCACTAAATACATTCTTATCTTCCGTTTGCCTATATTTGCAAAAGAAGTACCAAAGGGCATAGCAAAATAAAAACTGCGTGTATTGTGTCGTGAGTTCAAAAGGCCCATACTCGGTGAAACAGTGAGAGAGCGTGTCCTCTCAGTGATTATGAGTCCGAGTCGCCGCTTCCTCGACACACGGGTAAAGCCGAGGCCACACAGAATTATTTGCTATGTTCGCGATGTTCGCTGTGTTCGCTGCGCCAGGCGGCCAGACAGGATAGTCTGGTTCGCGATGTCGGAGAGATGCATGCCGTGGGATTCAAGTGATGATACCGTCGAAGATAATACTCTGCTGGCTCTCACAGTATGTAGACGTAAAAAGAAACGGGTTCATGAATTTAATATAAAAACAAAATAATTGGAAGAATTTCATGCTTTGATGAAACATTTGCTTGTGAGGACGAAACCAATATTATGGATTATTCCAGGATAAATGCAACTGTTTGATATCGTTCCCTTGGAATCAAAACCTTAGATTGTCCTGCATATCCTGCCGTCTATATTATTCCATAGATTTATTCCATAAAAATTTATATTTTCGTAATATTTTAATTAACTTTTACGTCAACTTGAAAATTAAAAGCACAATACTGAGCGAAATTAAACTTCATAAAAATCAAACGCAGAAGTACAGCACAATTCTGAGCGAAAACAGATGTTTTTGTTTATCTGCGCATGCGCGAAGTCAGCGACGTTTTAGAAAAATAGCCAAGAACCTAACACCTGGTGACGTCGCCAACATAGCGAACATAACGAACACAGCTTTGTGTGGCCAGTGACACCTGAGATGCAGCTGGCTATATTTTACTCGCGTAACGAACATCGCGAACATAGCGAGCATAGCGCCCTGTGTGGCCGTAGCTTATATATTTTCATGAAAACTTAACACAGGTGGCTGACGTTTCACCCGATTTTCTTACTTCAGAGGTGCCCACCCCCCAAAACACTATGACTCACCCCCCCCCCCCCTAACCTAATGATGCGCCCCCCCCCCCCCGAAATTTTTTTATGCTATTTTCTCAATTATTTACTCAATTATTTTATAATATTATACTTTTTAGTATTATATTTTATCATATTTTGCATTAATTAAAACTGATTTTCTAATAATAATTTTGGTCATATCAGGTTATATTTCCATCATGAACCGACAGATGCCAAACTGCTTTTGTTGAGGAAAGTGCGGGGTTTCCAATTTGATTTACAAGATCCCTTTCAATTATAAAAGCACCAGAAACGTATTTTCACATTAGAGGCTATAATTATGTAAATAATATATACATTTTTCTCGTCTTTTAACAACCCCCCCCCCCCCCCCCTGAAATTTTAATGACGCAGTCTGCGTCGTTACCCCCCCTTGTGGGCACCCCTGCTTACTTAGTTATTGCAGATAGGCTAAGTTTCATTTCTCAATCACCCAGCGTAGCTGTACCTTTGCCGTATACGTTATTTATCGAATATTTTGTTTTTGACAGTATGCTTAGGTCATTGAATTATAGTACCGTAATTAATATAATTTTAATAGTCAAATATAAAACAATGGAAATTAATAAAGTAAGGTCCTTTTAGTCACTAAACAAACTTTTTTTAAAAAAATGGGGGTTGTCTGTAAAGTCAGTTTACGGACGATAATTTTACGTGATAACGTCATAAGAAAACATTGATGAAAAATTGCATACTTTTATGAATTGAATTGAATTATCACTGAATTATCATTATTTTGTATAATACAAAGAAGGAGTTAATTGAAAAGTACAATTTTTTTTCATTGAATACTATATAAAAGCAGTTTACTTTTTATACAATTGTTTATATGAGATAATAATTTTTTAGTCAAAATTGTAACGTAACCTATTATTACTGCACTCGCCGACCGATGCTACTTTTTTTTTAATAATCAAAGAAATAATAAGTATATGAGATTATATCGCCAATCAAATTCTTAAAATGCAAGAATTAATTACCTTTTTTGCCGCAATTGTTGTTGTAATAAACAATGGAAACCACATTAACTTTTCACTTCACTTTATAAACAGTTGACAAAACAGTTCACGTGTAGGTTGTGTGCTGCCGCTGTCTCTCTTCTACTCGGACGTATCGGCCAATGGAGTGGAAGAGAGATAGATGCGTCACAAGCCGATCGTGCCTCTATCACTTGTTCCGCGCTCTCGCTTGCACGCTCGGCTCAGGCGGAACGTGACAGTGAGTCATGCTATTTCGTGCGTGCAGCCGGCGTTCATCGATTTATAAGACGTTAACACGTCAAAAAGGTTTATATTGGCAGTTTTGGTTTACTACATATCTACTTCGTTTTTTCCACATTAACGCCATTCAATTCTAATCACTTTTAGTAATGCTGCGCCTGTTTCTTTAACCCATCTGCATAGAAGTTCCCCGCCTGGGAATTAAAACAGTTGACAACTGTAGTCTTGATTTCTTCGTGTTCAACCTAACGACGGACCGTATACATAGTCACCCACAAAGCGGCCGCGGCAACATCTTCATGACAGTCCAGCAATCAGCAACCAGCAGTATCAGCAGCCAGAGGTTCGCCACTCGCCAGAACAAAGGAGATAGGTGGCCTAAATTAATATTATTAGATATCCTTCCCACGTCGTTCTTACCAAACAGGTTACTGAAATACACATCGGTAGAATTATTTACGCATATAATATTATTTTGTTGAATTTTACATTGGAAATATTGAATACTTTTTTTTTTACTAAAAATGGGAATCTTTTTTTTTATTAGGTGCATTGCATAAGAGAAACCATTTACACCGATATTTATGCTGGGAGTCATTACAAAAATCAGAGCAAAAAGCTGTTTCGAAAGTTAATTGTTTTTGTAGTGAAAATTCATTCCGAAAACCTATCTAAAAAATCTTGCAATTACCGCTTGCAATAATGCTACCAAGCCATTTTTTTTTTGTTTGACGTGGCTTAGGACTTAGCTTTGGCTACTTGTTGAAATCAACACTTGTGATTTGGTGTGATTATCATGATAGTTGTTGTCACCCTGGTCAAATGATAAATTATTTCCTCGCGGCTCTTACATGCAGACTAGATACTGTGAAGTAAATATGTGGTTGGAGCGAGATACAGAAGGTATGTGGGAATATGATTTGTTCCTTTGACATGCCCGAAATCGGGATGGATTAGAATTATAGCAAAAGAAGGAAACATTGAAGATGGCGGGGTCCTACTCCCCCTTAATGTAGGTATGTGTGCATTCAGGTTAATCTGTTATTGTAACTTCCTCGCGCAAGAATCACTGAGCAAAGGGGCGCAAGAGGAAAAAGTCGGACTTTCATTTGAGATCACATTTACACAAATACAATGTTTTAAAGGAAAAAGCAACATTTGCAAAAGCTAGATTGTGTAAATGCTACTAGTCTGCTTTATGTATAAGTGCAGTCGTTTTTACTACATATAACATAGATACTACGTTTTTACTGCATATAACATCGCATGCAAAAAAATATGTTATTTTTCAATATTATGAAACATCAAATAAATTTTATTTAATATAAAATAATAGATTAATTAAAATAATACAAAAAAAAATTCTATACGAAGCCTCCACGCGCGTTCGAAGTGAAACTTCTCGCTTCATTAATCCACGTGAACGTTAGAACAATGTATTCAATAATTCAATTGAACGATTTTAAGTAAGAATAAAATGCACAATGAAGGTTCACACAGCATGGCGACGAGAAAACTGCAAAAAAAAAAAAATATTACAATATTGTCTGCCTCGCTACTTTATTCGCTGTTCTTCTTCGCCCTCTCCGCGCCTGACCGTTGCACGTTCTTGTCACGCTCTGGCGAACCATCGCATCGACTCACCCTACCGGCTGTAAATAAATTTCACTTTAAAAATTTAAAATTAAGATTAAAGTTAAATTTATCTGCACAACCCATGATCGATGCCTTCTCCAAGTTTATTATACTTGTATTGCATTTATGAACCCGACGTCTACGAGATTTAAAATTACCTAACACACTTAAGGCGGAGTTTCACATGCCATCTAGATATATATTTTTTTCATTTCTGCAAATTCAACACCATAACACTCTTGCATTGATTTTTCTGTCGATGATATTTTCAACAGATATTTAGGGTACTAAGTGTGATATAATTGCTGTAAACACTTGCGTAAATTATTACACTCGTTATATTATTACACAGATGATTAACGCCAACTATTCATGACAAGAAAATGAGGGGGGGTGGGGGAATCAACTTCGCATGTGAGCCCCCACCTTAATTCTTCCAAAAAAAAAAAAAAAAGGAACATGTGTTAAACAACGCGCTGCCCCGTGAACGGAGTAAATCGTTGAAAAATTAAATAACAAAACACAACGCGCATGACAGTTTAGCGTACGGTCATATATAATACAGGTCTGGCCACTTCCTATCCTTTGCCTTGGCCTGTCTCGTCGGTTTATTGAAGCTCGCGGCGGCCTGCGAACTAACGGCGCTAGTAGTAAGTGTCCCCTTCGTTAAAATTGTGTTAAATAGGCATTTCTTATGTAATATATTATTCCTGATTCCGTCTCATTTTTTTATTTTATCCATATTATTATTATATATTTAGGTGCTTGGTAAATGCCTAATCTGTACCAATGTCATGCATATTTTCCGCATTTGTCAGCTAAGTTGAAGTGGTGAGAGAGAATGCCTCGCTCTTGTATTGTGCCTGGTCGTAATGAAGGTCATATTTGAGCTAAACCTTAAATTTTAAATCTCATACATAGGCATAAACTAGAATTTTTTTGGGTCCATTATTGTTGTTAGTAAATCTCTATTACGATTATTATATAATTCAATCAGTAAAGTAATTCATCACATATTGTTATATTTTCTTGCAAGAATTACATGGGTTTAAACGCTGACCATTTCTTAAGCGTTTGCCAACGACAATGTAAAAACAGCTGAAGCAGTGAAATAAATATTCTGTGAATATTTAAATCGTGACTTCATTCCTCCATGGTACTCTGATTTTGGTTCCAAAAGTTGAACGTTTTCACAACGTGTTATCTTCCGCAACGATAACACTAACAAGTTTTTCAATAATTTCGAATGATGTATTTTGGTCAGCTAAGGCATAACCTGAAAATTAAACTTTTGATACTACAAAATGTATTTGTAATTTTTTTTCAAGGTTGTGAGTCACCCTAACTACTGTAAGTAATTACATTCATTAAATTACAGAATACAGTTTCTATAATTGTCAAATTTTGTAGCTTTAATATCAGCAGCAGTAATAAAATCAAATATGGAGTGGGTAACTGTTCTAAAGTTGAAGTCACTCTGGATGGAAATCGGTTAGAAAAACAAACAGTAACTTTATAAAGGCTAATTCTACGAATTTCTTATGTGTAAACAGCTCAGCTCTCGGTATACGGCGTTTGGAAGGAGTAATTTCGTGAATATGGAACGGAAGTGGATGAACGGAAATGTTGGACAAAGAGGGCGGATCCTCGTGTAGCAAAATAAATCCGTATGTGGTCAATTTCGTAATATAGATATATATATATATATATATATATATATATATATATATATATATATATATATATATGGTACATACCAAACGTATTGGTGTGCCAAATGAAACTTTATTATAGTGAAACTACCCTGGAATATATAAGTCACAGTGAAAAGTAATTCCAAGTTTTAAAATTTCTTATAAAATGGCATTACATTATTGATAACACATAGTCTCCTCCCTAAACTTAAAATGGCTTAATGGTAGAACGCGCACTTTTAACCTGAAGGAAACTGGAACAAATTTCGTCAATGGCAATATATATATATATTTTTTTTCTTTTTTAGTAAAAGTACAATTTAATCATATTATCTATATAATGTTTAATCAGTTCAGTAATCTTAAGTTTTGTTTGTAGGAAGTATTTACTGACTGATTTTAGTCGTTTTAGCAAATTCATATACTTAATGTTATAATATTTGTTTTAAAATGTTTCTGGTCGATATTTTAGTAATGCCTTAGAAGTATAACTTCTAATGTGAGCGTAAGCTTTATGGTGATAACTGTTTTGTGAATTTTAACAATATGGGCAGTATTTTAATAAAATTCCTTGTCTACAATCAAGTTCAAAGCCTGGATCCATTGGACTGTAACTTATAGTTTGAAAAATGCCTGGCAAAAGGCGCCACTTTCGTAATGCTTTAGAGATCCAACAAAATGTTAAATATCTTTGACGCAATGTTCGTCCCAACACAATTTTCCGGGCTAATAAATTATAGGTATTTTTTTAAGTTGCTATAATATTTCCTTATGACTATTCAAGTTTACAAAATGTATTCCAAGATATTTTGACTGCCATAACATTTACTTTGGCTCATCAATACGCTTAGGATATCCCCCGATGTTCGCGAAACATGCTTGTTGCCATCTTGACGAATTCGGTTCGTGGCTATAGCAATATGCATGGCATTGAACTTTCAACCTGTCAAATTTCCGTTATCTGATGCGCATTAATTTCCTTTCTGTAACCTCGTAAATGCAAGCATTGATGATTCCAATCTAGGGGGAGGGGGGAAATGTAACAGGTTCAGCGCTGAGGCATTCACATGCGACGCGATCGGTACTCCTGTTGTTATGCTAGCCCTGAAAAATCAATAGTGCCATCTTGTTTTAAAAATGGGAAAAATTTTCACCGTTTTCCCCTAAATTTATCACGCTCAACGTTATTTCTAATAATTCTGCGTTAAATTCGGTGTCCGAATTTCGTACTATAAGTTTATTTCCAACATGAGAACACATTTTGCTCATTACCGAGGTTAGATGTTTACACATCAGTGGTGAGTACTGAAAGACTTAAGTTTTTTTATTAATAGCAGCAAGAAATTAGCATTAAACTTAACTATAACAAAAAAAATGTGTTTACTACGTAGATGGGAAAGGGGTGTAGAAGATCGTTCTCATTTTGACTTCAATTACTAATGTGGCAGAGATTGCATATACCCAGTGGCGTAGCCAGGATTTGTGTATGGGTGGGTGTTAGGAAGCATGGCCTCCCCCCCCCCCCTCCGTATTAAAGGAGGGGGGGTCCGGGGGTCCTCCCCCGGGGAAATTTGGATTTTAAGGTGTAAAATAGTGCTATTTTAGCAGTTTTCGTTACTTAAAATTAAATATTGTAATGGTAAAAATTTTATTAATTTAAAAATGAAATTTGTTTGAGTGATGAATTAAAATTAATTAAATATTTGGTGCTAAGGGGGGGGGGGTTGAACCCCTAACCCCCCCCCCCCCCCCTGGCTACGCCCCTGCATATACCCACTCCCCGACATCTTACAACAATGAATAAAATCTTGGATATATGTGCTACCTAAAAACCATATAGGCCCTTTCTACAATGACACAGAAACGGAGCCGGATCTCTAGGAAGTGTCCACAATGGCACGCATGCAGACACGCGCACTTGCGGATTAGCTCGGTAATGACCAGCTATTCCATTGCTCCGTGCGACCAGTTATTAAAGCTGAACATTTGGCCGCGGTGGTAGCCATGTTTACGTTTTCAATACGTGACAATTTTATTTCAAGTGTTGTATCATTACGCTGTGGTATATTTTAATTACATGTAAATCTAGACCGTGTTTCGTATCCGATATCAATTTTTTTTTTTTTTTTAAACTAAAATTTTGGTGCTTACCGGTATATGTTATCAACCCACCCACCACCGACCAAATCGATGATACATTCATTATATGATTTTATAATCGTTATGAATCGATAATGTAACGATTAATTTCACAAATCCAAAAAGGTTATTAATGTATCACTGACTAGTAAAATGCTTTAATGTAACAATTGGGCATTTTCCTCGTAGCTGTGTTCGTCACATGAACTCGGCTAAGTAGGATGTCAGGAATTCCCTTTTTGTTTCTCTTCTCTTTTTGTTGCCCCATTTCATGGAGCCCCACAATCTTTCAGTTATTTGATTATTTTGTAGCGTTTGCAGATCCACGAAGTTGTAACTGATTCCCAGTATAATGTATAAAACCCTCACGCCAAATGTTTCTGTACGCACTACAACAATATAGTCAGGTCTAATTTTTTTTTTTTACAAATTAGTTGCAAAACAGTGTTTTCAGATTTGTTTGGAAAAGGCGTTAAAAAACATGCAATAGTCTGTCGGCAAATTCAGCCAAAAACCCGCTGTTTAGATAAAACTCTACAACGTTTTTTTTTCTTTCTTTCTTTTCTTTTGGAATACAAGGATTCATCAATTTCGACGAAGAGGCCATTTCCCCCGATTTGGGTTTCTACCTGCTGCATTCGCCACACGCATACCTCAAGCATATAATTAGAGAACCGAAAATTTCGCGGATTCGTCTGGTCTCAGGGTACAATTCAAAGTCGTAGATGTGTTTAACCCATGTTTGCTTTCCCATTGGTTGATTTTTTGGCGAGAAAAATGTTATCCATGTTAATTGGCACTACCTGATTCGCATATTTCTCTTCTAATTGGACATCGTTGGCTCACGGTCGTATAGAAGCGTGTCCAAATAACTGCGATCAAATCATGAACACTGTGCGAGAGTGTGAAGGTTTGCATTCTAACTTGTGACTAAATGAATGCGCGAAATTTCCGTCCCTCTACATATAATTAATTTATGTGGTCAACGAAAGACTGTGTAAATGTTTGAGTGTTTTGTAGGGTTGAAACAAAATAGAATAAAATACTCGGTGTCTTAAATATAAGTAAAATACAATAGCTTTAACTCTTTCATTTATTTTTCCAAGGTTAGATTTAGTGTTGTGGTAACTCACTGCTCCTTGTAGTGTGTCCGCCCCATGTTACTAATTTTGACAAACGAAATATCCATGGAGTTAAAAAATTGCAAGGATGCGGCTTGCTGCGAGATAGGTGGTCACTATTTGACCTCGCCTTCGCCATTTTCTTACGCCCAAAACATAGTATAATGATCACGTCTGATGACCAAGTATGACTCAGAATGTCCATCGTTAAACAGTCGTTCCCCTTAAGGCTCGGTCTCAGTCATGAGAAATTGTCCTTGCGGCACTCTGGCCGTTGAGGGGTGGAAAGATGAGCAGAATTCAAACACAATGCCTTACCCCCTCTCTAGACCAGCGAGGGAGGTAGGTTTTCCTTCGCCCCTTGGTTACCCTTCACCACTCGTCAACGCATGGGACCGGTATTTACGGACTGCACCCCTCCCCCTCTTCCTTCTTGTAAGTTGTTATCTCACAGGCTACCGTGAGGGAAAATCCTTTCGTCTGGCCAAGGCTCAGTAGCCTCGCATTTCAGACGCGTGATTTGTCACGGCTACTATTGGTAACCCACCACGGCAGTCAGAAGGTGTCGTCTGCGTGTCATTCTGTTCTGTTTTGATATAGTTTGTATAGACCTAGTAACACATGATTTTGCCCTGGTTTTATAACTGGTTTGTTTTTATATCTCAGCGCTATGGATAAGTGTATCAGTATAAATAGTTTTCCAATAACATATTGGGAAAAAATAATAAAAAATTAAAAAAGATAGAAATTTATCTTATTTTCAGTAATTATGGTGTTTATAAGATCTTGTTTGGCTAGCCTTGCGTTGCATTCCTACCAGACATTACAATCTGTAAGTGCGAGGTTTACTTTTACCAATGCCAAACAGCAAATCGACACATAAACACATTGCATTTCTTGAAAACACTGTACCGTTGTCATGTAATTTTCATAACACGTCAAATTCGGCCATTAAAAATACTTAAAGGAAACTACGCAGGCAAGATTTAAATATGCGCTTTTTGACTATTTTCACAATCTTGTTTTCTTTTCATATACTAAATAGGTTAAAATCTAAAGGATCATCCATAGATAATAAATGTTTAAATTTTATTTGAAAAAAAAAAAACATAATCCCACACCGTTTACTTCCTGAGATACGCACATACGCATACAAGCTGAGTCTCACTAAAAAAAAACTACGTCCTAAGTCCTCTTGAATAGATGTATGGGAACGTTTTCAGTTTTCTGTATAATTAGTTTTAAGACGCAGTAATTTACAATAAAATAATGTAAACATCAACGCAAGTTAGTCTCCAAATGAAAAAAGTTGTCCGATTACATGTAAAATGTCAAAGAACCATATTCTAAACTTATCCACTTAAATGTCATGCTGTAAACAAGAAAGCGTGAAAATGTTCTGCATTTCATGGAGTAAAGTGGGAGTACAAATTCGATTTTATATATATATATATATATATATATATATATATATATATAAAGAAATAAAATCGTACATATTTGGTACTTACTACACCAGAAAGTGAACTATAGTTGTTTCTGTAAGATCTCTTCCCCCGGCAGCAACAGCTACAACTGTGAGTAATGGATTGCCATCATGTTCTGACGTCCCTCGGCTTCTGGTCCCTATTTCCCTGTTTGCTAAAAATGTCCGTTATGCCCGTACTGCTCTCGTCGGAGAGGTGTGGGTCCAGGCCGACGTGGCCGGGACCTGGAAATGTGGGACCTGGAGGGATGGTGAGGTAGAGTGACAGGTAGATCGAAAGGACCACTCGCTGTTAATCGGTTCACGAGCTCTTTTATTACGTTCAGAGAGCTTGCCGCGGCCTGGCAGATCCATCGCGGGTTGCGCGCCTCTCCCACGAAGACCCGGACTCCCGGTGACCGTCTCAAACGGCCCACTCGTCCCGACGCGTACCGGCTTTTATCCACGTAACAAAGTTCCTGATAGTCAACTATGTTGTAATGGCACGTGACGCGTGCGCGGCCCCTACGTACTGACTCGTAACGTCTGCGAATGGCACGGCAAAGGTTAACTACGCCCCACACTAAGACACGTGAGGCGTACGCGGTCCTTACGTACTGACTCGTAACGTCTGCGAAAGTTCTGCGACGCGTAACGAAGCTTACGCGTCCCGTAAGACGTGATGCGTGACGTAACTTACGTACTCGCAACTCAGGCACCCACTCGCGTGGGCGGCTCGTCGTGGGCAGCACGGCTGCTGCGAAAGATGCTCGTCCTACGGCTGAGTCGCCGGACCGTGAGCTCGACACCCGTCTCGCGATCAGCGCGGAGCGGAGCGCACGTCCGCCGCTGCTCGAGTCCTGAGTTCAACTACTGCTCTCCCCCGCTCGTCCGCGGACCGTCGCGCGCGGGCGGCGGGGGAGTGGAGGGGAAATCGGCCGGCGTGGGAGAGCGCCACCCCTCGCGACGCGGATGAGCGCCAGGCCGCGCTTACATACAGACACTGCGATACGTTTACAAGAATTACACGATAGTTGCCGATAGTTAATACATACATAACAGTTACACTATATACACACTTAAACGAAGTCGCTGTCATTGAGAAAGAAATATATACACATAGAAATATTTACATAATAACACTGGCGTGCTAGGGCGCACGCGGGTGCGTCCCTAGCCGATGCACACACTGGGGTTCACTGGGGTTCACTGGGGGGGAAAACAGCCCCCCTCAGGCCCGCGTCGGTGGCCAGGTACGGCCTCTGTATCTGGGAGGGTACGACGACTGTCGTCATATGCCCCCCCCTCTCCCGAGGCCGTCCTGGCCCCCGACGCCGACCTAGACCGGCAGCCGCGTCCGCGTCTGGCCACGTGTCTGGTCGTCGGAGTCCGTCACGTCAGTTCGTCTGGGTCGGGCAAACTGGGGCAGGAGCTGCATCACGCTGCAGCGTAACCCCCCGTCGGCCGTCTGTCTCACGTCTCGGGGCTTGTGATGACTCCCCCACTCGTAATCTCGGAGGTAGTGGGGGGCCGTCTTCTCACGCGTGGACCGGCGCAACGCCGGTCCCCTCCCCGCGTGAGCGGTCATCATCGGCTCCCCGGAAGGCAAGTCCAGGACCACCTGCTGGGCCCTGTCGACATCGCCCTCCCCACTGAGGAGCCGGACCGTTACCCCGTCTGTCACGTCCTTGCTCACGTCCGTCCCCGTCACCCGCCGTTCCCAGGGGTGGACGTACCTCCGTCCACGTCTCTGGATAGGCTCCGGCAACGTCACCACTGGTTCACTCAGGTCGACCAGGTCGCCCTGTGCAGTGTTGTCATGCGTCACGTCCTCGATGAGTGGTCCGTCAGTGTCATTGGCGTAGGCGCTGACGTCATCAGGCGGGAGCACGCGGTCCACGAAGCGCTCCAGCTCTGCCATGCTTGCGCCACGCGGACCCCTTCCGCCCTTTCTGACAGGCGTCCTTTCCCCGCCCCCTCCTGACAGTCGCCAACCGCCGTCCCCCCCTTGCTGTCCCCCCGTAGGAGGCTGAGTCGGAGTCGTCGTGTGGGTCCGTTCATGTGTCGTGCCCCAGGTGTTGACGTCCCCGTCAACGTTCCTGCCAACCCCCCGCTGTGACCTGGGGTGGGCGTGTCCCCGTCGACGTCCCTGATCTAGCTCCGGTGGCGTCACCACGGGGTCACCGAGGTCGACCAGTACACCTACTGCGACGTTGTCATCGGTCCTGTCCCGTGTGTCGTCGTTCCCGTCAATGTTCCTGCCAACCCCCCGCTGTGACCTGGGGTGGGCGTGTCCCCGTCGACGTCCCTGATCCGGCTCCGGTGGCGTCACCACGGGGTCACCGAGGTCGACCAGTACACCTACTGCGACCTTGTCATCGGTCCCGTCCCGTGTGTCGTCGTTCCCGTCAACGTTCCTGCCAACCCCCCGCTGTGACCTGGGGTGGGCGTGTCCCCGTCGACGTCCCTGATCCGGCTCCGGCAGTGCCACCACAGGGGCGCCAAGGTCGGCCAGCACACCCTCGGTGACGCCATCCACGTCGTCGTGGTCGTACTCGTCATGCGGGTCGCCTATCAGTCGAATGTCGTCCCTGTGTACCTTAGTCGTCCGTCCGTCGGCGCGACGCACGAGGTACGAGGTGGTCCCCAGTCTGTCTACGATCTCTTGAGGTCCTGCCCACTTAGGGGCCAGACTGGCGCAAAAACCCCTCTCGCCAGCCGACAGGTGATGACACTTAACAAACACCTGCTGACCAGGCTCCAAACGTTCAGGGGGTCGGTGCGTCTGCGGCGTGCGTCTAGTCAGGTAGTCAGCTTGGCGACGTCGGGCGTCTTCGCGCAGATCGTGCGCGGTTACGTCGTGTGAGTCGGGGGGTGAACGCGCCTCCCCGGGCAGGGCGAGGTTTCTGCCCTGCACCAGTTCAGCGGGGGAATGGCCCGTGACCGCGTTCGTCCGACGGCGCAGGCAAAACAGCAGCGTCGGCAGGTGCAGGTCCCACTTGGTGTGGTCCTCGTCCAACCGGATGCGCAGCTGAGTTTTAATGTCCTGATTCCGCCTTTCGGTCGGATTCGCACGCGGTTGGTAGGTGGGCGTCGTGTGATGCTCCACCCCCACCCCGCGCAGGACATTCGCCAGCTTCTCCCCGTGAACTGCACCCCGTTATCCGTCAGCAGGACCGCGGGGTACCCGTATCGCGGGAAGAACTCGCGCTCGAGCAGGGCAATCACGGTGCCTGCCTTCACGTTCGGTACTGCGAACGCCTCCGCCCAGCGGGAGAAGACGTCCGTGACCACAACAATGAATCGCCGACCACGGGACGTGCGAGGGTACGGCCCCATAATATCCACCGCCACAGTGTGGAAGGGATCTCGGGGCCGCCGTGGAACCTGCTGCTCCCTGCCGTCGGGTCGCCTGGACTTCCGCTCCTGGCAACGCAGGCAGGCCCGCACGTAGCGTCTCACTTCTGCCGCGTCGCCAGGCCAGCGGAACGTCCATCTGACCTCCCGCAGCGTCTGTTCCGCACCCGGGTGTCCTGCCAGGGGGTGGTCATGCAGGTAGCTCAGGACCCAGCGCCTCGCCTCGGGCGGCACGTGGGTCCGCCACCCGCTCGTCCTGTGAGCCCCCCTGGTCTGGAGCACCCCGTTCAGACTTCGGCAGCCCGGTACCACCCCCTCCCCGCACTCTGTCAGTCGAGTCTGGGTGTCGGGGTCCCGGAGTTGCGCTGCGTGGACCCACGCGAGCAGGTCAGTCATTGTCTCAGGTCGCGCGTCGGGTGCAGGAGCATTGGAGCATGTCAGCGCGTACAACGCGCACGGTCGCGGCACCGAGTCCTCTACCCCGCGCCCACGCTCAGGGAGGAGCACTTCCTCCCAGCCCTGATCGTCGTGGAACTCGTTCTCAGGATCCGGATTCCGGGACAACTCGTCGGCCAGCTGATTTTCACGTCCAGGAATGTGTTCGACCGTGAACGAGAATTCCTGGATCAGCATGGCCCACCGAGTGAACTTAGACTTCCGGCCCTGAGCGGAGTCTAACCAGCGGAGGCACTGGCTGTCGGTTCTCAGCGTGAATGAGCGCCCCTCGACGTGGTGACGGTACCTCTGCAGTGCCCAGACCACCGCCAGGCACTCCTGCTCATTCACGTGATACCTCCGCTCAGCCTGCCCAAACTTAGCACTGGCGTACTCGATCACGCGTCTCACGCCCCGGTCATCCACCTGATACAGCACCGCCCCCATCCCCTCCTGACTCGCATCTGTCTGGATGAAGATGGGGCGGCTGGGCACCAGGCGTGAGAGCGTGTGACAGTTCCTGAACCGGTGCTTTACCTGTCGCAAGGCCTCGTCCGCGGCGGGGGTCCACCGGAACTTAGTCTTCAGCGACAGTAGGTCCGTCATCGGGGCCGTCACCGTGGCGAAGTCGGGGACGAAGGACCGCAGCCAGTTGAGCAGCCCCAGCAGCTTCTGGAGCTGCTTCCTGGTCTTCGGTGCCCCCTTTCCCTCAATCAGCTCCAACTGCTCAGGTCGGGGGCGGCACCCCTCCGCCATCACTATGTGTCCCAGGAACTCGATTTCTGTGGCCCCAATGTGGCATTTCTTTGGGGCACACGTCAGTCCGTGTCTGGCCATTCGTTCTAGCACCAGTGCCAGATGGTGCGCGTGCTCCCCCCACGTCCTGGACCATATGATAACGTCGTCCAGATAGGCACTGGCGAATTCACCAATGTACCCATCCAGAACACGTACCATCAGTGCCTGGAACGTGGCAGGGGCGTCCATGAGACCAAACGGCATGGCGCAGAACTGGTAACGTCGGCCGTCTGGCGCTGTAAATGCCGTCTTGGGGCGGTCCTCTGGGCATACCGGCACCTGCCAGTAGCCCGATTTCAAGTCAAGTGTCGTGAAGATAGTAGCGTCCCCCAGTCCTGCCAGAGCGTCTGTGATGTTAATCTGTGGGGGCGGGGCGGGAATGGTCAGTTTGTTTATTGCCTTGAAGTTTACGCAAAAGCATAGACTTCCGTCTTTCTTAGTGGCCAGCACCACCCGCGAGTTGTACGGCGAGGTGCTGGGTTCAATCACCCCGTCACGTAACATCTCGTCAATTTGAGTCTGTATGGCCCCCCGTTCCCGGATGCCAAATCCGTATACCTTCTCAAAGGGGGGGCGGTGCGGTACCATCGGTATCCGGTGCTCAGTCACGTTCGTCCGTCGTAGCCGGTCCGCGGCCGCAAATACCTGTGCCTGGGAGGCGAGGACATTGTTGATGACGTCGACGTACTCCTCGGGGACACCGTGCTGAAGATCCTCTAGGCGGATGACTGACTGAGGGGGACTGGGGGGGACCTGGTGCACGCCGTACACCGTCCAGCGCCCCCGGGTGCCGAAGTGCATCCGGCCGGCTCGTACTTCCACGGTGGCGTCGACCTCGTGCAGCCACGGGACCCCCAGGATCAGCCCCTCGCGGAGCTCGGGGACCACCCAGGCCTCGATGTGGCTAACGTGACCAACGATGCTCAATGTTACCTGAGTGATGCCCCCTGCTGCGACGACGGCGTCCCTGGTGGCCAGCTGCACCAGCTCCCTCCGCGGTGTCACTGCCTCCGCTCCCACCAGGTGGGCCGCGATGTAGGTACGGCTGGCGGCGGTGTCCACCAGGGCCAGCATCTCCCGCCCGTTAGCCCGGACAGGAACTCGCAGCAGCTCCGGCTCCTCGGGGCCGACCTGCCCCAGCTGTGCAGTCGTCTGTCCCCCACCGCCCCCGGCCGCCTGGCCGTCCGGGCGTGGGGAACTCGCGGCGAGATCCGCGGCTCGCTCTGGCGTCGACGTGTTGACGTTCCGGTGGTCCACCTCGTCGACGACAGGTCGACGAGGCGGCTGGTCCGGCCCCGGAAAAACCTCCGTCGGGGCCGCTGTGATCTTGGCGGCATCCAGTTGCCCCCGCACGGGGACTGCTGGTGGAATGCCCGCGCTGCCGCTCCGGTTGCCCACCTCGTCGATGGCGTGTTGACGGTGCGGCTGGTCCGGCCCTGGTATAACCGGCCTCAGGGCCGCGGTGGTTGTGCCGGCCTTCGGCTGTCCATGGGGTTGCCCCGGCACAGGGACAGCTGGCGAGGAGCGGGTCTGTTGCCCCTCGCTCTCTTGCGGCGTACTCGGCGTTGGTGTGGTAGGCTCCGGTGGTGGTCGACGAGTCCTGTCGGTTACTGGGTCTGCCGGTGACCGGCGAACCGGGGAGCGGCACCCAGTTGTCCCTCCGCCCCCGGTCCTGCGTTTCCCGCTTGCGACGTGCTGCCTTCGCGCGCCTCCTCCCACGCGGCTCTGGTGGGGCAGAGGCGATGCCAATGGTACGCCTCCGGGCAAAATCGGCATCGCGGCGGACGTTCATCCCTCTCTCTCGTAGCTGTCCGCTCGTGACGTCCCCCTCCTGCCGCAGCTGGTTCCGGACGATCCCTGGTGCCACCACGGTCTGTTGTCTTGCGCGGTCCCGCGCCGCCGGCGTAGCTCACCACGGCCAAGTCACTGTCCGTGACCTCCGTGACGGTCACCCCCCGCGGCCCCGAGCGGGCACGGGGGGTCCTCGCGCCCCTGAGCGCCGTCCTCCACTGCGACATGTCACGTTCGATCACGCGGGCGAGGGCCACGAACTCCTCCGTGTCACGACCAGCCGCCGTTCTCATGAAGGGACGGAACTCTGGTAGCAATTGTTCGACAATAGTTGGCAACGCCGCACTCACGTCCTCACTCATTCCCAATCGGCGGAACATGCGTAACTTCTCATAATGAACTGCTCCGCACTCTCGTCCTCCTCCTGGTTTCGGCAGTAAAATGTCCGCAAACACATTGCCCGCGCCTGATCGTTATCAAACCTGGTCCTGACTTGGCGTACAAAATGTCCCCACTCGGTATCGAAACTCCCAGCCATTGACCACCAGTTCCTTGCCTAGCCGCGGAGCTGTCCCGCCACTCGCGACGCCCACTCCGCCCGTCGCACTTCGTACAGTTTTAAGAGGTGTTCACACTCCCGCAAAAACTCCCGCGGGTCCTCGTTGTCTCTCCCCGCAAACACTGGCAACTCGAACTGCGTGTTCACGTACCGCACTACTGGCCCCTCCATGTCCGCGGGCCTGCCCCCCTGTTCCCGTTTACAGTCCTTGTCCGTGCTGTCCGTGCTCTTCGCGCCTTCGGCCGCGCCGCCGGACCCGCACACTTCGTCTTTTACGTCCATTTTCGCGGAGCCTCCTTCCTCATGCAAGTCTGTTTCGAAACTTATTAGATCGTCTCTCCCTTGTCCCGCCTGTTTCCACGCCATTCCGTCCTCTCGGAGCTACTCACGCGCGGATCGTGAACACAATCTCTCCCAGTAATACAATACGATCCTACCCGGCGCGTTATCTTCAGTCTGGGATACCGCTGTGCCGCCGTCTTGTATTTCTGTCGCCCTCACGACGCGTTATCTCTCGCCGAAACGTCTCGTATTCGCGCCGTTCCCGCGCCGCGATATCTCCCGCCGAACGTCTCCGGTTCGCGACGTTCCCGCGCCGCGTTATCTCCCGCCGGCGCGCCGGCGCGCCGTCTCGAATTCGCGCCGCTCCCACGCCGCGCGGCCGCACCTGCTTCCGTCCTGTCCTGCACCTGCGCGCTTGCGTGCGCTTGCGTGTGCTTGCGTGCGCTTGCGTATGCTTACGGCCACACTAGTTGGGCGCCAAATGACGTCCCTCGGCTTCTGGTCCCTATTTCCCTGTTTGCTAAAAATGTCCGTTATGCCCGTACTGCTCTCGTCGGAGAGGTGTGGGTCCAGGCCGACGTGGCCGGGACCTGGAAATGTGGGACCTGGAGGGATGGTGAGGTAGAGTGACAGGTAGATCGAAAGGACCACTCGCTGTTAATCGGTTCACGAGCTCTTTTATTACGTTCAGAGAGCTTGCCGCGGCCTGGCAGATCCGTCGCGGGTTGCGCGCCTCTCCCACGAAGACCCGGACTCCCGGTGACCGTCTCGTACAGCCCACTCGTCCCGACGCGTACCGGCTTTTATCCACGTAACAAAGTTCCTGATAGTCAACTATGTTGTAATGGCACGTGACGTGTGCGCGGCCCCTACGTACTGACTCGTAACGTCTGCGAATGGCACGGCAAAGGTTAACTACGCCCCACACTAAGACACGTGAGGCGTACGCGGTCCTTACGTACTGACTCGTAACGTCTGCGAAAGTTCTGCGACGCGTAACGAAGCTTACGCGTCCCGTAAGACGTGATGCGTGACGTAACTTACGTACTCGCAACTCAGGCACCCACTCGCGTGGGCGGCTCGTCGTGGGCAGCACGGCTGCTGCGAAAGATGCTCGTCCTACGGCTGAGTCGCCGGACCGTGAGCTCGACACCCGTCTCGCGATCAGCGCGGAGCGGAGCGCACGTCCGCCGCTGCTCGAGTCCTGAGTTCAACTACTGCTCTCCCCCGCTCGTCCGCGGACCGTCGCGCGCGGGCGGCGGGGGAGTGGAGGGGAAATCGGCCGGCGTGGGAGAGCGCCACCCCTCGCGACGCGGATGAGCGCCAGGCCGCGCTTACATACAGACACTGCGATACGTTTACAAGAATTACACGATAGTTGCCGATAGTTAATACATACATAACAGTTACACTATATACACACTTAAACGAAGTCGCTGTCATTGAGAAAGAAATATATACACATAGAAATATTTACATAATAACACTGGCGTGCTAGGGCGCACGCGGGTGCGTCCCTAGCCGATGCACACACTGGGGTTCACTGGGGTTCACTGGGGGGGAAAACAGCCCCCCTCAGGCCCGCGTCGGTGGCCAGGTACGGCCTCTGTATCTGGGAGGGTACGACGACTGTCGTCAGTTCTTTGTGACCACGTTTCTTGGCCTCTTCAATTTCTTCCTTCACAGCTGTTTTCATTTCAGTTTGCGCAGCCTTCGCCCAATGTTCCTCCAAATTGTCATATTTTTTAAATGTGTTAGGTGACATTCATGGGATATCCATTTTAGTCATAATTTATTCTAGCTGAGACTGTCCTCCGCCAGTACTTATAGATGCTGACACAGCAGCAGTGTTTACATCCATGGATTTAGAGCTCCGTTTTATATTCGTCCAAACGGTGGATTTCAAATCGCCCAATTGGCATTTCAGTACTCTTCCCGAATTCAGGCCTTCTCTTTTCTCAGAAATGGGAATCATATTTTTCAATGAACAATGAAAGGGAATGTGATCATCAAAGGTTTTTAACAGTTGGAAAAGGAAACCGATATCAACAATACTTCTACTTTTAAAGGAATATGCACATTTCTGTGTACTCGTATCAATATCATTGATGTTTCTGGAAAAAAACTAAAGTCACCATATACGGACAATGATAAATGCGTACTGCGAAGTGCAATAGAAAACTGTTTATTTATATGGTTGCTATTAAATACCTAAAAAAAATATATATATAAACAGTACAATGGTACAATTTGTTTGTAAATAGTTATATGCAAATAGTTTCCCCTCGTCAATACTAACACAACGCAGTTTATAACTGTCGGCGAGTACGTTTAGTTTCAGGGACATACAGTCAGGTAGAGGTAGGGACAATTTTCAAATGTTGATTTCAAAAGACGTAATCTTACCGTGAACAGCCTACACGGTAAAACAATACATACAGTAAAACATGTTTTATACTTTTTTTAAAAAAATTTGAAACTAGCTGGCAATAATTTTATGGTGACAATACACATTATTTACAATATACATTTTACAAGTAATTTGTGTGTGGTCTACCAGCATCATATATCTTGTCGAATTGTCGAGTGAAGATATTTTTTTAAAAGGTTTGGCTATAATTTATTTTTAAAATCGCAAAATTCTGTATGTGTAATTTTATACATTTTTGAAGTAGCTCATACCGCCATAGATAAGTGTAAATTATCTAATTTAAGTAATTACCTTAGTTTGTATTATTGTACTTCTGTTAAAAAAATAATAATAGTTTAAGAAATTAAAAAACATGCTTTGATAGAAAAACAGACTAAAAAGTAAAAATAAATAGTTTAAAAAACTACCAATACACGCTTTAATAGAAAACCGAACTAAAATAAAGAGTATAACATAATTTTTAATAAATTTAAATTAAGAATAGTGTGACTATCAAAAACCATTATTTAATTTTAAAAATGTGTGGGGTGCTTTTTAAGATATTTCCATAATGACTCTACTTTTACCAATATCTGTCAATAAAATATTACAACAATTGACATCAAGCACCCCACGTTTTTTACAATAATTTATTTTTGTTTATCATACTATTCTTAATTTAAATTTATTGAAAATTATTTTCTACTTTATGGTTTGGTTTTCTATTAATGCGTGTTTTTTATTTATATTTTTAATTTTTAGTTTGGTTTTCTATCAAAGCGTGTTTTTTAGTTTTTAAACTATTATTTATTGTTTACTTTTTAGTTTGGTTTTCTATTAAAGCGTGTTTTTTTTAGTTTTCAAACTATTATTTATTTTTACATTTTAGATCAATTTATCATTAATGTGTGGTTTTTAATTTTAAACGATAATTTATTAAGCTCCCTCTGGAAACTTTATTTCATACGAGTACATGGTGCAAGACACTACCGTGTCTCCGGGTATAAAAAATCGCTAATCCTGAAGATTCTTATCAGGATAATGGGTCAAACTGGTACTTTGTATAGAATGAAACTCGGTGGTGCTTTGTCGTCTCGAGCTAAACAGGGCCCGCTCCCGCGACGACGAAGTTAAAACAATAAAACTAATACCTGGAACGGGGGAAAGACATAATTCACCCGACCGACCACTTTGTGCATCTTCGTGTATTGTCGGAAGCAAAAAAAAAAAAAAAGGGTCGCAGGTAAGTTGTGGCCACAGCGGGTGGTACCCCACCCCCTAAACCTCCCTTGCGAAAGTCCAAGCTCTCGCTGTGCCGGAGCGCGGAGGGGAAGGATATTGCCGGTGGTGGGGGAACAGATCTCAGGGTCGCGTATTCTTGAGGCAAATGCCAGAACTAAATATATATATTTGAAATACTGTTTATAAGCAAACCATCTATCGAATGTACACAAATGTATCTATATTCAAAATCGTCGTAATATTTCCAATAGCTGTATTGTAAAATAAAACCATTTTTTGATGATTAAAAAATGAACAAATATAACATTTTTTTAAAATTATTAAGAACAGTTAAGCCGCTAACTTTTACTATGCAGCCAATGTCAACAATGTCTACTTGCTGTAGATAATTAATTTGATGCTTTAAGATGTTTCTAATCTGTGCTAAGAGTGCAGCAAAATGAACACTTTTTCCCATTGTGTATCTGCTATGAGACTGAGCCTTAAAATGGTTGTTTAAAACTGTTCCCGCGGTGCCAGTGTTTTTGGGCGTAACATGGCGCCAAAGATGAGCTTGAAAAAGAAGCTTCCCCCGATCGCCCACGTGATAACACAGACATTGCCGGACGACAGGCGTGTGTTCCACAGCGAGGGACAGCCATGGTGCGGCCGGGGAGAAGGAAGAGCGAGGACCGGGCAGGCCGCAACATCTTCGCGGAGGGGTCGAGTGGCCAGGGCGACTCGGACACGGGCTTCGCGGCCGAGGCGGCGCGCGCGCAGAGCCGCACCGCGAGCATGCCGCTGCTGTCGCAGTCGGACGTGGGCCGCCAGCTGGTGGAGAACTACGCCAGCGAGACGGGCATCGACCACAGGCGGTCGTCCGCCACCCTCGACCTGGACACGGTGGTGCGGGCCGCCGCCATCAACGCGGGTGGCCAGCGCCACGACGACGTCACCTGCCTCTACAGGAAGCCCGAGGAGGAGAGCCCGCGCAGCGCGGCCGACTGTGGCGCCGGGAACCCGCAGCTGTGCGCTTACGACGAGTTCGCGTTCCAACCCCTGGTGGACTCCATCATCAGGGACCAGGCGGGCAACGAGCCTCGCCTGAGGACCCTCGCTCACAACGCGGCGAACAAGTGGCTGTTCTCTCCGCACAAGCCTAGCGCTTCTCAGATGTCGTATGAATGGGGCCAGGACGAACGGAAGAGCATCCTAAGACCTGAAAATAGTTTTCCTTCTTCACACAACTTGGATGCTTACGGTGGATTTGAGACTACTGAACTGCTGCACAAGAGCGCTTCGAGCATGTGGCTTGAAAGCACATCGTCTGAGAAAAGCTCTACTCCGAGAAACCATGATTTGGCGCCACGAACGTCTGTTGAATCTGTTAAGCAAGAAATGGATGACAGTGACTGCTCAGATTGTACATCAACCACCGTGGTCGTGAAAGACAAAGGAGCAAAATATCCAATACTGAGATCTGAAGATATGAGCAACTACAATCAATTTCTCTCAAATTTTGAAGTCCCTAATGCAAAAGCTACAACAGAGGAGTGCACAACCTCTGTTTCAGCAACCTCTCTTGAATCAGACGTTCTTAGAGAGATCTATGAAAGAAACAGGAGCGCCACGTCAGAGTTATGTGAAGAAAATTTCGGAGAAGGTAACTACAATGCCCAGATTTTGGGACAAATTAAAATAAGAAAAAATACAAACATATCTGGTAACTTGACTCTCCAACAGAGAACTGAAAGGATGACCAACTTTGTAATTCAAAAGTTACAGGACAAAGGCCCTGGAATGACTGATATAGCTAACAAGAACATTAAATATGAAACAATCCCGAATAAGAACAAAAAACCAATTACAACAGAAAACGTTTACAAATGTGGAAAAAATAGTATAGATAGCTGTGTGTCTCCACAAAAAGAAAACCATTTAGTAACAACTGAGAGGAAACATGTTCGATTACATTCAGATACATCAGAGAAGAGTGATGAATATATAAACTACACAAATAAAAATTTTCTTAATACTACTGAGTATAATTTTTATGATTGCAATAACCATGGATCTAAAAAAATGCAACATTGCATTTTTTTAAGCTCGTCTGAGTCAGGTATAAATATCACACAAAATTACAATCTGAAACATTATTTTCCAACAGATACCCTAAAACCCGCAACTTCTCGTAGTGACACAACAATTTCCTATGGATCAAAAATAGACAGAATGTCAGACCGATTGACTGGAGAAGCAAAGAACGTATCAAGGTTGGAGGCTGAAAAGCCTCTAACTGAAGATAATTCTTTATGCAATTATGAATACACCAATTTAGAGCGCTCACTGGCCTCGAACATAAAAAAGTATGAAATTCAGTCATATTTAACAAGTTCCAGCAGTGAAACTTCAATAAGTTCAATGGAGTCTTTAGTTTTACAAGAAGCTGCTACACGCATTGATCCATCTACTGAAGAACTTAATTGCAGTAAACCTGTACCAAAAAAACCTGAATTGCATAAAAAAGAAAACTTTACTATCACTCAAAAAGATTCAAAAGATATAAAAATCAGACACAGTAAACATAAAAATGATTTGAGCACTTTTGGCAGAAAACACATTATCACAATTGCTGCTGATGATTCTGATAGCTCTATTGATTCTGCAATACTCAAAAAAGCTGCATATTTGGGCACTGATAATAAAGCATCTAACTGCACCTTAAAGAATAGCGAGTTTGGTTCTGAGGACAAACATGAGAACCCTAACTTGTATCTTGCAAATAAGACACAGCATAAAACTAGAAAAAATTTGCTGCAAGAAGTACAAGAAATAAAATCCACTAGATCAAGACTGCCCAGAAAGAAAAAATTATCTCATCAGGATCAAGCAAAGTGTGAAGCATTATCTGACAGCAGTTGTGTATGTGATAGAAAACTGGGTAATAAACTTGAACAAACAGCTGACAGTAGCGAAATTGACGGTTCTGACGATCTGAGTACCATGTATGGATTGTACTCTTCCTTAGAACTGGGAAGAAACAAGTCTGATTGTTTAATTCAAATAAAGAGAGGTCATAGCTTACGTGTTCCAAAAACAGATGTTTTGATTTATTCAAATCACAATGTTAATCAAAATAAAACTGAAAGACATAGGCATGAAGGAGTTGATCATAAAAGTAAAGTGTCCAGCACTAGGAAAGTTGAGATATCAGATGAAGCAATTGATTCACCAAAAGAAAAACTGCCAAGAAAAAAACAGAAAGGAAAAAACTCTAAGCAACGTGGCTTGAATATTACTGAAAATAAAAAAACTGGACACAATGCACGACAAAAGGTAAAAGATTCTGTTATTAAAATAAAAGCAGCACACAGCCCAAGCATATCCAAAAGTGATGTACTATTGCCACCAAATAAAAACATGCTTCTGGACATACATGGTCCACAAACATACTACAATGAAGGCGACAAAAAAAGCACCTCTGGATCAAGCAGTACTTCAGAGAGCTCTATAGACTCTGACATACTCAAAGCGGCAGCAGGCCATTTGTCTCCTGATCAGGAAATAATAATTGGGGATGAAAAAATAAATAAACAATGTAATCCAAAGCATTTACAGGACAAAACCCAAGACTCAATCATGTGCAAAGAATCAGCAGTTCAACAGTCCCCAGTTGAACGGAAAACACCAGAAACCAAGAAAGTGGACAAAAAATATTCTGTCACTAACAATGTGGAAAAGACTGAGCCTACTCTGCGCCCACAAGTTGCAACCAAAACTAAAACAACTGAAATAGAGATAAAGAAGAAGACAAACTTTCAACTAAGAAAGAGCATATCCCACACTTCAATTCTGAACCAAACAGAAGCAATGTCCGGGCCACAATTCACAACCCAATCACCGCAAAAAATTCTTCAGTCAAATCTAGTTCGTAAAGAAATGGCAAATATAGCATACAAACAGAGACCTAAAAGTATATCTGGGAATTCATTAGATTCAGAGATACTGAAAAATGCAGCTATCTGGACAATGGACGAGCCAGAAACATTTGATGCAGGCGCAAACCCTAGTTTGCATCATTCTGCAGAAAATTTGAATGATATAAAGAGACGCCACTCAGATTACACTTTGGAGAGAATGAGCGGTAAAAGCTCAAGGGTGTGTGTACCACTAGTTCCAGTATATCATGTCCAAAGCGTCGAGCCTCAAAATAAACCTGTCTTTCATGCCTATAGCTACATGGCTGAAAACGACATATACAAGACGGGTCTTAGCAGCAAAGAAATAACTGAATGGCTGGACAGGACAAAGATTTTTCATGTTAACGACACTCTGAAATCTAATGTAGAACACCCGAAATTTGCTGTAGAACACCTGGTATCAGACACAGAATTTCAAAATGCTGTGAACATCATCTACAGGAAGATCATTGGTCAAGGGCCTATAGCACCAGACTTCGCCAGACGCCTGTCAGAGGCAGTAAAGCAAATGGCTAGTTCTCCAACGCCAAAGCGACCATCCTCCAGAACAAGCCTTCTGGACAAGGAAAATTTACATATGTACGTATCATAATTGCTTTTTTATTTGCAATACTATAGATTGTGCATAATTTGCAAAAGAATATGGTTCTCATATTAAATTTAAAAAAACAGGTGGCACTAGTTTAAATGCTGCAGAAGAAATTTGACTGTTGATTATTTGAATTCGGTTGTTCTACGAGTTTTTTAAAAAATTGTATTTTTAAGTTACAAAATTTAAATGAACTTATTCCCAACTTACAAAAATAATCATTTACTTTTAAATATTTAACAGGTCTTGATATTAATGAAAATGCAGAACTATTCAATATTTAACTTCAAAAATCCTGATCCATGAAATCAACACCTTCAAACCTGGTCATTGGTTATTTAGATGGTTTTAGGTGACAAGAATTTGTTTACACTTTGAGCCTTACTGTTTCCTTGAAAAACAACTTTTATTTCTTTAATAACTCTCACACACTTATAAGAATATTTACTTTGACCAAATTGTAACTGCACCATCAGAAATTATGTTTAAGACATGACTTCCTACAAATCTCACCAATGTGTTATTAAAACTTATACCACATGGATGATTCCATTTAAAAGGAATAATTGGTTTTAATTCATATTATATATATATATATTTAAATAGCCTACTTCTATTTAAGCCGTGAGGATTAAAACTTTTTTCACAATATAATTAGGTATATTTGGAAACACTGCCTCTCACATGTGACAATAAATACAAATCTACAACCCCTCCAAATTCTCGCTTTGTTTATCTTCCACAGATTATTAAATAACAAACATTCTGAAGATTATTATAAAAAATTTCAAAACTAATAAATCTATATTAGTTTTGCCAAATCATTTACCTGAAATTGCAAGTCAGAATAAATGGTAGTATTAAATGCATGCATGACATCTTAAATAAATTATCCCCGCCCCCCCTTTTATATTCTAGGAAAGAAAGTAATAATATGTATTACAGTAGGTAAAATAAATTATGTAAAAATATGCTTTCATGAATTTGTTACATTTCTAAAAATTTCCCAATGGTTTTTAATGCACGAGATAAAATATAACTAATAAATGAGTTCAGCTGTCCCTCACATGACAGTGGAATCGCCCAGATACACTACTTAAATCTGTGACATTCCAATGTTGAAATTAGGGGAAATTGGTGCTGGATGACAAATGCCTGCTACTCTTGCAGTCACGCACCAGGAACTAGCTATCAGTTGATTTGTAAGGCAGGTTTCACTATTACGCGGAAAAGTAAAAACGGAAACGGATTTGGACCCGCAATATATTTACGTTTCACTATTCGTCTGCAGCTTCCATAATTCACATAAATGTAACAAGTAACAACCATTGAGATTGACATTCACTTTTACAAAAAATTAATTCAATTGAAATAATTTGATACGAAAACCAAACACAGCCAGGGTTTACATACAACATACATAATATTGTAAAAATGAACCACAAAGAAATGATAGACCACTAGATATTGTTGTAGTTAAAACATAAACAAACATGGCTACCACAACTGCCAAATACAATGCTTCTATGGATCGCAGGAGTAACATAAACGAAAGTGTTGAACATTTCCGAGCTAATCTGTATGGGTTTATTGCAGGTACTCCAATACATAAAATCCATCTCCGTAATAATCGCTCATGAAGTCATGAGTACGAGTCAAGACTGTATGTTCACACCGGTTACGTCAGTCAGGAAGCAAACCAGTACACTCAAGATTGAATAGTAGCCCGATTTACAAACACTCACCACCTTTCTATTATCGTTATCTATAAAGGCTGTTTGTATACTTCTGCATATAAATTTAAGGGGTGGCAGAGAATGCCAAAACAAACAGTTATTGTTAAAGAATATATGTCCGGAAATTGACAATCGACATACAGTTAGATGAAAATTTTAATTTTTCGGGAATCTAGGCACTGCTTCAGTGGCAATTGCAGTACAGTGGGAGAAGACTGATGTGGGTTGAAGATTGCGTCATATAAGCATGAGTTTGCAATGTCAAACATGTCGCACCCCAAAATAAGTGTTTCTGCGGTGAAGCATGTCCCCACCTACTTTCGTGAACATTCATAGCACATCGATTTCATGTTTGCAAGCCAGATTACATGTTGTAGTTTTGGAATTCCACACCGTCTCAACCGGCGTCACGTAGACGTGGCTTTTAATGATACCCCGTAGGAATAAGTTCCTGTGTGTTAGTTACAGCGATCAAGGGGCAACACGACTAAACCACCCAAACCCCCCCCCCTCCACTATCCAGGTAAAGTGATGAGATGCTGTCGCACAGCACTTGTTGAGTGGGCTGAGGCATCACATGTTGTTCCTCACAGCTTAGCTTAGTGGCATATGGTCTAACAGTTCTGGCATGCATGATGTTTCAGAAAGTGGAGGTAGCCATTACCGTACACTGCGCATATTGCCCAAAGCCAAACCTGTACACGTATCTCAAACAACCATCCACTCTGCTGTACACCAGACTTCTGGTTGCTAGTGTGAATGGCTAACTCTAAACGTCTACGCCTGGCTCATTGACCTGCTTCTCGCGGAGAATCTCAACACGATACACATGCTGCCATTGTCTCCCTAGAGTCACGTGAAATAGAAGTTTGCAAGTTACACTTTACACCTGTAACTTTACGAACATACATCACTAAGCAAGAATTGCTTGTTTTGGCACACCCTGCCATCCATTTCATTTATGCCCAGCAATTTCCAAACATCCCATAAATTTAAGATTTAGCCATAAGTATCAATCATTAGTAATCATGAGGCATGCAAATCCAGGATAAACTAGTAAATCAGTTTCCCTTGAAACAACGACAAAAAGAGACTAAAGCTGTTTCCAACATACTTCCTTAAAGACATTTTAGTCTAAAGGATCCTTGAAAAGTGCACATCTTTAAGTATGTTGGCAATTTTGGTTGACCTTCCAAATAGTTGTAACGATCCATACAGAATGACAGATGCAGCCTTTTGTAAACAGACAAGTAGCTCATGTTCATTCAAGCATACTTGCGGGCTCTTGAGGGATTGTGGCACTATATTTGAGTAGAAATGTAACGATAATTCTGTTTATTAGCCAGCCAACTGTTCTGCACACTTTTATATTTATCTTATGACAGTCAAATGATTAACTTGATTGTGTAATAATTGAAAGAGTGTAAATTATTGTAAAGGTAAACAAATGATTGCCGAAAAAATTGTTTCTTTATGGGTGGTATTAGTGGAAAGAATTTAAAAATCTTCTCACTGAACATAGTTTAGGTAAAGGACTGTTCCAGGAATAAGGTGTAATTTTTTTTGTAGTTATTTTCTCACAGATAACACTGAACGTGGGTTCATCTGTGCTTGGCTGAAGGAATGTTCCCTGTGTATTACAGAATGAACGATAGCAGGGCCCAAGGAGACGAGTCCTTCTCAGTCCACGAAGAGAAAATGAGGCTAACGATGCAAGCGAACTCGCAACCCGCACCAGGCCCTGCGGCAACAGGCACTAACAACTTGCAGCAGCTACAGGCAAAAGGTGGTCTTAAGAAGAGCTGGAATAAAGAACATAAGGCTGCTTTGCTGCTCATCTGTGCAACTATAGCTGTTGCTGCAGCATTATATACGACTTGGTTTAAGTGATACAAAAGAATAAATTTAAACTTGTGTTGTGTCCTTCCTTATACCAGAAGTTTGTTAAAATAAGGTAAAAACTGTTAAATTGTTCCTTTATAAATTTATATTTTAAAATAAAATGTAAAAATCACTCATAATATATTACTTTTTTTATATCAACAACTTCTCCCCTAATTTAAGTATACAGTTGCACTACAGTTTAGTGTAAAATTTCAACATGCTAATAATACAGAGGAACCTTTTATATCAGTTCTTTATGGCATGCTATTTACTAAGGAATTTCCATGGTATGTGCCACTAGCTTTTCACCCAGGACTTCGCTCGAATGACAGTAAAAAAATTTTTTTCAATGAGAAAATAATCTGTGCACCAGTAGAAAAATGGAGAAGCAAAAGTTCTGAGGGGGAAAGCAATTGAGAGGAAGACATCTAATACACAAATAGAAAACAGTTCATCAACTCATTTAGACACTGGTAAAGTAATTGTGACTTACAAATAATCACTCCATTATTCATAGGTATAATTATTTTGGTATTATAATGTATTTAAAAACTACCCATAAACCATTATAATCATCTAATGCATGAAACCACAATAAATATACCCAATGACGGACACAGGGGGCAGGATAGAGATCGATATACCCCCCCCCCCCCCCTGAAGTTATGTGGAAGAATATACAAGATTTCGGTGAAGGCAGTATACATATTATTTTTGGTGATGCAAGGTGAGATGTTACAACAACTAGAATCACAAAACACACATTAAGTAATGTGTGTTAATGATAATGTAACTGTCAAAACCCCTTGTTACCAACGTAGGTTTTTTTAAATATAAATATTAGGGATGTGCGAATCCTTGATTTTCAGTTTGGTTCGATTCCGATTTGAATCCCTGGCAATATTTGAGGTATGAATCTGATTTCGAATATTAAGCACAGAATAATTAAAAATAACCGATTAATTTAAAAATGTGTGTTCTCTTTTTTCTAATTGTAACTACTGGCAATTATTTCTTACACTGAGATTGAAATGTCTATAATTATGTAAACTTAATAATAAACACTCTAAACGATGAAAACCTAAACATGAAGCAAGTTTCAAATATTCCCTACTTGGCCTACCTAATTCAATTGGTTTTCACGAGTTTCTGTTACATGAATGCTTAAAGACAGCTCATTTCTAGGCCTATATTGATATGTTTTGGTGCAGTTTTAAGTACATAATTAAATGTCTAAAATATTCATTTATGAAAGAACTTAGTTGTAGCGGTAATGTAGGTAAGCAAGCTAAAGCAGTATTTTTTAAATAAAAATAATACAATATTCTATGATTACTGCAACTGACTGCAAATCAAGCAAAAGATGTTGGGCTACTTTATTTATATATATAATTTTATTATCAATAGCATTGTTCACAATAATAATGATATAGGCTAGTACAACATGCCTACAACTACTTATAAGAACAAAAAAAAAGTAGTTGTTAACTTGTAGGTATGTAATTGTTTTTAGTTTCTAGTTTGCTATATGACGATATTCGTAATTATAGTTTAAGCTCTCGAAATCTTGAAATTATTTTAATGTCACTGTGTTAATTATTTAATTTACGTTTCTTTCTTTGATACATCATATTATAAATAATTACGTAATAGTAGCCAAATTTAATTTTTTTCTGCTAGTATTTTTAAACCTATTAAATAAATTTATAACGTTTGTGAATATCCGTAATACTGTTCGAATCCATGTACATACAACGATTCCGGGTTATGGTAGTCGTGGATTCGAACCGTACCCGAAAATATCGGGTAACCGCACATCCCTAATAAATATCCTTTTTTTTTTTTAAATATTCTCCAAAAATATAAGTTCCTGCATCCGCCAGTGGATCTACCTATGCGATACGAATGATGCAATTCAGAGAAAAAAATATTGCATTATTTCGAACAGCAAATTTTGATGATGCGACAGGCAATGATAAAACTATTCGTGGTTTCCTGCCACTTTACATATATTCCATCGAAGCTCAGTGTCGATGTAGATGCTGTCTCATGCAGCTTGTCATGTAGCGAGATACGTGTTTCTGTGTTCCATCCAGTGTTGGTTTCACCATAAGGGTCGCCCTGCGAGGGAGTAAAATTGGGTACGACATGCTTCGGAACCCAGCTTGTAAATGGTCCCACAAAAAAACCAAAATGCTGTAAAATGTGTTTTATTTCATTGATTACAAATTGCTATTGGTTTCATCAAAGCAACTATCTGGACTAACACCAAATGCATCAAACATTGGGGCCTATATGGGAGTTATTCGACCGATAAAATTCATCAACAGGCAAATCACAAAAAAAAAAATTTAAAACATATATAAGGCATATGGTCTAACAAGCTCCCCAAGATGTTATACACCTTTGAATTTGAAGCTTAACAATGGGTTTATAAAATATGGTGAAATTATTTAAAATGGAACACTAAGATACTGGATATGTTTAATTGATAAAGAAAAATAATTGCTTTGTGGTATTACCCTTAACCCAATCAATTTTCAGAAAAGCTAGTATCAAATTGAGAATGAAAAAGGCAATGCCTTGTGCAACATGTGTGCAACATGTGTGTACATGTTGCACTATGCAACAGCTGCATCAGAAGCACTGATTGTTATGCAAGTTATACTCCTACGAAGGTATTTTAAAGAAGAAAACATTTAATTCATAACTTAGGCTACTTTTGATATGCTGATTAATAAACTGCTTTAAAAACTACATCATAACTTACATCACAAAAATTCTGGGGCAATAAAGTCCATTTTTTAAATTAAATCATTTTACAACAGCTAATGTTTTTGCAATGGCTGTAGAACTTTGTTCAATTTAACATTATTCAATCGCTTAGTGTTACACCTCCAATACTTTTACTATTATTTGCAATACAGTTCCACCAGCTTTGACTACACCTAAGCATAAATTTAAGATTTAATCTTTCAAATATACATAGTCTACAAGTTTTATTTGACACACATTTCTGTAGTGAAATTCACACCATAACATGGGTCATGTCTACATTTTTAGAAGTGGGTTTTTATCATCATTTGGTCACACTAATGTTCTGATCTCCGAACCAAACCCCGCAGCCAGTTGAAGTTACGTCCAAGGTTTCGACAGCTGGTAAGTACAAATACCAGATGAGTCTCGCGTCCTTTAGCAAGTAATTATAACACATCTCGCAGGAATGATTTGGTTATTCATTTTGCATCTAGTCTTACGTAAGAGTTGTGTTGTCAAATAATAATTTTTTGTGAGATTGAACTACAATATGTTTGTAAACAATTCAAAAAAAAACAAAGGACGTGCAATTGCATGACTGAAAATGAAATAATATGTCAACTTAAAAATTAACAATTTATTGCCATAACATACAGAAGATAGTGGTTAGAAAGCCTGTAAATATTAGCACTTCAATTACCCATGGGCTGACAAAAAATATAATATATTACAGTACAAGAATATTTATAAATGTTCTGCAATGTCAGCCAAAGCAAACACATAGACCCATCAATGGTGATATTTTACATTTTTACCTAATCTCATCACATACTCCTCTCAATAGGATGTCGCTAGCATCATGTTTCCAATGCTGTAACTGGCATATTACATTTCTTAACTTCACAAGCAGGTCTGAACCGCTGGGCTCCTCATCTGTGTTTGGCACTGTAGTACTTGACACCATTCACCGTGCATGCCCTCGCATGCTTGGTCAACAAGGCATTAACATTCACCTTGTCGGTAGCCAGGCGTCTGCAAGAACACGGTACGAACTAAACACGCACTGCCACTTCTTCTACGAGGTTTTAGTGTGCTTAGAATAATACATATTTCAAATGATGTTTTCAATTTTAAATTGTTTGAATATTGCTAAATTTCTGCGAGAGACTTTTTGACTTGCATGGGGGCATATATATATATATAGTCATTTAGTAATGACTGTATATGAATCGGTCATTTGAGAAACCCCACATGTCCACTTTTGGCCGAAATGGAATTAGTATACACAGAATATTGTAAAAAATAGCAAGCTGTATCAGTTACTGTTAAAACCCCGCATGTCCACACACAAATAACATATAAACTGAATGCCTCAAGAATGCATTGCATTGAGAAACCCCTCATGGTCAGGACATGAGGGGTTTCTCAAATGACTGCACCTGTGTCCTATAGAGTGCAGCACATTGGAGGGCATACGGTGCTGCAACCTATAACACCAGTTGACACAACTTCATAGTAAATAACTCATCCGTGCTTTATTGTTGTATGCTGCAAGTAAAATGCAGTCTTCAAGTAGTGAAAGTGATTTGAATGATCAAAATAAGAGAAAGAAGGGCATTAATAAAGTAGAGTACAAAAGTGAGAAGATTAAAAAGGCAAGAATTAAAAATAAGCAGTACAGTACAACCCTGTTATAACATTCTCCAAGGGACAAAATTAAAAAAAATGTTATAAGCAGGAAAATGTTATAAGCAGGAAATCATAAAATTACATCTTCACTTTGTATAAATTACACGTGGATTGATTAAATTAAAGAGTATAGGTAAAACAACACAAAGTACAGGAGTAATACACTAAATACATACAGCAATAGAGTGGAAAATTGGTTAATTTTATTTATAGATAATACCTAATAATGTGCTAAAGAAAAAAATGTTTTAAACATAACATAACTTGGAATGAAATTACAGCTGCTTGTGATTCACCTACTACAGTTACTTTGAAAAATAATTGGTGATTTTAGTTTCTTACTGTTTGTTTGAGCAACTTTCACTAAGTAGTCCTCAATATTGTCACGCGGTAAAATTTTACGTGTAGGGTTTATTGATCTTGGCTTTGCGCATGTAGTGCTTTGTGAGCCCGCGTGAGTTCCTGACACTTGTTTGCGACACTCGGGCATTGACTTTTGTTTTCCTGGCGCGGTAGATTGCTAACGCTCTCTGTTTTTCTGGGACGGTGGCGTGATTCGCCGCCCGGGGGCCTGGCCAGCTGCGCGGGCGGTTGCGTCATCCTGTCCTGGAATCTCCGGGAGTGTTGGCCGCCCTGGTTGGTTTCGCTGCGTTGCTCTTCTCGCGCAGGCGCGCACCTGACGCGTTGGTGTTTGTGTCGCCACCAGGTGGCAGAAGTGCGAGTCTGGCATGACCGGTGGAGGGGGGGATAGCGTCGGTTGGCGGAATGGCGGTTGTGTTTGTGAAATCGCGGCCGGGATTTTTGTTTTCGCGTGGAGTGTTCTCGACGTGATGACGTTGTGAAGTGAATTTAATAAAGGGGGCCACCCTGGGTGCGCCGGTGGTGGTTCTTCTCGGTGAGGTGTTGGAGGTCTGTCGGAGCCCCGGCCTGGCGGGTAGCTGCGTGCTGCCGTTTGAAGGTGTTGTAAGTAATGGCGAACTCGTAATTTTCCTTCACCTCTTGTAACATCTGTGGGCGTAGTTTAAAATTGTGTTAGAATGACTTAACGTTTTGATGCTTTCCAGGATTGCAGGCAGTTTGTGGTATCCAGTAATGTAAAATTTCTTTCGTTAATTTTAGCTTAAGGATGGGTCGAGGTGTGTGTTAAGAATAATCATGTTATTTTAAAAAAGTAATACTCGTTCTATTTTATTTATTTCAAAAGAGTATTTAATATTTTTTTTGTTTGTTACCAGAGATATTTTGACATTATTGACTTTATTTATTTATTTAATTAGTTAATTATTTACTTTTGTGTTGGTCATCGTTTACCGGAAATAAAACCTGAAACGATGTGGGATAAATAATACTTTTTTTTCTTTCAGTCAACACCCTACACCCCCTGTCCTAAGGAGGTTAGACAATCCCTGTACCAGCTCTACTGCTACCACCCCCCAGCCCCCCCCCCCCCCCCCCTAATGTTTATTTTGAAATCCTAAGATGTTATCTTATTATTTTTATTTTGAGTGACATTCGTGTAGATCTTGACGGAGCCCGAGGGCCCTTTGGAGTGGAAAATTGGTTAATTTTATTTATAGATAATACCTAATAATGTGCTAAAGAAAAAAATGTTTTAAACATAACATAACTTGGAATGAAATTACAGCTGCTTGTGATTCACCTACTACAGTTACTTTGAAAAATAATTGGTGATTTTAGTTTCTTACTGTTTGTTTGAGCAACTTTCACTAAGTAGTCCTCAATATGCCACACAGAGCTCATAATACTGTCAGGTGTATTGTTTTGTGCACCAACAAATTTTTTCAAAGTAGTTATAGCTTCGTAGGCTTTAAGTTGTGTAGGTACAACTTCAGGCTTAGCATCTTCGTCATCTTCGCCATCTTCATCTTCATGCTCATCTTGATCTGAGATGATGTCACTTGTCAGAGTCTGACAAGCTTGTAGATTGTCATCAACCACAACATACTCTTCATAACTGCCATGGAAATTGCAGACAGTCTGCAACATTTCCCATTCATCTGCAGTTGGAGAGTTATGTATAGTTAGCAGGTCTGTAGATGGAATGTCTTCTGCAGCTGGAGAGTCATCTTCGTTCAGCACATCCACAGCATCTGTACCTGTTGTCACTGTTTTCTGGAAACCTGCTTTCCGAAAACAGTTGGCAACTGTCGTAGGCAAAACGAAGTAGACAAAAAGTGCATGGCATCCAGAATATTAATCTTTTTAATAGGTTTCTTGGCCTCTACAAATCGAAGAACTTTGTGGCACAACCGCTTCCTGAAACCCATCTTAAAAACATTAATGATGCCCTGATCTAGAGGTTGAAGGCAACAAGTACTGTTATCAGGCAAAAATTCTAGTCTGATATTTCTCAAACTAACATTTGGAGGATGCGCAGCACAGTGGTCCACAAAAACCAAAATCTTCCTGTTTCTGAGCCCCATCTTAGCATCAAGAAAGTGGAGGTACTGCTCGAAAATCTTACAGGTCATCCATGCGTTTTTGTTGTAGTCATACCTACAAGGCAAGGTTTTGACATTCTTAAAACATCTCGGCTTTGCTGATTTTCCAATTACCAATGGAGGTAACTTTTCTGTGCCATCCATGTTAGCACCAAGTAAAACTGTGATCCGCTCTTTGCTTCTTTTGCCACCAGTGCATTTTTCACCTTTCAATGAGAAGGTTTTGTCTGGTAACAAATTGAAATATAATGCACATTCATATAAGTTGAAGATGTCCCTTTCTTCATAACTGTGTAACAAACTCGGCAAGACATCATTTTTTCAAGTGTTTACAGTGTCTGTATTTACACTGGCACCCTCCCCACTTATGGCACGATAAACAATCCCAGTTCTTTTTTTGAATCTATTGATCCAACCATTTGTAGCTTTGAAACCTTCAACTCCTAACTTCAAAGTTATTTCCTCTGCCTTTTGTCGTAAAATATTTCCATTTATAGGAACACTCGATGCCCGCACTTGCTTGAACCATCCCAACAGCTTGTCATCAACGTCTTCGTGTTTCCCGTTTCTAATTTTTTTTACCTTAACTTCAGCAAACAATTTTTCACGATTTTGTACAATACAGTTCAGAGTCAAAACAGAAATATTCAACTCTTTTGCAATCGCAACACACGTTTTGTTGCGGTTCCTGTCCACTTGTTTAATAAACTGAATTTTTTCAGCTACAGAATATGATTTTCGCTTATATTTATCTGCCATCATAGCCGTACAATAACCTGAATAAAATTTCAATACGGCGTATTTAATTAAATACGACCGTGACTACAATAAGTAAGTGAAAAAAAATAATTACGGTAAAGGTTAACCACAAACAAAAGCCGTGAATATATCCATAGAACTTTTAATCATCTCAAGGTGTTAAAACTTTGAAACAAAAACCAGCACCATAGAATACAGTAGCACTGTTTCCGACCATGTAACAGTACACAAAATGTGCATCATAAGTATAACGGAACAAGTCATAGGCTAACGAGCGGGAACAGGACACCATATTGATAGTCGATCCGGTGCAAGTTGTGGAGTGCGTGTGTACCACGTCTATGGTGAACTACACAAATGTAAACATCTGATGTTTGTATATGCGTGCTGTATTTTCTAGCTATGGTTTCGCTCTAAATTATGACTTTGAAGGAAGGGATACTGAAAATTGTGGCAGTTATCAAAGCAAATTTGAATGTTAAATGCGGGAATGTAGAAATTTTAATATTGTTACAGGCGGGAAATTAAAGCATTGTGATAAATGGAGAAATGATGGGACCATGAAATTATGGTGTTATAGGCGGGAAAATGTTACCAACGGGAATGTTATAACCGGGTTGTACTGTATGTGAATTGGAAAGGAAATGTTGTGGAAGCCAAACTTCATGGAAACGAATGCAAGTAAGTAATAACATAACCATGTTTTATTAGCACATTTATGTTTATTACAAATTGTCATAGAACTTGCTACATTTAAATTATTAGGAATAAGACGTGTGATAAACATTTGGCAACTTCCCGTATCTAATCAACTAACGAAGTTGCACTTTATCTAAAGGAGCTTAGAAACACTCAATAACGCAATATTATGAACAATGTGTAATGGTCAAAGAGTAAGAGTGAAGAAGAGCATGTTCATTGTTGAGGCTAAAGAATGTGGCAGCATTTTACAATGTTATATCTATGACCATTAAACAACGTAAGCTACACAGGGTTAAATAATACTCGTAATCAGTCCTTTTGGTGACAGTACAGTATTTTTATATTGTTCGTCTTGACAGCCATATTGGTTTGATAGGGAATACAAAAAATTATTATTCTTAGTTTTTAATATAACAAAAAGAGGCAAAGTTATAAAATAATATTAATATTTATGTTTAATCATGAGATAAATATTAAATTTCTTGTAATATGTAAAAAGAAAAGAAATTGTTAAATATATAACATTACAAAATAAAAATGAAAATTATGTATATATTGTTTCAGGTTTAAGTGGAAATGCATTCCTTCAAGAGTGTGTGAAGATGATAGATACATTACAGATCTACACAAAGTTCATTGACTTTGATACAAAAAATGGACAGGACGCTTATCTACAAAGACTTATCGAGTGCCAACCAATCAAGTGAAAATGTCCACGCTGTCCTTCTGATGCCCCAAGTGGAAAACCAAAATCCCACACATTCAAATACACCCTGTCTACGCCAAGTGGAAGAGTTTACGTGTGTAAAACTGCTTTCCTCTCTATCCATGGTATTTCTAGTGATCGTCTTAGACGAATTTGCAACCTGTTGTCTGAAGGTAAATCACCAAAGGATGCAAGAGGTAAAAATACCCCTGGAAACACAAAGCCGGGACATGTAGTGAAGTGTATTGAAGAGCACATTGCTTCTTTCCCTACTAAAGAAGCGCATTACACAAGTAAGACATTTCGTTATCTCAGTGCTTCTCTTAATGTAAAACACATGTGGCGATTATTTAAAGAAAAAAATGCAGACATTGATGTTTCATACAAATTTTACTTGCAAGTTTTTCAAGAGAACTTCAGCCTTACGTTTGGAAGACCACAGGTGGACACATGTTGTCAGTGTGAAGAATTGTCTGTGAAAATAAAAAGTTCTACAATTAATGATGTTGCTAAATGGGTCCATGTAGCTGAATTATTAGTACACAAAAGAAGAGCCAACAAATTTTATAAAACTACATATTGAGAGAGTCAGACATCAGTGTTTGGAAGATAGTGAAGTGGCTGGTATATGTATGGACTTCATGATAAACATGCAATTGCCAGAAATTCCTGTGCAAGAGACGTTTTATATGCGGCAACTCACCATGAACGTATTCGACATACATGACATCAAAACAAAGCATGGGAAAATGTATGTGTACCATGAAGGAATAGCAAAGAAAGGGCCCAAAGAGGTATGCTCTTTTCTGCTAGATTTGCATCGGTTTTCTGATGGGGCTGGAGGCCAAAATAAGAACAACACTGTAGTGAGGTTTTTGTTGGCAGTTGTGGAGACAGGGAGGTTTCAGACAGTTCATCATTACTTTCCGGTCAGAGGGCACTCGTTTTTACCCTGTGACAGAGATTTCAGTGTCATTAAAAGGAAACTTAAAGGACTGATCGCGAATATAGACACCAAAAGAATATGTATAGCTCATTGCACATTCTACTTTCAACCCAGGATAATTTACAGTGCAAATGGTTGAAACCAAAGACATAAAAGATTTCAAACATTGGTGGCCTAAATGCAAGGAGTGTGCGACAAAATCAGAAACAGCATTTCAATATTTCAACATTTATGGAATTTGTCTATTCTGCTGACCACATTGGAACAGTTCGAGCTTTATCATTCATTGATGGACTCGTTAATCATACATTCGTACTAAAGTCTTCTAGTGATAAACCTGACATGCGAACAGAATTAGCCTACAGAGAAGGTTGTGCACCCATAAACAATAAGAAAATGGAAGATATAAAGAAAATGCAGAGATTTATTCCTCCTGAAATAGCAAATGTCTTTTATGCGGAACTCTTTCAGTGGCCAACAACTGACACTACAGACGTAGAGCGCATTACGTAAACATTTTATTTTCCTAGGTGTTCTCATTACTATGCTTGTTAATTTCAAGCAGTGAGATTTACTATCGAACTCCCAGCATAGTATCTAAACTGTTTAAGTTTTACATTATACATTTTTTATGGCCAATGATAGCGGCTTCTGAATGTATATTGATTATTGATGGTTGCCTATGTTGTAAATATTCATTTTGTACAAGTATTATTAGTTTATTTCACATAACATTTTCTTTGCATTCAAAGCAACAAAACGCCTAATTTAGTTGCCAGTCTTTTGAGAAACCCCACATGTCCAGATAATTAATTATGCAAGGTTGCATCCGAATACTGGCCTAATGGATCCCTTAGCTAAGGGATCCACTAAAAGTGCATCGTAGTGGACGCGGCCATCTTTGTGTTGAATCCGAATTATCACAAGGGATGCCGATGCATCCCTTCACGCATCCACTAATTCGAGGTTTCTAGGGATGCGACACTCGCATTCACTAACACGTCCCTACATCCATTAGCTTCGGAATCGGGTTTTATTTTGTATGTGTATAATATTACTTCAGATTTTCAGCGTAAGATTTGTTTAAAACATTATAAGTGAAAGTGATAACTTCAACAGAGACAAATGAAGACGTTAATAAATATAATCAAAATAGGAATTTAAACTTAAAGGATAATTCAAAACTCATAAGTATTTTTAAAGTTTACAATTTATAAAATGTATTTTATTTGGATCACTAACATGTATAACATACACGTTACATTATTTTTTAATTGGTAGGTATTTATTATTTAATTTTTGCTGAATATTCGTAGATATCCCTACACAAAATGGCTGCGTGAACATTAGTACGACTGACAGTCAACAGGTGATGCTAGCAGTAAAAGTATTCGGATACTATCCATCCATTAGAAATGTGTCCTCTACATTGTGGCTGCATTTGCTAAGGGATGTAGGGATGTGTGTGCTAAGGACGCATCCCTATGTATTCGGATACAGCCCTAGTTGATATTTTTGTCTCTTATCTTAGAACATAATAGAAGAGTATAATTCCAAAACTCGCTAAGTCCATTTTTGGCGAAACTGAGGTAATTGCAGTTCAACTCAGTTAAAATATGTCTCCATCTTTTAAAATATCAATCGTCATCGAAAGTAGCCGAGTCATTGTGTTATAGGGTTCGAAAGATGCAAGTATTTCTCATAACTTGCTCAGTCCATGGCACTGTCGTCCTGAAAACTCGTTCAGTCTTAAAACCTATCCAGTATGCCATATGATGGTGGTAGTTGTGTCTATAATATCATTATGAGCAATACCTCATATTTACAAGTTATTATAACCATGTACTTAAAATTATGAGTAATTAAAATGTAAAAAAATTATAATGTAATTCATTTGTCCTCAATAATAATAGGTGAATATATTTTTGTAGTATTTGTTATTAATCATTGATTTTAAAGATTTACACATATTATACTTTCACCTAATAGTCACTCACTGTTGTTATTTTATTAATACTGTACACTTTTTATCATAACAAGCAGTAAGAGAGCATGCTTGATAGGTGCATCAAATTTTGGAACAAACCCACTTCGTTATTGTGTTTTTACGTATTTGGTTATGGCCCTGTATTCACCTTGTTTGGAACCTGTGCAATAACAGATTATATCTATCACAGTAAGTATCCCTTATTAATAGCTTTGTGTGTAAATGTATGCACTTAATGAAAATGTATAACCAAACACGGCTTATATTAACACATAGTATAATTGAAATCCAAAGGCATAGTAAAATAATTTGTTGGAATTAATTTATCAATCAACATTTTATAATGTGAATAATATTTTTAACTCTAATAAAAACACTGAAAACTCACTCAGTTCTAGGACTGAGCTGGTTTTGGGATATATTTTGATATTTATACAATTAATAAAACTGTACTGATTTACACGCACCTTATCAAATTTTTTCTAAATATAAGAAGGATTACACGTAATGGTAATATCACAACGATGTGTTAAATAGTTGAAGGACAGCAACAAAAGTGAATTTTCCCACAAAGTAGGAAAATAGACTAAGCGAGTTTTGGAATTATACTCTTCATATAGTATAACGACTACTGTAACTACCGTATTTACTCGTGTATAGCGCGCCCTCGTGTAAAGCGCGCACCACGATTTTTGCAACTAATTCCAAAGAAAAAAAATAAATTTTACCAACATTTTGTGGTACCTGATTATTTAAATTGATGTGTGGTGATGCGTCAGGAAAATACATAAACTCTGCTGTCGAAACGGAAGATAATTGAAGCGCTATATCGTCACAACTGGTACGTGGAAGGAAGGAAGGGAGGGAGGCGTGCCGCGCTACGTTGCTAAGCTGGCGCGGAGAACTTGATGACTCACCGGTGAGGAATGGAGGAAGCGAAGAAGTTGCCGGGGGGGGGGGGGGGGACTAGTGACAACATTCTCTCTTTCTCTCTCTCTCTTTTTACTAGCTTCTGAGCTGACTTTCTGTAAAGGGGGGAGGTCTAAAAATAAACAAGAGACCATGATGTGCGTGCGTGCGTGCGTGCGTGCGTGCGTGCGTGCGTGCGTGCGTGCGTGCGTGCGTGCGTGCGTGCGTGCGTGCGTGCGTGCGTGCGTGCGTGCGTGCGTGCGTGCGTGCGTGCGTGCGTGCGTGCGTGCGTGCGTGCGTGCGTGCGTGCGTGCGTGCGTGCGTGCGTGCGTGCGTGCGTGCGTGCGTGCGTGCGTGCGTGCGTGCGTGCGTGCGTGCGTGCGTGCGTGCGTGCGTGCGTGCGTGCGTGCGTGCGTGCGTGCGTGCGTGCGTGCGTGCGTGCGTGCGTGCGTGCGTGCGTGCGTGCGTGCGTGCGTGCGTGCGTGCGTGCGTGCGTGCGTGCGTGCGTGCGTGCGTGCGTGCGTGCGTGCGTGCGTGCGTGCGTGCGTGCGTGCGTGCGTGCGTGCGTGCGTGCGTGCGTGCGTGCGTGCGTGCGTGCGTGCGTGCGTGCGTGCGTGCGTGCGTGCGTGCGTGCGTGCGTGCGTGCGTGCGTGCGTGCGTGCGTGCGTGCGTGCGTGCGTGCGTGCGTGCGTGCGTGCGTGCGTGCGTGCGTGCGTGCGTGCGTGCGTGCGTGCGTGCGTGCGTGCGTGCGTGCGTGCGTGCGTGCGTGCGTGCGTGCGTGCGTGCGTGCGTGCGTGCGTGCGTGCGTGCGTGCGTGCGTGCGTGCGTGCGTGCGTGCGTGCGTGCGTGCGTGCGTGCGTGCGTGCGTGCGTGCGTGCGTGCGTGCGTGCGTGCGTGCGTGCGTGCGTGCGTGCGTGCGTGCGTGCGTGCGTGCGTGCGTGCGTGCGTGCGTGCGTGCGTGCGTGCGTGCGTGCGTGCGTGCGTGCGTGCGTGCGTGCGTGCGTGCGTGCGTGCGTGCGTGCGTGCGTGCGTGCGTGCGTGCGTGCGTGCGTGCGTGCGTGCGTGCGTGCGTGCGTGCGTGCGTGCGTGCGTGCGTGCGTGCGTGCGTGCGTGCGTGCGTGCGTGCGTGCGTGCGTGCGTGCGTGCGTGCGTGCGTGCGTGCGTGCGTGCGTGCGTGCGTGCGTGCGTGCGTGGGTGCGTGTGTGCGTGCGTGCGCGCGCGCGTGTGTGTGTGTGTGTGTGTGTGTGTGTGTGTGTGTGTGAAACAGAGGCCTTGTTGCTTGTGCGTATGTGTGGGGGCTGGCCAGAAACGTCACCCGTCACCCGGCAGTTAACGACTTCCACTCCTCCCCCCCCCCCCCCAAAAAAAATTTTTTTCCCGTGTATAGCGCGCATCCTTATTTTTTTCCTTTACTTGAGGGGAAAAAAGGGCGCGCTATACACGAGTATATACGGTAACAACAGTAACAAAACCTTTGTATCATTTAACTAATTTGACTACAAACGTTTTCTTTGAATATCTCAAAACTAACTTTTCAGGACTTGTGGGGTTTCTCAAATGACCGATTCATAAATATTTATAGTCATTTAGTAATGACTATATATATATTACCATTATAATATAAATATCTCGATTTTTAAATGTTGTTGACTTATAATTTGCTTGATATTGCTACTATTGTATTAATGCTTTGCGTGAACAAACTTTTTTGTTGTAAATTTCATTTTGTATTCTGATAAAAAAAACATTACAATAAATGAAGTAAGCTCACCGGACAAAAGATAGTCACCCCTGGAGAAATCATTACAAGCACATTTAGTACCGCGTAACTTCGCCTCTGGACTTGATAACCGTTAACCGTCTGGGCTCGGTTAGAAATTGAGGTAGTTCAGATACGTTGCATACAGGTTTAGTCACTCACTGAGGATTTGATCCTGCAGTTCCGCCAAATTGTTGGGATGCTGATGTCTGCGTTTTACTCGCTGTATACTATATCTATATGTCTATATGTCTATCTCTCTCTCTCTCTCTCTCTATACACACACACAGTCAAATGACTGTATATATTTCATTATTACTGTATATATTATTAGTAATACGTACAGTCATGTCAGTATGTATTAATATTATAATGGTAATAGGCCCAAATATTATATGTATTTTTTTTTATTTTATTGCAAAATATTTAGGGAATCTGCCTACTATTGCCATTGGCAGAGACTGGACATTAAGCTTACCAACTAAAACTCAGGTACCGTACATATGTCAACTGAAAACGGTATAAAAATCTGGATGACTGCTGTGACCATGATCAACTTGCCCTCTCAAAATGTCACACATGCAGATTGCAACTGCTGCACTTACTGAATGTAGGGGTGAATCTCAACCAGGGTCCACTTCTCTCTCATCTGAAACAGTACCCTGAACCTTTCGTTCACGTCTTCCGGCAGGTCCGTCTCGGCAAAGTACCAGATCACCTCTGGCTTGGATTTAAGGTCCATCAGGGCGATACCATCCAGGTACTTCATGTCCGTCTTCATGCCTGGAACAGCGTAAGAACCGTGTTTTTCTTCTTCTCTTCTGCAATTACTAATGGGAAAAAGGTCAGACAGTGACATGGCTCACAATAAAGTTTCATGAAATAACTTAAGGCTTGTGTGGATAACAGTTTGATGTGAAAATAATTCTACCATGTTTTCTCGTATAATCGTCGCACATTTAATTCTAAAATCAAGTTTGAAAAGTAGGGGTGCGATAATTATGTGAGAGAAAAATATATTTGTTAGATAAAGTTATTCATGAAAACAAAACCCATTCAAGGCAAGTGCATTTATTTAAAAAGTGAAGTTTAAAAGAGCACGCCAAACAATTTAAATTAATAAGTAGGGCCACGATTATATGGTGAATCGTGAAATCGCGAAATTTTCCGCGAATTTTTATGGAAAATGTGAAAAACTCGATTTTTAAGAAAAACCACATAATAACACCGAAATTACACAATACAAGTCTCTTATATTTTAATGTGAAAAGTCATGAACAGGGTGTCCACACAAATCAGCAATAAAATTTCCCTGACTTTTCCCTGATTTTCCCTGACCAAAATTTCAAATTTCCCTGACCAATTGATTTTTTTGAAACTTGCCTATTTCACCATTTTTGAACGAAATAAAGAAAATCCAGCCTCCACCATCCCCATAGCTGGCCTAGTTCTCTCTCCACTTTATTTATTTTTTAGTTTAATTTATATTTATAAAATTGAAAAATTATCAATACAAAGGCTAGAAAGCAACAACAAAATCAATAAAAATGCAACAAAACACAGTAACAATGAAACTAAATATAGTATGTAGTTAGAATGATATTGCACACTAATTTTAAATGGAATAAGCAATAGTCATTAATTAGTAGTTTTTAGTCTTTAAAACACTGATTTAAGGAACTTGATACATTAATGATAGCTTCTAGTTATTTTTCATATTCTGAAGAAGTTTTTTCTTGCGTTCAATTTCGATGTCTTCTTTCTCTCTCTCCAATTTCATGATTTTCTTCTTTTCTTCTAGCTCCCTAAGCTGTTGCTCAATTTTCCTTTTTTCCTGGCCGTTGTTTCTCTTCTTCTGCATTCAACTTATTTTTATTTTCCAAATATGCTTGGTATCTTTGCCTTGAAGCTCGCACAGAAACAAGCATGCTTCTTGTAATGGTCACCTCTTGTGTTCCACCCATATTCTTCACAGCATCACAAATAATACGTTGAGCCACTAGAGATTCTTCCAATAAATTTTCAACAAGGAGAGACTTGTTTATTGAGAAGCCACTTTCCACGGAAGCATTCCCATGTGACAAGATGAAACAGAGTTTCATGACTTGCCACAAATCCTCAAACCTCTTGTCATTGCCAATAAGTGAATGAAAAAATTCATCTAGTCCAAGAGTATCATTGTTGTGAGTGGCAAAATCTGTGAAACTCGTTTTCCATGTCTCCGATTGAGCTTCTGCAGTCAGAGTAACATACTGCTTTTTGGCTGTATCAGCCAGCTTTTCCGAGATCCTTTTGGCACCATGTAACTCTTCAAGAACAGTGTCGACTCTCTTCAAACCCAAACCTGACTGGAAGAAAATAACCCTTGGATCGAAGCAAGTAATCCTCGTACAAGATGTGATTTCAGAGGGCTTTTCAATTTTAGCTTTTCTACAATGCTGACAAGAAATTTTTGAAACTCATTTTTAAACATAAGTTTCTTCTTGTCAGAACACTTTAATTCTTTAAGCATCTTTTTGGCAGCATATCCAACATCAACTTTCTCTATAGGTATTAGATTTTCATTGTCGGACAAATCTAAAGTCATCAGTTTGTATGTTGTACTGGCTTCAGCAATTACTTCTTGCTTGACAAATCTCATTAGGAGATTCCTAACAAGTTCTTGAAGTGCTGTGTACAGGAAAGGCACCAAAGGTTTCTGACTTTGAAACCGAACCAAGAAAGGTTCACACTCTGATATTAGACTTTTGAAAGCTGTCATCCTGACTTTCAGAAGAGGGTCAGCCATAGCTTCTTTGAGACATTTTTAATTATCATTTCCTGGAAGTGATTCTTCTTCAAGAAATTTCTGAACATTGTCATATATTTTCAGTGCTCGTTCAACACAAGCTCCATTTTCTAGCCACCTCACAGAAGTAAACTTAAAGGGAAAGTCTTTATTCTGTGTAATGTCTATGTACTTTGCTCGCCGTGCTGGACTGTCTTTGAAAAGACCATACATGGCTCTCAGAACGGAATTAACATCCCAACCAGCTGTTTGATGACCAGTCTTCACAGCTCCATTAACTGTATGTAAGCCACAGGTGCCAATATCAAGGAGAGATTTTCCATCCGGATTGTCATCTTTCAGTTTACTTTCAAGTTTCTTATAAAAACTATGATTTACATTTGACCCATCCATCGAAACTTGCAACAAGTTTTTTAAAGGGAGCATAAGGCCTTCAGAGAATCCTGCCAACAGATGTACAGCAGTTGCACGTCCTAAGAAAACACTGTTCCAATAACGTGTGCCAACTCTTTGTTGGTTGACATCCCAAAAACATACAAACATGTCCATTTGACCCCTCTGCACTACCTTATTAAGTGATTCATCAAAACACACTACATAATCACTGCAGTTGTTCAAGTCAGACTTCAAACAATCTCTGAAATAAGGGGCTAATCCATGATTAATTACATACGAGGCTTTAGTTTTCTTCATTGAGAAATTCTGAGCTATTTTGCTATCGTGAGACATTCTTCGGAAAACAGATGCACTTCTGTCACAAGTGTTCAAAGACATCTTTCCTGAAACTACTTCCAGTGCCCACATTATTTCTGCTGATGTAACATCATCATTCACTGTGAAAGTCTTCACATTAGTTTGCTGCAAGACTGGAGTTAAAGAAATACTACAGGATGAGTCTGACGTTGAAGATGAATTTGATGCATGTGAGCTACATGGTGGAAATGAAGGCACTTCACACTGCTCAGTTCTAGCAGATTTGGTGGAAAACGAAATTTTGGGTTGCAAACATGTACTTTGAACATTTTTCACATGCTTTGGTCCCTTAGCATGAGAAAGAACAGACTGTCTCCCCATATTACTAATCTTGAAAGATTTCATGCACACTTTACAATAAGCTAATGAAGAATCTCCAGGCACCAAGTCTAACCAACTGGCAAATTCTGGATTCAGTTTGTAATCTAACCATTGTTTATTAAATATACACTGCTTAGCCATGGTTCCTTCAACTATAGAACAATTTTGCAATGACACAAAAATTGACAGAACCAGGTTTACACCACCTGATGGAGCTGTTCAGTTTTTATTTTCACTAGTAGATCACACTTTTTTAAAACCTGAAACACGTCACCAAAACAAATCATTGACATTAAAAATATGTACACAATCATATACAAAAAATATATCTGTTGTATGTTTGCATTTCAGTTCTTGTAATCTTCAATTCAAAATAAATATGAAAATTTTATCATGCAGAGGTCTGCATTGTATTATTTAACAGTCTCTGGGAAAGACAAGGATACAAATACATGCATATACAGGTTACCACAGTAAAGTTCCTACCACTGCATGGGCAGACTTTCATAAAATTACAATAATCATACTCAACTGCATTACGAAAAATGCAAATTCAAACAAAACCTTGCATACACCATTACATTGTGTGCGACTGTGTCTCAAACCATGACCTGAAAAAAAAATGCTTCCACGGTCTGGGTGATGGCAGACTGGAGCATGACATTTACCCCTCAAATTGCTATCATTGGGGAATCTCCATGACTTTTCCATGATCTAAAGTGAATTCCCTGACTTTCCCTGACCAACTTCAACTTCCCTGACTTTTCCCTGATTTTCCAGAATGTGGACACCCTGATTAAGCAAAAACTACACACACTATAACCCCCATTTTACATATGCTCACGGTTCCACGGATTGCATTCGTAAAATCGATGCCTTTGTAAAATCGGGGGTTGCCCATTTTGACCCCCCACCAACCAGAAGAAAAAGATTGGTTTACGTTTGTATTAAATGTTTCTAGTATTATTCATGTGTATTTGGTCATAAAAATAATATACTTTTAAATATGATTACTATTAACGCAACAAAAAGAAAACCCCCGACGGAAGCGTGTGAACATGGAATGTGTGCTGACCCGCCGGCGCACTCACTCACTCGCCTGCCCGCCGCCTGCCTTCCCTTCTCATCCCAGCGCTGGGCTGCCGTCTGTCGCGTAGCACACATTAAAGATTATTTAAAGTTTGCTACGCGACAGGATACCACGTTATTTAAACCTGCCCGCCTTATACAAACTGTTATTTCTACGATTGAGTGAATAGTCACATCTTCCAGTTGTGAACAGTGTGGAATATTAATGCTAATAGCAACAAGCTTGATAGTTAAGACTTGCCTGGGTCCTGATTGATAAGCTGGAAGAATTTCCTGCCTTGCATTTCTATGTCCATCCTCTAATCAGCTTTAGGGCGCCGTCTGGTCAGCGTGTGTGTTAGTGAAGCGGGATAAGAGCGATGCTCAATGGTGGTTCTAGCGCGGTAAAACCTCTTAGTGCAAGGCTCTGAACTGGCGCGCAGTCATCTCGTTCCCATCAGATAACTGTGAAATTTGAGTGGTGACCGTAACATTAAATAGCGGAAAAATAAAGATAAAGGTGTAATGCATTTACCTCAGATACTTTCGAGAAATTTGTAACGGGTTTTTTACACCTAAATCTTCGAAAACATGCCTTTTAGCCATTTTATCTCCTCTAAATCATCTTGATCCGATATCAAACGGGGCATTAACAAATTCTTAAATGCTTTTCGTAAACAGACTCCAGTCGGATATCTAGTGTAGTTGGAAATCGCGTAGGTTTTTCGTGGCTGTGCGCGGCACACGACTGTAGTTGCCATGTGTCACGCGCCGAGAATGTTGTCCTGCAGGAAGGGCGAGTATAGTTCGTTTGCGGTAAAAATGAATACTTTTACGGCCCTGCTAAATTTTTCCATTAAAAAAATTTTGAAGTTTCAGTCATTTTCCAGCAGAAATAATGTTGTGTAACTAACAAACAAATTGTATCAAAACAATTAACATAAATGGCTGTTGCGGGGGCCCTTAAAAAATTTTCGTTTCGCCAGAAATGGACTATACAAACCTGGCTTTCGTCGCACGCAGTTTGGAGAAGGGGAGGAAGGATGTTGACAGTTTCACATGGCAAAGGACGTTGAGGGAGGAGGGGGAGAGAGACACGATGGTTTGTATGCCTGGGAGGGATGAACCTTGAAGTCTGGGCAAGGGAAGGAGAGGTAAGCCGTATGACATCATGCATCAACTGGTTGGAAGGCAGCTCATATCCTTGTGCTCATCATCTGTCATCCAGACTAAACAAATTGCAGTCTGTAATTGAGGTGCTGACAAAAGGTATATTGCCAGAATCAGTTGACAACATTTTGTCAACAATGAAAACTGTACATACTGCAGAACTGAAAGAGAAGTTCAAGCATACAGCAAATTTGAGTCTGCTGAAACTTAATGAACTGATCACTTGTGATCCTTCTCGGCATCTGTTTACAAATATTGGAGCACTTTTTGACCCTCAGAATATAGGAAGCAAAATGTGGATGATAAAGAATTCTTACAGCACACCCAGACCCTACCTTTCATCAAGCAGGTACCAAAGCTTACTCTAGCAGGCGGATATGTAGCCCCGAAAAAAATTGTCACTGAAGAACAAAAAAAGCCAAATGTGAACCACATCGACGTGATGGAGATTTTGTGTCGAATGAAAGCAAATTACTCAGAATTTGCAACAGCAGCCTTGAAGTTGCTCTGGATACCAACCTCAAAAGTCGACTCTGAACTGTCTTTTTCAACATACTCTTTAATTGTTAGTGACAGAAGAAGATCGCTGAAGCCAGAAAATGCAGAACTTTTAACAATGGTAGCATTTTCGTAATTTTTGTGTAAAAGTGTGCATAGTAAAGCTTTCTGCAGTTTCTTATTTTAATGTGTCATCCAAAAAACTGTGATTACCTGATGAGCGATGGTACTTTTTAAGAGAAAATGTTTAACCAGAACATTAAAATGTTGATTACATGTGATTCTAAACAACACAATAGGCCCAACTGCTATTTTTTATGTCACAATCGTGAAATATATTGTGTAAGTACCATGAAAAGCTTAAAAAACCCATATTTTTTTAAAAAAACAAAAAAACGACGAAATGTGTGGTTTTAAATGACGAAATCAGGTTCAAATAAAAACCATATAATCTTGGCTCTATTAATAAGTCATGCAACAAAAATCTTTCCTCAACTTTAAATAGAAAAACCAAAACTGTAACGCGAACGCAAGCCACTTGAATCTGTGACGTTAACTAACGCGTAACTATTGTTGTAGTACACACTTGACACGAAAGATTGCGGGCTATCAAATGTAGTTGAATATGCACTAGACAGAGAGTGCGCATTTAATTCAATCGGCGAGATATCGATATTAGACTATGTGTGTGCGCTCTATACGGGAAGCAACATAACCAAACATGAATAATGCCCGCTAGCGCTTTGCAAATTATTGTAAATGGTACATCACGATGAAACAAACGAACAGATAAAGATAATAACATTTAAAAACGTCTTTAAAAGATAATTTACACATCAGACAACTTCGTATTTCCGTTAATTAAATAAGTAAGTGGTAATGTCCAAATAAATATTAGATATACTTTAAAATACATCGTTTTATACGGAAAAGATACCTACACAAAGCGCTCGGCATCTGATAGCGGGACAAAAAACAACATGCGACGTTTACGCGAGAAGATTTTTTATCCCAATTTTGACGGCCTAAAATGTAAGTGCGACGGTTATGCGAGTGCGACGATTATGCGATAAAAGAGGGTAATTAAGCAATTTAAGTAGGAAAAATTAAGAAGGAAAAAAAGCATTAACCTATGTGTAAAAGAAATATTAACTTTTATTGTACACAGAAACAAAGCCTTCTACCATTTTTACCAGTGTCAAAAATGAAGATAAACGATGCAACATATTTGTGTTATGCTGAGCAGCAATACTATTGATTGCCACTGCACTGTAGTAGGGAAAAAAATGTAAATTTCAGGCATTTTCTTTTCGTAGTTTGCTTGCTACATTACAAATCTATGACATACAACAAGCCATTCCAAAATGTCATCTTTTCCAGTGATCTGAAAAGTAAAAAGTGAAATTAATATTTTATGTATTTCCGGTGATGTAATTATATAAATTATCTGTACTTTAAGAAAACTGAGCAAATTACAAAATAAAGGTACATAATTATATACTCATTCCACATGTCAAATATGTACCCTCTTTTATCGCGTAATCGTCGCACCCACTTGGATGTCAAAATATGGATAAAAAAAACCTCTCACGTAAACTTCGCATGATGTTTTTGGTTCCGCTATTAGATTCCGAGCGCTTTGAGTGGGTTTTTTTCCGTATAAAACAATGTATTTTAAAATAGATATCTAATATTTATTCGGACATTACCTCTTACTTTTTAATTAATGGAAATAGGTATACGTAGTTGTCTGATGCGTAAATTTTCTTTTAAAAACGTTTTTAAACGTTATAACTAGTGTTGCACCGATGCGGATACCGATGAATTGTAATCGGCGATTATGGGTACTTACCAATTAATCGTAATCGGCGATTATCTTAACGATTACTTTGCCGAATATCTACGTCCCCGCGTAATTAAGTAGGTTTTTACCGTGTAATATTTAGTTACACATTTTAGGACGAAATATGGTAATATTTGTATATATTACAAAATTCATCTAACTCAGTCATATCAAGATTACAGATATTTCGTTAAGTTTAATAAATCTCATTGCCTCGAACAATAAAAAATAAATTTTTCCTACACGTTTATTTACGTTTCGTCTTTTGTTCTGTCTTTTGTTTAGTGGCCTTGTACATTACCTATAGCTAGGGACCCCAGAAAATGGTAAATAAAACTGGCTCATTTCGGTGTAAAAAAATTACAAAAGCGGTGCAAAAAATCTGTGTAAAAATAAGCAAGCGGTGCTAAAAATCGGTGTAAAAATTTGGTGAGATACATTAAATTAAAATTGAAATTGGCAAACGAGGATGGTTTTGCTTCAAATTTTTTTAAATTTCAATATTAACCATAAAATGCACTCAGTTGGCAAACACAAAAAAGTTTTTAGTGTTTCTAGTTTTCTTCTTGGTCTTGTCTCCTTTACAGCAACCCTGTGTTCCCCTAGCCTGTTCTATTCCATCTATTTCTAACCAAATAAAAAATAATAAAATTTTATAAATGCAATAAAAATACTGAACCACAGTACCTTGAACATATTTATTTAACCAGGTCCTCATGTTTGGGTCATCTGCTTTTTCCAAAGGTATGTTTGCCCCCACCATCATTTCAACAAAGTCAATTATAAATTGTTGTTTGTTTACAACTATGTTTTTAGAAGTTTGCAAAGCAGCTGCTATAGACGTCTGTTTTGCAGTACCGGTAGTCGACGTTGATGCCGCACATAATTTTTTTTATGAGTTTCGTTAAAAACGTGTTTTAGGCATGTGTCTCGACGCATCCAGTCCACACGAACGTTGCAAAACTTACACATTATCATCTTATCCTTAACATCAAATATATAAAATCCTTCCTGCTTCATCTCTCGTTCTCGATCGAAAACCGTAAATATTTTCGGCATCTAACACAAAAATAAGCACTACTAACTAGATGCTTGGAAATTAAAACCGAGTAACTGAGACGTCAAAAAAAAAAAACACTACTGCAAACTGCACCGTAAAAACATTATGCCGTAGTGGCACGCACACGAAAAAATATTGTGTTCGGCCAGAATGAAACTATTATGTAAGCGTAAATATTGTTCGCTTCTGTGCGCTAGAATTTTTGAGAACTAATACCAACTACACGAAAATTGTGTTCGTAACGCTGCTACATAGCGGCAACGTAAATATACACGTTTGCCGCCATGTTGGAACTACAATCGATTTCGTTACGCGATAGCAATACAATCGATAGTAAGATTATTTACAGTATCCGACCAATGTAAACATTCTTGGTAACGGAAATTACGTGGATTTCGCGCAAAGTTTCGTGTTTTGTGAAAAAATAGCAGATTTCGTGAAAACTGTGAAATAGTGCCCAATTTCGCGGTATTTCGTGTATTTCGCGGTTCACCATTTTCTGGGGTCCCTACCTATAGCCAGTGACGTAAAATAGATGGCACGCAATCAAAATACCACAAGCATTTGCAGTGGATTCTATGAGAATCGATCTTTTCGAGTCGTAGTAGCGGTTCAAAATCATGGTCCCGATACCTTTCAGAGTTTATCACTGCGTTTTACAAACTCGTTATGGCGTCTTTGGTAACATTATCCGTTGTTGTGTTATTTGTATAGACGTGAAAAGTGAAAAAGTATTTATAATTTTATACATTCAGTCAACATTAATAAAATCACATGTGCTAGAATTGGTTTTGAGTCATTTTTATATAATTATAGTGAGATGGCGACTAGGGAGAAAAAAAGTGAAGTGTGGAAATATTTTTTCTATAAATTCAAGTGAACAAAATATAGCAACATGATTACATTGTTAAACGGTAATTTCTCGATGTAACCTTATGTGATATGATAGTCGATAATAATGCTAGTTTTCCGCAACAAAAACTTACCCACTGTAAATTACAATTATTAGACTGTAGTTCAAGTTGTTTACAATAACAAATATAAATAGAAGTTAATTTAATTTACACTTTGCAATGACTTAATAGTGTATTTTATATATTTTTATACTGTTATTTTAACTGTATTCTCAATTTTACCTAATCTTGTTATTAAATTCACATGGGAATAAAAAATTTTGTGTGCATTATTACACTTCAAAAAATTTGTTCATTATAATCGGTAACTGAATCGGTATCTGCCGATTATTGCTCTCATAATCGGTAATCGAATCGGTAATCGGTAAAGTCATATCGGTGCACCACTAGTTATAACGTTAATCTTTTCGTCTGTGTCGCCGTGGTGTACCGCTTACAAAAATGTAGCCAGCGCTCGTTGCAATCATTAATGTTTGGTTATGTTGCTTCCCGTATAGAGTGCACGCACGTAGCAGAATACAGTGAAACCTCTATTTAACAAATCTCAAGGGACCAAAATTTGTTGTGTTTGTTGTAAAGGGGTTTGTTAAATGGAGGTTTCGCACAATATATTTCTAGTCATCATAAAGCTTCACATAAATGGCTAGAACTGTATTTCTGACTGTTTAATACAATATGAGGAATTAAACATGAAAAAGTACATAGAATACACTTGTTTAATGGCCAACCATTTGATGCTTGGAAATTTATCAATTCCCATCCCCAGTGCTTCCTGGCGTGCCTTTTATTGTAAAATCGGCCCAGAGACATTGATGTTAGATGCCCTAGCCTCCATTAGCCAGTCAAAAAGTATCTTGTCTAAATCATCATTTTTACATACTTTCACAAGTTTTCGATTTGTTCCTACCAGAGAACCGTTGTTTTCGATCTGTTCCCGGTTGGATAATATGGTCGAAAGTGTAGACGCCGGGATGTCGAAACGTTTAGCTATATCACTTTTTTTTCCACCTTCATGAACAGCATTTAAAATTTCTAATTTTATTTTAACGTCAATCCGTCGCCGCTTTTTAGGATTACAATTCATTTTACAGTAGTACCGTGTTGATTTCCGTAACTACGTGTGGAAATAAATAAACAGTGAAAACTGAAAAAACGTAAATTGTACTCCACCATAGATAAATATATTTGTGTGTGCGCATCTATAACCATAGAAACGCAAAATATACTAGTTGTTTGTCTTGCCAGAGCGATGGTACGAGAGGTTTCCGCCACTAGCGCTAAATGTACCCGCCATTTTGAACAAAGTGTGGCATGTATACACAATGTGTGTTATCCATGATGCTTTGTTTATTTATTGTCTTCCGCGATGGTGCATATTATTTTACGGTTATACGCACATATTTTTTAAGCAGTGAATGCAAAAAAATTAGTGGATGTCTTGTAGGAGATGTTTATTTTTGCGTGTTTTTCAAAAGCGGCAGTTCGTTGTAAAGGGAATTTCACTATTTCGGAACAAATAAAATTTGGTATTTAGAGGTTAAAACAGCATTGATCTTATGGCGGTTTGGCGGGACCAAAATTTTATTTCGTTGTATGGGGTTTTTCGTTAATTAGAATATTCTTTATGGAGGTTTTACTGTATCAATATCTTGCCGAGTTCATGCAATGCGCGCTCTCTGTTTGGTTATGTTGCGTCCCGTATAGAGCATGCACACGTAGCTGAATATCAATATCTCGCTGAGTGCATGCAACGCGCGCTCTCTGTCGAGTACCGAGTTAACTACATCTGATGGCTTGCTCTCTTTCGTGGAGTGTGTACTTACTACGGCGATAGTTACGCGTTCGTTCAGCATGCATTTGGATCACGTATTTTGTTTTTCTATTTAAAGTTGAAAGGTTTTTTTTTGCACGACTTATTAATTTTAATTGTTTGGCGTGCTCTTTTATACTTCACGTTTTAAATAAACGTACTTTCCATGAATTGGTTTTGTTTTTATGAATAACTTTAACTAACAAAAATTTTTTTTACACATAATCGTCGCACCTCTACTTTTCAAACTTGATTTTAGAATAAAAAGTGAGACGATTATGCGAGAAAACACGGAATACAGTTATAAGAAAAGATTATTAAGTCTCGCCCTTTGAGTCTAGCTTTACTCACTCACTTGACTCAGCTTGAGTTTTCGAGTCTCATCTCTAATTATTATCTGTGTGTGTTCTAGTCATGTGCTTTATGTTAATTTGTGTTCTTCAGTTTAATGATTTTGAGTGTATTTATTGCATTATTTGTTAAGTGCCTGCCTCTTAAATGCTTTGACTGTAGGCAGGCACTAATGTAGAAAAAATTATTATTATTATTATTATTATTATTACGTATGAAACTTTTTCTTATTTTCTTAATAACACTGTGAGATATTTCACTGAAATAGCTTCCTTTTAATTCAAGAAAGGACTATCAATTTCACTTATCAAACCCGGAGACTGAAAATTTTCAAGTGAAAACCTCTAAATATAATAAGTCAGTCCTCAAGCATGCCCGTCACCTTCGGGCACGCTCTGTTGCCAGGCCGTGAGGAACTCGTTCAGGTTGAACTTGCCGGCCGCCCGGAGCAGCACTTCCGCCAGGATGCAACACACCCGGTCCCCCCTCAGCCGGAACAGCCCCTCGTCTGCAACACCCGACACCATCGTCCGAGCCTCAGCCCCCGGAGGCCCGATGCACGCACAGTGGATCCCAGCTCGGCCGGACACTTACGGCCAGTTGCACCACTCTGCTCTTCGATCCGCGATCCAATGATCTTAGCCCAAGAATTATCTAAGGATCATTCTTCTAAACGCTTCTCCAACACATACTAGGACTACAAGATCTTAGCTTTAGTGAAACATTTAGTCAAACATTTCCAATCTTCGACAACAGGAGGCAGCAGTGTCGAAGAAATGTTAGGTGCATTTCTAGTAGTGGGCTGGAACGACATGAGTCGCTACAATCGATTGTGACTTGGCGAACAAATGTTTGATGCGATTACCACAAAGATAGCCGCACGTATAGTTGCTGCCTTTTCTTTTGATTTTTAATATATGAAAAAATATAATGATACGTATTTAAAATTTAGTACAAAACAAAAGTTGGAAATATGAATAGATTTAAAAGTTTTATTTAATATGGCAAGTAATCATGAAAAAAAAAAAATTCAAACAAGCTAATATAACAGGCATTTCATACATTTAAAATATGGGTATTTCACGTGAGAAAAGATTCTACCACTATTTTAAGTAACATTTCTTATACGTGTGTTGTATATATATTGCGCAATTTTTTTTAATAACACTCGAATATTAACATCTGATTAAATTTACATGCATAAAGTATGTGAAAAGCCGGCCATATCTGCTGGCGCAGTGTCAATACGAGATCACTGCTATGAACCAACCAAGAGTCGATTCACATCTAAGTAAACTCTCAACTATTCAAACCTGGATTAACCATTTATTGGGGTTATCCATTAAATTTAAGAAAGTACTCATAAAAATTGCTGCACCTGTTACAAAGTAACTCATAAATGAGGAGTTTGACTGTAATAAAAACTAAGCCTCTTGAGCAGTAAGCAAAGAACGAAACAGTACACACACATGCTGCAGCTAATACCTGCGGTAGGCTCCGTGTACCACCGGAAGCACTGGGCCAGAATGCTCTCCGGGACCAGGCCGGACAGGGTGGACAGGGTGAGGTCCCGGGGGACGGCGTCCAGGGGCCACGAGTTCTCGTCCACCAGGTTGAGGATGTGGGAGACGACCCGGAAGCGGTACTCGTGGTCCAGGACGCGCCAGGCGCCGTCCAGCTCGACTGCAAGCATCTCGCGGAGGGCGGCGCGCAGCTCCTGCTCGCTCGCCTGCACGGCCACCAGCAGCTCAGGGAAGGAGTAGGTGCGCACCCCGCCCTGCCGCAGGTCCTCCTCCAGCTCCGGCCCGCGGTAGCGGCTCTCGTCCAGCAGGCGGCGTAGCTTCTGCAGGCGCGGCTTGCACTGACGCAGCTCCAGGTACTTGTAGAACACCCCGGCCACCTGCCGCAGCCACCACGCCCCCCGTACAGTGCTCTCCTCGGCTCCACCACTGAACATGTCCCAACAACTGCCACAACATCAACCATACAGTGCTCTCCTCAGCTCCACCACTGAACAATGTCCCAACAACTTCAACGGCATCCACCGTACAGTGCTCTCCTCAGCTCCACCACTGAACAATGTCCCAACAACTTCAACGACATCTACCGTACAGTGCTCTTCTCGGCTCCACCACTGAACAATGTCCCAACAACTGCCACGACATCCACCATACAGTGCTCTCCTCAGCTCCACCACTGAACAATGTCCCAACAACTTCAACGACATCCACCGTATAGAGCTCTTCTCGGCTCCACCACTGAACAATGTCCCAACAACTGCCACGACATCTACCGTACAGTGCTCTCCTCGGCTCCACCACTGAACATGTCCCAACAACTGCCACAACACCCACCATACAGTGCTCTCCTCAGCTCCACCACTGAACAATGTCCCAACAACTTCAACGACATCCACCGTATAGAGCTCTTCTCGGCTCCACCACTGAACAATGTCCCAACAACTGCCACAACATCTACCGTACAGTGCTCTCCTCAGCTCCACCACTGAACAATGTCCCAACAACTTCAACGACATCTACCGTACAGTGCTCTCCTCGGCTCCACCACTGAACATGTCCCAACAACTGCCACAACACCCACCATACAGTGCTTTCCTCAGCTCCACCACTGAACAATGTCCCAACAACTTCAACGGCATCCACCGTACAGTGCTCTCCTCAGCTCCACCACTGAACAATGTCCCAACAACTTCAACGACATCTACCGTACAGTGCTCTTCTCGGCTCCACCACTGAACAATGTCCCAACAACTGCCACGACATCCACCGTACAGTGCTATCCTCGGCTCCACCACTGAACAATGTCCCAACAACTGCCACAACATCCACCGTACAGTGCTCTCCTCAGCTCCACCACTGAACAATGTCCCAACAACTTCAACGACATCCGCCGTATAGAGCTCTTCTCGGCTCCACCACTGAACAATGTCCCAACAACTGCCACAACACCCACCGTACAGTGCTCTCCTCAGCTCCACCACTGAACAATGTCCCAACAACTTCAACGGCATCCACCGTACAGTGCTCTCCTCAGCTCCACCACTGAACAATGTCCCAACAACTTCAACGACATCTACCGTACAGTGCTCTTCTTCGGCTCCACCACTGAACAATGTCCCAACAACTGCCACGACATCCACCATACAGTGCTCTTCTCGGCTCCACCACTGAACAATGTCCCAACAACTGCCCAAACATTTACCGTACAGCCTAACATTAGTACTATAGACAAGTCAGTTTCATTTTAAAACAGGAGATATCAGTGTCATTGTTTTTACTTCTATGTATTGTCTTTAAATATATATATATATATATATATATATATATATATATATATATATATATATGTATATACTATTCAACAAATATGAAACTAAAATATTTCTTAATACTTATTTTACCCAAATAGTCTCATTTTGATTGAAACCTGATGTACTTTTAAGTAAAATCATTAGAAATAAGTATGTCTATAACAGAACTACAAAAACATAAAAATTAATCTGAAATGTTTGTGTTTGAAACATGTGCCATCATTAATGTAAAAATGTAACTAATGTTTGACATGCAAGATCAAACAATATAATATTATTTTTATCCAAATCCAGTTAATTCATTCATTTTAGTACAAAATTCATGTTAAAATAATTTATTACATTCAACAATTTTATTATGACAAAACATTAAATTTTTGTAATTTTAGTTAAGTTTTGTCAACACTCAACAGGCCTATTGATTTCATGCTTTTAGTTAAATTTTGGTGCGAAGTGGTGTATTAACTTGCAGTTCGGTGATGTGTTGTATTTTCATGCTAGCTAGCGGTGGTATTTCTGTTTTATCGCAATCCACTATACAATCTTGTCCCTAAGTTTTATTATTTTATATCCAATGCAATGCTCTTATCTCCACTAAAGCAAGACAAAAACTAAACACATGTTGTCATGAATATTTTTATTATTATTATGAAATTTTTTCTTAAAATTATGATGGTAAATGCACACCCGATTTATATTCTGGCTTTCAGAATCAATGTTGTGCCTACAAAGGGAAGTATGATTCTTTTTGTCCTTCAACCCTTGCAGTTTTGGTTGGTCGTATCAAAAACTTATTCAGACAAAAGATATTGGTATTACTGCTTGGAGTTATACTACATTCAAACGGATGTGATATTTTTAATATTATGGGAATTACAGTGATTTTTCGGTTTTTCAAAAAACTTTCCCCATTTCTACCCCTTTAAACGGATATTGCCCATTAATGAACTCAACAGAGATTTTTTACAAATATATTTTATGTATTAGTTTAAAGTGATTTGTGAAAAATTGCGAGAGTTATCGTTTCCACAAAATTGTGATATACATATACTTTTGAGTTTACGATGTTTTAATGTCTATGAACCAAGAAACTAAAAATTATATAAACTTTCTCTAGAAAGTCGCACCATACAATAGGTAGTATGTCTTTTAAATCTACCTAAAAGAGAGTAAGGTACACGAAAATTAGGTGTAAAATAAAGAAAGTTAAAAGAAACATCTGGCAATGCACTTTCTTAAACCAGTAAATTTGAAGGTTAAAAGTTGTTTTGTTTATCTGGTTAAATACATAAAATAGAACATTATTAATTTACACCATAATTGATTATATGTTAAATATAAATACAATGTGTGAATAATGTTGCGGGAAACAAATATAAATATCTCAATAACTCATCTTAGCCTCATAATTGTTACCTTTTTTTTTCAATAATTTTTTTTATGAATGAGTCTGACATGGTGTAGGCCACGTATTGGTAAAATATAATTTGAAATAATATTTAATTTAAAATGTCTAATCAAATATCAAATATTTCATGATTATTTAACATTTAATTATTCACAAAAATTAATATTTTTCAAATACTCGCAGACCACTGCCACTTTTAGTTTCAGCCATTTTGATAAAAATAAATGCATTATTTTTGGGTGAGTAATGTAGGTTTTTTTTTTAATAGTAAAAACTAATGAAATATACTTTCTTCTCTTGCAAGATTCTCTCGGCAGCCTGCGATGTGCCGATCTCATCCGCCAACACCAGGTCCGGCACTAGAAGCATGGAATTTGACGTCTCCGCTTCCTTAACTTCAAACGTCTGGTTGCGCGTGCACAACACCGCGTTCTCATCCTTCTCTCCGCGAAATACAAGCCTGGACACAATCACCGCCATGCATACAGACCACGCATTACACACAACTTCAACTTGCTAAACTATCAAGAGCAAGCCGTTTGGAAAAAAAACCCGTAGACTAACAAGGCTTTGCTTGCCAGCTGACATAAAAAGTGTAAGAATGATTTCTTAACACAAATGACAAAACATTTGATTCAGATTTCAAACCAAGCACTTTAATACAGATTGGTTTAATGGTCATAAAACACCTCACCAAAGTGATACAGGCTTGATTTCCAGTAAATCCAGAATGAAATAGAAACATGGCTAACTATTTTTCATCTGCTAAGTACTTCGGATTTCCCCCAACAATACTGTTTCAAAACTGCTGCTCTCCCTCAACAAAAAGGCACAGTTTTAAATATGACTTCTCCCTGACCAAAATTTATAATTTCCCCCCAACTATTTATTTATTTTAATAATTTACCAATATTGCAATTTTCTAGAATAAATAAATAAAATTCAACCTCCACTATCATCATGACTGCCCTAGTTCTCTCTCTTCTTTCTAGATTTCAAACAGAAATTTGCATAGGTACACCATTTTATAGTGTCTATGACTATGCTCTACAAAATACCAACAGAAAAAAAAAAGGCTTCCATAGTACCAGTGAGGGAAGACTGGAACATGAAATTTTCCCCTGAAATTAATATCCCGGAAGAATTTCCATGTAAAATAGCGCCTGCCTGCAGAATGCCAGCGTGCGGCGGGAAGTCGCCCACCAGAAGTCTGAGGCCAGCACTCTGCAGGTAGCCGCACTTACTGTTTTACACACAGCAACACTTTCTTAACTTTTTTTTATGTATGTTAAGAGGAACATTTTAAATTAAAGAAAAGCTTTTTTAAATTTGTGTTTATTATTCTTTTACTTTTGAAATTTAATTAATTAACTTCACAAAGTAAGTATGTAAGTATTCAATTTATGGCTGAGAATCAATTTTGATTATGTAAGTAGGTATCTATGTCATTATAATTCATTAAGAAATAAATTTTGGTCCAATTTTTTTTTAATTATTTTATATACAGGCTGTTTGGTAGAAGGGAGAACTGAATAACATTTTTTGAGGGATTGGAGAGGTCATTGGCTATAGTTATTGTTATTACCCTTTGACCTCATGTCTTAATTTCAAGGTAAGAGAGATATGAAATTTTTTAGATTTTGTTGAAGATTACCCAAAATCTTGCCTTTAAGTCATCATAACATTTATATTTGTGGCAGTAATAGCACAAAATAACTGTTGTTTTATTCTGCAATGTATATTTATTCTAAATACTTCATTATTTGTACAATGGATTTCAGGAAAATTAAATATGCGCTTCCAAAATCCACAAAATGTGTAAATGTAGGACAAACTTTCAACATTAAAATTCATTATTAAAAAAACTAAATGCTATTGTTAATGAGGCTTTATTTAAAAAAAGTTATCTATTTTATACCAACAGAAATTTAATTTTTAATCAATATTTCAAGTAGGTGTTAAATTAAAGTGTTTGTTATAGGTATTCAACATTTTACAACTAACTAGTGTAAAAGAGTTCGCCCAAAAAGACACCATGCAGGAGCATGAATTACAGAGTCACCTTAGCTTTAAGACAGGAGTGTACGTAGCATATCATTTTGGTTTGGGAGGGGGATAGAACCACTTTGATAGACTTTTTTAAGATTTTAGGGGGTGGGGATATATATATCCCTGTCATTCCCCTTTCATCAAAAAACCACATTGCCGCCGCCCGAAGGTTGAGACGGGAGGAACACACCTATCCCCGCCCCGCAGGACACCGAGAAGGGTGTCGTCCAGCTCCACGAACTTGTAGTGGTCCCGGATGTCGCCGGCCGGGGGAAAGCACAGCACCTGCGTCACCGGGGCCAGCTCGCCCTCGTCCAACTTGGCGTGTCCGATGACGGTGCGCACTTCCTCCAACGTCCGCACGTACCTGCAGACACACCAGAGAAGACACCGTGGCTACCTGGGCACACACACGGTGCGCAGAGCTTCAGATAAAACAACACGACTTGAATTTACGAATACATTAAGCGTGGATGAGTAGTTCCGTTTCCATGTTCTTAACATGTGTTTTCAAAAGAGCAAAATGATCTAAAAAGTGTGTTTTCAGAATAATCTTTAAGCCCGAAACTCCCCAAAGAGATTCTTGAAAGTACTCAGGGGACGTGCATTAAATCTTTATCTTTCTTTCCCCGCCATATAATGTTTTGGTTACTGCTCAAATCTGAAGTTGACCTACGCACGAGGAGGAGACTGCATGCCAGTTCGGAGCCTTGCGCTTAGAGGCAATAACACGCTACGAAACACCAGCGAGCGTCGCACTTACAAATACACCCCTGGCTAGGCTGGCCCTCTTGTGAAACACACCTGAAGCTGTCAACATACACGGGCTCCCAGATACGCTAGATGCTAACATCAGACAGCTCTAAACCTTCCCAAAACAGGTGCAAATGTTAAAAATAACCTAGCTGCAAGAAATGACTGTATATTATTTTATAAAGGACATATTCTTTTTCCCCATCCCCCCCCCTCAAGCATATTTTTTCTACTCCTGCCATGTGGTGATCTATATTATTACAATACAAAAATATTAGGTCAGGTCTTGTAGAAATTTTTTCCATGCATCTTCAACTGACGATCACAATACGAGGGTCATTCAATAAGTAACGAGACAAATTGATGTAGTTCAAAGTTCAAAAACAGTTTATTTAATAAAACATTTTTTACCCATTTTTCAACCCCCCCCCCCCTCCCAAACACTTATACATTTTTCCCATCGTTACCTTAAGTTGTATATGCCCCTGGCATAACATTTTTTTGGCTGCTTTCGGAGCCACACTGGCACCTGAATCTTGACTTCTTCGTTAGAGCCAAATTTTTTGCCACGTAGGGCTTCCTTAAGGGGACCAAATATATGAAAGTCCGAGGGGCGACATCTGTATGGTAAGGAGGATGTGGAAGAATCTTCCAGCCCAGTTTTTGAATGCATTCTTGCATTATCTGTGCTGTATGCAGCCGTGCATTTTCGTGAAGCAAAATCACACCTTTTTTCAAAAGTCCACATTTAGTGTGAATTGCAGGCTTTAATTTGTTTTCAAGCGTATCAGTGTAATATTGACTGTTAATTGTTCGTTGGTCTTCAAGAAAATTGCATAAAATAGGGCCTTGTGTGTACCAGAAAAATGTAATCCTCACTTTACCAAAAGATGGCTGGGTCTTGAATTTTTTCCGCATTGGAGAATTTGTGTGTTTCCACTCAAGCCTTTGTCTCTTCAACTCAGGCTAATGAATCCATGTCTCATAGCCTTTTACAATTCTTTCAAAAAAAAGGTTTTTTCTCAATGGAACATAGAACTTTCATCTGTTTACTGAATTGAAGCCTTGTTTTTTTGTGGACGTCCGTAAGTTATCTCGGCACCCAACTCGCACATTTTTTCTTGTATTGCAGTTTATTTTTTGAATGATGTTATGGACAGTTTCAAACCTTGCAGACACCTTTGCAGCTGTAATTTCAAAAGCCATTCTTCTGTTGTCTTGGATTATCACGTTAATGGGAGATTCAAAGGAGGAAGTGGCAATGTCGACTGGTCGGCCACGCTGCTCATCACCAATACTTTTGCGACAACTTTTAAATTGTTCTACCCACTTACCTTTAACACCTTCCGCAACCAATAATCTAATCACGGCACGTTGTTCGTACGTGGTGCAATTCTCAATCAGACTTGACATCTTGAACTGACATTTATAGGTCATGTTTACAAATTCTTAGCAAACAGCTGATCAGAAGTCATTGCAAAGAAGCCAACTTACAAACTTTTGAAAGTTTCACATTTATTAAATAAACCATTTTTGAGCTAAATTGATTTGTCTCGTTACTTACTGAATGACCCTCGTACATTGTGTTATCACAAGTTTTTGTTATGTCCAGGATCTTTGATGTGTACTAACTTAAAACATCATGTACCACAGGTTCAATGTATACAGGATCATGCCATTACGATCAATATATACAGGAACATTCCATCAGGATCAAGGGATGAACTTGGATACGTGATACAAAAATTTTATTTTTTCTTTTGTTAAAGGAATCAAAAAATTAAGATAATGTAAATTGTCTCCTTTGCCTTGAGTAGGTTAGTTCTGTCCTACTTATTAAAGAAATAACAACAAAGCGAAAGGTTTGGTGATTTTAGTTAAGCTACATTAAAAATGGTTTCATGTGTTTGCATCCTGATATGTTAGCCAATATCAACAAAATTGTCACCAAGACAGTTCTGGAGTAATAATGACCTTAAATTTCTTACAGTACAAGTGCAAGAATAGGGTTTTTTGGATGGCCAAGTTTCAAATGCTTATTTTGCACAATATTTTTTTTCTTGAGAAAATAACAATAAAGAAAAAATAATATATATGCGTACCATGTTCTATACTAAAATAGGTGGGGCTGTAGTATACTTTTCTATATCAGGGTTTTAAAATCTTAGCTAAACATAAGGTAATAAATAACAGGCATTCCATAGTAACAGGTGTTACGTCCGGACAACAAAAAAAGTCAATATTAAATAAACTAAAAATGTTAAGAAATCATTTAACATACCTGTTAATAGCACTTTGCTAAATGTATATAAGTATTGCTGTAGAAGCAGTTTATTAGCATATCAAATGCAAAATAAAGTATGGAAAAAATGGTAACGGGTGTTACAGCAAATGGACATCTTACTTTAGTTCAGAGTGATTAATCTCAAAACTCTGTGAACTGAAATTAAAAAAAAATTGGAAAAAAATTATGAATCCAAGCCAAGCTTATAGGCTTCGCACTGATGTCAAGAAGTTGTTTGTAGACAAACTATTAACCAATCCATTAGTAAAATAGTAAAGTAACGGGTGTTACAAGGATAGTAACGGGTGTTACACATCCTAAGTACCCATGGATATTGTCCAAGTTATAGGTCCAAGATGACAAAATAATGAAATAAAAGTAAGGTGTAACTTTTATATTCGCTAAAAAATATGTTTAATCTCAAAATAAGCATACATATTTACTTTTAGTTCTCACAGCTTAAACTAAATATATTTATATACATCTACTCATTCTTTTAAACATAACTTATCTAATATTTTCCCAATTTCAACATCATTGTGTATGTATACTATTTGGTTGGTTTGGTTATTTACTAATTAAGTACTTAAATTAAATGAACACATATAATATCCTCCTAATGACAATTTTCATTAGCCTAGTTCACAAGATTTCTGAAATATCACTGATGACATGCTCAAGTTTCCATTAAAAATTACACAATAGCAAAACAGAATTATAAACTGACTTATTACTACAAGTAAATGTCTACCTAAACTCTTTCAAACACATCTACTTTTTTTTCGAATTTGTACAGAATTGTTAAAATAGCCTGTAAGTTTGAGTTTGGTAATTTACTAATTACTTGATTGAAATGTACATATGTAATGTCTCCATCATCGGCAATAAAGACAGTTTTTTCTGGTTCAAGAGATTTCAAAAACATCACTGACAAACACTTTTCATCATCTACGCTTCCTTGAGAAATTGCAGCATATCTATATACAGTTCCTTCTGAATTATTGCGACCTCGCAAGCTTGGAACATTTATTAGAAAAAAACATACCAGACTGTATATCTCCTGGGCTAGCAATAGGAAAAGTTTCTATAAACTGGCAACTTTCAGGATTGTCCTCACTGCCTGAATCTGAGTACACATCATTGTAATGGAGACGACACCCAACCAAGGGCGCCCATGATCGGGGGCAGGGGGGGGCCGTGGCCCCCCCCCCCCTAGCTTTCAGGGAAGGAAAAAATATATAGTGTAGTCAGGTGTTTTACTTTAAAGAAAATTATTTAAATTCGGTATTATGTAGAAGTGGTTCAACACGAAGATATTATTGTATATAGTTTTTTACATGTCCTCTTCATTTTTTATGTTAGTTCAAGCATTAGTTTCTGCTGCTGCGATATAAGGTGTTGTGTACAGGGAGAAAATGCGGGCAAGCTCAACGCCCGTGGCGAGTCATTCCCCTTCGTAATTCTGCCCAAGCTCACGTGATAACACAACACAACATATTTAGACCAGTCAGAGTTAGACGACGCGACAATTATTGACATGTGTTTGCAGACGGCGAAATGTTTTGCTACTTTTTCGTCATAATAATGTGTATGTTCACAAATAACATCTCAAAACAGAGAATTTTCAATAGTCTTTAGGTCTACAGTTTTATGCATCTGGTCTAGATTTAGTTTAGTGTAGTCAATCAGTAATAAATAACTTAAGTGTAAATAAATCAGTGAAAAGTGTAAAGATAAAAACCATTGTTATTATGTAGTGTTTCTTAGTTTTCCTCATTCGTCACATCCGCTCAGAATATTCATAATTTTTAAGGTAAGCTTACACCATTAAAGTTACTCAAATAAGAATTATTGTTCAGAAAAGGTTACAACGTAAAATTTGTGTTGGAATTTTGAATTTAGAGGAAAACCTTTTTTTCCCTTCAAAAGTGTTTAAAAGGATAAGGATTCCGCTACCTTCAGTAGACTCGGAAGCAATTCACACTGGAATCCCGATTTTACGTACACTCACAGTCGCTTGGATTGCATTCGTAAAATCGTTATCTTCATAAAATTTTAAACACCCCACCCCCTGAAGATACATGTTATAATTTATTGAACGGAATAAATATATTATTAAATAGTAAAAACAATGACTGCCGTCTGCCCTCTGCCCTCCCCTGCGTTCCCCTTATTTTTTTTTTAACATTCCATAACTTGCCTCATTGCACGAGTGATATAAAGTGACCTCACAGCGACTAACCACAGTTGCACCACGCATTGCATCATGTTAACTTTTGTGTGGTGACAGATACATAAATACTGACCTGCTAGAAAATTTTCCCAAGCAGAGAGAAAGCAATGACGAATTCAAAACCATTTTCGAGGCAGTAAAAGAAGATTGTAATGAGCTTGACATAGATATAAAAATCCCAATATTGGCTGGAAGGCAGACCCACAGATGCAACGTGAATGTCCAGTGCTCATCACCTGAAGACTATTTCAAAGTTTCAATTTACAATCCGTACATGGATTCTATAATTATGTCACTTACTACAAGATTTGAAAGAGATAAAGGCATACCTTTCAAAGGTGGAATTCTTCACCCACATTTGATGAAAAAGGAGACGAAAGAAGATTTCATGAGATACATAAAAAGTTTGCAAAAGTTTTATCAAATCGACAACTTGGAAGCAGAATCCAGATTATGGTATGACGTCTGGACGAATAAGGAATGTTTGGAAAAAACAAAGCTCCATGATATACTTTCAGAAACAATGTTTTACCCAGCAGTAAGGAGACTGCTTATATTCTACCAAACCATACCCCCCACAACTTGCACAATAGAGCGTTCTTTCAGCACACTGCGTAAAGTGAAGACGTGGCTGAGAAGTACTACTGGCGAAGTACGTCTGTCCAGCTTGTGCCTTCTAAGTGTCCACAGGAAAAGAGTGAAAAACCTTGGTTTCGAGGACAAAGTGCTTGACTTGTTCGGTAAGAAGAAAAGAAATTTACAGTTTGCTTTTTCAGATAAATATTAGAGTCAAATCCGTAATCAAACTTATGCATAATAATTTATCTTAAAATTTGCTTTTTATGTCAATACCAGTGAAAAATCGTGTGATGTGTGCATTTTTAATTTGTTTTCTGTATTAAATTATGAAGGTAGAGAAGCATAAGATACTGAAAACTAAATTCTTATACTTTATTCCTACTTAACAATTCTGTTAACTTAAATTAGGTTAATCCTCTATGATTGTGTTTAGACACTGATATGAAATTCCTCTTTTTTATCTTTGCTTGTTTCATAAAATGTTCATATTTTATAAATAACCCATTGAAATTCATGTGTTAAACAATAAATTTAATTATTATATGAAGATGAACTTGTAAGAAAGTTAATGATTGGCTAGCATATCCAGCGAATAGCGATAGCTAGGACATTCAGCTTGTTTTGTGTTTTGAAATCTGAAAGTCGTTTAAATAGCAAAGGAAAAGTACATTCTTTAGAACAAAGGAGTATTCGTTCTACCACGGTTTTGTAGAGAAATCGTTGTTACCTACTTCTGATTATCCACGAGATATCAATTTTGCAAGATTTTATTATAGTTTCGACTGACATTCAAGTTTTTACTAATAAAGCAATGTGGCAGAAGTAGTATTAATGAATTAGATTATTGTGACATCAAATCTGAATCATCGTAGGCGTTAAACTGCAACCACGATAGGGTTTATTCACGATCTATTACTTGCTTTGAAACGAACTATCAAATTTTCACGACGGAAACGAATGAAACCAGTCAACTAAGTTTACAGCCTACAAGACTGATTACTGACGCTGTTCAACGTGCTGTAATGCCAGCGATCAACATTTTTGACGGAAGAGAATCGAGCTGAGAAGAATTTCTGCAAGTTCATATCAAAACCGCTCCAGCCGGAAGGAAGGAAGGCCAACGATTGACCGGCAGTGGTGATATAGAAGCATTTGAGGGCGCCGTGTTTCACACAGAACTTCGAAGTCGACCATTGGTGCGTACCGAACAAGACATTTCCCACTGCGAGGAAGGATGCAGCGGCAGTGAGCAGCCATAGTTCCCGGACCACGCACAGCTGTGTTGCAGAGCCAGAGGTCATCTGTGTCGTCATACTTTCGCATGTACTGACGGAGGTTGGTTATCGTGGTATTGAATAGCATTTGAACAATTTTCGAGAGTCCCTTGGACTATTGATTATCAAGTACCTAAATAATTTTCTTTTCATATAATCTGAGATCACACTAATTTTCCAGAAGTTCATCTTCAATTTAATTTTATTGTGAATATTTTTGGCATGAACTAAATTTTAATTTGTTCTAACTATAATGTTGATTTTGTGTCTGATCAGATGGAATTAGAAGTTGCTGTTTGATTAATAACTTAACTTTGCAATTTACTTTTGAGAATTTACCTTGTCCCTTAAGTGTAGTTCATATCCAGTGGTCCAATTTGCTGACACCATTGAGCAAAAATAGCCGTAAGCACTGTTTAAAGGCACTCATTGATAACATGATTTGAGCTGATAATATTAAATTGAGTTTGAAGTTACATGATTTGAAACAATTCCTTTTGATAGTAACTTATATCTTATTTGAATATTGTAAACAGATTTCACATTTGTAATTTGAAGCTTTACTATCACTAAATAAACTTATAGTCCTCGATTACTGAATCCATCTGTGCTAATTCTAAATGATAAGCAATTATGATTCATAGTGAAACATACTAATATTCATTTAACTGTGAACGAGGGAATATTTTGTGTGATACAATATCGCCGTGGTAAAGGTAAACAACAGTTGAAAAAAAAAATGTTTGAAACAATTTTGACTATAATTATAAGCATAGTTCAGGCGTTTCATTTAAAAACAACTATTTTCTTACTGTGATAACATATTTAAATCGTTTCTCCCCCAAAGATAAATATTTTGACCAACACGTTTTAAAATTTATAATTATTTTAATTTAATTTGTACGCGACATTTATTTAGGGGTAAAGAGCAATTAGTTGAAGGACTGTATTCTTGATATCTGTGTACCCGAGACGCTGCAAAAGTATAAGGACTGTATTCCTGCATTTGTGTTGCTAAAAATTCACTTGTTTCAATAAAATAGTTAATATTTAATTAATAAAGTAGCCAATAAAGTTTTTTTTATGGCGAATGAGTACTGTGGTCTAGTATTTTAGTAACAGGACAAAAATTTTTAACAGTCAGAACTGGAACTATTTTATGACTAGTAACAAGTCGCAGTTAGTCTTACAAAATATTAAAAGTACATCATACCCCTAAGTCTGGCCCCCCCCCCCCCCCCCCTACAAATTATCATATGGGCGCCCTTGCACCCAACCTCTGTCAGCAAAGATACAGATGGTTCAAAATCAGATTCATCAATTTCAGCTCTAATCGTCTTTTGACATCAAACTTGATGATGTTTTCCCAACTAGAATGTTATTAAAATCGTACACCCTGAAGTGATGACTTGCTTGAATTTGTGGAATTGGAAAAACACTTTTCCAGTAGTTATTTAGTACAGTTTCATTCTGTAACACCTATGTCTTGTCAACATAAAAACTTAATATTCCAGTAACTTTCCTGTTTACGTGATCATGGAAATCTCTAGCAGTTTCAATGTGAATTCTTCTGTCTCCTTTTACTGTCATCCACACATGTCGTTTGACTGTAGATATTATATTAAAGTGTTCCCAGCAAAATAAACTAAGAGGTATTAAGGACTAAAGACAAGACATAAAAAAGAAGTTTCATGTTACTACCTAGTTTTAATTGAAACACACTACTAACTTTGGCATACACAGCCAGGAGAGTGTTACACTTTCTTTTACACATATTACTTAAAATAATCCAAGGTAAGCTACTTTACTATAATTACATTTATAATTTAAATAGCTTGTGAAAGTTTATGAGGCAGTTATTGTGGGACAGTATGGCAGATAAAATTCCAACTAACCATTTAAAACAAGAATTGGTTTCATAACACATCTACAAAATTCTTTTTGGTTAAGTTTTTGTTTTCCAGTACAATAATATGGTACCTGAACAATTTCTGTACACAAAATCAACATGTTAATAGCGCTTGTAACACCCGTTACCAATGCTACGTAACACCCGTTACCATATTTTTACTCCTTAAATTTTAATATTAATATTTTCTTTGGTAATCAAAATGCTACTGAGAGACATAATCTCACTTTTGTTAGACATTAATTTTATAAGTGTCATGGTTTAGTTATTATGTAAACTTTTATATGTTTTTGGTAACGGGTGTTACACAGATGATATCAAAATAAACTTGAGCTATATTGAAGCAATTTTAATTATCTTACTATTATTGAGAATGCTGCAGCAAAGTATAAACTTTCAACAAGGTCACTGCACTAAAATCAAAGGCATTAGCTGATTATCAATATTAAAAAAAATATTGCCAACTTAATTAACAATTTTACTCTTGATTCCCCACACAGATAAACAAAGTTAAACTGTAGAAAACAAAAGAAATAATTAATGAATCAAAATAATTTTTTGGACAATGGACTGTGAGACTTTTTTCTACAGTATTATGTGAATAAACATTGTTTATAATTTTTTTACATTTTTTTCACTTAGGCTCATTTTGGTATGGAATGGCCCATAAATAAGTTACATAAAAGTGGTACCTATCACAAAATATTATAAATTGGGTGGGATTGTTGTGTAGAATAAGATACCGCAGGTAACAGATGTTCATTATCGTATTCTAGGCTAGAAAAGCTAGGGCTGTAGTAATACAATACCCAAATGTTTATTTAAGTACCTAATTAAGAAATGTATTTCATGCAAAACAAGCAAATGAATGTTCCCCGCCCAAAACCCCCATATTTTCACGCTTGTCACATAAGAATGTAGAAGTGGAAATGGTGTATCACTTCTCATGGTTCGTACCCTCTCGTCCAATCAAAACTAAGAACTTTTTAAGAACCCCTTTACTTCATTGCTTTCAACACTATCAAGTGGTAAAATACATACTATTTGTAATACCATAAAAACCTACAAGAAAATAAATTATTAAATATTAAATAAATAATAATAATTTCATCTTGGTTGGTTCAATTCTTGCATATTTGCCCCTGTTGTCAATAATTAACTCTGGAACACATATCTAACACAACCATAGTATCTATCTGAACATTGAAGCCCTAACACCTTAAAGGATCATATTTACATTTACTTTATAAATTCAAAGTAAGACAATACAACACACGTTTTCAGTTTAAAGGTGAAACACCAAACTCGAAAAAAAAATTAACTAAAAATGTATTTATTCATAAACTATAATTATATGGTCCGAATTTTACCAATTGCACTGCACATGTGCAAGGCGTTGTTTACCATGAAGACGGAAACAAGGACATTATGATGCCCGCATTTATTTATTACTTGCATGCTATGAGTCATTCTCATGAATTGATGTAGGCTTTTGGACATACGCCATTGCTAAGCAATGGCGTATGTCCAAAAGCCTAAATCAAGTCATGCACTCCCATTGCACAAATCTTTCAAAGATAACATTCTCATGAAGTTAAGGATTATTTGTGAAATTTAAGGACTTTTAAGGGCCCATATTCATTTAAAGACAAATTAAGGAATATTTAAGCTATGTTAGCGACATCATCCATATTGTTATTGTATCAGGTTCTAGACTATTCCCTTATTTTTTTGACTTCCCAATGTTTACGTAAATCAAATTATCAAATGCACCTGTATCATGTGTGTGGCGGCTACATGTTAGTGTGTCCTACCTGGATGTGGTGCCTACCCTGATTGTAGTGCCCACCTCACGTTTGTTGTCCTACCATGTGTTTGTACCGGCCCCAAAAGTATTTACACTGTTGGAACACATGTAACAAATTTATAAATAAATTAAAGTCGCGGAAGTTCCGGAACTATTATTTAAAAATGCATGAAACTACATAACATAACCACTAAAGCTAGAATCATACCGAATACAATAAAGTATAAAAATACAATTCTCAAAACAGCCAAAACAAAAGTACACACTTACGACATTTCGACTCTTGACTTTTATAACAAAAACAGACCATAACACCAAAACCCAATATTTAAATATTCCAAATTTTCCTCGAACAAGACTACAGAAATTTAATTCCCGCCGAGCAGCGCATAGAACATACAGGGTATAGAAGTGACTCCGCCATTAGTGATGGGTCGTTCGTGAACGATTCGTTCAAAAAGAACGAATCTTTGAGAGAACGAAATCTTGCGATTCGTTCGCGATGTAAAGATCCGGCTCTTTGAGAGCCGGTACCTTGAAAGATTCGGAAGAACGAAAACGCGGAGAGAACGAGAGAACGAGATGAGAGAACCGGCCACGCGCCCGGTCTGATTCGTTCGTGAAATGATTCATGACGTCAGGAGTCTGAAGAATTAGTAATCACAGCGTGCGCATGTTCACATGAGCAAACGATAACTGATCAAATAAAATAGGGTAACATGAAAAGTATCTATACCTGAAAAAGTCAACTGTTAAGTAGTGGTTTAAAATTGCTTTTTCACATTCACATACACAAATTAGGAAGAAAAAAAAACTAAAAAAAAAAAACCATATGAATTAAAAATAACAGGGAAAGTAACTACAAATGTTTACACTTACCATTTTTGGGTTAATTAATGTACTTCATTTGTTTCTCTTCATACTGAATCGCAGTAGTAGTATTAAATTTTTGTCTTTTTTTCTGTAAATGTGTTGGTCTACATATGTAAACACTTTACTGTCACTAATGTGTAAATTGCCTATATATTAATATTTGTAACTTAAAAAGTAATAAAATATAAATAATCTTGTTTCATATACGAAACTCTGATTCACTGGCTACGGAAAGCAATGTTCAAATTCAAATACAAAAACACGTACATAATACTCTAAAGGATGAACGAGTTACGACACCTGATAAAAGAGCCAGATCTCATACACAGAAAAGAACGAATTGACCGAGATGAACGAATCCTTCTGAACGAATCATTTCACGGAACTGATCCAAAAGAACCGACTCGGTCTAAAGAACCGTTCTGCCCATCACTACTCCGGGAGCAAGGTTAGTAGAGAGAGGTTGTCTCGATCCCATAAGAGCAATGTAGACAGCCCGACACTACGCTCTGACGTCATCTGCAGCCCCGCCGTTCCCAGCCGTAATACTGCACCCGCTGACTGACGGCTTTCTCTTATCAGCTCGGCTCGTTTCACATGTCTGATACGCAATACTTATAGTATTTCATTTATGCTTTGTTGATTACTGTTAATTATAATCGTTTTGATATGCTTTTCAAATGACAAAATGCTGTGACTGAAAACAAGGATGAATTATTATTTCAACATATTTTTAAGTGACAGTAAAACTTTTCAAAATATCAATGACGAATCCATGAACTTTAAAAATTAATATAATTAACATGTAACTAGTAAACAAAATGGTTTATTTGTATTTATTTCTCAGCAAGATTATAATGTATAAAATAATTGCATATCAATTTCTTAGTGTTTAATAAAAGTAGCCATAGCTCATTAAAACGTTTTGGGAATGTTTACAATATAAATAAACTGAAGTTAGATTTAAAAATAAATTTTTAACATGAATAGAGCAGTTTTTCGTGTAATCGTTTCATCCTGTTTTGCATCATACTGGAGCGTTTTCTTCACTTTTACTTCGTCAAATGAAAGAACAACAATGCGTTCGAAGTCTAGCAACGAAGAACGTGCTACATTCAAAAATTCAAACATGTTTACTAGGATACCTTTTCTCATGTCAAATGAAGATGCCCATCGTTGAAGAGTTGAAAGTCCAGGTAATGGGAAGTTAAGTTTCTGTTTTAAAAATAAATAACATCGCTTACTGAAATAACGCAAAGTGAAAGCGAGAGCTATTTCCTCATTGGTCCAGTTTACTCTTTTTTTCAACGAAAGTAATGTCACTTTGATTTTTAAAAAAAAAAAAAAAAAAAAAAAAACACTTGAAAGAATATTCCGCATGCGGAACTCTAACGAAGAACGTTTTTTTGTTTGTTTTTAAGATTTTCGTTTTCTTTTTTGAGTTTTTTCATGACTTCCAAATTTAAAACTGGCTTTCTTTCGGCAAGAAACAAATTTTCTTTAAGAATTTGGATTTACTTCCTAAGCATTTCAACCGAGTCATTGTTAGAACAAGACTTTGAATGCTTTAACTGACTACAAGAACAGGTTTATTCCTCACTTACATTTTCATTTGAATCTACGATTAATTTACAAAACATTTTTTTTTTTGTTTTCCCTGCATTTAACTAGGTCTTCTCGGCGCACACGACTTTCCAATGTTTCTACAGGTGTTGTAATTCCAAGTTTTAATGAAGGTAGAGCATTTTGTTTAAGACGTCTTTTAGCGCATGCATTTAACAACTCAGCTTTCAAGTCGCGCTCGTAATCATCATCTGTAAAGTGATTTGAACATATGTAAGTTGTTTTTGGATTCCACTCACCATCACGTCGGCATTTCTGAACCCACACTTTCAACAGATGATCATCACATGGGAATCGATGATATTTTATATGATTTGTTTCAGGTAAAGATTTTGTTTTTACAAACTATTTGTACACACAGCCACTGTACACCGCGTACCTGGCATTTTATGTTTAAATACAACTTGTTAACAGCGTTTAGCCTAATAAAACAAATTCACTTTAAATTCGTGTTCTTAACGTTTTGCCTGCTAGCAGTGGCGTAGCCAGGATTTGTGTATGGGGGGTGTTAAGAAGCATGCCCCCCCCCCCCCATCTCCACCGTATTGAAGCGGGGGGTCCGGGGGTCCTCCCCCGGGGAAATTTGGATTTTAAGGTGTAAAATAGTGCTATTTTAGCAGTTTTCGGTACTTAAATTTAAATATTGTAATGGTAAAAATTTTATTAATTTGAATATGAAATTTGTTTGAGTGATGAATAAGAAATTAATTAAAGGTTTGGTGCTAAGGGGGGGGTTTGAACCCCTAAAACCCCCCCCTGGCTACGCCACTGCCTGCTAGTTATAATTAACGAAGCACCCGTGCACTTATGATATAAGCAACACCAAAATTTTATAACACACGCACTCTCAATTAAACTCCTCACAACAATAACTCCCCCTGCATTACGCTGTAGTTTGACACGTTATTACGAGCAGATGTGCTTGTAAACTAAGTAACTGATAGGAGCGGACGGGCTGGCAAGCCGAGCCGGGGCTGCAAGTGACGCGATGCGCAGAACGATGCGCAAGCGATCGAGGCAACCTCTCTCTAATAACCTTGCTCCGGGAGTGCGTCGTTTGCCCTACAGGCGTTTGCCCTAAACGCATTTTCGAAGCATATTCTCGCATTCCTCATTCCAAACAGGCGTTTGCCCTAAAAGCGTTTGCCCTAAAGGCGTTTGTCCTAAAGTCGTTTGCCCTACAGGCATTTGCCCTACAGGCGTTTGCCCTACAGGCGTTTGCCCTAAAGACGTTTGCACAAGATGTTTGATAATCCCATTCGGACCAAGCACCGGCATTTGCCCTAAAGGCGTTTGCCCTAAAAGAAGTTTTTCGACAGTCGTTTGCCCTACAGGCGTTTGCCCTACAGGCGTTTGCCCTAAAAGTTTGCGAATTTTCAATAATCCGAAAATGAATGCTTGCCGGCGTTTGCCCTACAGTCGTTTGCCCTAAAGGCATTTGCCCTAAAGGCGTTTGCCCTACAGGCGTTTGCCCTACGAACCTTTTCGAAGATAGATGTCCTTACGTGTGTCGCCCCTGTTGACAAATGTTGGAACCATTCTCCAAATGAGTACAAAGTACAAAATTCACAAATTAGATGGCAGCACATACGGTTTGCTATCCCAACGTTGAAGTCTAAGAATGCAGCTGGTAATTGAACCTTACAACAGATGAATCTCAGTGACTGGATTGTATTTTTTAAATAATTTTTAACAAAGAGGTTGATGATGTAATATTTTCCAAGGTGGGGGGCGGGGGGTTAACTAGCGAACGAATTAACTTAATTTAATATTGCTGCTATATATAAAAACAAGCTTGAACAAAAGGAGCTTACAAAATTTTATTATCCTTGCCTGCTGGAATTTTCACTTAAAGTCGTCCTAAAAACGATGACCCTAAAATAATTTAAGGCAGAAGATTATACATATACATTTATAAAAACATTTTCAGTGTTTAAAAGTAAGTGTTAAAATAGCCTCCGAGACCTTCATGCCTATTTTCAATCTTTATATAACATGTGCCCAACTGAATCTGTCGTTTTATTAATATGTTTGTAGAGTGCGGTGAAAATACTTCCATCAAGAGTGTGCATATTTTGCTAATTCGCCCAGACCATCTATAGCTTAACCCCTAATAAGTTTTATGGGAACAAGTGAAGAATAATAAAAGACTGATTTTATGTGTGACAGCCAATGAAATGTACAACATTTCAAAATGCATTTAATCATATCATCTATATTGCCACAATATTTGAATGAATGTCATAGGTATGAGTGTGACGTCGTCTGGCCGACGACCACCCCAGAGCCCGACCTGCACCCGCCAGTATACGCTCCCGCTAACGGAACACACCCCTGGCCATGGCCCACCCGAGTCAGGCGAGCCGAACAGCAATTAAACGCAAAGCCGCGGAAACCTGAGTAGACAAGAGAAGAACCGTACCCATTCCTCCTGAAACATTAAATTAGGATTTTAGCGACAATAAAATCTCTTCCAGACACACCCGTTTGGAGTCTAGCGTAATGAGGTCACGCCTGGCGCGAGAGAAGCCGAGCCTCCCTCGGACGCCATGCCAGTTCGGCAGTTCAGCGCAGCTCACGGACCGGGGCGGACCTACGTCCCACGGAGAGGCAACATCCTTTGTCTTCATCGAAAGTAACGTCCGGTAAATATAGTCACTAATTAACAGAACCCCTTTTATTACGTAACCTCTCCGTGAGTACCCGGTCCCTTTTTTCGGTCCAGGACCTAATCCGGCCGCATTAATTTAAAGACACCCCGCACCACACTTGGTCAGCGGGGCTGTTCTTCAGTCTACGGCACGGGCCGCCTCCCGTAACTTACAGAACTTTATTTAAGGTCACGCGCACGGCGCTGACCACAAACCCGCAAGGGAACTTGGACAAACTTAATTGCGGTGCGTGTTTCACCACAGTGGGCACAACACCCGCGCCGAGACATTTGCATACGGGATTGGCCGTCTCCAATCGTCCGCCCCCTTAATTCAGTGTATTTTTGTGTCCCGGATTTTGTACTGCTAACTTACGTTACCCGAGTAACGAGTGCCACGTAACGTGTGCGCGCCCCTTAATTCAGTGTAATTTTGTATCCCGTATTTTGTATTGCTAACTTACGTTACCCGAGTAGCGAGTGCCACGTAACTTGTGCGCACCCCCTTAATTCAGTGTATTTTTGTATCCCGTACTTTGTATTGCTAACTTACGTTACCCGAGTAACGAGTGCCACGTAACCTGTGCGCGCCCCCTTAATTCAGTGTATTTTGTGTCCCGCCTTTGTGTTACGAAATTACGTTACCTGCGTACCCAGTGAGACGTCTGAGACGTAACAGCGTCCGAGGCCACGTAACGCGGAACACAAACCATACGGCGCCACGGAACCACGAGTAAACCCCCCCGGGGACCTCTGTAGAGTGTTGTATTGTGTACGACTCGTTCCTATGAATAAAAGGTACGACACCACCACCTCAACTCCACGCCTCTTATTTCAAATCATCTCACGCAACACCGCCGCCGGCCCTAGTGGGCCACGCAGGGGCACATACATCCACGACCCCAATCTCACGACTAGAACCGAGCTAGTCTGGCGCCCACCCGGACAATACGTAGCAAGAACCGCCTTTTCCCACTAGGAGCCACACCGGGACTCGAACCCGAGACCCCGGACGACGGCAAGTGTAAACTAGGAACAATTTTGATATGTCGTGGAATGTACAATAATGAATTACGTAAAAGTATAATACACAAAGAAAGATCATTAAATATAACTCTGTTTCAGATGCTAATGAATCAGCAAAAATAGTGCAATTTTAGTTAATATATTTTCAAAACAATTTAGTTTCAAAATTGCTTCGATCTTGTTTTTGAACACTGAATCAACTTCTCTATATTTTTTGCAAGTGAAGATTAGAAAATAAAATTTTAAAAAATAATTCACCGAATTACATAATTTTCAAAATAAACCGTTGCAATTATATTTAGTTAATTACATATTTGTCACATGCCCACAAACAGTCTTACGACTTTAACATATTATTTATTATTTGGTTAAATGTACGCAATAGATTTATCCAACCCGACTTGCTTGTTTTGGTCGGCAAATATGTTGGCTGTTTTCTCTGTTAGAACTCTGGGTATCGTGTGTATTGAGTAATGAATTCTTTCTTCACTTCTGCTAATGAAATTTATATACCCACTTTTATACCCATGGGTATAATAGAATATAAAGCATAAATTGGGCGTCGTGCGGGGCGGGCTTACAGGACAGCAAACCATAACAAAAACTGTTAGCATAACAATCATGTATCAAAAATAGCATTAGTTGTGCAAGCGCAGTTCATCTCCACAAATTAAGTTTGTACGTACTATAATTTTTTTTTTCTCCTAAGATCGTTTTTAGGTAGATTTCGCAGAGCGACTTACAGAAAATTTCACGATTTTTTCTCCTATCTAGGTCCTATGAATTTCAGAATTTCTAATTGAGGTAAATATGAATGTCTAATGTATTGTTGGATTGGATTTATATCCCATACATATTGTTGAGCCAACAATTAATTTGCAATTTATTGTTACATTCGATATTCTAGAAATATTCATAAGATTTTGCATAGTTATTGAAACTTCTGGAATTTTTCAGAAAGTTTTTTTTATATTGGTAGGCCGCACGGCGAAATCTACCTTTCCGACTGGCTGCCATCGGGGATTTTTCATTTATAATTATGGGATATATGATTTGACACTATTATGCACACAGACGCTTCATATCTAAAACAATCTTGTTCAAACGAAAGGTTTTTAATTTTTTAATAAGACATTTTTTTTTGTGACAGATATCTCAAAGAAAACAAAACCAGTAATTCGACAGAATTCTATACGAGCCTCGTTGCCAAATTTAATGGACGCAAAATAATAAATTACCTACACACAGACACAGCGAGGCTCTTTTCAGCGTAAATGTTACATGGCAGGACAAGATTCAAGAATAGTTTAGCTTGGGAGAAAAGTCCTTTCAAAAAAATGTCAGGTAGGAGCCCTGGTTCAATACACAAGAAAGTGATTCGTAAAAAGATTCGACATGGCACAACTCGGCGTAAACTGGCTTACCAGGGAGATAGTCGGTTGAAACTAAAACGGCGTGATCTCCAATCGACTAAACAAAATGTTGACTATGGATCCTCATCATCAGGGCAAGTTACTATTGTACAAGGGTGTGATCTTCCTGAAAATGAACTATTAAGTAAGTGTGATCATTACATCGCGTCACTGCAAGCCAGTTTGGAAGAAGGAAGGAATATTGTGGAACAAACAAATATGCATACAATCCCGCAAGGAAAGTCGTTCTGTGTGCGGTGGGCTTAAGTCACATTATTATTATTATTGAGAAGTACCATTACGTATCTTCATTATTTTATTTTGGAAATATAAGTGGAATCCACTATGGAAATATGGGAAATATTATGAATGTATTTAAATATATATTATATTACGGATATAGCCTATTTTAAGAATCATGCCAACCAATTACTATTATCGGCCAACTCTTATAACTGAACGTCAAAATGATCTAACACAAACATTACAAACTAAATGCAAATTATGGAAAACCCAGAACAAAACGAACTAGAATACTTCTTCATTGTGTACTTCAGCTGTATGTTGTGTATACATTCCAGAATAAAATAGTATGAACAATGTGTAGGAGTTTAACCGCATTAGTACTATTATGCTAATTAAGAAAATGTTTAACAGCTAGTATTCGCATTATTTACCTATATGATCGTAATATTTTAAGTAATCATAGCGTAATGCGCGTCTGACAGCTGAAATTGAAATAAGCAAAGCCCCGGAAAAAAAATTGAACCTTTTTCCAGCGATATTTTTGTTAAATCGCCAATACTGTTTTTTTACTATACGATTTCTTTTTTTGGTCGAAGACCTTACATCATCTAATATTCCGAAATATTTTACAGAAAAAATATTCGATAACATTGAACTTAGTGCAGGGAACCATCTGTTGGTGAATCTAGGAAGTTCATACGTACCACATGAATTCCCACCAAATCTTATATAGGCTTACATAGGTGCCATCTAGCGACGGTTTTGTAAACTTTGCATTTAGAGGGAAAACATTTATTTAGGTACTGCCACCTGCGGAGGAAATATAAACTACGAAAACACTGTTTGAATGGATACATAATTGAAAAAACCTACATTACCCAAAATAACCTAAGCTTCGTTTACCCTAAAGTCATTTGCCCTACAGAGGCGTTAGCCCTAAAGGCATTTGCCCTACAGGCGTTTGACCTACAGGCGTTTGCCCTACAGGCATTTGCCCTAAAGGCGTTTGCACAAAATGTTTGATAATCCCATTCGGACCAAGCTCCGGCATTTGCCCTAAAGGCGTTTGCCCTAAAATAAGTTTTTCGACAGTCGTTTGCCCTACAGGCGTCTGCCCTACAGGCGTCTGCCCTAAAAGTTGGTGTGGTTTCGTTAATCCAAAACAAAAGTGCTTGCCGGCGTTTACCCTACAGTCGTTTGCACTAAACGGCATTTGCCCTAAAGTCGTTTGCCCTACAGGCATTTGCCCTACGTTTAGGGCAAACGCCTGTAGGGCAAACGATGTGTACCCACTACTCCGCCTAGCCTGGACTGAAATCGTATTTCAGCGTTGGGGTGTCGGTTTTCTACACTAAACACGCTTCACTTCACACAAAATCGGTAATTATACAGATGAGTGCTAGGCATGGAGCAGCGTCGCGTAGACCTGTCATCAACCTTCCGCAAAATATTCAAGAATATGGTGTTGACGTCAACCGCCGGTGCTCCCTGTGGATCGCACAGGCCGTTAGGTCCCAACAACACTTACTCGTAAGTGCAACGAACACACTCGAGCGTGATGTCCGCCGTGTGAGTGAAAGTGCGCCGCGATAAACACCAAGTCGACTACAGTGCCGGCCGGGTGTGCCAATGCGGTTATGTAAAATTAAATAAGTAATTATTCTTTTTAAAACCAATATTATAACAATTAAAAGATACTGAAATAATATGAGAATTATGTGCAATTGTAAAATAATCATGTAATATCAAATTTAACATTTAAGTCTAAAATTGGTCGGAGCTGTTTTCCCGCGCTACAAGCGTCTTGGTGCGAGGTCGCGTGGCGCTCTAGCGCCAGTTGCCATCGGGAGCTCACCGGGGTCGGTCGCTCTGCGAACGCAGAGCCTACAGTTTTCGCACCACTTTCCAGTTCATCGCCACAGTCATAAGTTTGCCTAATCTTTTCATTTTAGCTCTGCGCCCGACCCCACTCAGCTGTACATTCTTACGTGCGGCTTTTCGCATAATCATTTCGACATTCTACGTAAATTACACGTCCTAAGCATTCGGACAGCGGACTTTAGCCGTACGCATTTTCCAGGCTTCGATGCCAGTGAATCGTTATTTGTTAAGGGCTTCTAGCAAGTCTTGAGTATCGTGGTGTACTAAATTTTTAATATACGTGTATTCGATTTAGCTACTTTTGACTGTGTAATTATATATTGACGACAGTCGTCGTGCCCTCCTAGATGTAGAGGCCGTACCTGTCCACCGACGTGGGCCTAAGGGAGGTATGTTCCCCAAGTGCACCGTCAGTGAAGTATTTACGATCAGGGACGCACCCGCGTGCGCCCTGGCACGTCCGCAGACCATAATGTGTTTGTAAATATTTACACTTTGCCGTCGTCCGGGGTCTCGGGCTCGAGTCCCGGTGCGGTTCCTAGCGGGAGTGGCTGCTGTGAATGTAATGTGTCCGGATGGGCGCCAGACTAGCTCTGGTGCTAATCGGTAGGTGGGTCGTGGGGTCGATTGCCCTGCGTGGCCCACTAGGACCGTCGGCGATGTTGCGTGGGTTTAAGGAATTCCCTACTCGGCGGTGGTTGCGAATCGTAGGGTGAAATAATCATACGCTGAAATGAGGCAATAAATGACGTGTGTCATTTATTCAGGTGACTGTGGCCTGGGTGTAACGTCGTTGGTTACACGCCACGTCGTACAACAGGTGACATCACAAAATGCAAAAACTACACAATTACACACAACTAAGTCTGAAAGTTATTTGATAAAACGTGGCACAAGTTTACAAAAGAAATGTTACACGAGGGTGCGTTGCACAAGTTTATGAATGTTGCGTGGAGGTGCGTTGCACGAGTTTACAAAGGAAATGTTACACGAGGGTGCGTTGCACAAGTTTACAAAAGAAATGTTACACGAGGGTGCGTTGCACAAGTTTACAAAGGAAATGTTACACGAGGGTGCGTTGCACAAGTTTACAAAGGAAATGTTACACAAGGGTGCGTTGCACAAAGTCACTAACTATTACTTAGTAGCGTGGTCCTAGTCGTTTCTGAGCCTGGTTATTCACACGAGGGATGAGGGTGATTGGAGGCGGCCAATCCCGTAAGTCTACGTATCGAGGCGGTGTTCGTGTCCACGGTAGTGGAGCACGGACCGCAGCTAAATTCGTTCAAAGTTCCCTTGCGGGTGGTGTCAGTGCCGGAGCGACTGATTTTAACTAAAGTTCTGTTCCTCGGGAGATGGCCCGTGCCGGATGCTGAACTTACCCCGCGGACCAAGTGTGGTGCAGGGGGGTTTTAGATTTATGCGGCCGGATTAGGTCCTGGACCGAAAACTGGACCGGGTACGCACGGAGAGGTTATTAAAAAAGAGGTTTTAAGAAGTGACTATATTTACCAGAAGTGAACTCGGTGTGGACAAAGGATGATGTCTCTCCGTGGGACGTGCGTCCGCCCCGGTCCACGAGTCGCGCTGTACTGGCGTCATGTCATGGCGTCCGGCAGAGGCTCGGTGGCCCTCGCGCCAGGGTTGACCTCATTACGTTAGTTTCTGATATATGTTAATAATAGAATTTAAGGGCGTTAAATTCTTACGTTAATTATTAAAGCTGAATCAAGGTCATTCGTCCCTTCTACAAATTGAAGTTATTATGTTTAGGAATTATTTCATTTAAATTTTACGTCACACCAGCGACTGTTCGTCTCTTGCCGGATTGCTCTGGTGGGGGTAATAACGTAACACGAGGGATGAATAATTATGTCATATGGTTTCATTGACTAATACAGGCAGAAGGCCGCCAGGGGAACACTCACACACGTATCGACGTATCACACACGTGAGTGCCCGGGCACTCCTACGTCGCACTTTCGTCAACCGACTTTAAATTAATACGTAATACTGTTTAGTAATCAGTGTTTGTTTTTATAACGTGGTTGGTTGAAATGACGGTCTGTTTATTTGGGTGGGGCCGGGTTCTACCTTGGTTGCTGGTGGCTCGCCTGACTCGGGTGGGCCATGGCTAGGGGCGCGTTCCGTTAGCGGGGTTGAATACTGGCGGTTGCAGGTCGGGCTTTAGGGTGGCCTTCGGTCGGACGACGTCAACTTTTTACCTGGGAATTGTAGTGTCATCATATACATATTAATTAATCACGAGCATCCACGTTGTATATAATTTGTAACTTAACAGAACTCTCAAGTCCTAAATTGTGTCTAAGATTGTATGAATACTTATCTTGACATTTAATTCTTAACTAATTATTAATTTTCTTTACGTTTTGTCATTTACTGTGTGGCCAACTCCTCTTATACCGGGGTAGCTGCACACGCCCGAACTCGCCACGCCAGTCCCGTGTACGTGTCACCACTGACATACTGATTCTGAGAGTGTAAAGAAATTAAGTTTAACAGACGCGCATCGACTGGTCTAACATTTGGCAAGTGCGCAAAAAAAATATTAGCATACTAAATTTACCGACAGTCCTGGAAACTCTATCGTGATAGGTATAATAATGAATTACCAAATCTAAGATGCTCAAACTTAAATACTGTAAAAATGCAAAGGGACTTAAAAGGTAAATTCTAGGTATCATTTAAATTGGTATAATTACATTCTCGACATGTAACGACATGGGTTTACAGACACTCTTGCACTATAATTAATTCTAATCCAAAGTCCCAAAAAAGTCTATTATGGAAGAGGGGGGGAGGAACCGAAATTATGACGTTCTTCAGCCTAGATGATCCAACCACTAAATCCCGTCGCCGCACTCTGTTTTCAAAACACATCTTCTGTAAGTCATACCAGTGGCCTATTTCATAAAACTACAAGTCTACAAGTTACTAGTTACAAGTTACAAGGGAATTTCTTACAAGTGTAAATCTGAAGTGTTTCACAAAGAAAGTTGCTTGACTTGTAGAAGTTGGTGCACTTGTAACACATACCTACAAGTTTACGAGTCAGCTGTTTATTGTTCGTGTTTTGAATATGTAACGAATTTGTAGGTTATAGTTGCGAAGTGTATGCTGATAAAAATGATTTCATTGACAGCATTTACAAATGTTTTGATACATCTGTGTACTGTTGCTTTGGAAATACCATGCATATCTCCAACTGCATGGTACTGTCCGCCATTTCCCAACAAATGTAGAGAGACAAATATTTGTTCCCTTGCAGATAACGATTTATTTCTTCGTGTAGGGTGATACAATATATGACCTATATCTTGTACTAGCTCCTCCAGTTTAACAGCACTCATGCGGAACATTTCGTTATACTCAAATACCGTGCCAAGTCCCATGTTCAACCTCTCTCTAAAATTAAGTGGTCGCCTCATAACCTCAATATCTATATCATCTTCATCAGAATCGGTAAATATAATAATATCCATTGTATTCTAAGATGTTATAATATCATTCTATACACAAGCATAGACTTATTAATGATTTACAACTAATATAATTGGACTTACACAATATTCTACCTATGTATTGACACTGGTAGCAATTTCTTACAAGTTACAAATGCTTGCTAGCTACAAGTTTGTTTATGAAACAAAAACATTTATTTACTTGTAAAATTAACTTGTAACTTGTAGAATTTCACTTGTAACTACAAGTATTTACTTGTAGCTTTATGAAACAACATTATCAAAGTTTTTACAAGTTACTAGCAAAGTTACTTGTAACTTGTAGACTTGTAGTTTTATGAAATAGGCCACAGCCGGGGAAAAAGTACAAAAATCCAGTTCTCACACTTACTTGTTACTGAAGCATACCTCTGAAGCCGGTGACTCCGGGGGTCGGTTGTAAACCCCACTCACTTTTTGAGCCTCTTGCATCGCAATGCTTCTGTGGCCCGTGCACTAGCCCCACACCATCGCGCGCTCGTGTACCACCACTTTTTTCGCTTCGCCAAACGTGCCATGGCATTACCATCATATTGCCGTTAATTCTTGTTCACGTCACGTAACACAACTTCCCCATTGCTGGGATGCGATTTATACTGTGCACGAGCAGTTCCGCAGCCGGCGGTCTAAAACACCACTCACCCCGCTCACCCAGCTGGCAGCCGCCTCCCACACGTCAATCAGCTGACGTCACCCCCCTCCTCTGCTACCACTCCTCACTCCGCTAGGTCGTTCTGGTTACTTCTCGTACGTCCCACTACCGAGTAAGAGTACTTAACGTAAAATAAACCAAGTTTACTATTAAAAAGTTACAATAAATAAATATTAAAATACACCATTAAATAATATAATGACATAAATAGTGTTATAAAAAATTTAATCATCTTAGAATAAACTTTACGCAAAATAAAAATAATAATTATATCCAAGACGACTGAGGCCGCCACAAGTGGCCTCAACTATTCAATTAAATGTAATGTCGTTTCTTAAATAATTATGTAATTTCTTTCAAGTGCTATGCTTAGGAAATGTAAACCGCAACCTGGCCCGCCACGAGACGAGTCTCTCCCACGCCGGCCTATTTCCCCTTCCCCTCCTCCGCGGCCCGCGAGCTCCGGCGCGCGGACGGGCGGAGGAGGTAGTGGCTAGCCAGACTCGGAGCCGAGCAGACGTGTGCTCGCTCTGCTCCGCTCAAGACGCGCGTAGCACGGCATCGTTGTTCGCTATCAGTAGAATTCGTTACGGGACTGCCTCCGCAGTTGTGTTGAGCCGTGTCAGAATTACTTCGCACTGCTGAACTTTCTTAGCCAGTACGTTTCATCACAGACCTATCTCCGCAGACGTATCAGACCGCGTATGCGCTACTTTGCACTGCTGAACTTTCTTAGCCAGTACGTTTCGTCACAGAACTATCTCCGCAGACGTATCAAGCCGTGTGTGCGCTACTTTGCACATCTGAACATTCGTAACCAGTACGTTTCGTCACGGGACTGCATTCGCGGTCACATCGAGTCGCGTTTTGTTATCAAGAGTGTATTTCTGGGAGTCCGGGTCGCGGCGAGGGAGAACACTCGTCCTGCAACGTACCGGCCAGGCTGCGACAGGGCTTTTAACGGAATAAAGGAGCTCGTGAAAACGGACAGCTACATCTTCTCCTTACTACCATCTACCTTTCCTTCTACCTATACTAATTTCCCTCCTGGTCCCATGTTCCACGGTCCCGGCCACGTTGGCCTGAACTCCACTCTCTCTTCGACTGGAGCTACGCGGGCAAATCAGGGCGAGTCTCAGGACAATTCGCAGCAGGGACTTAGGGACCGCAGGCCGAGGGACATCAATATATTTGCAATCTAACCAAGTATAACTTTGTTAACCTGTAATAAGCTGCTGTGACTCGTTTTTTTTTTTTCATCTAGCCGGGCCTACGCACAATTCGAAACATTCGTATTGCAGTGGGTTAGATGGCAATCACCTTTAAGAATGTTTGATAATATACGGCTGTCATTGTGTGATGAACTTCATTTACCATATAAACAGTTACAATCTATCAGCTCTACGATAATTTACCATAGCCTTCGTGTGGTTAGTAACGGTCACAGGATGGAACATTATACACGAGTTTGCAGCCTATCCTGTTCGCGCACAATGTCGATGTGTTGAACCAATCGTGCAGCGACGGTCTGACAACAGACTCGGTCAGACATTGGACAAGCAAGTGTATCAGTCTTAATAAAGTGCAGTGTCTTTTCAATCAGTTTCCCTTTTATTTCAAGGTGTCCTGGGTGGCCTGAACAGCCCAGGTAGTTCACGTCGACGACGCACTCCTGCCTGCAGCCACGTGGTCGAACCCCCCTTTTTTCCTCCTGAGATCATTTTAATTTAATATTTATTCAAAACTTAAATCAGGCAGCGGGAGTGGCGTCAGTGTATTTGAAGTTGGTATGACAAATTAGTGATGAACTATGAAAGGACGACAAGTATGTGAAAGTAGAGGTAGAAAAACATGTTTCACAAAGCTTTTGTTTTATGTATGATATATGTATAAGATATATTTATATTGCTTTATATTGAGTTTGAGGACAGTCGTCGCGCCCTTTTAGGCTTAAAGGCCATTTCTGCCCCTCGCCGGGTACCTGAGGGGGGCACGCCCTTTTTCCCCCAGTGCAGTGCAGTGCTACGTACTACGGACGCACCTGCGTGCGCCGTAATGCCTCTTATAAGGACCGCTCAAAGACGGACATTACCTGTATACATATAATGTAAATATTTCTTAAATAATAATTATATGTTTCAATAGGGTTTATGAGTAGTATACAATAGGGGCGCCGAGGACAGGCCTCAGGCGGTGGTGCCGGTGCCGGTGTCCGCCATCTTGGATTGTGACGTCACGGCGGCCATCTTGGATGATTGTGACCTTGACCTTTGACCTTGACCTTGAATTTGATCCTCAAAAATCGCCAAAATCCGCCAAAATTGGGCAAAATTTGCCCAAAATTCCTCAAAAATCGCCAAAATTTCCATTTCTGTGGAAAAAGGTTCCGCCAAAAAATCTCAAAAAATTCCACAAATTAAAAATTTCTCATTTCGAGGGAAAAATTTCCCGTTTCGAGGGAAAAATTCCCGTTTTTAGTCCTTAAAAATCCCAGCGGCTGAAAATTCCTAAAACTGGCTTAAGCATCCTTAACTCAAGCCTCAGTTAAGCCATTTCTAGGAATAAGGATACCATGACCGCCATCTTGGATTATGTCGTCACCGTTGCAATTTTCGTTACGGTCGCCATCTTTAACTTTTTTATTATCCGATTTTAATAAAAAAAATTAAAATTTATTAAAAAATCCAAATAATAAAAATTGAATAAAAATATTTAAAAAGCATACTTTTTCGACACGGAGCTCGGAGTCCTCGGTTCGAACCCGACGAATGCAAAAAAAATAAAAATGACGACCGATCCTTCCCTCGTGGTGGGTGCTGGCAGACTGACTCCCACCACTTTTTATCATCATCTAGTATGACGTCATGGCCGCCATCTTGTCTTCGATGCTGGAAGCCATCATCATGGAATCGTCGGCTAGAGTGCGCCGATGACATGTTAGTTTAATTCGTATCCGCTAGAGTGCAGTAATAATTTATTACTGTGACACCCGCCATCTTGTCATTTGGCCGCCATCTTGAAAATCTGTAATTATTTAGCTAGAAATTCGGGAAAAGTTCCAAAATTCATTAAATAAATCACTCATTAATTTACATATTGATTCGATCGATTCCCGTCCTCGGTTCGATACCCGATCGTTGCAATAATGTTTAATCTTATGTAAAAAAATAATTTAAATAAACCATGTTCAACATTCGTAAAGAGACTCTAAATCCTCTACGACCACCATCCTATCAGACATCAAGACCACCATATTGGAAATGTGTAATTTTAATGCTAGAAATTCGGGAAAAAGTTCAGAAATCATTAAATAAATTTCCGATCAATATACTGATTAATTAGATCGACTAAGGTCCTTGGTACGATCTAGGATGATGCAAAAAAAATTAAATATAACTTCAATTTAACATAATAGTAACAGGTTCGAGGAATTAAACACCGCAAGTTCTTTTACAAACATAATATTTATTACATAATTTCTATTCTACTACAGGATCACTTACGAAAGCCAGCAATCTTATAATCATTTAGTTCCGCAGTGAAATGACTAATTCTTAGCTCCAATCGGTTTATACTAGACAGAGTCCAGCCAGAACCTTTACAGACATAGTCCACCTCTTCTTGACAGAGTTTCTGGATACCGTTTTTAACAGTTTGCTTCACATCGTTAGAACTGTAAATTACTGCAGCCGATGTCTTGAATGCACACTTCTTCACTTTGTCATCGAACGGATATGGCTTTCCATATATACAGTCCAACCACAAGTTATATTTCAAAGGTCCGTTTGTTGCTACATCATCAGTAAGCTGATTGATTATCTTCTGTCTGATATCGTCAAGAAAATTACAAATGTCCTTCGACTCACCGAACGTATTTAGATAATAGTAGTCTTTCAAAGTTCCACGAAATGCAGACTGCGCCAAGTAGAAGCCATTATCGTTCACTTGTAATGCTCCGAACACAGTCTTAGGTTTAGTTCCATGTTCAGACGTCATAACAATCGGTTGCTGGGCATCTGTTTTTTTGGTTGTACGCTTTCGTGTCTCCAATCTAAAGCGAGGAGTCGAAATGTCGGCAGGTAGTTCAGCAGTAGGAGCACAGACTCCACCTTTACATTTTTTCGCATGATGTCGCAAACTGTCAATTCGAGTAAACCATTTAAGGCACTCATCACATCGAAACTTCATGCGAGAAGGATTCTTCGCGCATTTGCTCCGCTCATGTCTTCGTGCATCATGGGAAAATGCGAACGACGTATCACAGTAGCTGCAAGGATACCGTGGTGATGAAGACGATACTTTCAGACCCGATCCAGATACAGGCGTTGCAACAGTAGTACCATTTCCAGGCATTCTCTTATGCACATCGATGCATCGTTGTTGCGACGAAACCTTTACTTTCTGCCGCACAGCAGGACCTTTGCATGCCTTCATGTACGTTTTCATATTATCTTTTCTGGCAAACTGCTTATGACATTTCTCACAAACAAACATTTTACGATATAGGTTCTTGACACATTCGCTCCTCTCGTGTCGCCGAGCATTGCTGTTGTTTGAGAAAATCTTGTCGCAGTAACAGCACCGATGTTCGCTAGTTGTCAACTCAGCATCCATTGAAGTCTCCATCGAGGTCGTATCGTTGATCGACGTGGTTTCCTGCACATCCAGCCCAGTAGTCATTAAGCTATCTTCTGCTGGTGGTATCACATCTGTTGAAATCTCCTCCAATGTTGACGTCGTCGTCGTTGCCAACGAGATCTGCTCCACCATTGTCGTCGCTGACGTCAAGGTTCCCGTAGACGATGGTACAACATCCATCGAGTACGACGTTAAAGTCGGTAAAGATGCCATCGAGTTCTCAAGAACAGGTAATTACGCGACTTATGCACCAGAAGAAAAAAACTAGGTGATCCATACACCGTCGACGGCAGTAACAAACTGAGCGTCCTGCTGTCTAGGACTCGCTTATATACATGCACCGGATGGAATAATACGCTAGTCAAATCAAGAATCATTTACAATAATACTAGAGTCAAAACAACATTAAAAATAGAAGGACCATCAACGAAAAGGCAGCACATTTGGAAGCACCGACAACGAAAAGGCAGCACATTTGGAAGCACCGACAACGAAAAGGCAGCACATTTGGAAGCACCGACAACGAAAAGGCAGCACATTTGGAAGCACCGACAACGAAAAGGCAGCACCGACAACGAAAAGGCAGCACATTTGGAAGCACCGACAACGAAAAGGAAGCACCATCAACGAAAAGGCAGCACCGCCAACGAAAAGGAAGCACATTTGGAAGCACCGACAACGAAAAGGCAACACCGCCAAAGAAAAGACAGCACATTTGGAAGCACCGACAAAGAAAAGGCAGCACCGCCAACGAAAAGGAAGCACATTTGGAAGCACCGATAAAGAAAAGGCAGCACCGCCAACGAAAAGGAAGCTCATTTGGAAGCACCGACAAAGAAAATGCAGTAACGCCAACTAAAAGGAAGCACATTTGGAAGCACCGCCAACGAAAAGGCAGCACATTTGGAAGCACCGACAACGAAATGGCAGCACATTTGGAAGCACCGACTACGAAAAGGCAGCACATTCGGAAGCACCGTCATCGAAAAGGCAGCACATTTGGAAGCACCGACTACGAAAAGGCAGCACATTTGGCAGCACCGACAACGAAAAGGCAGCACATTTGGAAGCACCGACTACGAAAAGGCAGCACATTTGGCAGCACCGACAACGAAAAGGCAGCACATTTGGAAGCACCGACAACGAAAAGGCAGCACATTTGGAAGCACCGACAACGAAATGGCAGCACATTTGGAAGCACCGACTACGAAAAGGCAGCACATTTGGAAGCACCGACAACGAAATGGCAGCACATTTGGAAGCACTGACTACGAAAAGGCAGCACATTTGGAAGCTCCATCAACAAAACAAAAGGCAAAAAGGAAGCACAAGTTACAAGATCTAAGTCTTAGTTAGAAATCAGAATACAAGAAATAAAAACATTAAATTCTTATAATTTAAATTATTTATTTTATTGCTTTACATTATACAAATGCAAGTAAAACAAGCCATTATTGTATGTAGCCAGCATTCCTCAGTTCCTTGAGTATGAAGGATATTTCTTTGATGCACGAATAGTTTCCTGCACAAAGCGAACCATGTAGAAGTTTTAGCCGGTCAACCAATATGTTTGGATCTTTCCATGATGTGTAATCATTCTCTTCTACCACCATCTTCCTTGCACCTTTATAATAAATATTATGATCTCTGGTGTCTTCCGTTTTACCACCAACCTCAGGGTAACTTTCATGTTTGAGACGGCGATCATCACAAGCTTGATCAGATTTATTTAATATATCACGTCGTTTCCACCGTTTCGGTCTCAGGACACCGCCACATTCTTCGATCTTGGCAGCTTTAGGTGCTTCATCATAATCTATGTCTTTGTCAACAGCCTCAGAGTCACTGTAACAATCACCGTTGAAGGAATCGTCTTCACCCAATTTACCGTAATAATTCGATGTTGATGATGTTGAAGTGTCTTCATCGTCTTCATGCTTCCTTTTTAGGAGTCCATCATTTTTACAAAGTAGGAAAGATTTACTTGAATTCGGCTGGAATATATTCTCACTTTTCACGTTAAGGATTCTTCCATTGTCTTCATTCTTCCGTAAATCATCAACCTCCTTCAATTTAAGTTCTTTGTCGAGATCGGAAGAGCCAACAAAATTATTGTCATAATGCAGATCACTCTTCCTTAGGCTAGTAGATTCATCGTTGTCCTCTAGCTTGTACGCAGGCTTGGCGCTACAAGTTCTGCCATGCCTTTTTAGGCTCTCCCTCCGCGTAAACGACTTGCTACATCGAACACAACTTATCATATTGCGCAGTGGATTTTTAACACAGTCATTCTTCTCGTGTTGTCTTTTATTCTTTCTCAAGATAAACTCTTTACTGCAAAACTTACACCTATGTTCTTTCGATACAGCGTCAGATCCCAAATCGGAATTCATATTAGTTACTGAGACTAATGCCAGATACCAATTAAGTGTTTTAAATTAGATGCAATACTTAAATAGAAATTTTTTCATATTTCATCAGCGAGAATTAATATATCTCATGCAAAAGTACTTTATGCATGTAGTTCTGCTTTTCAACAACAGATGTCGCCACATGTTGCTTGCAGGTAAATAATATTTTGTTCTTTTATGCGGGATGCGGGATGCTCACTAACGATCGCAAAAGAAGGATGGCTTCGCTAGACTCCAAGGAAAAGGAAGTTTGTCTTGCATGTTGGTGCTCCACAGATGTCTCATAGCGTAATATTAATTTGACTGAGTAATGATATTTTTTAATTCCACCTGGTAAAAATATTGCAAGTTTTAAATTTAGTAGCAGAAATTATCGATTTAAATGTAACTCCAAATAAAATGACATGTCTCATCAGACAAAAAAAAATCCATGCAGAGAGTGGTTTCTCAGAATAGTCAGAAACACTTGAAGAAACCACAGGAATGAGTGCAAGAACCCGGGAAAAACCATCAAAATATTGACAAGAATAATCGGAAGCACACGGAGAAAACCGCCACAAGTTTTCTTTGATATCATAAAAATACAAAAAAAATTAATAAAAAATTAAAAATAAAAACGAAAAAAATTCAAACATTCTGGCTTGTACTAGAACTCTAACTTTGTACATCAAAGAGAAGTTCACAAGCTAGCAGAATGTTTGAATTTTTTTCGTTTTTATTTTTAATTTTTTATTAATTTTTTTTGTATTTTTATGATATCAAAGAAAACTTGTGGCGGTTTTCTCCGTGTGCTTCCGATTATTCTTGTCAATATTTTGATGGTTTTTCCCGGGTTCTTGCAATCATACCTGTGGTTTCTTCAAGTGTTTCTGACTATTCTGAGAAACCACTCTCTGCATGGATTTTTTTTTGTCTGATGAGACATGTCATTTTATTTGGAGTTACATTTAAATCGATAATTTCTGCTACTAAATTTAAAACTTGCAATATTTTTACCAGGTGGAATTAAAAAATATCATTACTCAGTCAAATTAATATTACGCTATGAGACATCTGTGGAGCACCAACATGCAAGACAAACTTCCTTTTCCTTGGAGTCTAGCGAAGCCATCCTTCTTTTGCGATCGTTAGTGAGCATCCCGCATCCCGCATAAAAGAACAAAATATTATTTACCTGCAAGCAACATGTGGCGACATCTGTTGTTGAAAAGCAGAACTACATGCATAAAGTACTTTTGCATGAGATATATTAATTCTCGCTGATGAAATATGAAAAAATTTCTATTTAAGTATTGCATCTAATTTAAAACACTTAATTGGTATCTGGCATTAGTCTCAGTAACTAATATGAATTCCGATTTGGGATCTGACGCTGTATCGAAAGAACATAGGTGTAAGTTTTGCAGTAAAGAGTTTATCTTGAGAAAGAATAAAAGACAACACGAGAAGAATGACTGTGTTAAAAATCCACTGCGCAATATGATAAGTTGTGTTCGATGTAGCAAGTCGTTTACGCGGAGAGAGAGCCTAAAAAGGCATGGCAGAACTTGTAGCGCCAAGCCTGCGTACAAGCTAGAGGACAACGATGAATCTACTAGCCTAAGGAAGAGTGATCTGCATTATGACAATAATTTTGTTGGCTCTTCCGATCTCGACAAAGAACTTAAATTGAAGGAGGTTGATGATTTACGGAAGAATGAAGACAATGGAAGAATCCTTAACGTGAAAAGTGAGAATATATTCCAGCCGAATTCAAGTAAATCTTTCCTACTTTGTAAAAATGATGGACTCCTAAAAAGGAAGCATGAAGACGATGAAGACACTTCAACATCATCAACATCGAATTATTACGGTAAATTGGGTGAAGACGATTCCTTCAACGGTGATTGTTACAGTGACTCTGAGGCTGTTGACAAAGACATAGATTATGATGAAGCACCTAAAGCTGCCAAGATCGAAGAATGTGGCGGTGTCCTGAGACCGAAACGGTGGAAACGACGTGATATATTAAATAAATCTTATCAAGCTTGTGATGATCGCCGTCTCAAACATGAAAGTTACCCTGAGGTTGGTGGTAAAACGGAAGACACCAGAGATCATAATATTTATTATAAAGGTGCAAGGAAGATGGTGGTAGAAGAGAATGATTACACATCATGGAAAGATCCAAACATATTGGTTGACCGGCTAAGACTTCTACATGGTCCGCTTTGTGCAGGAAACTATTCGTGCATCAAAGAAATATCCTTCATACTCAAGGAACTGAGGAATGCTGGCTACATACAATAATGGCTTGTTTTACTTGCATTTGTATAATGTAAAGCAATAAAATAAATAATTTAAATTATAAGAATTTAATGTTTTTATTTCTTGTATTCTGATTTCTAACTAAGACTTAGATCTTGTAACTTGTGCTTCCTTTTTGCCTTTTGTTTTGTTGATGGAGCTTCCAAATGTGCTGCCTTTTCGTAGTCGGTGCTTCCAAATGTGCTGCCATTTCGTTGTCGGTGCTTCCAAATGTGCTGCCTTTTCGTAGTCGGTGCTTCCAAATGTGCTGCCATTTCGTTGTCGGTGCTTCCAAATGTGCTGCCTTTTCGTTGTCGGTGCTTCCAAATGTGCTGCCTTTTCGTTGTCGGTGCTGCCAAATGTGCTGCCTTTTCGTAGTCGGTGCTTCCAAATGTGCTGCCTTTTCGTTGTCGGTGCTGCCAAATGTGCTGCCTTTTCGTAGTCGGTGCTTCCAAATGTGCTGCCTTTTCGATGACGGTGCTTCCGAATGTGCTGCCTTTTCGTAGTCGGTGCTTCCAAATGTGCTGCCATTTCGTTGTCGGTGCTTCCAAATGTGCTGCCTTTTCGTTGGCGGTGCTTCCAAATGTGCTTCCTTTTAGTTGGCGTTACTGCATTTTCTTTGTCGGTGCTTCCAAATGAGCTTCCTTTTCGTTGGCGGTGCTGCCTTTTCTTTATCGGTGCTTCCAAATGTGCTTCCTTTTCGTTGGCGGTGCTGCCTTTTCTTTGTCGGTGCTTCCAAATGTGCTGTCTTTTCTTTGGCGGTGTTGCCTTTTCGTTGTCGGTGCTTCCAAATGTGCTTCCTTTTCGTTGGCGGTGCTGCCTTTTCGTTGATGGTGCTTCCTTTTCGTTGTCGGTGCTTCCAAATGTGCTGCCTTTTCGTTGTCGGTGCTGCCTTTTCGTTGTCGGTGCTTCCAAATGTGCTGCCTTTTCGTTGTCGGTGCTTCCAAATGTGCTGCCTTTTCGTTGTCGGTGCTTCCAAATGTGCTGCCTTTTCGTTGATGGTCCTTCTATTTTTAATGTTGTTTTGACTCTAGTATTATTGTAAATGATTCTTGATTTGACTAGCGTATTATTCCATCCGGTGCATGTATATAAGCGAGTCCTAGACAGCAGGACGCTCAGTTTGTTACTGCCGTCGACGGTGTATGGATCACCTAGTTTTTTTCTTCTGGTGCATAAGTCGCGTAATTACCTGTTCTTGAGAACTCGATGGCATCTTTACCGACTTTAACGTCGTACTCGATGGATGTTGTACCATCGTCTACGGGAACCTTGACGTCAGCGACGACAATGGTGGAGCAGATCTCGTTGGCAACGACGACGACGTCAACATTGGAGGAGATTTCAACAGATGTGATACCACCAGCAGAAGATAGCTTAATGACTACTGGGCTGGATGTGCAGGAAACCACGTCGATCAACGATACGACCTCGATGGAGACTTCAATGGATGCTGATTTGACAACTAGCGAACATCGGTGCTGTTACTGCGACAAGATTTTCTCAAACAACAGCAATGCTCGGCGACACGAGAGGAGCGAATGTGTCAAGAACCTATATCGTAAAATGTTTGTTTGTGAGAAATGTCATAAGCAGTTTGCCAGAAAAGATAATATGAAAACGTACATGAAGGCATGCAAAGGTCCTGCTGTGCGGCAGAAAGTAAAGGTTTCGTCGCAACAACGATGCATCGATGTGCATAAGAGAATGCCTGGAAATGGTACTACTGTTGCAACGCCTGTATCTGGATCGGGTCTGAAAGTATCGTCTTCATCACCACGGTATCCTTGCAGCTACTGTGATACGTCGTTCGCATTTTCCCATGATGCACGAAGACATGAGCGGAGCAAATGCGCGAAGAATCCTTCTCGCATGAAGTTTCGATGTGATGAGTGCCTTAAATGGTTTACTCGAATTGACAGTTTGCGACATCATGCGAAAAAATGTAAAGGTGGAGTCTGTGCTCCTACTGCTGAACTACCTGCCGACATTTCGACTCCTCGCTTTAGATTGGAGACACGAAAGCGTACAACCAAAAAAACAGATGCCCAGCAACCGATTGTTATGACGTCTGAACATGGAACTAAACCTAAGACTGTGTTCGGAGCATTACAAGTGAACGATAATGGCTTCTACTTGGCGCAGTCTGCATTTCGTGGAACTTTGAAAGACTACTATTATCTAAATACGTTCGGTGAGTCGAAGGACATTTGTAATTTTCTTGACGATATCAGACAGAAGATAATCAATCAGCTTACTGATGATGTAGCAACAAACGGACCTTTGAAATATAACTTGTGGTTGGACTGTATATATGGAAAGCCATATCCGTTCGATGACAAAGTGAAGAAGTGTGCATTCAAGACATCGGCTGCAGTAATTTACAGTTCTAACGATGTGAAGCAAACTGTTAAAAACGGTATCCAGAAACTCTGTCAAGAAGAGGTGGACTATGTCTGTAAAGGTTCTGGCTGGACTCTGTCTAGTATAAACCGATTGGAGCTAAGAATTAGTCATTTCACTGCGGAACTAAATGATTATAAGATTGCTGGCTTTCGTAAGTGATCCTGTAGTAGAATAGAAATTATGTAATAAATATTATGTTTGTAAAAGAACTTGCGGTGTTTAATTCCTCGAACCTGTTACTATTATGTTAAATTGAAGTTATATTTAATTTTTTTTGCATCATCCTAGATCGTACCAAGGACCTTAGTCGATCTAATTAATCAGTATATTGATCGGAAATTTATTTAATGATTTCTGAACTTTTTCCCGAATTTCTAGCATTAAAATTACACATTTCCAATATGGTGGTCTTGATGTCTGATAGGATGGTGGTCGTAGAGGATTTAGAGTCTCTTTACGAATGTTGAACATGGTTTATTTAAATTATTTTTTTACATAAGATTAAACATTATTGCAACGATCGGGTATCGAACCGAGGACGGGAATCGATCGAATCAATATGTAAATTAATGAGTGATTTATTTAATGAATTTTGGAATTTTTCCCGAATTTCTAGCTAAATAATTACGGATTTTCAAGATGGCGGCCAAATGACAAGATGGCGGGTGTCACAGTAATAAATTATTACTGCACTCTAGCGGATACGAATTAAACTAACATGTCATCGGCGCACTCTAGCCGACGATACAATGATGATGGCTTCCAGCATCGAAGAAAAGATGGCGGCCATGACGTCATACTAGATGATGATAAAAAGTGGTGGGAGTCAGTCTGCCAGCACCCACCACGAGGGAAGGATCGGTCGTCATTTTTATTTTTTTTGCATTCGTCGGGTTCGAACCGAGGACTCCGAGCTCCGTGTCGAAAAAGTATGCTTTTTAAATATTTTTATTCAATTTTTATTATTTGGATTTTTTAATAAATTTTAATTTTTTTTATTAAAATCGGATAATAAAAAAGTTAAAGATGGCGACCGTAACGAAAATTGCAACGGTGACGACATAATCCAAGATGGTGGTCATGGTATCCTTATTCCTAGAAATGGCTTAACTGAGGCTTGAGTTAAGGATGCTTAAGCCAGTTTTAGGAATTTTCAGCCGCTGGGATTTTTAAGGACTAAAAACGGGAATTTTTCCCTCGAAACGGGAAATTTTTCCCTCGAAATGAGAAATTTTTAATTTGTGGAATTTTTTGAGATTTTTTGGCGGAACCTTTTTCCACAGAAATGGAAATTTTGGCGATTTTTGAGGAATTTTGGGCAAATTTTGCCCAATTTTGGCGGATTTTGGCGATTTTTGAGGATCAAATTCAAGGTCAAGGTCACAACCATCCAAGATGGCCGCCGTGACGTCACAATCCAAGATGGCGGACACCGGCACCGGCACCACCGCCTGAGGCCTGTCCTCGGCGCCCATATTGTATACTACTTTTATGTGTAGTTCTGTAGGGGCCGCACCTGGCTCGCAGCGAACACCGGGAGGGGAGAGTCAGTCGCCGCTTGGCCATCGCGCAGTGAGGATCTGCGACTCCGCGCTCCGCGAGTTTCCGAAGTCCACAGCCACGCAAGCGCTTATGAGTCCGTCTCGTAGTTTCGTCAATTTTTTAATACTCGTCCATCTTCGTTGACGAACGAGAGTATCGGAGGAAGATTCATTTCGCGGTGCGGTGGGAAGCGTGTGATTCCGTTACTACGGGTCAGGTGCGGTCAGGGCTAAGGCGGACTAGCCGCAAAATAAATCAGTATGCGATCAATTAGCGGACGTTTCCTAGTTTTCAACCCGACATCCAACTCCTCCAGTCTGCCTGAATCCCATTTCCCCAGCTCCCGGTTCCGGCCACAGTAGGCCTGAACCCCAACACTCTCGTTTATTAGTCGGGCAATTCATTAATAATTCAAATTACAGACGTAAATCGGGGACCGGGAAGGGACTAAGGGCCCTGGGGATGACAAGTTTATTATAGAATTTCAATACAGTGTTAGTAAACATAAACCATAAATGTATCATGGTAGTGTGTCACTAGAATAAACTATAATACCAAACGTTTAATGTTATTCACAACACTCGTTTCCAAACACAGCATTGTGAGGATAGCAGGCATAGAATTAGGAACTATCAGTGGCGAGGCGTGGGTTTATTGCATGTGTAAGCAATGCATTAAACCATTTTAACTTAAATTACGAAATCATTACGAACTTACTACTAGGAGACAGTTCAGAAAACTAACATGCCTAAGGAATAGAGAATTTTGTTTTAGTAAAATGTTTATAATGTTTATTTACTAATTTATCACGAGTGGATGTAAATCCCTGCCTTCTAATTAGTAGATGTAAACTCACCCTCAGATTTGATGAGCCTGGTACTGGTGGTTACTCGCTCCGCCAAGATGGACGACGCTCATGAACTTAATTCTCTGTGTCATGAAAGGAAAGCTATGCACTAATGTTTTTAGTTCTAAAAATACCAAACATAACCCAAGTGTTTAGTTACTACTTATACATAAGCTGATTTCGACGGCCCTGCTTCGCAAACATGTTGATCAGATCGTCGTAAAATGTATTATTTTTGTTAGGTCTTGCAATACCTTTTTTTTTTCAATTGATAACAAAGACAATGCTGAGACCCGCGATTGCCCTTGAGAGTTACGGAAATACTCGTATATTTTATTCTCTTCAGGACAGAAGGATCTTTCTGCAGATGAACTAGTGGTCGGAATCGTCAACACCAAACAAATATGTTTATATGCTTCGGGAAGAGTTTCGTGCAAATCATTCAAGTACAAATATTTATGTAACTCGGCTTCACTGTTCTTGTGAAATTCTTTTGAAGAATAAACCACGGAAAGTTCACTTCTCAGTCTGGCAAAATCGAAGAATTGTCCATAAGAAAATTTTAAGGACTGGAATAGTTTTACGGGAAATGATCGTGAATAAACAGAAAACTCAATGAAATTGAGCAAACCAATGAAGAAGAGACTGCCAATATCACCAAATCTTTGACTTATTTTTTCTTTAATTGTGTCTATGATTTCAAAATATAATCGTCTGTAACAAGTATTCTTGTCAACCGAAATGTTATCTATCTATTCTTTTTTTTGGGCTGACTATCTTCTGTCAAGCTACCAAATTATCCTCAATTTTGCACCAGAAATCATCGAAACTATCACGTAGTTTCTCAAGATATTGCTGAAATTGTTCTACCCTTTCAATGCATTTTTAACACCATAGAAAATAAAAAAATTTCTAAACCTTATTTCTGTTGTGTTTATAATATCTCGCACTTTAACCACGTTTCAATAATTGATAATCGCTGTACGTTACATGATTTAAACAAGAAAGCTGTTGACAGGCCAATCATGGCGCTAAGATCGTCGTAGAGGAGAGTTTCCCCTTTCCCTGCTTCGATAAGCGGGGTCTGAATTTCCAGTCGGCTGATAGTTGCTGCAAGCAGGAAGCAATCTGCTTACAGCGTGCACGGCTGGGTTGTCAACTTACAGGCGGATGGTAATGGGATGCCCAGCTGAGCGGACCTCCGCCCTCCCTCTGGCATGCACATTCATGGGAGGGGGTGACGGTCTGGCCAATAAGAGCTCACAGCTGCCTGTATTCAAGTGGAGAAGTGTTTACAGAGGGGTGTCCACGACGGGGAAACTAGCCATTTTTCGCACTGCTGCAGAGGGGAGAGGACGAGTAGGCAGCTCGGACAGCTTCAGCCAGCCTGTAGGGATGCCGTGCGGTTAGGGAGGGGTGTCCACTGTCTAACAATTACAAACAGCGAGGCGTCAATTAGGCGGTATGATAACTGACTGTGTTGTGCCGTGTATTAGGGATTTAGGCACGTTTTATTTAAAAATTTTGTAATCTTAAATATTTTTGGAATTTTTTTTTTTTTTTTTTCTCTCATCTTATTTTCTTTACGGCCAGGCCCTCAGCCTCTGTTCTCAGAGGCGAGCTGATTTTCTTTCCCAGCCTCATGCTAGGCTAGCATTCTGGCTAATATTTCTCCCGCCTCCAGGCACGTCGGAGCCGGTAACGTTATTTCTTCGCGGGTCTTCTTTTGCCTATAGCAGCTTGTGAAGCAGTGCTGAGCCCTGCTAACTCTGTCACGAATCGGTATAAGGTTCACTAGCAGCAAGACACGACAGGAGGATCCCGTGGGCCTTGTGTCCCACAGACCATGCGTTTTTTGAAGCCATCCCCCTACTGCTCACCCACCACTTTCTTCTCAGAAGTGTGGCTAGGAGCGACGACCGCACGGGGACGTTAACCGGAGTCAAGGCCATCTCAGGCTTGACAGCCGCAGTTACGATTCTGGACTTTAGCGACACCTAGCGACGGCTGTGGTAACAAACGCCACTCGTGGGCGTCGGCGGCGCCGACACTACCGCGCTCGCGCGGAGGTAACGACAACCTTTCCCCTCCTTATGTCTCAGGCCGCTAGGTGGCACCACTGGTTACTCCATTACCCCCTAGCTTGACACTCTCGTCGGTCACTAGTCGATTTATTAGTACTTCTTCTCGCCACCAAAAGATAGCGCCTCAGTCGCGCAGTCACTCCAGTAAGATCTAATTTTTTTATGCCGGACACCTTCGGGTGGACTCGGTCATTTTCGGCTCAGAGCCTACCCCCCCTCCCATTCTCTAGAGACCCCGCGCTTATGATATCCTGGTGATATCCCGCTCTGAACTTACTTCGGTGCGCGCCTCCTGACTGACTGGTACCGTTTGTAATTGCGATCTTCGGCGAATCATCGACATCGCACCGTATATTATGTAGTCTGCTCAGACTAGAGGGATGGAGTCCCTAGCTAAAATTATTAACCAGTCAGTAGTTTAGTTGAAAGTACCTAGAGAAATTTAGTATCTTTTTTATATATTTTTTAAATTAATCATGATGACTTCCGTGGCTACCGCGAATCGTGGTTCGAGTTTTCGGAGACGAGGCGCCCTCTCCTGAGCGCCAGGACCAACACCCTGTTTTGGTAAGTCTTGACGTCATCCCCCCTTTTATTTTCCTTCTATTGGCCTTTTGCGCCATTTAAGCATACTGTCTGGAAACAGGTCTAATTCTTTGGAATTTGGACTTCTGTTTCAGACAGGGTTCCAAGTTTGGGGCAGCCAAAATCCTCTGCCAGAACCTCTGGAGTCGGTTCTTGAGCAGACCCCACCACCTTTAGGCCAACTACCTCGCTCACCGTCTACCTACAGCCCCGGGTGATACCCGCATTATTCTATTATTCTATTCACGAACTCAACAAAAAAAATAGTGTAACCCAGTTAAGACAGCGGACAGTAAAAGCAAGTCGAGGAGAAGAAATTTATATTATGTTTTGTAAGGACTATATGTACAACCCTTAAAGTTACCAATGTTGATTTCATTAATGTGCTTAAGTATTGTTATTTTTGTTAAACATTCAGGGCCGGCCCGATAGGAGATAAGTTCAAAGAATATAATATAATAATTGTAATTGTGAGGAATTTAAATAAGATCACTTATCAATGAAAAACAGATGTTATTAAGGAAAATTTAATCTATAAAAAAAAGAAAGAACAATGATTAATAAAATAAGGAAGTCTATAGACGTAACAGTTGTTTTTATTTATTTAATATATAATAACGATCCTTTTTCTCCCAAGTGTTCGTAGGGAGTCTCTAAATTTTCTTTGTTTGCTCCTAGTGTCGCCTCTGTTGTTGACTTTTATAGCTATCAATTGAGGGGGCCCAGTATTCAGAGTTTCCAAATCTTTTTATCTAATTACTTAATTATTCTTTAAGACACTAGGGGTATTACAGTGTGTTAGCTATTCAAGCGTTTATCATCGATAGATGCCACTACAGAATGCATTACCATATATGTAGGACATTTACAAACTGTAAGCACTGCTTACAATGCTTACATAGAATATTCGCCCCTGAGAACTATCAGGCTCAGGAAGTAAGGACTTTGTGACATAGTTGATGTAACAGTTTACATTACTATCGCCTTAATATGTATGGTCTGATGATGGTTAGTAATAATTTTTTATTTCATTGTTTAACACAGTCAATGACATAAAATAAAGTTATTTAAAACTTTTCAAATAAGTGTTATACACTTCATCAAATGTGTGAGTGATCTGCAAGCTAAGAGTAGACCATCAGCTGTAAAACCCATCCTTTCACACAGTCAACCTATAGTAATACCAGTCCCTGATTGCTGGTGACAGGGAATTGCTTGGGATTCGTGGTTAGGACCATATATGTCACAGAGTGATGGGTGCAGAAGGTGTTTGGGGATTTTTATATGGTTTTGACGTGGAGACTTCACTATATAAGACCTACACTTCTCTTATTGTTTCTTCTTTTACTGTCTCTAATTCCATTTGAAAAATAAAGTGTCATTCAAATGTTAAGTTGACATATAATTTTTTTTACTAGTGCGACTTGTAAAATAACTATAATGTTTCCTTATTAGCCTGATTTTGTATTGTAGATTATTTTGATGTCATACTGCCCCTGGGCGATCCGTGTCATCCTATTGTGAATGACGTCACACTGTTGCACAGGAAAATGTCTTGTCTACAATTACGATGTCCGATCTAATACAGCGCCCATTATTTTCTGTTTACCTTAAAAAAACGAAACCAGAAACAGCAATATCATTAAGGTTCTCCTTCTATGATTCCAAAGAACGCTGATTGGGACAAAAAGTTCAAGCTGACCAATGTATTCGCACCGAGGAGATTCGGATAACTGCCATCACCCGCGAGTTCAGAGGGTCACGTGGACCAATCAGCGACTAGTGAACATTGAAATTGCAGACGGCCTTTTACCAACTGTAAGAATGAAAGAGGAAGGGATGTGTGAAACACGTTCCGTACCATCTTCATGTCTTGGAGAGCTGGGGGGGACCCCCGGAGCGAGGCCTTGTGCCGGGGAGAATGGATGCTCACGCCGAGTGCTCTGACCTGTCGGCTAGTTCAGACAGCATCCCTACAGAGCACGCCGCAAGCTCTACTGTCACCATAGAGCTTTATCGGGTACGCGGAGAGTTGCAGGCGACGGACTGCCACCTACTATAGCGTGTCTCGTCTTTAGAACGCATTTACTTTCTCATTCCAATACACGATTTCTTACATTAGCGCTGTCTTTGTTCCAGTGTGCTCTGTTGCCAAATATACGTCAAAGAGTGTTACAGTTTTATACATAGCCTTTCTTTAACATGTAATCAAATTATTTTTTAATTATTTACAAAATTATATTTTTTAAGTATTAAAAAATTAATATTTGCGCAATTACTCCCCTATGGTGTGCAAACATCTAACATCGGTAACGAGCAAATTCATTTGTTCTCATGTTGTTCATGTTGCTATTTAAACTTATAATACGAAAAGAGGATACGAAATTTAATATAGAATAGGTACTTAAAGTAGGTAATGCCGAGCTAAAAAAAAATACTAAACAAAAAGGTTTTTACTTTCCAAGTAGTCTACATAAAAAAAATTCCAGACGCGAAACACATACTTTCTGCAACCACCGCTAGAATTCGCTGCCTAAATCGTAAACTTTGCTTGCCACCAACACGCACAGATAGCAGCACGAAACGAACGTAAATTATTAAATTCTAAAACGGTTTTGATAAAAACGAAAATTATTTTATAAAAAATCCTAAACCACGGCATTGGATCTGATTTTCGACAAGGAATGTTTTTATAAAATATTGCCCACCTTGTTAAAATTAAATAAACTCTTAATACCAAAATGTTTCCCCCAAACGTTGTAAGTTATACTTCTATGACTTTGCTAAAATATTTGTCTGAAACATTTTAAAACGTATTATAACACTAAAGTAGTATACGAATGGGGTTCCGAGATCTGGGTTCTGGGTGTGGATTGAGATTGTCGATCCGCCATCTTGGATTTGTGACGTCACGGCGGCAAAAATTCCTCAAAAATGCCTCAAAATGACTCAAAATTTCCCGTTTTAAGAAAAAATTTCCCGTTTTCGAGGGAAAAATTCCCGTTTCGAGGGAAAATTTCCCGTTTTATTCCTCAAAAATCCCAACGGCTAGAAATGTCCTGATAGAGGCTTAAGCATCCTTAACTCAAGCCTCAGTTAAGCCTCTATCAGGATGTGACCTTGACCTTTGACCTTGACCCCGACGGCCATCTTGGATCCGCCATTTTGGATGACGTCATTTCGTTTTCTAGAAAATTCCGGCATTGTGTTATCCGACATTTTGAATTATGACGTCATCGCTGCAATTTCCGTTACGGCCGCCATCTTTAAATTTATTATCCGATTTTAATGAAAAAATTTTAAAATTATAAAAAATTAAATAATAAAAAATTTAATAAAATATTTAAAAAACAAACATTTACGACACGGAGCTCGGAGTCCTCTGTTCAAACCCGACGAGTGCAAAAAAATAAAAATGGCGACCGATCCTTCCCCCGCGGTGGCTGCAGGCATACTGACTCCCACCACTTTTTTTTCAAAGCATATATATCGTCAGGTAGTATGACGTCATGTCCGCCATCTTGAAATTTGGACGCCATCTTGAAAATCTTTATTTATTATCCGATTTTAATGAAAAAAATTCCAAAATTCATCAAAAAATTAACGTATTTGAATTCTGTTTGATTATATCGATGTACGTCCTTGGTTCGATTCCCGACGAGAGTAAACAGTCGATCCTTCCTCCATGAAAGCTACCTAGACTGATCTATCACCACCAATACCAAGGTATATATCGTCAACTGGTATGACATCATGTCCGCCATCTTGTCTTCATCCACTGGAGACCACCATCTTGTTTTCATCTGCTAGAGTGTGCCGATATCATGTAGTATAATTATCTGGTCACCACACCTTTGACCTTGACCTTGAAATTTGACCTTGACCTTGAACTTTGACCTTAACCTTGAAATTTGACCTTGTCCTTGAAATTTGACCTTGTCCTTGAAATTTGACATTGACCTTGAAATTTGGCCTTGACCTTGAACTTTGAACTTGACCTTGAGTTTTGACCTTGACCTTGGAATTTGACATTGACCTTGGAATTTGACCTTGAAATTTGACCTTGAACTTGAACTTTGACCTTGACCTTGAAATTTGACCTTGAAATTTGACCTTGACCTTGAAATTTGACTTTGACCTTGAAATTTTACTTTGTACTTGAAATTTGACTGTCCTAGTCTACCATCATGGATCCGACATTTTATGTTCAGTACATGCTACCAGGAGCGACCACCTGCTGGAGTACACCAACTTGTGCGTGTACTCGTATCATAGAGTACATTTGCATCTGGTTAATTTTATTCTAACCCGCTACATTGCAGTAATCATTTATTACCGAGGTGCCTCCGCCATCCGGAAATTTGGGCGACATCTTGGAATAGTGTAATTATTTAGCTAGAAATGCGGGAAAAATTCCAATAGTCTCCGAAAAAAAAATCAATTAATTCACAAATTGAATCGATGGATCCCTGTCCACGGTTCGATTCTTGACCAGAGACAGTTGTAACTAATTATTAAATAAATGTTAGGTTCTGTTTTCCATTACCTTTCGCGGAGTTTATTAATCATTCACTCTACGAAAATCAACTCAAGTCATTATACCGGACCAACGAATTAAATCAGTGCCGATTAGCCTATTATGAAAGTCTAATTTTTCAATAATCCGAATAACATATAAGCCGTTCATGTACAAAGCCACACATATAGATCAATTGCCTTCAGTCCATGAGACCGAGTCATGTCATTATCAGACGTATAGGCTAGTCATTTCAGGACCACATGACCTTCGTAATCCATCGTGACATTTTTATACATTCTAAAGGACCAAGTAACCTTGTAAAATATTTTAGTAACACCAAGAGGTGATAAACTAGTAAATATTCAATCACTACATTTTGTACTACGCGCAATCATCAAAAAAGGAAGCACCAACAACGAAAAGACAGCACCACCAACGAAAAGACAGCTCATTTGGAAGCACCGACAACGAAAAGGCAGCACCGCCAACGTAAATACATCACATTTGGAAGCACCGACAACGAAAAGACAGCAGTGACAACGAAAAGGCACCACATTTGGAAGCACCAACATCTAAAAGACAACACCGCCATCGAAAAGGCAGCCCATTTTGGAAGCACCGACAACGAAAAGGCAGCACCGCCAACGTAAATACAGCACATTTGGAAGCACCGACAACGAAAAGACAGCAGTGACAACGAAATGACAGAACATTTGGAAGCACCGACAACGAAAAGGCACCACATTTGGAAGAACCAACATCTAAAAGACAGCACCGCCATCGAAAAGGCAGCACATTTTGGAAGCACCAACAACGAAAAGGCAGCACCGTCATCGTAAAGGCACGGACCGCAAGACCGGGTCATGTCAATATCAGACATATAGACCATGAACTCAGTACACACAGGAAAAAGGAATGTACACTCAGGAAAACGGAACGTACACGCAGGAAAAACGGAATGTACGCGCAGGAAAACGGAAGGTACACGCAGTAAAACGGAACGTACACGCAGGAAAAACGGAACGTACACGCAGGAAAACGGAACGTACACGCAGGAAAAACGGAAGGTACACGCAGGAAAACGGAACGTACATGCAGGAAAACGGAATTTACACGCAGGAAAACGGAACGTACACGCAGGAAAACGGAATTTACACGCAGGAAAACGGAACGTACACGCAGGAAAAACGGAACGTACACGCAGGAAAACGGAAGGTACACGCAGTAAAACGGAACGTACACGCAGGAAAAACGGAAGGTACACGCAGGAAAACGGAACGTACACGCAGGAAAACGGAAGGTACACGCAGGAAAATGGAACGTACACGCAGGAAAACGCAAGGTACACGCAGGAAAACGGAACGTACACGCAGGAAAAACGGAAGGTACACGCAGGAAAACGGAACGTACACGCAGGAAAACGGAATTTACACGCAGAAAACGGAATGTACACGCAGGAAAACGGAATTTACACGCAGGAAAACGGAACGTACACGCAGGAAAAACGGAACGTACACGCAGGAAAAACGGAACGTACACGCAGGAAAACGGAAGGTACACGCAGGAAAACAGAACGTACACGCAGGAAAACGGAACGTACACGCAGGAAAACGGAATGTACACGCAGGAAAACGGAACGTACACGCAGGAAAACAGATCGTACACGCAGGAAAACAGAACGTACACGCAGGAAAACAGAATTTACACGCAGGAAAACAGAAAGTACACGCAGGAAAACGGAACGTACACGCAGGAAAACGGAACGTACACGCAGGAAAAACGGAACGTACACACAGGAAACGGAACGTACACGCAGGAAACGGAACGTACACACAGGCTCCAATATTCATTGGCTTCAATATTCATTGGCTCCATCAGTCATTGTCACCAACAGTCTTTTGGTTCCAAAAGTCTTTTGGCTCTAAATATATTTGGCTAGAATTCTTCGAGTCTAAGAGACTATGAGGCCACATGGCTACGAGTCTAAAATGATCTAGATATTTTATTAGTTATACACGGCTTGCGAGGCTAGAGCTACGAAGCTTCTAGTTCACAAGTTTACGTGACTGCGAGGTTACAGAACTACTAGTCTACATGAGTACTTGACTACGAAGCTACTCGTCTACAAGGCTCCAATTGCAGCATCTGTCTTCGTCAGAATTTTCTCTCTTGCTCCAACTGCACCGCCACCATTATGTTATAAGATTACATGGATACTTGCTTACGTAGCTTCAAGTCTACGAGACTCCATTACATCATGTCTACGCGACTACGAGCCATGAGGTTACGAGACTACGTGACTACGAATCTTCAAGTTAACGAGACTGCGAGGCTACAGATCTACGAAGCCTCTAGAAAACGAGTTTACGTGTCTGCATGGATACAGGAATACAAGTCTGCATGAGTTCTTGACTACGAAGCTACTCGTCTACAAGGCTACAATTACTACATTTGTCTTCGACGGAATTTTCTCTTTTACTACATCTGCTCCATCACCATTATGTTATAAGATTACAAGGCTACTTGCTTACGTAGCTTCAAGTCTACGAGGCTCCAATGCATCATGACTACGAGACTACGTGCCATGAGGTTACGAGACTATGCGATTGCAAGTCTTCAAGGTTGCGTGATCCTGAGGCTATAGGACTACCAAGCTTCCAGAACGTATGGTTACGAGACTGCATGACTAATTGGCGGCGCGGCTACGAAACTTCATGTCTCTAACTGACTACAATAGCACTATTCAGTGGTGAGAGTTAATTTATCTCATGCAAAGGTACTTGCTGCAAGTAGTTCCGCTTTTCAACATCAGATGGCGTCACGTGTTGCTTGCAGGTAAATCATATTTATTTCTTATATGCGGGATGCTCACTATCGATCGCATAAGAAGGATGGCTTCGTTAGTCTCCAAGGAGAAGGAAGTTCGTCCTTCCTGCTAGTGCTTCTCAGATTTCTCACGGTCCACCATCTTGGATTGCGACGTTACGGCGACCATCTTTGATGGGTGTGACCTTGACCTTTGACCGAAACCGCAGGAATGATCGCAAGCACTCGGATTAATCATCAAAATATTGATAAGAATAATCAGGAGCACACGGAGAAAACCATCACTTTATTGATAAGAATAATCAGAAGCACACGGAGAAAAACGACACATGTTTTCTTTGATATCATAAAATTACAGGGAAAAAAAAATTTAAAAATAAAAATAAATTAATAAAAAATTTAAAAAAATTAAAAAATACATAAACTGATTCTGCTAGCTTGTAAACTTAACATTGTTGAGCAAAGATAGAGTTTTAGTACAAGCCAGAATTATGTATTTTTTAATTTTTTTAAATTTTTTATTAATTTATTTTTATTTTTAAATTTTTTTTTCCCTGTAATTTTATGATATCAAAGAAAACATGTGTCGTTTTTCTCCGTGTGCTTCTAAATATTCTTATCAATATTAGGTTGGTTTTCTCCGTGTGCTCCTGATTATTCTTATCAATATTTTGATGATTAATCCGAGTGCTTGCGATCATTCCTGCGGTTTCGGTCAAAGGTCAAGGTCACACCCATCAAAGATGGTCGCCGTAACGTCGCAATCCAAGATGGTGGACCGTGAGAAATCTGAGAAGCACTAGCAGGAAGGACGAACTTCCTTCTCCTTGGAGACTAACGAAGCCATCCTTCTTATGCGATCGATAGTGAGCATCCCACATATAAGAAATAAATATGATTTACCTGCAAGCAACACGTGACGCCATCTGATGTTGAAAAGCGGAACTACTTGCAGCAAGTACCTTTGCATGAGATAAATTAACTCTCACCACTGAATAGTGCTATTGTAGTCAGTTAGAGACATGAAGTTTCGTAGCCGCGCCGCCAATTAGTCATGCAGTCTCGTAACCATACGTTCTGGAAGCTTGGTAGTCCTATAGCCTCAGGATCACGCAACCTTGAAGACTTGCAATCGCATAGTCTCGTAACCTCATGGCACGTAGTCTCGTAGTCATGATGCATTGGAGCCTCGTAGACTTGAAGCTACGTAAGCAAGTAGCCTTGTAATCTTATAACATAATGGTGATGGAGCAGATGTAGTAAAAGAGAAAATTCCGTCGAAGACAAATGTAGTAATTGTAGCCTTGTAGACGAGTAGCTTCGTAGTCAAGAACTCATGCAGACTTGTATTCCTGTATCCATGCAGACACGTAAACTCGTTTTCTAGAGGCTTCGTAGATCTGTAGCCTCGCAGTCTCGTTAACTTGAAGATTCGTAGTCACGTAGTCTCGTAACCTCATGGCTCGTAGTCGCGTAGACATGATGTAATGGAGTCTCGTAGACTTGAAGCTACGTAAGCAAGTATCCATGTAATCTTATAACATAATGGTGGCGGTGCAGTTGGAGCAAGAGAGAAAATTCTGACGAAGACAGATGCTGCAATTGGAGCCTTGTAGACGAGTAGCTTCGTAGTCAAGTACTCATGTAGACTAGTAGTTCTGTAACCTCGCAGTCACGTAAACTTGTGAACTAGAAGCTTCGTAGCTCTAGCCTCGCAAGCCGTGTTTAACTCGTAAAATATCTAGATCATTTTAGACTCGTAGCCATGTGGCCTCATAGTCTCTTAGACTCGAAGAATTCTAGCCAAATATATTTAGAGCCAAAAGACTTTTGGAACCAAAAGACTGTTGGTGACAATGACTAATGGAGCCAATGAATATTGAAGCCAATGAATATTGGAGCCTGTGTGTAAGTTCCGTTTCCTGCGTGTATGTTCCGTTTCCTGTGTGTACGTTCCGTTTTTCCTGCGTGTACGTTCCGTTTTCCTGCGTGTACGTTCCGTTTTCCTGCGTGTACTTTCTGTTTTCCTGCGTGTAAATTCTGTTTTCCTGCGTGTACGTTCTGTTTTCCTGCGTGTACGATCTGTTTTCCTGCGTGTACGTTCCGTTTTCCTGCGTGTACATTCCGTTTTCCTGCGTGTACGTTCCGTTTTCCTGCGTGTACGTTCTGTTTTCCTGCGTGTACCTTCCGTTTTCCTGTGTGTACGTTCCGTTTTTCCTGCGTGTACATTCCGTTTTTCCTGCGTGTACGTTCCGTTTTCCTGCGTGTAAATTCCGTTTTCCTGCGTGTACATTCCGTTTTCCTGCGTGTAAATTCCGTTTTCCTGCGTGTACGTTCCGTTTTCCTGCGTGTACCTTCCGTTTTTCCTGCGTGTACGTTCCGTTTTCCTGCGTGTACCTTGCGTTTTCCTGCGTGTACGATCCGTTTTCCTGCGTGTACCTTCCGTTTTACTGCGTGTACCTTCCGTTTTCCTGCGTGTACGTTCCGTTTTTCCTGCGTGTACGTTCCAATTTTCCTGCGTGTACGTTCCGTTTTCCTGCGTGTAGATTCCGTTTTCCTGCTTGTACATTCCGTTTTCCTACGTGTAAATTCCGTTTTCCTGCGTGTACGTTCCGTTTTCCTGCGTGTACCTTCCGTTTTTCCTGCGTGTACCTTCCGTTTTCCTGCGTGTACCTTCCGTTTTCCTGCATGTACGTTCCGTTTTTCCTGCGTGTACGTTCCGTTTTTCCTGCGTGTACGTTCCGTTTTACTGCGTGTACCTTCCGTTTTCCTGCGCGTACATTCCGTTTTTCCTGCGTGTACGTTCCGTTTTCCTGAGTGTACATTCCTTTTTCCTGTGTGTACTGAGTTCATGGTCTATATGTCTGATATTGACATGACCCGGTCTTGCGGTCCGTGCCTTTACGATGACGGTGCTGCCTTTTCGTTGTTGGTGCTTCCAAAATGTGCTGCCTTTTCGATGGCGGTGCTGTCTTTTAGATGTTGGTTCTTCCAAATGTGGTGCCTTTTCGTTGTCGGTGCTTCCAAATGTTCTGTCATTTCGTTGTCACTGCTGTCTTTTCGTTGTCGGTGCTTCCAAATGTGCTGTATTTACGTTGGCGGTGCTGCCTTTTCGTTGTCGGTGCTTCCAAAATGGGCTGCCTTTTCGATGGCGGTGTTGTCTTTTAGATGTTGGTGCTTCCAAATGTGGTGCCTTTTCGTTGTCACTGCTGTCTTTTCGTTGTCGGTGCTTCCAAATGTGATGTATTTACGTTGGCGGTGCTGCCTTTTCGTTGTCGGTGCTTCCAAATGAGCTGTCTTTTCGTTGGTGGTGCTGTCTTTTCGTTGTTGGTGCTTCCTTTTTTGATGATTGCGCGTAGTACAAAATGTAGTGATTGAATATTTACTAGTTTATCACCTCTTGGTGTTACTAAAATATTTTACAAGGTTACTTGGTCCTTTAGAATGTATAAAAATGTCACGATGGATTACGAAGGTCATGTGGTCCTGAAATGACTAGCCTATACGTCTGATAATGACATGACTCGGTCTCATGGACTGAAGGCAATTGATCTATATGTGTGGCTTTGTACATGAACGGCTTATATGTTATTCGGATTATTGAAAAATTAGACTTTCATAATAGGCTAATCGGCACTGATTTAATTCGTTGGTCCGGTATAATGACTTGAGTTGATTTTCGTAGAGTGAATGATTAATAAACTCCGCGAAAGGTAATGGAAAACAGAACCTAACATTTATTTAATAATTAGTTACAACTGTCTCTGGTCAAGAATCGAACCGTGGACAGGGATCCATCGATTCAATTTGTGAATTAATTGATTTTTTTTTCGGAGACTATTGGAATTTTTCCCGCATTTCTAGCTAAATAATTACACTATTCCAAGATGTCGCCCAAATTTCAGGATGGCGGAGGCACCTCGGTAATAAATGATTACTGCAATGTAGCGGGTTAGAATAAAATTAACCAGATGCAAATGTACTCTATGATACGAGTACACGCACAAGTTGGTGTACTCCAGCAGGTGGTCGCTCCTGGTAGCATGTACTGAACATAAAATGTCGGATCCATGATGGTCGACTAGGACAGTCAAATTTCAAGGACAAAGTAAAATTTCAAGGTCAAAGTCAAATTTCAAGGTCAAGGTCAAATTTCAAGGTCAAGGTCAAATTTCAAGGTCAAGGTCAAAGTTCAAGTTCAAGGTCAAATTTCAAGGTCAAATTCCAAGGTCAATGTCAAATTCCAAGGTCAAGGTCAAAACTCAAGGTCAAGTTCAAAGTTCAAGGTCAAGGCCAAATTTCAAGGTCAAGGTCAAATTTCAAGGACAAGGTCAAATTTCAAGGTTAAGGTCAAATTTCAAGGTTAAGGTCAAAGTTCAAGGTCAAGGTCAAATTTCAAAGTCAAGGTCAAAGTTCAAGGTCAAGGTCAAAGTTCAAGGTCAAGGTCAAAGGTGTGGTGACCAGATAATTATATTACATGATATCGGCACACTCTAGCAGATGAAAACAAGATTGTGGTCTCCAGTGGATGAAGACAAGATGGCGGACATTATGTCATACCAGTTGACGATATATACCTTGGTATTGGTGGTGATAGATCAGTCTAGGTAGCTTTCATGGAGGAAGGATCGACTGTTTACTCTCGTCGGGAATCGAACCAAGGACGTACATCGATATAATCAAACAGAATTCAAATACGTTAATTTTTTGATGAATTTTGGAATTTTTTTCATTAAAATCGGATAATAAATAAAGATTTTCAAGATGGCGTCCAAATTTCAAGATGGCGGACATGACGTCATACTACCTGACCATATATATGCTTTGAAAAAAAAGTGGTGGGAGTCAGTATGCCTGCAGCCACCGCGGGGGAAGGATCGGTCACCATTTTTATTTTTTTGCACTCGTCGGGTTTGAACCGAGGACTCCGAGCTCCGTGTCGTAAATGTTTGTTTTTTAAATATTTTATTAAATTTTTTATTATTTAATTTTTTATAATTTTAAAATTTTTTCATTAAAATCGGATAATAAATTTAAAGATGGCAGCCGTAACGGAAATTGCAGCGATGACGTCATAATTCAAATGTCGGATAACACAATGCCGGAATTTTCTAGAAAACGAAATGACGTCATCCAAAATGGCGGCTGTCGACAATCTCAATCCACACCCAGAACCCAGATCTCGGAACCCCGTTCGTATACTACTCACTAAATTATTTTTTTATTTGTTTTTGCTCAAACGACTGAGATCAGCATGTAAATAATTCCTACGCAGTACACACAGGAAACGGGTTTGAACACACAGTACACACTAGACTCAGGAAACGAAGTGAACACGCAGTACACACTGGCTTCTACTAGAACTCTAGCCTAGCTCAACAAATGAGAAGTTCACAAGCTGGCAAAATTTTTTGTAATTTTGTAATTTGTTGGCAGGAATCAGGACTAATGCAACAAGTTCTTTTGCAAGAGATAAATTAAATCTCGCTGCTGAATGGAGTCCAAGACAGTTAGAGCCCAGTAGTCTTGAAGCCACGTAGCCTTGTGTTCTGGAAGCTTCGTTTTTGATTATACTGTGTGTAGTGTGTACTGTGTGTTCATTCCGTTTCCTAGTCTACTGTGTGTACTGTGTTAATTACGTTTCCTGTGTGTAGTGTATTTACTGTGTGTTCACTTCATTTCTTGAGTCTAATGTGCATACTGTGTGTTCATTCTGTTTCTTGTGTGTACGATGTGTTCATTCCGTTTCCTGTGAGTTCATTACGTGTATTGCGCGTACATTGCTTGTATTGCGTGTACATTGCGTGTATTGTGTGTTCAGCGTTGAACCGTCTTAATATTTCTCTGAATAATAATAAACTCTGAACTATGTAATAATAATAATAGTTCTCGGAATAGTTACTACTACTCTGGATATTAATACTCTTTAGTAAGGTCACTCTGTCGAGTGTAGGCTCTTTGATTATTTTAAATTGTTTCTGGGCGCCACTCTTATGTAAAACTTAACTTCGTTATCAGGATAGGATAAGTGAAGTGTCATACATAAGAGAAAGAAAATAATATAACACTTCAGATCTAGGATTGATATAAGAGTAACAACATGTAGCTTCGGGTCATTAAATAAACATATACACTGTGAAATAATGATAGAATAAAATAGAATTAAACAAATATTCTTTAATCAGACAAATATATAGCTAATTATTGGCTTGACCAGTGGTATACTCTTATGTTTTCAAATAAACAGGATATATGTTGCACACATGATAAAATACAACAAAAGTTCATAAATCCAAATTATCGTGTCTGTTGCTCTCACTCTAGATCGAATTTAGTGTGTCAAAATATAGTTTATTATCGTTATCATATAATTTAAATTAGTGTACCTCGGCTGAATTCAGTGTGTAGGTATGGTAGAACATCATGAGAACTCCGTCTCATTTCACCTCTGGGTTAGAACTAAGAACGTGTAAATCAGAATGGTAATTGGCTTAAAAATCGTTTATCTCTGCAGGGCTTTACTGTGTTCGACACAAAATTCAATGTTCATATGTATGTTGGCAAGATCAAATTACGTATATGTATAAATACGGTCCGTTCAAAATAGCATTATGGGTCGATTTTACGGGGCGACTGAAAAGTATCCAATCGGAATGGTTACCATTCCGTAAATTATACATCCTCATGTGCCTAGAACAATCCGGAATGGTTACCATTCAGGAGTTACTGGCAAATATCGTATAATTGCAAATCCTGAAAAGTATCCACTGTATGAATGGTTACCATTCCGGCTTTTACTGCAAATGTGCTGCTAGAAAAAATCCGGAAAAGTGTCCGCAGTGTGAATGGTTACCATTCCGGATTGGATAGTTTTCCGTGTTCGTCTGCAAAATACGGAAAAGTATCCGCTGTCGGAATGGTAACCATTCCAGTTTTGTGTGCGCAGATATAAAAGGGGGCGACTGAAAAGTATCCAATCGGAATGGTTACCATTCCGTAAATTATACATCCTCATGTGCCCAGAGCAATCCGGAATGGTTACCATTCAGGAGTTACTGGCAAATATCGTATAATTGCAAATCCTGAAAAGTATCCACTGTATGAATGGTTACCATTCCGGCTTTTACTGCAAATGTGCTGCTAGAAAAAATCCGGAAAAGTGTCCGCAGTGTGAATGGTTACCATTCCGGATTGGATAGTTTTCCGTGTTCGTCTGCAAAATACGGAAAAGTATCCGCTGTCGGAATGGTAACCATTCCAGTTTTGTGTGCGCAGATATAAAAGGGGGCGACTGAAAAGTATCCAATCGGAATGGTTACCATTCCGTAAATTATACATCCTCATGTGCCCAGAGCAATCCGGAATGGTTACCATTCAGGATTTACTGGCAAATATCGTATAATTGCAAATCCTGAAAAGTATCCACTGTATGAATGGTTACCATTCCGGCTTTTACTGCAAATGTGTTGCTAGAAAAAATCCGGAAAAGTGTCCGCAGTGTGAATGGTTACCATTCCGGATTGGATAGTTTTCCGTGTTCGTCTGCAAAATACGGAAAAGTATCCGCTGTCGGAATGGTAACCATTCCAGTTTTGTTTGCGCAGATATAAAAGTAGCTCCTAAAATCCTGAATGGTTACCATTCCGGTTTTCCTTGCCAATGCACTTAATTTAAAAATACGGAAAAGTTACCGCAGTGTGAATGGTTACCATTCCGGGTTTATTTGACAATGCACTTACTTTAAAAATCCTGAAAAATGCCCGCAGCCTGAATGGTTACCATTCCCGTTTTCGCCGCTGTTGCACGTCTCATAATAATCCTGAAAACTATCCATTCGGAAAAGTATCCGCTAAGGGCTTGCAGTTGACTCATTTAGCCGTTGCTAGATGGCAGCAGTGTTATCTGTACACGAGAGATGGCGTGCACAAAACATTTGTATATGAATTTATGATCAATTATAATATATTTTCTTTTAGAAAGATTTACTACCCATATCTGTGTTGCGAATAACTTGATAATGTCAACTGAAAAGTAATATTTAGTGTGAACAATATGTTTTGTAAAATATCTTTAAAAATGTCTTTTGATTTACGGGACTGGACTTCTCTGTATCCTAAAAACACGCAATTAAAAACATTGTACATATTTTAAATTTAATTTTTTATATTTCAGAAATAATATGCCTACTGCTAAATTATACTTGAGTGTTCATGAATACAAAAATATCTACACTAATGGAGTGATTAAAATCAATTTTGTTTGGGCAAAGGCAGAAAGTACATAAGTGAATATAGCTGTATCCGAATAGTGGCCTAATGGATCCATAGATAGTGCATCGTAATGGACGCGGCCATCTTTGAGTTGTATCCGAATTATCACAAGGGATGTCGATGCATCCTCTCATGCGTCCACTAGTTCGAGATTTTAAGGGACGCGACTCTCACATCCACTGATATGTCCATACATCCCTTAGCTTTGTTATTGTGATCATAACCCTTTGAAAACGAGAGTGTGATAGGAGATAGTTAATAAAAATGGATTTTGAACTTGAAGATAATCACGTAAAATGTAACTATGGTACTTATAAATACTTATAATACTATAAGTATATGTTACATAATTCACATAAACAGTAAATTAATTTTATTTGTAGGGACAACAAGTGCCCGATTCAACTTTTCTTCTATATTTTAATTCCCAACAATATTTTAAATCATCTGAAATTGTTTAGAAATTTGAATGTTCATTTACGTTTTACTTGCCCACCGTTAGATTTCATGAATATAAAAGGCCAATCCACATTAGTACAATGACAAACCAACAGGCAGTGCTAGCTGTATAACAATTCGGATATCGTACATACTTTAGAATGTACCTTTAAATTGTTGGTGCATTTGTTTAGGGATGTAGGGACGTGAACTTAATGGACGTATCCCTAAGTATTCGGATACAGCCAATTTTTCGGTCATCAATGTAATAACAGTGCTAGCACACACAAATCTGAGCATGTAAACTATTGTTTACTTACCAACGAATTTTTTAAAATTTCATTTGAAGGCAAGGTAACAAAAAGAATTCAATAACAACTTGCTCATTAACACAAATATATTTTTGACGTGACAACGTCTTATAAATCTATGAACGCCGGCTGCACGCACGAAAAATTATGACACATTGTCCCGTTACGCTCATTGTACGCTTGCGCCGCATCTATCTCTCTTCCACTCGATTGGAACAACCATCGATTTGACTTTTTCGAGGCACATTAAACTTGAAACACTCCCATTTGTTTCCTACTATTCCTATCATCGTCCTATCCTTAACAGAATAACACAGATTGGAAGACGTTAAATAGCAAATATGTATAAAAGTTATAGTTAAAATAATCCGTTCGTTAAAGTAATAAACATATTTGAATTAATGAGTGCACATAAAAGTAAATTTATCAATTAATTTGTAGATTTCATTCCACTCCTTCTTTGTATCCATACAAAATAATGATAATTCAATAAAAATGATTCAATTTTATTCATAAAAGTATGCAATCATTTCATTAATGTTTTGTTATGACGTCACGTTAAACCATCGTCCGTAAATCGACTTTACAGACAATCAATTTTTTTCGTTAAAAACATTACTTCCTACATTGTAACACTTGGAACCGGTCTGAACCTGGGTCTGGAATGAGTTAATCGGCAGTCTTGTCACCAAGGTTTTCTGTGCTGTGGAATCTGGGTTTAAAGCTTGCCATTAACACTGAGAATCCTACTAGCCCACTAATACTATAAATGCAAATGTGAGTTTGTTTGTTTGTTATGCTTTTACGCCTTAACTACTCAACCGATAAACATAATTTTTTCTTACTCGTTGTCAGAGGTGCATAAAATGACATAGGATACCTGTCATCAAGAAATAAATTATAGTTTAAAAAACAAAAAGAACTTTAACAGCAAATCTAACAAATATATCGCTGGACGTAGTTATTTTTATTAAGTTCATATTTTCACGTTGCGTAATGAAAAAAATTCAATAGCACTACATATTTTAATGTGCTTTTGACGTTAGCACTGCTTCCAAATTAATTGTCATCAGATTTCTGTGTGTAAAATCTTGGAAAGTAGCCTTAAGAGGCCATTCCAGTGTTTCAGGGGCACTACGCAACCTACGTTAACCTCATAAGACTCAATGCTATTTTCATTTTGCTTATAACTAATTAACTAATATAGATTTCGAAATGATGCTTGCTTGATATGTAAGACAACGATGCTATTATCAAAGCCCCTTTCTTCAAAAACGTGCATAAATTATGGTTTTATACTAATCTTTACTAATATGCATAAGTGTATTGTCTAGGTTTGAACCATAATTTATGCACGTTTTTGAAGAAAGGGCCTTTGATAAGAGCATCGTTGTCTTACATATTAAGCAAGCATCATTTCGAAATCTATATTAGTTAATAAGTTAAAAGCAAAATGAAAATAGCATTGAATCTTATGAGGTTAACGCGGGTTGCGTAGTGCCCCTGAAACACTGGAGTGGCCTCTTAAGGCGATTGGTGCATGGAAAATATTACGACAAAACTAATTTAACTGTACATATTTATTTTTGATGCTTCTTTTTAAGACATAATATACCTAGGATATTTTTAATAAACTTTTTTTTACTGAGTTATGTCATTTTAAATGCATTTATTTTTATTCCAAGCCAGAATTATTTAGAAAACACATAATTATGTTAAACTTAAGTATAGTTCAAGAAACGAGTGTACGAATAGGTTTCTGCACATATAAAAGTAAGAAGAAAAAATTTTCATCGTCAAAATTACAGTTTAATATTGACAATTTCCATTGATCACTGCTGGACTACTTCAGGAGCGATTTAAAGAATAAATTCAAATGAAAATGAAAACATAATTGGCAGAACACTATTGACTTATGTATATATTTTCATATCCTTTTGTTTTTGATACGATCCGACTCAAAACATGCCCTCTGGAGTGACAGTTCTAGTGCTGCGTGTAAAACTCTCGCCGCCGGGAAGAATGTCCCCGCGACGTGGCGCTGAGGGCGTCGCTTGTCGGAACCAGGTAGTCCGGCGGAGCTCCGGCCGGCGGGCCGCAGCCTGCCGGTGGGGAGGGGGAAGAATGGGGTGTAGAGGGAATACGAGAGAGGAGGCTCTGTCAAGGTCGCGCTCATGGAGCTAATATACAGTAATACATCTGGAGAGCACAAGGGAAGACCAGCAGAGGATGCGAGGTGAAGCCGGGTATCGGCTTCCTACGCTGAAAGAAAATGAAAAAGAGCCAAACTCGCCTCGCGCGGCCGAGAATCCTCCAAACTAAACTCACAACAGCTCCGAAACTATCAAAACAATCAAACTGAAAAATTTACTGGAGTATCTATAAACATTTTTCCCCACATCGCTTTAATATTTTTTTCGAAACATGAATGCTTTCATTTTTTAAAATTAAATACTTATTTACTGCCAACATTTTTTGTGATTACGCAGAGTAAATTACAACATCGAGAAAAAATTTTTGTTTGCAATTGTAAGTGGGGGACACTAGCGTATGAAATAAGGAAGAAGCCTCAAATTTTATTTATATACCCCTTTTGACGCATTCAACCCCATACTTTTATTTTTACAGAGAGTTGAAGTGGGAATAATGTTTCAGTGGGTAACACTACCGACATATGTCTTCGGAACGCACTTCTTTTTGTTATTATACATCTCAAAATTTATAATTACATACACATCGTTTATAAAAACGAATTCTTACTTACCTCATTTAATCTATTACAAACCTCTTGTAATATACGTGTATTAGTAGAAGAACCAACGTAACATGCAAACCTTAGGTAAACACTGGTAGAGAATTGTTTGGAATAACTGTAATGCTATGCATATACTGACAATGTAAGAAACTTCCAATTTTATTAATTGTTTGCATAAGAATTAATAATTTTAAAAAAATCATAGAATAGGCCTTTATAGACTGAAAACCTTTCACGTAGTTTCAAGTCGCGTACATAAAAGTTTTTTAATATATATAATTACCAAATATTGTTGAATATATTTAACATTTTTATACATGTTACAACACACATATAATAACAAACCTATATAGTATATAAAAAGACAAACGCCAAATTTTAGCATTTTGTATTTCTTTTCTCTGTGTGAATAAAATAACAGTTCTTAACGTAGTTGCTAATACTGTACTATATTTCTAAAAAAAAATTACGAAAACCCCTGACATCTTCACCATAACAATGATAAATTTGCAAAATAATTAAGGAACATTTTTTAATGCTACGAAGCACACTCTTAAGAGAAATGTTTTAAACTTATGTTGGGATGTAACTAATATCTTAAAAGCATTCTGAAACCGTTACTTTGAGGGAAACCTTAATATACCGAACCCCATACCATCCTTTAATCGAGTACGATTTTCGCTTCTTAAGACCCATTTGTCTTCAAAATGCACTGTACTGTGTAAGTAATAAATCAGTCTTAAAATCAGTTAATTATTTTATCTTCCTATTTTGTATTCTAATTGAGATAAATATCAGATAAGCATGTGTTACTTGTATCACGACATCAAGGTATTATTTATCAGTAATTAATATTTCATTTTATTTTTTTGTTAACTAATGTGCATAGACATCACTACCTGTGTGTAGTGTTGCGTTACACTTTTTAACGCATTAGAGTTTACATAAAATGATAAATTCAAAATTTCGTTTAAAAGTATAAATATCAGCTATCAATTTAATTAATGTCCAGTATAACTCAGTCAGTAAAACATTCGGAAATATGTATAGGACCTGTTAACCTAAATATTTGTTAACAGTTAAACTGAACTAAGATGTGTTAGAGTGGTTTTTTCTCTGTCCGTATATTAGAGGTATGGAACATCAATAAATATAGTTTAAAAAACTAAAGAAACATGCTTTTAAAGATTATCAAACTAAGAAGTTAAAAATAATTTTAAAATTTAATTTATGACAATAGTATATAAGCAATACTAGTATAAATGAGAAAAAAAGCTTGAGGCGCTTTGTGCCATATTTTTTGTATATTAAGCGCCCCATGCTTTTTTCTCATTTATACTAGTATTGCTTATATGCTATTGTCATAAATTAATTTTTAAAATTATTTTTAACTTTTTTGTTTGATAATTTTTAAAAGCATGTTTCTTTAGTTTTTTAAACTATATTTATTTTTAACTTTTTAGTTTGATATTCCTTAAAAGCATGTTTTTTTTAGTTTTTTAAACTATATTTATGTATAATTATCATAGGGAAATGAGTTACCGACACTACCTATTACCATCTGAGATAACTATTTGGAGTTGCAACGTCACAAATAAATGGTAAAGTCTCTCCGAATCATTTACAGTTAGATGTATGGATATAATCTTAGAATTTACCAGAAAATGAAACATTCTTTTTTTCCGGCGTGGCCGGGAGTAGAACCCACGATCGCTGAATCCGAAAACTGACGTCTCAGAAGTCGCGCGCCTTAGACCGCTCGGCTAACGAACTTGATGAAATTGGTGGGACATTTTACAGTGATGAGCCACTCACACTTAGTCGAAAGAGTTACAGACGGACATACAAACAAACATACAGGTGAAGCTAATATAAAGCATGTAATAAAATACGCATCTGTCGCCCATTTACTTTAAATACAGAATTATAAACTACATATTGTGAAAACATTCTGCAGCAGTTTTTGCTGAACGAAAAAACACGGATGAGAAGACAGACGAAATGTGTTTCGTAAGTGATTTTTCGTCAAATGAAATGGAACAGGACAGTGCTTATCAGAATGAAATTACAGAACTACTTTTGTGCAAGGAAATGTATTTTACAAATACATTTCAAGAGAAATCACCTTTAAATGAAATAGATCTTGCTGACATGGAAGAAATAGACTTAGATTTAGAGGCCAGGCCCTTTCAAGTGACGAAATTTCTCTTGAAGGGCTGAAATATGTTTCTGGCTATATAGCTCACCGTTTCAGAAATAAATATCCTGACCTTGGCACTACGGATTTCAATTCGGAGAACGATAGCTGGATACATGTACAATCAAAGGGTAACTTAAAATGTCCCACTAATGAATTTTTTGAATTAATAAAGATCGCTGAAATGTGTTTTGATAATATTCATGGCAACAATTTGTGCAAAAAAGAGCGGATTTTTGAATCACTGACTAAAATTATTTGCGGAACTACTGAAAATAAATATCCAGAAGCAGTTATATACTGTTTTGTCAGGACAAGAACGTATATGCGTATCAAGTATTTGAACATGAAATATTTTAACGAACAAGACCAGAAACGCAAAGAAAGAAATAAGATGAGGAAAACTACCCTCTAAGATTTTTCAGTGTGATAGTGTCCACTTTCCTTCACCATTATATGTATGTTCATAATTTATTTACGATGTTTTTAATTACTATATTTAAGAAAAGCATTTATTGTGAATATCGCAGCAATTATGTAGGGCTTAAGGTATTTATTGTATTCCAAATATTGAGTATGTCATGTTTATTGCCTTTATTAAAAAAAATATATATATTAACAATGTAACAAAATTGCGATATTTTTGTATTGCTATTGCAATTTCGTTTCTTGTAAACATTATTGTAGACTTTTTCATATTGAAATTATATTTGCTATAGGGTTGTTTGTATTTTAATTTTACAGTTATAAGATTTTTTATATGTTGTTTACTGTTTACAAACATTTGAAAAATATTTCCTTAACCATATTTCAATTTCCATGGCAATAGTCTTGTTAGCTTTTCGGGTAACTCTTCTACATGGATGATAAGATGGTGCGACATCTAAAACATATCACACCACCTTTACATAACTATAAAATTAAGAGGTGTTTTCTTTACATAATATTAAAGCACAATGTTTCCTTGTGGCGTAGGTGATTTAGAATTTCCATTTATCTAGAAAAATGGGCTTTCAGAATGTTTTTTAACACACAGTGTTTGGGAAGGTTTTTGAAGAAAAAAAATTGACTACGCGTTTTATTTTTTTGCAGCTGAATTCGGGCACTTGCATGAAATATAATTAATCCGTAGGAAGCGCAATGGTTTAAAGTATTGATGTTGAAGATTTGAAAAGATTTATTGAAATAGTGTGAGAGAATGAGCGAGTTGAGTGAGAAGAGTGCGGGAGTGGCCACATGACGTCTGCGCAGTTGCGGACAAATAATCCATTCTGCCTCCCCATGGCGAAGGATGAGTGAAACAGAACCCTGATAAACCTTTCCCTCCTCCGGGCACGATAGAACCTTATCGGCTGTGTGTTAGAGGGAGAGCGAGATACAACCTTCGAGGTTTTGTTAGTTCCCGCTAGATGGCAGGCCGCAGAGCGACCACCAGCGACACCCTTCCCGTATGAAGGCCATCTCGCCACTGACGAGCTGGAACTAAGCTCCTGACCTCCCTACATAGTAACGGTCACCCACATAGGCATCTAGACTCTTTAGTGGTCATATGATACAAAATTCATTGTTTTCGGGCCTGTGACCGTTTTTTACCGTGCACCAATCGCCTTAATTACTAATACTTATTGCCTGATATTGGTAGGTCTTCAGGATTAGTTTAAAAAATGATTATTATTTTAATTTTCAATACACCTGCGCCCAACTTTCACCTCCTCTGGTGTTTATTTTCGTAAATATATTTTCGGAAAACTACAACGATATAATATTACTTTTTAATCCTTCTTGTGTATGTATTCTTTTGCAAACTTTTAAAATGTACCATCTTATTAGTATTATCAATTACTTATTTCATTAAAATTAAAAAAAAAATTAAATACTTCTACAAATGATCACAACGAAATTGGTAACTTAACTGACGTTTCACTTAAATGTGGGGATACAGGGGATGGTTACTTGTCATAATAAACATAATGAACAGTTTTATATTGTAATTAGATCTTTGTCTAAATTTCATTTTCAAGAAGTAATGTGAAAATAAACAATATTGATTAATATCAGTGGGTTTTTTAATCTTTGTTTTATCTTATAACACTAATTTCTTGACGTTTAATAAAATATTCTCAAACCTTTGGCGGATGTCTTCTAATTTCGTTATTACTATATTTCAGCGTGTTTTCACAATCAATCCACTTGCTTGATTTTTTTTTTGTTTATCGGTAAGTTACTGAAAAGAGTTCAAAGTTTGTGGCACACAACGGAACAGTTAAAATTCTTTCACGAAAGTTGAAAATAATAATGCCACGAAAACGATAAAAATATGAACGCGTTTTGAAAACTGGTTTGACTTCCGCTAGTTCATAATATTTTAGGCGTATGGTAAGTTAATATAGACAGTTCGTTGGTGTCGTTCCCTTAAAAATATTTGGAAATTTAAAATGACCTGAAATAAATCTGTAACTTGTGGTTAGATTAGACATGTTTCCTTTCGTCAATATGTCCACCCAGGGATTATGGCAACGTCGCTGTTAGTTACCTCTACCATTCTTACTATATTACCAGTTTCTACAGTGCGACTAGTTGCCTAGACCCCACCTTGCGAATTGTCATTTCCGGCTGTTGGAAGGAGTTGCCAGCGACGTTCGACCATACGAATTTAAAACACGCCTCAGTTATTTGTAGCAGCCAACCGAAGGCCAGTCGCACCCCTCAGCAACAACCTCAACCACCAACCAACTCTTCTTATTCAATGGCATTTCCACTTGCAAAATGCCGAAACATCATCGGTTTATCACTTATTCTGATCAATGGAATTAAAGATGACATTTAATGTTCAGATTAAGCTGTTGCGCCTTGTTAGAGGTTTGTTGTTCTTTTATCCATACAAGTTATTTGACGATACAACAAGCCCATTTTTTTTTTAAATTTATGTGGGGTGAACAAATTCCCGTTTTCGCCGCTGGTGAACATCTCTTAATAATCCTGAAAACTATCCTGTGATAGCGTGCAGTTCTCATTTACCTGTCGCTAGATGGCAGCAGTGTTAACTGTACACGAGAGATCGCTTGCACAAGTCAGTTGCATATAAATTTATAATCAAATGTAATTTATTTGCTTTTAGAAATCCATAATCCATTGAAGTATCAAAACCGTTGCATGACTTTTTCTCTCCCTACCTCCACCCCCTTCCGCAATGGGTCTTAAATAAACAAGAAGTCAGCATCTCACACAGACCTGTGATTTCACAAGAACATTGTTTGCATTTCGGAGATACCTGGATGGGGATGAGTCACGTAATTGTTGCACTAATTCGCTGCCAGCCTCGTGTTTAAATTCCTGGCGAATAAGGAGATTGGGAAGGGGGAGTGAAAACAAGGTGGGGTGAACTTGCTGGCTAGCACACCAGCTAAGATTCAATCTACAATGTTCTTATCTAGCATTAACACATCCTCGTATACCAACACCACAATAGCATAAAACTTCAATAAATCACAATGTGAATTACTTAACACGTGAAGTAACTGTGAATGTAATAGTATTATATCGATTTAAAATGATTAGCCTCTAGGTTAGAAATGGCTAAGTTAATAATATAATGGTTTATTGTACATTTTTAATTATCTGTTAGGGTGACTTCTTTGCTATGACTGCCGTTATCTATCTCGGTCTATCCAAGGCCCGTTATACAATACCACGGATGCGGAACACGGATCACGTAAGCCGAAACGTAAAGTAGTCTGTGTTCATTCCACAGTGGGACGTATCCGGTCACGGAAACATACGGATTCGCGGAAGAAAGCTCGTCAACTCCCAACTATTGCGTGCCCGTGAATCCGTATATAGCCAATAGGAAGCAAGTATTTCGGCACCATTTTGGTTTAGAAGAAAACGGTGGAGATAACCAACTGAACAAAATAAGTTTTCGGCACTTTATCTTTTTTTTAAATATTAATAAGATAAACAAAGAGTTATATTATTTGATATAGCACATTAAAAACATAAAGTAAAATGCATGGTTTTTGATGTATTTTGTAATCGTAAAAGCATTAACATATTAATTAAATGTTATTTATAATTATAAAACAACAAATATCAGAAGCACGTTGAATATTTTATATAACGTAGGATTTTGGTTGTTTAAAACAATTATCTTTGGTTTTTCAAAGGTTGTCATTCATTACTTTTGTGTTGTAGAAAACAAATTTTTGTACCAGCCGTCTAGTTTGCTCCGCTTACGTGTTCCGTGTCGGAGCTTTTACGTGTCTGTGTCATTGTAGAACAAGCCTAAGAACGAGTCGGGCTACGCCACGTGTTTCGTATTTTAACATGTATGCTCATCTACGAGGCATTTTCGGCCACATCAGTTTCGTGACACATGATGTAGTAATGAAGGGATGGCGGAATGGAAGAACCGAATCCATTCACTAGTTAACAGCAGCCTATACTACTTTTGCTAAAAAGAAAAGTCGGGAGTGACCCAAAAGTTAATCGCACTCCAGTTTTTTTTTTTTTTTGCAATAAAGTGAGCGGGCAACCAAATAATAAAATATTTATTTATTTGTCTTTGGAATGGCGATGTTAAGGCATAGCCTTCTCTTAATATGAATAAAAGTTCAATGCAAGACAATTAAGTAGTTTAATGTATATCTTATTGTTATATTTTATAGGGCTGTCTGAAAACACAGTTTTTGACTGTTTGAGGACTCCGAAACTTTATTTATAATACGCGTGATGTCTTGAAAGTAGGTCTACATACTCGTTCTCGTCTGAAGTACACAAGTTGTTGACAATAGGTAGAATGGTCTCGTAAAGAAAACGTGTATTTCGTACACATTTCTGTACACAAAAGTACTTAAAAAAAGAAAATTAAAAGGACTGAACATACATAAGTAATTAAATACCCTGGGCGCTTGTTCAACTATACGACTGAGCTGGGAAAAACCATAGAAATGACATACAACAAATGTTAAAACACTAATAAATATGAAAGATTTATTTTATTGATTAAACAAATCAAAAGTACAATCAGTCTCCAGTTAATAAATAGGAATGAATTAAGCTCAAATATTAACTAACTAATGTTGATCACAATCTATAGAACAGTTTGTAGAAAGTCCAGATATTTCAGAAAAAAAATTTAATTAATTATTTAATTAATTTTAATATGCCAGAGTCTAATTGTTAATTATAAATGTTCCGGTTAGCTCAAGCATGAGATCCTAGCACTCAGGACCTCTGGACCTGTGTGAATAAGACTGTTTGTGTTGTAGAAAAAAAAATTAAAGTTAATGTTTACTCAATGCACATCACTTATTTATCGTCGGATAGTCATAGTTTACTGTCTCGGCGTTACGATTACTGCAAAAATACGTTGGCATCCCTAGTGATTAACCACGACAGCCATACCTGGTTGATAGTACAAAGTTACCAGTTATATTACCGTCGTAACTCACGGTAAAATGCGTCCCGCAACTTTCCTTCAATAGTTGTGGTAACTCACGTTTTTCCCTTCGTAGTAAAATCACTCAATAATAGTCCGCCAAACTATTATATTCCCAGCGGGAATTATCTTGAAACACACGTGGCGTCATTTAATCACTCTTTTTGACGTGACGTCTAATAAATCGATGAACGCCGGCTGCACGCACGAAAAAGTGTCCCGTAACGCACATTGTCCCACTACGGATGCCCCACTACGGATGTGTCCTGTTATGCTCATTGTACGCATGCGTGGCGTCTCTCTTCCACTCGATTGGAAGAACCATCGATTTGACTTTTCAATCAAGTTTTCGTCGTTTGAATTATTAATATTATGTAATTTAACGATCGTCCACCGATTTTCAGCACAATCGGTACATACGGTTATTTAAAAGTAATGTTGAATATTCAAATACGTTTTTAACGAACAATGGTGTTTTAAAGTTACACATAATAATTCAAATTACACCCGGGATATTTTGCACAATGTTTTAAAAAATATTGTAACACATTATAAATAAGTTTGGTGTATTTGGGATGCGTATTTGTTATAAAATCGTGTTATAAAAATGAAATAATATTATTCCCCTACCGTGCTGCCATATACGGTGACGGATGCGAAACGAATGAAACGCGATATCTATCCGCTATCGCGGGAACCAGGCACTTCTTAATACATATTTTCCTTTGTTTATCGCGATGGGCGTTATTATTGATGAATTATAAATAAAATTTCGTGGCCGGGGCCACAATTGCATATCATTTTGAGTACTGGAAGAAATAAAAACAAAAATATTCTCGACGGATTTTAATCTCTGGTTTTCATTGCTTATTACAACAAAAATTTCGGCAACAAAGGTAAAATATTTTTGCATTTTAAAAAATTTGATTGCTAGTAGAATTTCAAGTATTTATTCTTTTATTATTAAAAAAGTAGCATCTAACGGCGAGTGCAGTAATAATAGGTTATGTTAGATATTTGATTACACTTTATCTGTATGAAAACTTGTTCATAATTATTTTAAACGAAAAGTTAATATGGTTTTCATTGCTTATTTAAACAATAATTTCGGCAATAAAGGTTAATTGTTATTGCATTTTAAAAATCTTATTACTAGTATAATTTCTAGTACTTATTCTTTTATTATTAAAAAAAGTTACATCTGTCTGCGAGTGCAGTAATAATAGGTTATGTTACAATTGACTAAAAAAATTATGGTGATTCATATAATTGATGATAGATATTTTATTACAGCTTATTTATATGAAAACTTGTTCATAATTATATTTAAACTTTATAGCTAAACGCCAGTTTTTAAAATTAATTACAAGTCATGTACACGTGAACTGTTTCGTCGACTTTTATAAAGTGAAGTGAAAAGTTAATGTGGTTTTCATTGCTTATTACAACAACAATTTCGGCAATAAAGTTTAATTAATCTTGCATTTTAAATATCTGATTACTAGTATAATTCCAAGTATTTATTCTTTAATTATCAAAATAAAAATGATATAATTTTATTCATAAAAGTATGCAATCATTTCATCAATGTTTTGTTATGACGTCACGTTAAACTATCTTCCGTAAACCAACTTTACAGACAACCAATTTTTTAGAAGTAGCCACACTGCAGAATTACAGCATATATTTAATCATTTAATTCATACATAATAACTAGGTTATTAGATATATCAAATTACATTTTCACTTTAAAAACGCAATAAACAAGCTACTCGGCTAAAGGAAATGTGCATATTTGAACAAAAGCTAATGCTTATACTGAAGTCCAGCCAAAAGTGTGATAATTTTGCCGCACAGAAACATGATATTTAAGATTTACAGAGCCAATTATTGCTCAACTAATCTTCAAGAATAATTGCTATCCTACAAACTGCTATGCTAAAAAAATTTCTCTGATACACAGAGCAGCTTTGTTTGCTACTGCAAATGGCTATTGCTTATTGACACTGTATAATATTGTAGTAAAAATATAACACTGAATATGATTTTTCAGCAATAGTAATTATTTATTTCGAAGGCAATTAAAAAAAATTAACAGATAAGCATTAAATTACGCAGTGCTGTTGAACGTATTACAAGAACAGCAGGCCGCACATACATCATGTCTGCCAGCATTACACAAGAAGTACGAAAATTTGAGCACGGGCCTTTTAGTTACGTGTAAATTTTGAATTCCTGCGGTAATGTGGTCTGGCATGTACGTCATACGCGATTGACCAATAACAACAAAATAGCGGGATGAAATGACTTGGTTATATAGACCTTGATTGATGACCGAAATATTATCACTAACTTTCTGCCTTTGCCCAAACAAAATTGATTTTAAGAACTCCATTAGTGTAGATATTTTTGTATTCATGAACACTCAAGTATAATTTGGCAGTAGGCATATTATTTCTGAAATATAAAAAATTAAATTTAAAATATGTACAATGTTTTTAATTGCGTGTTTTTAGGATACAGATAAGTCCAGTCCCGTAAATCAAATGACATTTTTAGAGATATTTTACAAAACATATTGTTCACACTAAATATTACTTTTCAGTTGACATTATCCAGTTATTCGCAACACAGATATGGGTAGTAAATCTTTCTAAAAGAAAATATATTATAATTGATCATAAATTCATATACAAATGTTTTGTGCACGCCATCTCTCGTGTACAGATAACACTGCTGCCATCTAGCAACGGCTAAATGAGTCAACTGCAAGCCCTTAGCGGATACTTTTCCGAATGGATAGTTTTCAGGATTATTATGAGACGTGCAACAGCGGCGAAAACGGGAATGGTAACCATTCAGGCTGCGGGCATTTTTCAGGATTTTTAAAGTAAGTGCATTGTCAAATAAACCCGGAATGGTAACCATTCACACTGTGGTAACTTTTCCGTATTTTTAAATTAAGTGCATTGGCAAGGAAAACCGGAATGGTAACCATTCAGGATTTTAGGAGCTACTTTTATATCTGCGCAAACAAAACTGGAATGGTTACCATTCCGACAGCGGATACTTTTCCGTATTTTGCAAACGAACACGGAAAACTATCCAATCCGGAATGGTAACCATTCACACTGCGGACACTTTTCCGGATTTTTTCTAGCAGCACAGTTGCAGTAAAAGCCGGAATGGTAACCATTCATACAGTGGATACTTTTCAGGATTTGCAATTATACGACATTTGCCAGTAAATCCTGAATGGTAACCATTCCGGATTGCTCTGGGCACATGAGGATGTATAATTTACGGAATGGTAACCATTCCGATTGGATACTTTTCAGTCGCCCCCTTTTATATCTGCGCACACAAAACTGGAATGGTTACCATTCCGACAGCGGATACTTTTCCGTATTTTGCAGACGAACACGGAAAACTATCCAATCCGGAATGGTAACCATTCACACTGCGGACACTTTTCCAGATTTTTTCTAGCAGCACATTTGCAGTAAAAGCCGGAATGGTAACCATTCATACAGTGGATACTTTTCAGGATTTGCAATTATACGATATTTGCCAGTAAATCCTGAATGGTAACCATTCCGGATTGCTCTGGGCACATGATGATGTGTATTTTAAGGAATGGTAACCATTCCGATTGGATACATTTCAGCCCCCCCGATTTTACTCACGTTAATTTCACACCTAATTACACATAATATAGGATGTGCCCTATATAAATTACATGTAATTATGTTTAAACGGCGATTAAAAACATCCCTTCAACTGGATGATCTGTTTAGCTCGTAGAATTATCAGATTTTTAAGGGTATTGAAACCCAGGCTGTCTAGCCAACGCCGTAGTCATTCCAAACTTTTTTCTTAACTTAATTAATGACGCTTATCTTAAGCAACATGACCTCTCATTGGCCGAGACACAAAGATCGTTGACTTATTAACAAATCAAAACAAAATACAGACATTCAACAATACATCTTAAAACACTAAAATGTCTCAAGTTTAAAATGTGATTTTTCAACAATGAAAGTTCTCTTATATCAATTTACGTGCAAAAAGTTCAATTTGCCGTTTAAGTCATTTATTCCCTAGAGGGGTCTTGCTAATTGATGCTTCAAAGTCACTTGGGCTATGCCATAGAGTGTAGCACTCGTAGATACGTCCAATAAACAACAATAGAGCAAAACATGAGAATGTAAACAAATAATAATAATAATTAAAAAATGTTATTTATAATAAAAATAATACACTTTCTGTGCACGGGATAGTCATGTAACAGCACAGCGTGTATATTGCGTGCACATTGTGTGTATCGTATGTTCAGCGTGTGTATTGTGTGGTCATAATATTTGTCGAATTTGCTTCCAAATGTGTTACCTTATTTTGGTGTGCTTCTTTTTTGAATGATTATTCGACTCGTGTATTTTAGTTAATGTAACTTTACTTGACTAGCATATTATTCCGACGGTTGTGGGTATATAAGCGAGTCCCCAGACGACGGGGCTTTCAGTTTGTTACTGTCGTCGACGGTGTAAGGATCACATAGTTTGTCTCATCTGGTGCATAAGTCGCGTAATTTCCTGTTCTTGTAAACTCGATGGTATCTTTATCGTCTTTAACAACGAACTCGATGGAGGTTGTACCATCGATTACAGGAACCCTGACGTCAGCGCCGACGATAATTCAGCAGATCCCGTTGACAACGTTGCTGTCAACACTAGAGAAGAATTCAACAGACGTGGTACCGGCATCAGTACAGAGCTTATTGACTTCAGTCCTGGATCACAGGAAACCACGATGCAAGATGTTTCGCCCTAGATGGAGGCTTCAATGGATGGTGATTCGACAACAACTATCGTGCATTGATACCGTTACTGCGACAAGATTTTCTCAAACAACAGTAATGCTCGGCGACACGAGAAGAGAGAATGTGTTAAGAATCCTCCTCGCAAAATGTTTGGCTGTAACCAATGTCGCAAGCAATTTGCAAGACATTATAATATGAAAACGCACATGAAAACATGTAAAGGCCCTGCTGCGCGACAGAAAGTAAAGATTTCGGTGGAACAACGATGCATCGTTGTTCATAAGAGTACACCGGGAAATGGTACAACTGCAATAACATCAGAATCTGGTACGGGTTTTTCTTCATCAACTACGTATCCTTGCGGCTACTGCGACATGACTTTTGCATTTACTCATGATGTACGAAGACATGAGAGGAGTAAATGTACGAAGAATCCTTCTCGCACAAAGTTTCGCTGCGATGAGTGTCATGAATGGTTTACTCGAATTGATATTTTGCATCGACATGGGAAAAACTGTAAAGGTGAAGTCCGTGTGCCTACTGTTGAACTACCTGTAGAAATTAAGACTCCTCGGTTTAGGTTGAGGACTCGTGAGCGTACAAGCAAAAAAAAAACAGATGAGCAGCAACCGAATACAATGTCATCTAGACATGAAACTAAACCCAAGACTGTTCAGTGCATTACAGGTGAGTGATAATGGGTTCTGCTAGGCGCAATCTGCATTTCATTGGACACTGAAAGACTATTATTATCTAAATAAGATAAGTGAACCGAAGGACATTTGTAATTTTCTTGATGATTTCAGACAGGACATGATTAATCAGCTTACTGATGAAGTAGCAACAAACGGTCCTTTAAAATATAACTTGTGGCTGGACTGTGTATATGGCAAACCATATCCGTTCAATGATAAGTGAAGAAGTGTGCATTCAAGACATCGGCTGCAGTGATCTACAGTTCTGACGATGTGAAGCAAACTGTTAAACATGGTGACCAGAAACTCTGTCAAGAAGAGGAGGACTATGTCAGTAAAGGATCTGGCTGGTCTCTGTCTAGTATTAACAGATTGGAGATAATAATTAGTCATTTCACGCCGATGCAGTACTTAATGTTTATAGGATCCATAACTTTCGCTAGTGTTTCTGTGGTAGAATTGAAATTATGTAATAAAATTTATTTTGTGAAAGAAATTGCTGTATTTTATTTCTAGAACCTGTAACTTTTGTGGTATTTTTAATTAAATTACTTAATTTTCTGTTTTGCCCAGTGTCGAACCAAGTATCGATTCAATAAGTAAATTAATGAGTGTTATTTTTAATGAATTTTGGGATTCATCCCGAATTTCTAAGATAATTATTACGGATATCCAATATGTCGGTCAATATGTGACCATCAGCTTACTAGAGGCTTGTAGATGTATAAATTAAGCATCCTTTAGGATTTCGAAAATGATTTATTAAAGAAGTATAATTTTTACATAAAATTTAATTTTATTGCATAACCTAGAGATTTAACCGAGAACTGGAATCCATAGAATCAATTAGTATATTAAGTGCATATTTATTTAATGAATTTTAGAATTTTTCCCGAAACTCTAGCTAAATAATTACAGATTTCCAAGATGGTGGATGCCTCAGTACTAATAAATTATTACTACTTTCTAACGGGTAAACCTTAAACTAATATGACGGCAGCGCACTCTAGTCGACGTAAACAAAATGTTGGCCTCCAGCAGACGAAAAATAGATGGCGGACACGACGTAATACTATCTGACGATTTATATACCTTGGAATTAGTGGTGGGAGGTCAGCCCGCCGGCGGCTTATGTGAAGAAAGGACCTTACGGGGTTCGAACTGTGGACTCCGTGATGTTTTTAAAATATTATTTTAATAATTTTTTATTAATTATTTTTTTTATTTTTGTCCATTTTTTTTTTTTCGAATTTATAGCATATAAATTACGAATTTTGTAAATGGTGACCGTAACGAAAATTGCCACTTTCTAGAATACAATATGACGGCCGTACCGTAAAGTTTAACGATGATGTCTTAGTCATCCAAGATGGCGGGCATAATGAAACATGCATCATTCATAGAATCCAAGATAGCGACCGTAGCGATATTTGCAACTGTGATTTTTTAATAATATTTTATTAAAATTTTATTAGCAATTTTTTAATGAATTTTAATTTTTTTATTTAAAATAGGATAATAAATAAAGATTTTCAAGATGGCACCCGTACCTAAAAGGGCAACGGTTACGTCATAATCCTAAATGACGCCAGAGGCTTGTCGGAGGCTGTAGACATGGATGCTTAAGCCTCAATAAGGAATATGTGTTCTTTCTAAGGCAAAAGTCTTTTGAGGTTTTTCGAATTCCTAATTTTTGAATTTTTCATGAATAAAACGGGAATTTTTTCCCGCGAGATTGGGAATTTTTTTAGGAATTTGGAGTTACTTTGAGTTATTATTGGTGAAATTTAATTAATTTTAGGTCCAAAACGGCCGCCGTAACTTCAGAGAAATTGGTCATTGACCCCATCCACATTCCACAGCCGTGAAGCCAGCTTCCGGAAATACATTTGTATACTTCTCAGATCTGATTTATGGTCTCAAAATGATAACAAATAATAATATAAAAAAACACTTTATACATACAATGATATTCCACAAAATAATAATTGTAATGTTAGCAAGGCAAGTAGTATCAATCTGGCAACAGTGTGTGCCAATTACTCCGAACTGCAATCTACGTCTAACATGCTGGTTTAGTATGCTGAAGAAAAATAAATAGGCGGGGTTGCGGTTCGGGATCGAATCCACGCTATGCTGAACCGAATTCTAAAATCAACTGGCAGGGTGGAAATAGATTCATGATATTCGGGGGAACACGGGTTCGGAGGCAGTAAGAGCTGTGTAGAGGTGAACAGGGACGTTACCAGTTACCAGAGGGGGAAAGACGGGGCTAGAGCCCCGGGCGTGCTTTTGGAAAGGGGGGGGGGGGGGGTTAACTGGCAGAGTAATTCTTACTACAGATATTTACATGAATTTTGTGCTACTAAAAAAATAAATAAATAAATTGAGTTTAGATGAACTTAATTTTGTGCATTTAAAAATACACATACATGAATATCACCAAAAATATAAAAAAATTAACTGGTATTATTTCCATATTATCCAACTTGCGATCTACTGAAAATGGAATAACTTCAAAAAAGGTTTATATTTATTTACCATATAGGTTTAGTTAAAAATATCTGAAATAGTATGATTAACATTTGGCGGCGATATGAGGTGTTGTTGGAAAGGATCTATGGTTGGTTGGTTGGTTCAAAAAAGGAAGTATGCGGGAGGGGCGTCCTAATGAGATCTTGCCTCGGGTGTAAACGTCCCTGTTCGTGCGGCGCTCTGCACGCCAGTCTCTGTGGAAGTGAACTGCGCTGCCTACTTACCGTAGTCGTTAGCGTGCTTGGGCCCGCTGCCCTCCTGCGGCAAGTACTGCCAACCGCACGGCCGGCCTCTGGTCGGAGGGCCTCGCGCCCGAGCCCACTCGCGCCGGGACCAACAATGGCGCGACCCTCGCGACGACACATTTCGTCACAGCGGTGTTGAGAACACGCAGTTAAAAATAGTACATGTTTCACATTACCATTCTTGCCGCTCCATATACCACATATACGACATCTCAACCGAAATATTATATATTTTAGTACTAATTTAACATTACTATGGTATAATTACTTATTTCGCAAATAATTTAATCAGAGTAAACTTTTAAAAATTCACAGAATAATAATTGTACGAACAAAGCACCGGCTAAACCCTCACTGTAAATCTTCGTTCTGACGCTCACTTCAGCGACTTCGCGGCCAAAACTAAATGAAAGTAGAATACTTTTCAAATAGAAAAATATTCCGCATCCACGTTTTTTTTAATTTTTTGGCGTGCTGACACAACTCATGTGCTGTTAGTGATTGGTTGGAAAATAATGATTTCATAAGAGTGAAATATGTGGGATTCGCTTGTGAAGAAAAATAATTTATAAATGGAGTGGGTAGGGGGGTAGTGGAATCACGTTTAACACCCATTTCACAGGGACGATTTTACAAAAGTAGACACACTTTTAATTCCTAGAAATACATCTGACCAGGTACCTTACATTGTATTGTGTTCTAGGTGTTATAGTCTGTGCCCTGTAACTTGTCTCAAATTTGACAGTTTACAAAATATGTTTCAATGGTATAAGTATCGTTCTGGGACTGTCTTTCTGTCGATATAGTTTGTAAAAAAAATGCACTTAGTTGTCAGTGTTCTTAAAAAAATGCACCATGATATATTTTGTGTCAGTTGGGAAATAAGTACCACTGGTACTACTTTCGAGATCTGTCAAATTTGAAGCAAGTTACAAGATCCAGACTATAGCAACCAAAACATTTCATTCTACCTTTATAATACCATTTTTTTTTCATTGTGGAATTAAGGTGCAATAAATATATATTTACTTCAGTACAATCAATCTCGCAACTTAATTAATAGAAAATTCCAAATTATAAATTGAAACTTTGGAAGAATATTTTGTTGCCTCAGTGCAATGCATTAAGTAGTTGAGTAATGACATCCGGTTGATGAGACAGGCCTCGACCCAAGTCTAAAGAAAAATGGTTTGGGGGTGGGGAAGTTGTATACGTACCATGGCTTAATGGCTTAATCTGTGTTAATGGAAATTGTTATTTTTCAACTTCTACGACTAGCATTCGTTTCTACTCTGCAAACTTACACTACGCATCATTTTACTCTCGACCCTTAAGATCTCACGATAGTTCTTGGTGGAGTTCAGATATTGATAAAAAAAAAAAAAATAGTACCAAAATGTCATAAAATTGTGTATGCTCTATTTCATCTATGTGATATTAACAGTTCAGAGATTATATCTTGTTAGCAAAATTAAATAAATTAAAAGGCATTTAAATAAATAAAGTCAATTCCCTTTATTGTACTAGTCTACCTTCCAACAACTGCATATAATTAATTTGCATAAATTTTGTAACACTTTAAAAAAATAACATCATGCAAGAAGATTTCTGGTATTTGGTTGAACTGCATAACCCACCTGATTGTATCCATATAGTTTACAGTAAAACCTAGTACGTTTTAAAGGCTCCTTTTTTTTTTAGTGAAAATTGTTTTCAAAAATATAGTTCATTCACAACTCTTCCAGTCCTCTGCGAAGAACAAAAACATTTTCAATATAGTAGCAGCGTGAAAAAAGAAAAGTAGCGGCATATTTTATGACAAAAATATGCTTTTATTTGAGTTTTATTCATATTAAACCTGTAAATTGTAATAGTATTTCAACTTTTTTAAACTTGCAAAATAATACCTGCATATTACGCAATGGTTGCCATTAAGTAATAAAGAAAAATTCATGGCTTTATCTAATATTATAATAAAATACTTGACATAGACCAAATATGTTCAGTCACAATTCCTAGCTAGAAATGTATACTTGCTACAAACACCTCAAATAGTTCATGGAAAATGTGCTAGTTATTGATAGATGTAGGTTTATCTCCCCAGCGTTTAAGTGTTTTCCAGTAGTGTTGCCCAGCATTGGCATTCTTATTCATTACTTACTTAAACAATGATAAACACTCGAGATGAAATAATTCCCATATTTATGAATCACTAATTGGTTTATTGTTATTGACCAAATTTGTGTAAAACATATTGTTCCACAGAAGTACAGATTGTTCCACAGAAGTATAGATCATATGATTATTTTAAGACAATGGTTATGCATTTCTTAACAACACATATCTAACTGCCAATATCTTTCATGGTACATACTCTACAAACATTTTTCTTGTTTTCTCTTGTTGTGATCATTCTAATTAAAAAAATACATTCGTTTTTAAAATATCGAGATTTATGCGGATGTATAAAATTTTATGCGTCACTTGATCATAATCTTGGTAGCAATTATTAAAATGTACTGAAGATAGTATGGACCAAAGAGAGTAATTGTTATTCGTAGATGCTATCAGTAAACAGAAGGCAAGTTCAAGCTTATGCGATTAATAAGCGACCCTAGAACATCACTAATCTGAGGACCCCACAGAGAGGAAAACTTTCCATCTTGTCTATAGCACCTTACATCCTTTAAAGACACATGGAGGAATATTTTGTTCGTAATATTTTGCCATAGCGGATATCGGCACAAAGAATGTCCAGGTAACATTAGTATCTTCAGATCTGGCATGTCAAACCAGTGGTTTATAAGAGTCATGTTCTTCCAGTTGAAGGAGTCATCGCTTGAGCAGTTACAATCCATGGACGGGGTAGACTCTCTTCGACTGAGATCCAGCACTTGAAGGCTCTTCATTGGCTTGAAATGTTGAGTGGTCAGAGACTGCACCGGGCTGTGCCCTAGCATGAGTGCCAACAATCGTCGGAGGGACGAGAACAACCCGACATCGAGAGTCGTGAGACAGGCGTGTCTGAGGTCCAGCAGTTCTAGACTGACCAAGGATCTGAATACGCCAGGAGGCAACACCCTGAGTGGATTCCCATTCAGGATGAGGACTTTCAGGCCGGTCTGCGATTGGAAAGTTTCTTCACTTAAACTGGCCAATTTGTTATAACCAATATTGAGTATCTCTAGGCCAAATAATCTAAAAAATAATTTTCCATGCAATCTAATAAGTTTATTGTTACTAAGATTCAACACGCGTAGATTGATTGTGTATCTAAACACATTTTCATTTAAGTTATCTAGCAAATTGTTATGAATGTATAACTGGACAAGATTTTGTAAATCGTAAAGTGCTCGCTGATTTATCATTACAAGTCTGTTATTGGAAACATCTAATACCTTCAAATTATATGTATTCCTGAGTGTATTTTCACTAATAAAGCATATTTTATTATGTGTTATGTTTATCAAATGAACGTTCGTTACATTTATAAAAGCTCCTTCAATACGTTTAAGAATGTTATGGCTGATCTCAATAACTTCTACTGAAGATGCATTCAAAAATAAATTCTCTTCGAGACTTTCTAAAAAATTGTTTTCAATGTCAATGTAGACAAGTGATTTAAGACTACTAAATGAGCCACTTTCTATAATTTGCAAACGATTTCCACGCATTTGTAAAAAATCCAGAGAATATGTATTTTTGAATGTACCCTTATTAATAAACTGTACTAAATTGTCATTTAACATAAGCGTTTGTAGATTAGTCAGTGCATCGAAAGCTAATGTAGATATCACTTCTATTTTATTACTGTTGAGGTCCAAATGTGTTAACCTTATGTTAGTAACAAAAACATTATCACTTATTTTTTTAATTTTGTTACGACTTAAGAATAAGTAGGTGAGTTCTGATAAGTTACTGAAGGATTCGGTGTTTAAACACATTATTATATTTTCACTCAAATCTAAGTATTCTAACTTCTTGAGACCAGTAAACAAGTTTTCAGGGAGTTCTGTGATTCTGTTTTTGTTTAAGTACAGAAATTTTAAATTTCCCATGCTAAGAAAACTAAATGGAAACAGCTCTGTCAAACTTATATTTGTCATTATAACCATTTCTAGCAGTGTTAGGTTATCAAAAAAGTGGACTGGAAACTTTTCAAGTAGATTATTCTCGACATTGAAAGATATAATTCTTGAAGGATGCGTAAAAATTATTTCTTCCAGAGTCAATAATTCATTACCGTAAAGATTCAAGTCTTCCAAATTATGAAGGTTATAAAAAGCATTTTTAGAAATTGCTGAGATTTTGTTATTCGCTAAATTAAGTATTTTGAGTTTTGTGGTATATTTGAAAGCACGGTCATTTATTACAGTAATCTTATTGTTGAATAGTTGTAGATCCTCGAGATTTGTGTTGTTCAGCAGCAAATCATCATGAATTACTGTTAGAGAATTGAAGCTAAGGTCGAGATACAATAGACTATGAAGATCACTGAATATGTCGCTTGGCAGTGACCTGAAATCATTCCCTGGCAACATCAGGTATAACAAAGAGTGTAAATGTTTGAAGTTATCCCTGCTTACGTTGCGCAAACTCGTAAAACCTAAGTCCAAGCACGTAGTGGAAGAGTTCACGACAGGCGGAATGTACAACAGAACCGTTTTACAATTCACCAAGTTCACGCAGTCTTTTGCGAATTTGGTCCCTGCCCAAGTTCCCCACAAGTCGCGACACACACATCCTAAAGGACACTGTACGTCGATAGTCGAGTATTTATCACCTTCTGGAGAATTCTCCAAGCAATCTTCTTCGAGTTTGGTAGCCGACGTAATTAATTCAGATGGTAACATCTCTCTGACAGGTGCAATTTCCTTCAAACTTCGGTTGCTATATCTTCTAACATATATATTTTTTAATGAGTCATTACTTCGGAAACACGAAATATTGACTTTATTTTTCTGAATGAAAAGCATTCTTACAAACATCATTGTGTATGGGTCACGACATATTTCAGTGTCACTCAGACTAATAAAACGCATGTTAGATATCTCAAATATTTGATTTATTAATGTTAGGTTTTTGAAACTAATATCGTTTCCATCGAGATAAAATTCCACTATATTCTGAAAATACCTCAATATTGACATAGATATTTGCAAGTGTGGATTGTACGATATATCTAAAATCTTAACAAAAGTAACGGAAGCAAACTTACTATAAATTATACTCGTCAAATTATTCATGCTTAGGTCCAAAAGATGAGTGGCTAGTACGCGTGAAGAAACTGCTTTCAAGATATTTCCTCTAAGTATTATGTGAACATGTTTAACAACAGAGCTAACTGAATGCGCCTGTATATATACCCTACTTATATTGTTAAAACTAAGGTCTACTGTTTTAAGGTCTCCACAGCCGTCAAAGGTTGTTGATGTGAATGATTCCAGGCTGTTGAACGATAAATCTACATATTTAAGATTAGTTAGATTTTTGAACGTCGTTTCACTCACTGCTTTAATAGCATTGTGACTGGCATCGATAACTTGTAATCTATCTGTTTCAATAAATCTTCCGTGGTGGTAGTGCGATTTTGTAATATTGTTTAATGCATTTGATCTTATTTCAAAAAGTCCTACTGCCAAATTTTTCAGAAAATTATGACTAACATTAATAAATTTCAGCTGCACAGTGTTTTGAAATAATATCCAGTTAAACCTTTGTATAAGGTTATTGTTCAAATGTATGTCTCTGAGGTTACGCAAGTTTATAAATGCTCTGCAACTGAGTTTTTCCAGTCTGTTGAACCCGAGGATGAGAGTCTCGAGACGAGGCAAGCGGGAAAACTCATGCGGGCCGACAGCTGCTAGGTGGTTGCGAGACAGATCCAGTAGCGTGAGGTTCGACAGCGAGCTGAATATGTGTTCCGGGAGTGTGGTCAGCTCGTTGTCGTCCAGTCGGAGAGCCTGCAGTTGCGTCGTGGCGTCGAGCGCCCCTGGCGGCAGGCGCCTCAACTTGGTGCCGGACAGTCGCAGCTCCAGCAGCTGCTGCAGACCGCTGAACACACCCGGCTGGAGCTCAGTCAAGCTGCTGTTGGTCAGAGATAGGCTGCGTAGCCCATCCAGGCCGTCGAAGAACCCAGGAGGAATCACCGTCGACGTGACTCGTTCCATCCGGAGGGTCGCTAGTTCGATGGCGTCCCCCACAAGTTCCCTGATCTCTTCCAAACATAGACCAGAGAAACTTCCTGCTGCGCCCTCATTCCCGGAAGTGGGAAAAGCAGTCACCGTAAAAGCGATCTGCGTCGTCGCCAGTACAGCAACAATCAACATTTTGCGACCTGCAAATACAATTTTTAATTGCCAAACGGTTAAGGCGTGTGGGATTAGAACTAACCGATGTAACATTCATATGCCTTAACAATGTTTTATTGTAAAATATTAAAATTTTACCTTCGTTAAAGCAATAAATCCTTTGCAACACAACCTATAGCGTAGATGGATTTCGAAGTGCTTATTATTTTTTAAACGTTTTAGTAAATTCAGGAGTATGCCTTAGATCTATTGTACATTGTAAGCAATTGATGTACAAAATATACTACATCTTTAATTTTAAAAATATTATCAATCATTTTTGCATACTTCAAGTAGCCAAAATTTCCGTATGTTATGTATGCATCATTTTCGTACTATTTATATCTTTATTCTCTAAAAGAATGACATAGTTAAGATTGCTTTGCTGTTGTGTTACTTCCGATAGAGATAAAATGCCCATTTGTCCCATAAACTAAGCAAAAATATATTCGTCTCTGAGCTTAGGGTCACAGTTATAATATATATATATATATATATATATATATATATATATATATATATATATATATACACCTTAATATTTTGGTTGTATTAGGAATATTTACTAAATGTTGAACAGATCTGTTACTATGCCTATTAAGAGATTAAAAACATGTTTGACCTTCAAAAACTATATTTCACACCTTGCAGTAATGAATGGTAGAACAAAAAATTTGTTTTGGACAAATGTTCAAGATGATATTTAGGAAGCATACAATAAATTGAAATGAATTTGATAGTATTCCTACACAAGAGGCTATGATTTATTTGTCATAAAACCCATAGTTTTGTAGTAATAGTTAACTGCATAAAATATTGCATCAGCCAAAATTTTTAGTAATATTTATTTAGTATGCTTACAATAAATTTTAACGGATTTCGTAGCGTAAATAGTATGTTTTTATAAACCTTCTAAATATTATCTAAAACATATTTCAAAACTTTTTTGTTAACACCAATTATACAGCCAAGTACTCGGCTTCTATTGGTCGTACGGAACATTGGTGAATACATATGGGGCGCCCCCCCCCCCCCCCACCCAGCCCTTTGCAACAGAAGGCCCAGCACAAAGCACGGTTCATGTTAAGGGGAGGGCGCGCCCCGCCGCCCATGTTATACAATGCACATTCAAACGCGTTATTATAAATAAAAACTATATATTTTGCTTGAAATGACTTGATGATTTGTTATCACACCAATAGCTCAAGATGTATTTTAGCACACACACCCCCTCCACCCCCCCCCCCCCTCCCCCAGATTTTACTGTATCCGCAATTGCACGGAGCAATGTAAACGAATAGCTCAGCATTACCGAGCTAATTCCGTACGGGTCCGTCCACGTCCGCATGCTATTGTAGAAACTTTAGAAACTTATATTCTGTGAGATCCGTCTGTTTCCGTGTTATTGTAGGACAGGCCTTAGGCTGAGTTTATAAACGATGTACGCAAAGGAAGAAAGCTAGACGCAAAAAAAAAAAATGCCGTTTTCAAATACTCGTTTATAAAATACTCAAAACGCAAAATTGCAAACGCAAGCAACGGCCAACTTTCAACTTCTTGCGTTTCGGCTGACGTTTTAATATATATATTTTAAGTGGAGTATTCCGAAAAATGTATTGAATAGTTAGATTTCACGTATACAGAAGGCAACGATTTTATTTTTTTTATCACACGCAACACTTTTTCACTTTTTAAACTATCACACACATAAAGAAAATAACGGTTTTGATTCAAACTATTATGAATTTTTCACATTTTAGAAGGAAAAAAATTGTTTATGAAAAAAAAGCCAGATTAATTTTTTCTACGGTTTTACAGTTTTCATTTGTATATTTAATTTGGTGATGTCTTGCTCCTTGCGTATTTTATAAACTACCTACCATAGTTTACGTGCTTTTTTTTTAATGCCACGTCTTTGCTTTCTTACGTTTCTTGCGAAGTTTATAAACCCGACCTTTTAGATAGTATCCGGAACACACAACACTGCGGGCGCATGACAGCTAACAGCATAGCCGTGACGCGTTGAGTGCACTGCCACTCAGGTCAGGTTTATAACTACGCAAGGACGCGGCGTCATAACACGCTACCAACGCAAGTACATAACGATGGTTTATATGAAAAAGCACGGAAGGGCAAGTCGTCACCAACCCTAAAACTTTAAACTAAAAAAGGTAGAAAACAAATTTATTCCCTTGGGCTACTTGTGATATTTTGTATATGGTACTATGGAAACATTAAAATGACAATAATTTGATTTAAACGGACTATTTTCTTTCACTGTGCCTAAGTTTAGCAAGAGAAAACATGATAAAAAAAACGGCGTGGTCTTCTATGCACATAACGTTCGCGTCTTAGAACATTGTCGGAACTTTTCATTCAAAATATGGAAGGCGGAAACGCAATCTGAAATGCAAGAAATTGAAAAGTTAGGCGACGCTTGCGTTGCGGTATTGCGTGTAGCGTAGTTAATAAACGAGTACTTGAAAAAAAGAAAAAGGAAAAAAAAAAAAAACAAGTTATTGAACTTGTTGCATCACTTACGTAGTTAATAATCCCGGCCTTGGACCAAACTAGTCACCACGTGGGAATACAATTTGAACAACAAAACGACACGTACCTTTCACGTGACAGAAAAATCCACAAGACGACCTCACCAACGGCATTGACAAAGAAACGCGCGTCTGTGATAAATAAAGAAAGGAAGACGAAACCAGCTGGCCCCTGGTGTGCGTATGCAACGTGCTGCGCTCTGCAGGCAAGCGACAGTGTTTTGTTTGCCCGGTTGCTGGGCGAGGGGTAGTGACGCGCGCGGACAGGTGGGCCAGACGAACACGAGTGTATTCCCGTAGTAAACACCGTCGACGAGTCGTCTTGCAACGTCACCGTCGCGTCGGCCCTGAGCTCCCGTTAAAGCTTCACTTACACTGGGTCGCTGCTAGTATACCTAGCGCGATGTCACTAGCGCCGGGTTTATAAACTACGCCGGAAACACAAGGCGAAAAAAAAGAAGTCAAATAAAGACTTTTTAAAACATATTTTATAAACTATGCGAGACGCAAAAACGCAACCCAAGCATCGGTCCCTTTTCAACTTCTTGTTTCAGCTTGCGTTGAAATGTGGGGGTTATAAATATGATTAGAAGGCTATGATCTATTTTATTACAAGCATCGCGTTTCCAATTACTTAGCAATTGCACAGTGAAAGTAAACCATGTTTTAAATCTAACCGTTTAGAATTTCTCAAGTATTCGTAACAAACAATTGCAAAGATAGACGAAGAAAATTTATTCTAAAGTTTACCATTTCAAGTCAATTTGTACTAAGTGTTTTATCAACTATCGTATTTTCCTTGCGTTTTTTGCTTATAAACCCAGCCTAACTCAGCGAGTGTTGTTACACAGAGTCAAACTCGTTTCCCCGTTCACAAGAGTTTACATTTTCCTTTACTGAATCACGTTTCTTTCTAAATGTATTTTATTTATTTTAGTTTAAAATCGTTTTAATCAAAACTAATATTTTTTGAACAGTTTTCTTGTACTTTATATATGAGGCTTTACTACCTTCGTGCACAAACAGACGGCAGGTATTTCTAACCCCCCCCCCCCTACATCCTCCTCTTTACGGGCAATAAGCTCCCACCAAGGCGTGAGGGTTCGATTCCCGTAAAAGTCAAAATCAGAATTTCGTAGGTAGGAACGGAATGGGCCGTAACGAGGTCGTTAGAGACGATCAGGGGTGATGATATGAGAATGTAGCTTGGACAGAATGGGGTAAACGGGAGTACCTTTAAAAAAATGTGAGCGAGTCTATCAGTAGGCTAATCGCCAGTTATGAGTAACATCTAACCACGGTAACGAGAAAATTCATTTGTTCTCATATTGCAATACACTTATAATACGAAAATCGGGTACGAAATTGAATATAGAATTCTTTAGGCTAATGCCGAGCGTGATAAATATACGCAAGTTGTGTTTTTAACTACATTTCTGGACGCGAATCACATGTAGTTTCCGCACCCGCCAATAGAATTCGCTGCCGGAGCAGCTACGTCAACTATAGAATCATTCGATTTGCAGAGTGAAATGTTAAACTATATAATAAAACGGCTCCGATAAAAGAGAAAAAAAAACCTCCCCCCTTGAAAAAAATTCCAAACCCTAGCACTGGACCTGATTTTTGACAAAGGTTTTTATTAATATACTGCCAATCTTGTTCAAATTCACTAAATAAGTAATTCTATAAAGTTTCATTTTGACTTCGTGAACTTTGGTTCGCGCCATTCGTCATAGATAGCAGCACCGTCTGTTACACATTTCCGTTCCTTTGCTTCCGTTCCATTCACGAAATTACTTCCACCAAATGCCGTATACCGAGAGCTAAGATGTTACGCATCGAAATAACACCACCGGATCACAACGTACGTCACGTTTCCCACATGCGAAGATTCTGTGTAGTAACCCATATCGCCTCCATACATTCTCATACGAAACCAGTTAGTTCATTATCTAGCTCCACTGGAATTCCTGTTTGTAAACCAAGGCAATATTACATCTGTTGGCATTATTCGTTTTTCATTTTTCACTGCAAGTAAACATTACTGTGCCTGAAGTAACATTTGTTTCGGAAAACTTGCATTGTTAAAGGCCGATAAGTGGTGTTAGATCAGTGGATGATCCAGACATAGTTTTTTTTTTTTGGGGGGGGGGGGGGGGGGAATAGGTACATATAGCTAAATGTCTGAGGTTAGGTCGGTTATATAAGTAACAAATGGAAATCACAACACTGTAAAGTAAGCCATGAAAGGCTAAGTACTATCCCGGCAGATATCTTGGCGTCTGAGCTCCCTAGTCCTGTCTCAAAGGGAGGGGAGGGCGAAGAGAAAGCGATACCCTATTGTCAAGGTCAGCGGCCAGGTTTGTACTACCAGAACAGAAAACATTCGGCGCGTGACTTCCTACACTACGTAAGTCTGTATCCACGCCCGTGGGGGCCCCAGGGCGGTAAGGCCTTTTGGCTAAGAGCGCTGGGTTACCAAACCAAAAGTGAGAAATCTTATGAATTGTACTTGTATTACATAAGTGTAACATTGTGTAAATTGCAGTGGTTGTGCTCGAATATTTGTACTCATCTGTCAGGAAAAGTAACAAACTATTATCTAAACCTGCAACGTTTTACTTTGTCCCATTAAATATACTTAAATATGCTAATTATTATGCTAACCAAAATTAATTGAAATGTTAACTCAGTAACTAGCGAAAACCAGACACGATTTATTTTGGAAAACTAGGTCACTTAGTATGTAAAATAAATTTAAAACTATGCTTCTCAATAATTGATTGTGTTCTCAAAGTTAATTAAAAAAAAAAAAGTCTTACAAGAAAAAGCAAACGACCAAAACATTACGCAATTGTAGCTCTCCGCGCGAAAGCTATCTCACAGTTGATGACGCAGGAGCCAGTCTAGCCCTTATCGTTCTCCGGTTTCCGTACCTAAAACGTTCCATTTAGCGCTGTATGTACATTTAAGTAAACATGGAGCTTGTTATGTTATATTTGCTGCTTTAACTTCATGTCAGTCGTTTAGAAAACACCTGACTACCAACGTTAATGGCATTTAAAAAATGATTGTGTATGTGTGGCTTTATATTTTAATGCACCTATAATCGATTATTTATTATAAATGTAAATACAATTTGCATTGTACTTCCACTTTAGAATGCATATTATAACCTTCAAAACCTCATATATATTAAATGATTTGTTTAATGTAAGTGTGAAGTTCTCTTTCCATGATAATTGATTGTATTAGGTGACGAAAAACAAAATTAAGTTAAAATTAATTACTATTATTACTATTCTTATTACTTTCTCTAGGTACTCCCGTTTTCCCCGTTCTGTCATTTCGTCAACGCTTCATACTCATCATTTCTCCACAATAGGCTATCAAGACCTTACTTGTTAATAGCCGCCCAACTCACACACACCCTAACTGCCCAAATATTTTACTCCACTATACACTACGTAACAGTAACGTAGTAAAGATATATTTCCATTGTTTATTAAATACTTAAAATACCTGTTTTTTTCTGGCGTAGTCTGTGGGTCATGTGGTCGTTCTTTGCTGACTTTACGAATCCTGACTATGGACCGTTCACTCACACCCGTGTACTTCGCTGCTCTTGCCGTCTGTCTCTGTAAAGGCTCGAGCAGACATTTATTTTTCGCTTCTTCATCAGAAAACTGCATCATGGTTTTTATTATTCCCCGCTCTCCGCTATGTATCACTTTACCGCGCCTCTGCGAGCTGCCACCTTCGCCTTCCATTTTCGGGTATACACTGAGGGGCGATATTTTCCTAACAGCTTCTACACGACTCTCGGCTACGTGTCGCCTGCTTACCCCCTCTTCTTTCTCCGGTCCCGCTGTCCCCGCTTCCCCGCGCTGTGACACGCCAAGATAACTGCCGGCCACAGTAACAGAACAAATTAAAGGAACACAATTTGATTTTCTACATTAAATTTAATAAACATAAACTTACAAATAAAAAATCAGATCCTAGATTATAACCTCTAGGTAAATATTGTTACGAACGCAGAGCTGCGACACGCGCCAGGTTCGGAGCTGACTGGTGGCCCTGCCAGGCCACTCGAGTCACACGCCGTGTCACGTGCTGTACACTGACGTAAGGCATGCCACGCGTGCCTTGCCGGATTACAAGGATCGTCCCTACCTCCCCCCTCCGCACCCCGCGCATTGTCCTGCCTCGGCGCAGTTATCTATCGCTGAGCGGCCTTGGAAATTCCGCGGGCCGCCGCGCGGAGTGGACCGAATGGTCGCCACCCTTTCTGGTCTCTTCGGGAGTCGGGACGGCCCGGGATGACTCAATTCGTCACAGCCACTATCGTCGGTTCTGGAAAGACGACCCACTCGTACTTAAGCAGCGACGCCGGCCTCCGCGGGAGTTCCGAGCGAAGGGAAGTGCGACATCGGCGAAGAGGGTGAGAGATACCCCCCCCCTCCTCCTCCCTTTCCGAGATAGTGACGCAACGCGTAATTCAACTGAATCGTGAGAGTACAGCGACTGAGTGACGTGAGACTGTGTGTGTGTGGACAGGCGCGAGGTAAGGGGCGAACCACTGTTGAGCCTAGGTCCAGTGAGGAGTGCGAACTGTGGAACTTGACAGACTTTGAGTGTATTTCGAATAAACATTTTTAAGTGCCAATGATTTGTGATCGGACATTTTTAGTGCAATTATTTATTATTAAAGTAAATATTAGTAATCAATAAAACTGTAATAAAACTTAATTGGGCTATCCCTTACTAACCTAGTTCTCCCGGCATCATAAATCGGAATATTATCATATTTATTAATCATCATCCTTAAACTAAGGTTCAGAAATTTGCTGTATAAGAAGGTACAAAAAATCTGTTAACTATTTAACAAAGAAATATATATGTTTAAATCATACTAATACAGTGTGCCTTTTTTAATGATATCACAGAGGAACAAATTTTTTTGTTGTTTGTTGCATGAGATTTTTCAACTGATTCTATGTATTTAGGTACTGCTGAATCCAAATATGATATCCGTTTTCTTGTGCATGCTATAGATTTCATGCATCTTGGATTGTGACGTCACGGCGACCATATTGGATGTCCATGACCTTGACTTTGACCTTCAAAACTTGCCAAAATTTTCCAAAATTCCTCAAAATTCGCCAAAATTTCCATTTTTTTTTTTGGAAAAAAAATTCCACCAAAAAATCTCCAAAAATATGTTAACTAAAAAATTAGGATGTCGAATAAACCTGAAAAGTCATTTTACCTTAGAAAGAACTCAAAATCCTAAAAGTGGCTTAAAAGTTCTAAGAGCTAGCCGCTCTAAGCCGCTGACGTCATCTAGGATTATGACGTCACCGTTGCAATTTCCGTTACATCCACCATCTGGAAATATTTACTATCCGATTTTAATGAAAAAAATTTAAAATTTATAAAAAACATTCAATTAATAAAATTTTAATAAAAAATATTTAAAAAACATATTCGACATGGAGCTCAGAGTCCTCGAACCTTCCTCCACTGAAGCCGCTGGCAGACAAACTCCCCCCCCCCCCCCCACTTATGTCAAAGTATATATATCGTCACCTAGTATGACGTCATGTCCACCATCTTGAAAAACAGTAATTCTAATGCGAAATAATTGGAAAAATTTTTAAAAATCATTAAAAAAAATTAATCAATCGAATTGAATAATAAAAATTTAATAAGATATTACTTAAAAACCACTGTTGCACTTATCGTTACGGTCGTCATCATGGATTATGTAAATGTTGCGTGTTTCGTTACGGCCGCCATCTTGAAAATCTGTAATATTTATGCTATAAATTACGAAAAAATTACAAAAAATATTTTAAAATTTGCCTATTTCAAATGTTTAGTTATTTAAACGATTTTTGTCCTCGGTTCAAAGCCCGGCGAGAGTAAACCAGTTATTTATTAATATATTTAAAAAAATATAATTAAAAAGTAATAAAAATGTCTTACACCACACACGACATTCTGAATAATGTCACCATGTTATCGTTACGGACGCCATCTTGAAAATCTATATTTATTATCCGATTTTAATGAAAAAAGTTCAAAATTCACCAAAAAATTAACTTATTAGAATACTGATTGATTAGATCGATTCCCGTCCTTGGTTCGAAACCGGTAAGAGCAAAAAAAAACAATTGATCCTTCCTCCATGGAAGCTACCTAGACTAACCTACCACCACCAATACCAAGGTACACACACACATATATATATCAACTGGTATGACATAATGTCCGCCATCTTGTCTTCGTCCGCTGGAGACCGCCATCTTGTTTTCGTCTGCTAGTGTGCTAGTACCATGTTAGTATAATTTTTTGATCACCATACAGTTGACCTCGACTGTGTGTGTGTGATGTGTGTGTGTAGGTGTGTGTGTGGGTGTGTGTGCGCGCGCGTGCGTGTGTATATAAAATCTGAATCTGGGAAACGGCTCCAACGATTTTCATGAAATTTAGTATGCAGGGGGTTTCGGGGGAGATAAATCGATCTAGCTAGGATTATTTTTTATAAAATGTTGTTTTATCCGTGTTTTTAATAATCAACTTTACCGATAATCAACTTAAACATAAATGACTCTTCCTGACATTTATTGGCGAGTAATAATACAATATTTTTTTATTGGGAGCAACTAACTGCTTTAACGACACAACACTAAAGCTACTCCAGTAGATGGCGTTGTTAAGCAACACTAAGCCAATGAGTGTTTGGTTTGAGGTTAGACCAAGAAAATCAATTGTTTACTTATATTATTTGTGTCTTTTTAACTTTTGTGTTCACTTAAAAATGCCTAAACGATCTTCGAAAAAAACGCTTATAAACAATCTAACTTCACGAAGCCACAACTCGTCTCAAGAACACCTTGAACAACATCGTTATCAAACTGGTCAGGTTTCTCAAACTTCACACAGTGAAGACTCATTTAAAAAGAGACGTACTAATTCATTTGAAAATTTTGGTTGCTCCATTAAAATTCGTCCATGCAAATAACAGGCACCAAAAGAATTTCTATTTATACGATTAGATAACGCGTTCCTCAGGCAGTGGCGTAGCCAGGATTTGTGTATGGGGGGTGTTAAGAAGCATGCAAACCCCCCCCCCCCCCGGCCCGTATTAAAGCGGGGGGTCCGGGGGTCCTCCCCCGGGAAAATTTGGATTTTAAGGTGTAAAATAGTGCTATTTTAGCGGTTTTCGGTACTTAAATTTAAATATTGTAATGGTAAAATTTTTATTAAATTTAATATGAAATTTGTTTGAGTGATTAATAAGAAATTAATTAAATATTTGGTGCTAAGGGGGGGGTTTGAACCCCTAAAACCCCCCCCTGGCTACGCCCCTGTCCTCAGGGAAATGCAATGCACTACAATGGATACACAAAATTTCAAATGGTCCTAAGGCGTGATATTGCACAGCTGCAGTAACGGCACATTTATAAGTCGGTAAATAATTATTAAGTTCTAAAGCCCTACGACGTCTTCCGTCTCGACGTCTTTGTTCTTCTAATCGGTATTCTCGTTGTTCGTCATTTTCATTAGCTACACGTTGTGCCGCACGCTGCCGCAAATCTCGCAGACGTCGCTCTCGTTGTTCGTCATTTTCAGCGGCCACGCGTTGTGACGCAATTTCGAAGTTAATATTGTGATGACAAAAATACAGATATACTTACGTAGGTAGTTGATTGATAAACTGTAAAAAATTAAGTATTTGTTTCTAATAAAATATTAAACTTTTGCACTCGTGAATTTTTATTTAAATAACCAGTTCATATATTTTTATTAATATGTCGGTAAGATCGAAAAATATTATTCATATTTCATCAGTATGTTATTCGTATTTAAATATAACTTCTAAAAAACACAATTTACCAACAAAAAAAATACCGAGCAAAGCTGTCATCCAGGTACTCAGTATTTAAATATCTAAGTCCTATTGCTTAATTCTTATTTAGTAGTTGTATAAAGTCAACAAATTAAATAAAATATGACAATCAACATGAGATAAATAAAATGTTCAACACTAATTAACTTGATAAGTAAATATGCTATATTTACAATAATTATATCAATGGACGTTATAAAAAGAGAGATCTTTGTTAAAACTTAAAATACTAGCAGTCCTAGCTGTCTTAGCTGATTTAGGATCCGGTAATATCAAAACTATATCTGTTAGATCTACTGATCCTTCATCTTTGACGTCTGGAAATACAAATTTCACAGACGATCCTGGTTTCTTCCTCAAAAATGAAACCATTACTTCTGTCAAACTGTAGTGTTTGATGATTTGTCCGACGTAGTAAATAACAGACTTCTTTTCTTCAAATTTTACAAGCAATATGCACCGTTCTTGAATTTCATACAGTATGAATATACCCTGCTTACTGCTGTATGAACCTACCCCATCACAATAAATTGAAATAAAAATATTCCTAAAAAAAAAAAAAACATATATTTATATCATTATTTACGTATAAATTCACAAACTTGACCCTATTATCTTTTTAATTAAATAGTACTGAGTAATCTAGAAAACAGCTTTTATCAATAAAAAGATGTTCAAAGTGAGGTTATAAAATTACTTACGCGTGACCGAATCACTTTTCGTGTCACCTCGTCACGACTGCTGTCGATCTTCGTGAGCCAACACACACATAAATAAGCTACGCATTCACGCATACGTCGTTCAATTGATGTGCGCCTAACAGATACCTCTAGTGTATGAAGGTGCCTCTTGTATGAATCTGCCCCACTTCCCCCTATACTTGCATACATGTTTTAATGGTTTTGTTAAATAAAATTTACCAAGGGAATTTTTGAAATATGTCCGTGAATATTAAACTTGACAAAAATATTGCTCTGAAATTGAAGATTACAATTCTTTTTAACATTAATTGCTGTTGTAATGGCCACAAAAATGTTACATGTAAGTAATAATTTTATTACCTATGTTTGTCCTTGGTTGACAACTACCAAGTAAATAACGACAGGGGCGTAGCCAGGGGGGGGTTTTAGGGGTTCAAACCCCCCCCCTTAGCACCAAATATTTAATTAATTTCTTATTCATCACTCAAACAAATTTCATATTAAAATTAATAAAAATTTTACCATTACAATATTTAAATTTAAGTATCGAAAACTGCTAAAATAGCACTATTTTACACCTTAAAATCCAAATTTTCCCGGGGGAGGGCCCCCGGACCCCCCGCTTTAATACAGAGGGGGGTGCCATGCTTCTTAACACCCCCCATACACAAATCCTGGCTACGCCACTGAATAACGATACAATATTTTGCTCTCACATAATGACCTTTATGCAATAATTTTTGTTCCAGACTGCAGCATTCTACTTAACATAGATATTTCTACACACTATTGAGAAATCACGGAAAAATTTACTGTTCACTGCTGGCGGAAACATTTCAATGCACAAACTGTAAAAATTTCTCCAAGTACCTAGTTTCTACTAGGTCAAAATTGTATCATGAAAGTTTTCAAATAAACCTGGGTACAGTTTACAAAGGGTAGAATTTATTCTTGTCTACCCAGTATCATAACATCTAGCAGCTTTAGACAGTTGTAGTATTCAAAATAAACTGTTTCGGCATTCATGTGTATAATTTTGCTCAACGAACACATTTGATTTTCAGACTTGTACAACAAAACTGATAACTATCAAAATGCACAGAATTAAAATTCTTCTGGGTAGATGAATAAAGGCATAACTCCCTAACATCTCGTCAACAGAGTTGTGGCTACTACTCGCTTTTTGAGTCAGTATCCATAACTGTGACAACCTGCTGGGAGCAGGGTCCAAATGTCTGTAAACAAATTCTTAAAAGTTTATTAAATAATTCTTAAAACCACATGTAACCAAAACTGCTCTCCCACCAAAGGGATGTCCTAAAATAAAAGATGTTTAACTTAAAACAAAGTTGACGAAGGGGCAAAATAAGGTTAGTAAAATTAAAGTTTCCAAATGTATTTTTAACTGCAAAATAAAATATAACCTTAAATTACATTCAGCACAAACTGGCAACGTGATGGCATTATATTTAAAGTTTCTAAAACTATCTAAAAGATTAAACTGAAAACATACATGCTTAGTAAATGACTACAAATTTATACATAAAAAATTACATTAAAAAGCCAATAAAACTTCACCAAAACTGACATGCCTCTAAAACAAATGCTAAGTAAAATACAATCATAAATAAGAAAAGTGTAAATTTCTTTTTCCTAATCCCGGGCATTTTTGCCCACTTTCAAGAAAGTGGACACATGCATATTTTGATTAATATAAATTTCCCACACCTCACAGTACGGTATTTAGTACCGCTCGTAAATCAGGAAAATGGTTTCGAAACCTTCTTCACAAAGTTTGGGTTAACAAACAAATTTATACATAAACCACGTTAGGCACAATTTTTTTATATTAAATTGGACGTTCATTTCTTAACTGGCAGAGGACGTGCAAATAAATGAACCAAACCTTGGTCTTCGATTTTTCAGCGGGCCTACAATTACATGGTTGATGTAACTTACCAGCAGTGTTGTAGTTGGAGTAACCTAAATTGTGTGCCATTCCTGCACACACACCTAAAAGCGTGCCTCCAGCACACCATCAAAAACAGGCCAGATATTCATACCGAAACACCTATTCCAAATCCGTTACACTAGCACTCCCGCATTTTCGTTTTGTGCGCAAACCTACCGCATGCGCAGCAAATTTCACAGCTGACGCATTGTGGCATCATGCTTGGTCTTTATCATGCTTCCAGTGGTACTAAGTGGAACTATTTGCTGCATAAATATAGCTCATTAACCAAAGTCAATTTCCTACAAAATTTTACATAGCAGTAAAATCCACTTTTACATTTTAATAACGTATTTTTAAAATCTACATAAAAATAAATATTAAACATATAATAAGCAGTAACAAAACTTCCAACTTTACCAAACCAAACTCTTATAACTTAAACTGAAAGTTGAAAATAAATGAACTAAGAATTATTACTTAACCACACACACTATAATTACATTTAAAAAAATGATAATTAAAATAAATAATTTTCTTTCAATGTCAGCAAGTCCAGTATGCACTGGCAACCAGGGTCACACTGTGTGGAGGAAAACATGCTTCAATTAATATTAAGTACTAAAAGTATGACTTTTTCTAGGCACACTGTAATGAGATTTCAGTTTAACAACTTCCAATATACAAACAATTAAGTAAAAAATATCACAACCTCAAAAGACGTACAGTCGCAATAGTGCAAATTTATCATTTAAATTCTTTATGTACTTTCATTTACTGTTGTATTGAAAATTATAAAATAATATTAATTTTGTTTTAGTAAGCATTTTGGACATGGCGTTAAAAGATAACAGAAAGTGTGTAATGCTTCTCACATGAAGGTGTTGTGCACAAATATAAATTTTAATTATAGAGAACAAAGTGTCACCCACCATGCATGGTTTAAGTTCAACCCTCAAAACTAGCAATCATTTTACTTAATGGTTGTTTCCCATTGCCTACTGTAATAAATAGCCTAGATAAAAAATAAAATTCTATCCATCAAAAATAATTTTGCCGGTTGAACAGTTATTATAATAAATTAATAGTAAAACTTTAGTAATTTTAATTGCACAATATCTTCAATGCACTGAAATGGATCAAGATATGGATAATCAAGGAAGGATTTGAAACGTATAGATGAATGAAAAATCTAAATTTGACTTTTGTAAGTTTTTATTTTGCACTTTTTTTGTGTGTTGAGAACAATTTTCAGCAACACTTTTTTTTAGTTTCAAACATTTTACCTTTTTTTTTTTAATTACAACTTTCTTTGCAACAAGATTTTACAAGAGTACCTTTACTAATTAAGATACCGCTACTATGTATGTACTACAATAGTACAGAAACTATTTTTTTATAGTGATATTTACATATTTTGTACTTTTAACAAAAAGAGATATACAATTCTTTTTATTTCAAGGGATATCATACAAATTTTACAACTATATATTGATCATGTTTTATGGTAAAGAAGTATAAATGACTTTCGTGATTGTTATAAATCACACTGCTGCTGTAATATATTCTTTTGTAACTCCTCACTCGTGGATAAACAACATGCTTGAACATGCAAACAAGATTATTAATATGACAACAAAAAAATAAATAAATAAGCTAACAAAACTCAAGATGCAGCAGCACAGATTAAAAAGTATTAACGCAGTCTTCACATAAAATTTCATTTCTAAAAACGTTCATGTACTAAGATATCTCAAAAGGTCAGGAAAACATTTTTGCGGCAACCACTTTCAGTCATCGCGCGTAAACCAACAAGCAATCATTCATACAAATAATTTACAACACGTACTCAACGAACAGATCACAATTAACACTATACACTAGATATATTGCTGCACTAAATATTGCAAAATATATGGCAAATTATGTATGATCAAGCGTGCACGCATGCTCTGGAACCATCGGTTGTCACGGGATAATTACTTGGAACATGGTACACAATATTTCACACAGCAAAATGTATCACATAATAGGTTCACTTTTTTTCTCCTCATGGACAACACACCGCGGTTGCAGCATCGCCGAAGTTGTTTCAATGTTCCAAAGTCTGCTGGACAAACTACTACACCGCGTATACTGTGCGCACTCGCAGGAACGTCGGGGTCTCGCAACAAACCTAACCGTAAGGCTGCTCACGACGCTGAAAAACCCAATTTTCACAAAATCACTTTCTAGCATGTTTCCAAAAACTTTACAAATTAAAGTTAATTCGGTGCAGGCATTGGCAAAACTTCAATTGCAATTTTTTTTGCAACCCAACAATTTTCACAAAAAACAATTTTCACAAAAAACAATTGCAGGCAGTAACATAGTTTTTTTTTTTTTTTTTACAATTTAAATTGTGAAGCCTACCTACAAAGCAGCAAACTTGAAATCAGGATTTAGCACTCCAAAAAACATACAGAATCGTTGAAAAAAAAACTTCAGCAATTTTTTTTACAGGAAAACCATTTGACTGGACTGTATATAGTATGAGTGAGTACACAGACTGGACTGTATATAGTATGAGTGAGTACACAGCTATGTACAGTGTACACATATTAAAAACTCAAAAAATATTTAAAAAAAATTTATTACTAAATTACTAAAAGTTTTTAACCAACAAAAAGGTAGTATATGATAAGGTTTGGTTACCAAAATTTACAAATTTGAATGCCAAAATTAATATGGCAAATGTTCATAAAAGAGGCCTGGTTTTTTTTTTATTACTAAAGAGAGCTAATGAAAAGATAGTTTGGCCTGGGATCATGCACAAAAAAAATTTCATGTAGACTTAAATATTAAAAAAAGCAAAATCATGTAAATGCACTTAACTGTTCATAAATCATTGTTACTTTCATGTTGGTATGCTTGTTTAAGCTTAAAAATATTTTTTTTCCCTTAAATGTTATGTCAACCTCAATTTATGGTCAACATGAGATAAACTGAATTTTAACCTCGAGTTTTTTCCCCGAAATAATTACAAACTCAAGGTTGTACACTATGCCAAACAGACAAACAACTGTACCAAGATAGGTACTGGGAGAATAATGTACCGTGGTGGAAAGATGTAGAAAAATTAGCAAATGTTTTAAAGCAAGTTGGTGATAGTGATTCTGATATAGAACAAGGAAAAAAATGTATTACTTTTTTAGTGGAAAGGGGCATCCAAATGTAGGGGTTGGCCTCTATTAATGTAAACAAAGTAAATGAATATTAACAAATTTCTTTGTATTTTGTAGTTCATGAACGCAAATTTTATCTTACTAAAAAACTCTTGCAACTATCTGTTCTAATGCAAATGGAATTTTAAATTTATTAAGCAGTTTTACACAACCAATACTAAAATTTAGGAAAATTTAAGGAATTTTAAATAATGACAAGACGAAATTTTTGAGAATATTGATGAGGTATTGTAAAAAAAAAATAACTAAACCATTAAAAATATATATTTTTCAGTAAATTAAGCTCAAATGGTTTTCAACTAATTCAAAAATAAAAACAAGTGTAAAAATCTAGACGAATTAAGAAGTAGCACCTTACACAGGCCGAAGCCAAATTTGCTTTTATGGCTAACCGTCAATACATTTTATAAGATTTTAAATTTCATCAATATTTATTTTAAATTGTGCAAAACTATACAAACAAAACCTTGATTGGGCAATTTTACTATTCTGTAATAGAAAAATAACTTAGAGCACTTCTGTGAAAATGAAATTTTATTGCAAAAATGCACCTTCAAATGAAAATTGATTTTAGAATTGTGTCATTTTATTCTCAATGAAAAATTTAAAAAAAAAAAAAAGGCTAATGTAATTTGACTTTAAAGCAGAAGTTTTACTAGACTTAATTAGTAAAGGGGCCTAAAATTTTAGAAATAAAAAAAAGGGTTACCCTATTATTAGTTTAACTTTTCAGATTAAAACTTCATTATGAAATTCCTAAAAACTTAAATAAAAAGCAAACATTCTCACATGTCAGGTTAGCCCTTTTTTGGACAATTTTGAAAATGGTGGTTACCTTACGTTGGAAGTTTCCTTGTACAGAATTTGAGATCGTTTTACATTCAATGTCAACCTACATTCAATTACTTCTATTTTAGAGCTTCTTATTGAAGACATCTTTGCCAACTGAACAGTTATGATGCTTATTTAAACAAATGGAAATTTATAATAAATACATACTTTTTTTCAATCAAAATGGTTTCTAAAAACTATCACAGTAAATTCATACAAAACCAAAGAATTCTTTTAGGCACTCAATTATTCAACTAACTTAAATAATTTTTCTTTCGCTGACGTTATCCAAAAATTTTCTTAAAGATATGGAAAATGAATGTTTTTTATGTTTCAAAATCAATAAATTGCTCTACCAAATATTTACACAAATCTAAAAATGTGTACAATGTCAAAAAAATGAAATACTAAACTTCTTTTGTACACTGCTGGCATTCTTTAATTTTTTTCTTTATGTAGCATATTCAGGTGTAATGCTGCAATTATGTATCAGACGAAACAATACAGCGAAATATCATTATAAAATATCTCACTTTAAAGTACATATTTTCAGATCCATGCAAGATTAAGTTTAACATACTAATCCAGGACTAAAAATTTTTCACAAGCATTAGGAACTCAATAAAATAATGTATATATAATTACAAAAAATTAACTGTCTCATTAGCACTTAAATTACTGTCGCCCAAATTCAGGTACATGGAATAACTTTACAGCAAAGAAAGCTTGTGCAAGCCTCGACCTCACAAATCATGTTGATTTTTTCTTTTAATAATTACATTTTAATTAAGGACTATGTATTTCTAAAATTTTAACTTGATACCTCCCTGGCATTTTTTGTTCTGCCACAAATATTTTCAACAGATATTCTCAGTGTAGTCTCATGGTTTCATGGATGTTAAAAGGTTAAAAAATTTAAATATAGCCTTTAAATAAAAAGTAATGACAAAAAAAATCAACATGGCACACAAGACAGAGCCTTTAAGGATTTTAAAAATTTACTGATTTACTTAACTTGATAAAACAAGGAATTTTTTACAAGAATGCAAGCTCTAGATATGTTTATACAAGAAAATACATGTCTAAGATTAATGTCTACAGCACTCGCTGGCAATGGAATAGCCGTAAAATAATTCAGTGAAATATCATAACATACCTGAAAACATCCACAGTACTTTGCAATGAGCTGTTATGTTACTAAATGTAAAACATCTTGCATGGCTCTGAAAAAAATATATTCTAGTCTCATTAATACGAACCCGTTTAATATATTCTCATTTATATGAAGCAATTTTCTGGTCCCGGCAAACAGAATAGGCTTTTAAATGGTACAAACTTTGTTTTATACAAAATACGGTTAATATGTAATTCGAAGTTGATTTTCATCCCATACAGAAGTATTTGTACATATATGTAATTATAATGGTTAATACAAATTTTAATTACTACTCTCGGAATGCCCAAAACGTTTGCGGAACGTAGCAAATTTATCGCCCTTTGCCATTGTAAGAAATGAAAATAAACACACCGAAAAATCAGAGATGAAAACAGCGTCAGCAGCAATACTCGCACTTGAGCTGAAGTAAAGAAATATTTACATCACGGGCGCGCCTCTAGCGTCGATTTGTGTAAACATGCAACAGATAATGTTAGGTTCTGTGCGTCAATATACTTCCGATATTCAAAATTTTCAGGCCTCTGGTGGCAAAATGTGGAACTACGGAATGCAATCTGCCTCTATGTATATTGTTTTTCGTTGGGTTGTGTATTCTTTTTTCATGGTATAACCGAAATACGTACTTCTATGGCATTGTCGCTGCCATTGTTTATATTACGTTGCATACAGTGATTTATCTGAAACTGTGAACGAATAACTAATTATTGTTATTTGTGCATGGCAGATTTGCATTTATTTGTATCAATGAATACGAAACGCAAACAAAACAAGTTAACATTAGCGGAAAAGCTTAAAATCATAAATGAAGTGGACAGCTGCAAGAAAACAAAAACTGAAATTGCAAAAGAATTGGATCTCCCTCTTTCTTCGTTGTAGACGATACTAAAAAATCAGAACATTGAAAAAACATTTTAAAAAAACGAAACATACCTTATCGTAATATTTATGCAAGTTCTTTTTATCCGCTACGTACCGTATTTAATCGCATAAAGTCCGCACATTTATTTTTAAATACTTGAAATGGAATTTTTTAAAATCAGCATAAAGTCCGCACCAGACAAAGCAACTTTGGCCACCCCTGAAAGGCGCAGTAACGGGATGGAAATTTACCGACGCTGTCAACAATGCTTTGACCTTGAGTTGTTCATTTCTCCGGAGCAGTCGCTGAGAGGGTTTTGTAGCGTGGTGAAACCGTCCGGACTCAGAAACTCGCACTCTACTGCGCAGCTGCCTGCGACGTCACGAGAGTTGCAAGGGGATGGGCTATATCCAGCACAAGCCAGTACACGTCAACTCACACTACGTCACAAAGTAGGGGAGGTAGCGGAGAAGTGGTGGGGGTACATGCGCACGGTTTTTTTATACACACAGTAGGCAAGGGACGGGGAGGGAGGCTCGCCGGCGCCGGCTAATGCAGACATTAGACATCTGCTCCGTGCCGTCAGTGACCATCTCAATGAAAGATTAAAAAAATATCTTTTCACGCAAAGCGTTTATTTTGTGTAGGCTGGCTGCGGCTTCTGAACGTAAGCGTGCACACGCGAGTGAGAGAAGAAAAAAAATGAGTGGCGTCTTCCACTAATCGCCAACACCCAATTATCTCGACACCTGTCACATTTCTCACGTCTGCTGTGGAGGGTCGCCAGTCACCAGCGCTCTGCTAGTAAACTAATTATGAGAGAACAATTTGTTTACTCTACACAAAACGTAAAATTTTGAGGAAAAAATTTTTTTCCGGACTTCACCTCATAATGTCCACACCCCATTTTTTTTGTCAAAAATGTAGCCAAATTACTGCGGACATTATGCGAGTAAATACGGTACCTGGTTAGGTAATTTTTCTCGAAGGCATAAAATATGGTTAATACAAATCTAGTTATTACAAAATGTAAATTTTTTGGTCCCCTCAGGTTTGTATTAATGAGACTTGACTGTACTTTGAAATGAGAAATAATTAACAGGATTTCCTCACAAATCTGTAATAAAAAAAATCCCTGACTTTACTACGACCCAAAATTGTTCACACAGAAACTTACATATGCCATTTTACAGTGTGTATGACTATACACTAAAACAACATCTGTAAAAACATATTTTAAGTCTGGGTGACGTCATATCGGAGCATGGCATTTTCCCCTTAAATTACTATGACTGAGGAATTTCCACGGCTTTTCCAGGTTTTCAAATAAATTCCCTGACCTTTCCCTGAATTTATAGAATGTAGACACCCCATTTAAAGAGAAATACTTTATAGTGAAGGTTCACTGTGTATTTCCACCAAAAGACCAACAACGCCCAAAAAAAAATAATTATCTAAACTTATCAAGCATGACTAGAGACCCTATTTTTTCGCGATGCGAAATTAACAGCGAAATTGACTTATTTCCAAGGAAAATGTGAAATAATTCATTAATTACAAATTTTCGCGAAATTGACCGATTTTTACACTAAATCCTGTGGAAAACGCTTGTTAAACGTAATATTAACATCACACTAATAACATACATAACTCCCAAAAACAAGTTTACTAGATGCTGGAGCTGGAAGGTCGTCTGTGGCACGTCAACAATAATATTAAAGGTCCGTTCCTTAGATGAAGGTGTATGTAAAAAAAGTAAGCAAACTTCTATTGTATGTAGTTTCATAAGCACCACTAGATGGATCTGAATGTGGATTAAATAATGGTAGTTCCATTTGCGCCACTAGATAGATCTGAAGGTAGATGGCTTAAGATGTGCAGACCATTGTGCATCACCTTCGTCAATATTGTATCTATGGGCTACTAAAAAGGAAATTAAATATTGTAAAAACAAACAACATTGACCGCGTGGATACGGCACACAATTAAGTAGAGTAATCGTAATCATGCCAAAAATTGTGTCCGTGTTTCAGCGTGTGCAAGAATTTGAAAGTGAAGGTTTTTATGTATTCGATAAAGCCAAACATATCCTAATGTGCAAATACTGTAACCAAAGAATTGAATGGCAACGGAGAGACACCTGCGTGAAACACTGCACGAACAGAGTAACACACAAAGAAAAAAGAAGTAGTGGGTCAGGAATTAAACAGCAGTTGTCTGTGTTCAAGTGTACTTCTACTTCGGCAACTAAGACGGCAAAACTTGACAAGAAAGAATTTATTTGTGCAACGACGAAGGCTTTCATGAGTGTGAATGTTCCGCTAGAGAAATTGGATCATCCGTCTCTAAGGGAGTGGTTTACTGCATACATTCAAGGATCAGGTGATTTATCCAAAGCAGAATCACTAAGGCAGAATTATGTTCCACTTGTACAAGAGCAACAAGAATATCATATTAAAGAGTGCCTTCGAGGAAAGAAATTCGCAGTGTTCTGCAACAAAACGACTGACAGAAAAGGACAGTGTGTATTTATAGTATGTACTGTTAAAAACAATGGCAGATTCTTCAGAGCAAGATCTTTTCATTGGATCTGTTTCGGTCTTGAAATCATCTACAGCGACTGAATGCTCAAGGGCACTTCTAGACTGTTACAGCAAATTTGAAGTGAAGTATGACGACATTGTCTGCATTGTGAGTGATAGTGCACGCTATATGACAAAGTGCATTAACTCAATGAAAGTTCTTATATCAGAAGAACTGTTGCATGTGCAATTCTGGGACCACAAACTCAGTATTATTCAGTCTTTATGGCCACAAGCACTGCCGAAATTGAATGAATGCATTGCGAAGACTAAGCAGCTGTTTCAAAATACTCGCAAAAGGAAACAACTATGTCACCTTCCTGAAAGAAAAGTATCCTGAGGGGGAGAAAGCCAGCAATCTGTTTCCATCACCCATACTGACTCGATGGAATGCATGGTTTTTTGCAGTTAAGTACATTGTTGATTATCTTGTTGATGTAGTGGAATATGTTGTATCCACATTAGATCTGTCAGTTCCAGCAGTTGATTACTTCAAGAGTTTGTCACAGTCTGCTATTAATGTTATCAGTTGCCAAGCCACTTTTGTAATTGAGCATTTTGAGCAACTCTCAAATCACAAAGTGGAACTGGAATCTGGCAAGAAACCACTGGTGCATAAATTGTGCGGCAAACTTGGTGACCTCAAGAACAGTTTTGAGTTGCTGGCAGATGGCATCATGGGTGATAAGACCACGAAAATCATCAAAACACTTCCGTCTGTTCGGTCAGGTGAGGTGAAAGCTCAGTTAAGGAGCCTAGGTGCAAAGTGTCTCACAAAATTGAATGAGTTAGTCTTGCAAGATCCAGCTCGTGAGTGTTTTAAGAGCTTGGGTATTTTGTTTGACTTGCAAAATATTATCAGTAATATTGCTGACGATAAACTTCATGCTTTGACACAAAAAGTACCACTGCTCAAAGAAAACAGTAAATTAGACTTCCTGAAAGGCTACAAAGCACTTCAAGAATCAATGAAGAAGCAAGACTCTGGAAGCATCCTTGATGTTGTCCTGGGACTGAAGGAGGAGCATCCAGTTTTTGCAACATTGGCAGCAAATGTTTTGTGGATGCCAGTGACCAATGTTGACTGTGAACGTGCTTTTTCAGCTTATGGAAATGTATTAACAGACAAAAGCTATAACTTGAAACCATCCAACATGGAAGTCATGTTATCATATTTTAATTAGCGTTATGTTGTTATTGTACTTTTATTATTTTTCTGCCCTTTGTGTTTTGTACTGCTGGTGAGTAACTTTTAGAAGTTCTTATATAATATAGCCCACTTTTACTCTTGTGCATTTTTGTTTGTGTAAAATATGGTTTTGTTTACAAGACTGCTACATACAGTCACTTTTTTTAACCAAAAATTTTCAATAAATAATATATAGGCCAATTTTTTTTTCCACAGCTTTTGCAACGAAATATGATAAAATTCACCGCCTTAACATACTGAAACAGCACAATTTTTATGCCGAAATCTGTCATTCTTATTTACCACAAAATAGGGTCTCTAAACATGACTTACCAAACAACCAGTAAATCCTCAAAACACCCATACTGCTGTACTCAGCCATAATTTTTATTACAAGTGTGTTACAGACTATTGGAGTAAAACTTTCAGCCGAAAATAAAACAATCATGACCTTTTCAAAGGAGAACTATCCATATGAAATATGAAATTCTTATAAAAAAATAAGTGTAACTCAATTGCTATCAGAAAATTCTGCACCCACTAAACATCTGCCTCCCCTTGCCTCCTTCAATGAGTCAGTTATGTCTGAAATGAAGGTTTGCCAAATGCCTTTCACCATGATGAAGAAAAAAAAAAATTGTTTGACATTTTAACTACAAATGTCCGAGTGCAATAAGTACAACAAAAAGTTCCAACCACTTTCAAACCTACCAGACATATGAAATGAAAATTTGTACTTTCGGATTGTGTCCTGTTCGCAGAAGCAGGAATCTCCGCGGCTCCAACTGTTGGGTTAGCTGCAGGAAAGACCGAGGTGCACCCAACATCATCGCACATTGTAGTTCTTGCGTCGCTTCGCGGGCGCTCCCCGGAGGCCCTTTTGGTTGATCACCACATACGAGTTCTGCATGTCCATGTTGCCGCCGCCTTGCAGCGACTGGTGGTGGGGGTAGCTGTTGCGAGGTGGTTGGTGGGCAACTGGAAACATCCAAACACAGTGGTTGGGAAGAGCTCGTTTATACCAGGTGTTAGGGAATGCCCATTTCTTCCATCCAAGTAATTGGTGGTTTACAGTGAAATTTGTTCGAGTTCCTGACATTTTCTGATGTATTTGCAGGCCTATGCAAAAATTCACATTTTAGAATAAAAATAGTTATTTCTATTCAATTCCATTATTTTTGATAACTAACAATTCAAAATAACGAATATTCAATTGTTATTAATATATGACCTTGTGAGTAGGGACCACGAAAATGGTAAAGCGTGAAATTTGTGAAAAATGACTTAATTCAGCGTTTTTTTTTTGCTTGCGAAATTTGAACATTTATGTGGAAAATGTAACTTTAACACGAAATACAGCTGTTTCCATGAGTAGATCAATGCCATTTCTGAAAACTTCATGCAGTAGGTCATAGATTCGTAACACAGAAAACAAATTTCAATAACAAAATATTTTGATATCATAAACATAGTAGTGGAAAACAGGTGAATAAAAACTGAAGTGAAAGGTAAGTTTGGTTAAGTATTTAATTAAAAAACTTTTTTCTATAGAAATCTAAATATTTCAAAAACATTTTTCATATATTTATTGCAACTGAGTAAACCTTTCAGATTAGTATTACCAATTTGTCCAATTTTCAGAAGGCACTACACTAAAAAATTTTGTGGTGGCATTAAAATTATCACTTCTACTATTCCAATTTGATATTTGTATTATAATCCCAATTAATAAAACTAACATATTTTCAAAAACTCAACGGTGGGACATTCATTGTTCCATCAGTCACACTGACCTTGGGGGGACGTGAACCGGCGTTGCTTCGAGTACCCCCGATGCGAGACTGGACCCCGCTGGGCCATCATGTGCGGGTAGATGTTTGGCATCAGCACGACTGTGTTGGTCGCCGGCACAACACCGGTGTTCGATCCCCTGCTGCTCTCCGAATCCTGCCGGCAAACAAGCATAACTACGTCAGCATGAAATTAACTGATAAACCACTGTTTAAGGGCCCCCACACACGATCTGTTGCACGAAGAGATGTGGACTGAAATAATTAGCAGATGCAACATTTGTAAGCAACTATAGTTAGACTGAAACGAGTCTCGATAGTAACCAACATCCACTCACCACCATGTTGATTATCAGACTGTCTTCTTCCTGTGTGCAGGTGCACCAACCTACTTCCTGACCACTCCAGAGTGACCAACCACAATGCCCTGCAGGGCGGGAAGTTTAAAATGTTCAAAGTCTATACACTACACTAAACATGCTCAAACTATATAAACAGAAAGTCGGAACACGATCAGTACAGCTCCCAGTTCGGACTGTTCAGCCCGAACCGACAGTTTGGACTGAACCGAAGCCCCCCACACACACACTCAGTTTTGTGGTTTCTGTCGCCATGGGATGCTATCATTTCATCGTTCGCAATTGCAGCTGTACTTTTAGTTAGAAAAATGAAAAACTATAGCAAAGCAAAGAAACTTTGAATAAAGAGATTAACGTCTGATGCAGCACTTTGCATGGATTTGTGAGTCATCACATATTGCATTGCCCATAGCACTTCCGCTTTTGTCATGTTATCATTTAGCAAATGCTTATGAATACCAGCAGGTTTAGCTGGATTTCAAGAGACTGCAAATGTATGGTTCTAACATTTTTCATTGCTGTAGCAGGCATTGGCATGCATCCAGCACTTGTTACTGCTGAAACAGAAGCTGAATTGGAGATGGAAGATGTGTTATAGGTACTTCACTAGCTGTTACCTATACTCCCTGTTTACAATACAAATACTGTGGGAATTTTATCTTCGGTATTGTGTTCTGAATTAGAATAAGTACGGCTATAGTGTAGAAAAAGATACCCAAAAATTGTTTTCATAAAGTAAAGTATTTTGTGCAAACAAGCATGCACCCTGCCCAAAAATCCAATACTTCAGCACTTGTCTCGTAAGAATGTAGAAGCAGTAATGATGTCAACGCCGCCATGTTGTTGGTGATATCAATATTGTTATGGTATTGAGACCTAAACTATTTTCTTATGTCAGAAAATGTACATATATTTAGATTTCTTAAATTTTATTCTTCATATTTGCCTTCTGCTTAAATAGCTTTAATATAATTCAGAAAGAAAGTAAAATTTAGAATCGTAAATGAATCTGGAATTGAAGGCAATTGTGGAATCTGAATTGAAGAATGCTGAATTGACCCATCTCTATTTATTATGCAGGAAATTTTCGTAAGTGGAATTAACTATTAAATGTGTTCACTGCATCTGCATACTTAGTGAAGCAAAACAGCATGGACATTATGAGTATGCAAAGGTACAAAGAAATGGCTAAAATTTTGACACCAAGAAGTTGCAAAACCACAATTACAGAATTGCATTAGATGATAACAAAAAAATCCCTCCGAAGGAGAGGAATTGTTTTCCACTCACAGTGTCGCTGCAGTTGGAACTGGCCGAGTCGAGAGTCGATGGTTCGCTGCTGCCACTCGAAGAGCTGAGGGAGTCGTCCTCTGGCTTTCTGGTGCACGTCACAGCTGCGTACGACTGGCCCTGCTGGGTGTTTGACAGCGGGAACTCTGTCTTGATCCACGCGCGATACGAAATTACTTCGTCCGTCACGCGGATAACTCGCCCCAGGACACTGCAAAATGTTTATACACACACAGTCAAAACTCTATAACAACCAACTGTTTGTTAAACATTCGTCAAATTTATACAATACAAGGCAATTCACATATACATTAGAAAATTTTTTCTTATCCTTGATGAGGAATGGTGGAGTGAAAGAGGAAGACCACTGCATTTTACTTTGCTGACCTGGGTGCAGGCTGGAAGCAGTTGATATTGTTTTGTTGGTAGTGGTAAATTGCTACTTGTATTTTTTATCTAAGATACAGTCAAACCTCTCCGAAACGACCCCTCACGGTTCCCAGGAATAGGGTCGTAATAGAGGGAGGGTCGTAATAGATGTTTCCGAAATTTTCAGTTGATTTCAACACCCCCCTCCCCCTCTTACAAACCACTACTCGCTAAAAAACCAGCCGTACAATGGCAGGATGCTGTCACTCACAATGCTAGACGGCTTTGCTTTAAACCCACTTCAACATTCATGACAAGTCCGTGGCCCTACAGGCCACCTCTAAAAAAAATATATTAAAATACAGTTTATTTTTACTGGTTAGTTTACATGTACGTTTTCTGCTTGCCGTAGTTAAATACACTAGAACCTTGATGTCACAAACCCCGGATTTAACGAAGCAGTGATTTTACGAATACATTCTCGGGAACCGTCAAAAAATTGGACATTTTGACCAAAATGTGAAAATCAGAAAATTTAAAAAAAAAAAAAAAACTAAATGAAAGATCATTAAAATCTGTTAATTTTAACACACAGCGTATTTTTGTGACGGCTTTAATACTTCCAATAATGTTCATGTAAGAATAATACAAAAATAATGGGACATTTCCTGTAGGTTCTGCAACGCGAGTGTGCGCACACTAAGCTCGCACGGCTGGCTGGCGGCAGCGGCAGCGGCTTCATGACGCATAAGCTCACCCCTCCCTCCCCTCGTTAACATTTTTCAAGGCTAGCTCATCCCTTCCAGACACACAAACCATTACAAAACAACATGAAAAAAAAAATGTTAAAGTACACTGACACGGAATGTGTATGCGAGGTTGCGATCACAGCGCAGCGGTGAGATCTTGCCTCACGTGAGGCACAAACTAGTGTCCTCCCTTATAACACCCCAACTTCGCTCCCCTTTGAAAAACCATCAGTGAGAAAATGCTCTTGTCACCATCCCTTCTCCCGTAAAATTGGGCTATTATGAATGGGGTACTAAAGCGATGAGGGAGGGGTAAGATCGTTGTAAATATTTTCGGACCCCTCCCTTCACACGAAACACGCCCAAAAAAAAGTATGTCAAAATATGTCACTTTTCACACCAAGTTCGAGTTCAGTCATCTCTGGCAAGAAATTTACAAGCTTTCAAACTTAAATATAAATGTATTTTAATAGCAAGGGTCCTATAAAAAGAAATATACCGAATAAAATCAAGCTGCTGTCACCAAACAAAGCATAAAGCGGCCCAATGCGTGGTTGTTTCGTTATTGCTCGCGCGAGAGGCGAGACGTGGAATGTTAGAAGAAAGATAAATGCGGGGGAGACAGACGGCTGCCAGTGTGTTTCCTGCGTGGGGAATAAGTGGTGTAGCCTTTTTTTTTATGCTGGGTGAAGCGACCTTTTTCTATCAACCCACGGGAAAAGATAATTGCTTGAGTTGTCAAAATAAAGATCACTGTGGCAGTTAAAACAAGTCGAGGCGGGCGTGCATCCAGTCGGTCGCTGTGTATTTCTACTCGAAAAACATAACATCCTAATTCATAACAAGATTCCTTATAACCTACACGTATTGCCAGATGTTTTCAGCCTGATCCATGCAAGTTCTTTAGCCATGTTTTGAATGAAAACAACTGGCGGGCTAGTGTTGTGCCCTGTTTTGCGGACACAAAGCGTTTATCAATTTGCTGACAGTTTAAATATATTTGTACTGTCGTTAAAATGAAGCAGATAACGTGCATCCGAGATCGGCCGCAGCGCACGGTACAGGGTGAGGGTGAGCAAGGGCGAGGGAACGGCCAACTACCATGTTCACACGCTGCGGCCGGAGGGTTTTTCCTGCATTGTATTAATAGTAATTAATATTTAATGGTATTTTATTTATTAAGTCATAATACACAAAATTGGGGGGGGGGGGGGGGGGGGAAGAAGAAAAACCTGCATAAGTCATCAACAATAGTTCACAAATTCAAGCCAGAAAAGATACCAAATCGGACTTCAAAAACTAAGCAAACATTATCAACCGATAGTAATCAAAATCAAGAGAAATCCAGCACGTAGCTTTGCCTTAACTGCGTACCACACTAGACACTCGCAAAAAGCTAAACGTAAACATGTTGCCACAAAAACCTTTATCTGCACCCTGCCAGCAAAGGGACGTGGAATAGGGGTTGTCAAGCGCTGACAGCGGTCGACAGGAAGTGGTATCTATTTTTAGATATAGCTGCCTACGGCAGTACAGCACTCGCCAAGAGAAACGCAGTAACACGCTACTCACCACAAGAAACTTATTTTCTGTCCGATTTTCTTCAGATTTTCGGGAATTATTTCACGGTTCCTCGAAATGGGGTTGTAATAGAGAGGTGATCGCAACAAAAAGGTTTTACTGTAGTATATAATTATCTTGCACTAAGTTACAAATACACTTGAAAGCTACATGCTTAGAGATGGTGATTTATAGCATTTAAAATAATGACATTTAGCATTTTGAATTTGAAATTTAGCTTTTTGTAGCATTTAAAAAACACAATTTAGCCAATTCTCTCATTTTACATTACTGAAGAAAAGTATATTTTTAAAAAAGAAACCGTTGCTTGCTGTTTTACCGACTTTTTTTCTTCAACCGACTTCTCGGTGAATCTTTTTGCAGTCTGATGTCCCTCGGATTTAATGTGCTTTTCAAGTAAATATTTTTTTTTTTTTCCATTCCAGACGGCGATTACATAAATTGCGCATTAAAATATTCGTATCACTTTCCTATAACTGTTCACTTTTGTATTCATTTATGCGATTGCGAATGGAAATGACGTTTCGTCCCATTTTTACCACGAGAAATAACAGTATACAACACATTCATGAGTATGCACGTTTTGGTAAACACGCAACATTCCACAGACTACACAAGAACGCTGCTTTCACGTGAAACACAGCCAGAAAATGGGACTTACAATTGTTAGCGCAACGAAGCAGAGATGTCACAATATGGTGGCCTAAAAACTTGTACTCTGCAAGATGACGGACAATCTTCCAGCTAGTTGTTCTTTGCTTTGTTTACAATCGCAAGGTACGGATGGCCATTCTACATTCAATATTTACGAACAATAGTAGTTGTAAATGACGTGACAATAAGATACTTGTGCTGAATACGCCATAAAATGATGGTTTCTTTTGATACTGAACTGAAACAAAATACAATCGGTAAATAAATTGTGTAGAGTGAAGACGAATCTACGTTTTATACCTTGATTTCACATTTATCTCGGAATAGTCTAGATTTCGCATTTTATAGCGGAAAAAATATAATTTAGCATATTTTAGCATCTATTTAGCAAAAACTAAAAATCACCATCTCTATACATGCTGTATCCAAGAATAGAGGAAAATCTAATATTGTAAACTTATAACTTAAAAGCCTATTTTTTAAATCCATCTCTTCATGCATAAAAATTTGTAATACATAAATCTTAAAATAAAATATAACAATACAGGGTGGCTAGCAAACCTGTAATGAATAATTCTGTCTTTCCAGGTTTGGGAAACATTTTTCTCTGACCTCTGACGGCAGTTACTTGTAGGCCTGTGCGAATACCAGTTTTTCAATGCGAAGCGAAGTGCGAAGCGAATACTTACTATTCGTGCGAAGCCAAATCGAATAGTAAATATTTTTTTCTGCTGTAATTTTAAATACTGAATTTTGTTACTCTAAAAATTTTTTAACTGCACATATGTAGTTAAACAAGTGAAAACAAAATGCAAGTTGCATATTGTTATATATTGGATTGGAAGGGATTGGTGAACCAACTCTAGACAAAAACACATGCTTCATCTGGCCATCTTGGCTACTGTCCTTTACTTCCTCTCATAGAGATACATCACAACATCTCCCTTTTTTCCAGTTCCTACATTCATTAGAATTTATCTATTTGTGTTTACAATTAATCCTGTAAATACACTGAACATACACTGATCCACTTCCTTCATAGACATACATCACAACATATCTATTTGTGTTTACACTTAATACTGTAAATACACTGAACATACACTGATCCACTTCCTTCATAGACATACATCACAACATATCTATTTGTGTTTACAATTAATCCTGTAAATACACTGAACATACACTGATCCACTTCCTTCATAGACATACCTCACAACTTCTAAGGTACATAGTCATTTAAGTACACTGGTGTTTTTATTACTCTTCCTGACCTTGACACTACTGTATTTTCTACTATGCCGTCCTCACGTCCTTTTCTAAAATCCCATTCTCTATAACCGTGCCCTTGTCCAACTTCTGTCTCATCAAACCCTTTAAAATCTACCATGTTACTATCCTCAAGAGGCTGTGTTGGTCTATTCTGAACTACATCATCCTGCATGTGTGGTTGATTATTTGATTGTTGATCTTCCTGAGCTTGCGGTATTTCCTCTCGTATCCTTTCAAAAGGTTTTCCCGTAAAATTATCCATTAGATGTCTCCGGTTCCTTTCAACTTCATACCCATTCTCTAAACACACCCGGTAACCCCTGGGTCTATCGAGAATTCTGACAATATTGCCCCTTTTCCATGCATCACCACATCTAACTCCTACATTGGTCCCTACCGCCAGTGGCTCTAGCTTCCTTGTTCCCCTGTTATAATATTTTTCCTGATTTTGTTGTTTGCCCAGTAAGTCCTGGTGTATGTCTGGCTGTTGCTGTGGCCGAAGCATGTCCGCTGAGTGTGGCATTAACCCCCTTAGTCGTCTACCAAACAACCTCTGAGCCGGTGATTGTAAGTGACTGTCGACCGGTGTGTTTCTGTATTCTAAGAGCGCCAGCATCACATCTCTACGGTCCTTCACTGCCTTTTTGAGCATATTTTTCACTGTTTGCACATACCTTTCCACAAGTCCATTTGACTGGGGGTACATAGGACTAGATGTCTTATGTGTAAAGTCCCAGTTGTGTGCAAATCCCTTAAACTCCTGTGAAGAAAACTGTGGCCCATTGTCGCTATAAAGTACCTCCGGTATCCCATGTCTCGCCATTATAGCTTTGCAGTGCCCCACTACGTGACCTGATGTGAGACTCGTTAACTGACTGAACTCAGGGTACTTTGAGTAGGCATCAATTACTAGTAGATAGTCCTTCCCCTTGAAATGTAGAATGTCTGCTGCTATTATTTGCCAAGGCCTACTCGGTATTTCTCTGCTGACTATCGGTTCCTTGGGACTCAGGTTCTGTACCTCCTTACATGTCGCACAGTTACTTACCCTATCTTCAATTTGCTTTGCCATTCCAGGCCAAAATATACACTCCCTGGCCCTCCATTTGCACTTTTGTATCCCCATGTGTCCATAATGAACTCTGTCTAAGAGATCCTGTCTCATACTCTGCGGAACTACTATCTGTTTGCCTTTAAAAATAACTCCCTCGTGTACTGTTAAATCTTCCTTGTATGACCAAAAGGGTCTTATGTTAGCTTCTACCTGTGTTCTCTCTTTAGGCCATCCATTCATTATGATGCCTTTAAGTGGGATCAAAGTCTCATCTCTCAAGGTTTCTAACCGTAGTCTTTCCCACATGTCCTGAGTTGCTTGTATGAAATGCACTACCATGCCCTGATGAGCTGCTATTTCCTGTTCGTGTAATTCTAGTTTGTCGTCTGGACCTCCTGCCCTTGATAACGCATCCGCGACTATGAGATCTTTACCCGGCACATATTTTAACGTTAAGTTGTAATTCTGCAATTTAATTCTCATTCTTTGTAATCTAAGAGGACATTTTTCGAGTGGTTTTTTGAATATAGCCTCCAACGGCTTGTGGTCCGTCTCTACTAAAACTTTGCGGCCATAGAGGTATTGATGAAATCGCTCACAGCCATACACAATTGCAAGGAGCTCTTTTTCTATTTGTGCGTAATTCTTTTGTGCAGGAGATAGTGATTTGGATGCAAACGCTACTGGGCCTTTAGATTGCATCAAAACCGCTCCTAAGCCGTTCTGTGACGCATCCACTGACAGCACTACCTCATCGTCATGATCAAAATACTGTAGGATAGGTGTGGAGGTCAAAAGTGTTTTTAAGTGTTCAAATCTTGTGTGGTGTTGGTCGTTCCATGACCAAACAACATTCTTTCGACACAACCCACGTAACGCATCTGTTTTTTCCGAAAGATTGGGTACAAATTTTCCCCAATAGTTGACCATTCCCAAGAACCTTTGTAATTCTGTCACGTTTTTAGGTTCCGGGAATTCTAAGATGGCCCTCACCTTATCCATATCTGTCCTAATGCCGTCTTTCCCAAATATGTGCCCAATATACCTGACTTCTGTAAGTCCAAACTTACACTTCTCTAGATTAAATGTAACATTCATTTGTTTTGCTCGTTTGAGAACTTGTTCCAACCTTCGATCATGCTCCGCTCTATCAACACCAAAAACTATAACATCATCTACATACACCTGTACTCCTTCCAGATCTTTGAACAATTGGCTGAAGACACTGTAAAAAATTTCCGGAGCACAGGTCAAGCCATACGGTAAGCGTGTAAACCGAAGTCTTCCATGTGATGGAGAATCAAATGTGGTTAGTTTTGAACTTTCATCTGTGAGGCCTATTTGCCAAAAACCCCTATTTGCATCCAATGTGCTGAAATACTGAGCTCCTTTCATTTTTACAGTGACTTCCTCAAATGTTGGCATTCTGCAGTGTTCTCTCATAGTTGCTGCATTTAAAGACTGTGGGTCAAGACAAACCCGTATGTCCCCTGATGGCTTCCTTACAATTACTATAGGATTGAGCCAATCTGTTGGCTCCTCTACTTTCTCCACTACCTTAAGTTTGATCATCCTATTAATCTCCTCCCTCAACTTATCATGGAGTGCGAACGGTATTCTCTGAAATACGGCCGCTGGTGCCTTACTACCCTCTCGTAGCACTAAGGTACGTGGATGAACTTTTATCTCTCCAAGACCCTCAAATAAATTTTTATATTGTGAAAGCAGACTTGTGATGTGTGGGTCTTGGTGAGCTCCTACGAGTTCCACCCTTTGAAGTATTTGTAATTGTTGGATGCCCGTCAACCCAACTATAGGTACGGAATTTTTTACTCTCGTAACCTGGAACTCTAGTACCCCTGATTGTCCTCGTGGCGTATGACAATGTAAGAAACACTTGCCTATCACAGGTATTTCAGTACCCGCATAACTTTTGAGTTTAACATTTGACGTGAGCAAGGCATCACTTCTCTTTTGTAATGTAAGAAAGGTTTCCTCAGGTAAAACATTAACCTGAGCTCCTGTATCTACTTTGAAGTTGACATAATGATTAGGTGACACTTTCAATTTACAAAACCACTCAGTTTCCATGTCACCAATTTTACACTCTCTAGATTGAACATCCATTACTTTACCATGCACATTACACTGTCCTTGTCTTTCACCTGTAACCTCGTCCGACTGATTGGTAGTAATGCACCCTAACATCAGATCATTCACACAATGAGCATCAGTCCCCTGTCTGTTTATTTCATGAACAGATTTAGATCTACAAACTCGTGCAAAGTGTCCCCGTTTGTTGCATTTTCTACATATTTCCTTGAACGCCGGACAACTAGAGTTTGTATGTTGCAGTCCGCACCTCTGACACCCTTGCTCTACATAGTTATGTTTATTGTACATACCTTCGCTGCTAGGATAATACTCTCTGTGTCCAAAGGTTGCCTTACTTGTAGGAAACCTCTGCTTCCCGCCACGTCCACGCTGATAGCCATTGCCTTTGGAGTGGTGAATGTTGTTGGGCAGGTGTTGCTTGTTGTTGTACTGTCCAGCCCTATATCCATCTGTATTCCTTTGTGTATGTAGCCTCCCCTGGTGTTCGTCTCTCTTGGTAGAGGTGTCCTGTCTTCCTGCTTCTGCATAGCTGCTCGTGTAAACTTCATGCACCGCTTCCTTTTTGTCTATAGCTTCCAATAACTCCTGCGTTTGTTCTGCCGCTTTGCATATCTGTACCGCCTTTGCGAGGGTCATATTTGGTTCTCTTAATAACCTGTCTTTTAGACGCGTGTCACGTACTCCGCACACGATTCGGTCTCTTATCATGTCATCTCGTAGGCCTTCGTAACCACAATTAGCACTAAGTCGCCGGAGTGCAGTTATAAAAGAGTCAAACGTTTCACTTTCCTGTTGTACACGATTATTAAACTTGTGCCGATCAACAATCTGATTGGTCTTTGGAAGAAAGTATGATTCCAGACTCTGCAAAACTGTTTTATACTCCTTCCTGTTTTTCTCGGATACATCCAGTGTATAATATAGGTCTTGCGCCTCTTCACCAACCACATGTAATAAAGTGGCTATTTTTACCTCTTCACTCTTGCTCTCGCCCCCTGTGGCTGTCATGTAGATCTGGAACTGTTGTTTCCACCGTTTCCAATTAACCGCCAGATCCCCATCAAAGCTAAACGGTCTCTGTGGTTTTAGCCCGTCCATCTCTTGTTTGGGTTATGTTCACTTCACCGTCGTCATTACCGTACCGTCCATTGGATTGGAAGGGATTGGTGAACCAACTCTAGACAAAAACACATGCTTCATCTGGCCATCTTGGCTACTGTCCTTTACTTCCTCTCATAGAGATACATCACAACACATATTGGTAGGTAATTTTATTAAAATTAGTAATAGATTCAATATACTGACTATTCACAAATCCACATATTGCTACTGAAAGTAAAGGTAATCCTATATTGCTTTTGCTTATAAAAATTACTGAATAGAAATTACAGATTCTTAAGCAACATTGAGTATAAGAATAATATAAGAAGCCAACATAATCCTCTAAAAAATTTTTTCACTTCCAAACTAAACAATACAACTGAAAATTTCAACATACTAATTTCTCACTGCAATTATTTATAGTGAAACACATGTACCTAACCTCATTACTTTTTGTATATTAGGAATAAAATTTAAGTAGCATAAATAAATAACACTCAAATGGAACAATAATAAATTAACTTGTAGCCTTGCAGTTGCAATTTAACAATTTAAAAAAAAAATACAATACATATTAAAAATTATAGCCATACATTACTCTGCTAATACTAGTTTTACATTGCCAAAATACACACGAGTATATTTTTAAAGGACATCACACAGTTTTCTTATGCTTCAAATTAGCATGTAAAAATACTAGCTGTTCCACATGTTCGGGCAAGAGACTTTCCCTACGGCTGCTGACCACATTTCCTGCAGAAGAAAAAAGTCTCTCTGACGATACCTGAGTTGCAGGAATACCCAGGTATTTAACAGCAATCTGTGCTAGGTGAGGATATTTGTTTCTGCCTTCAATTTTCCACCAGTGAAGGGAATCATCACCTCTGTTAAGACGTGGTTCTTTGAGGTATCTTCTCACTTCCTCCGATTCATCTATGTCGACTTGATTAGGAATAGAATCTAGGACACACCACAAACTTGATGCTGTACTCTGAGAGGATGTAGGTACATCTTGAGGTAACTTATTTTCTTTTGGCAATAGTCTGAGTGCAGAAATCAGTGTAGCCTGTGCTTCTGTGTCAGAAATTAACACACCCTTGAACCTTGGATCTATTAACATTGAAATACGATTCACTGACTCCATAATAAAATTTTGGAATCTGGATTTCAAAAATTTTATTAACGCTCTTGCAAATGTTACTCCATCTTTCTTCTGGCGAATATGCAGCTCAAGGTTAGCCAACAAGCAGTGCAAAATTGGGATTACCATTGATGATGTAGTGTTCGCATCACGCGAAATAATTGACTGTACAAACAACGACTGCAACGGATTGCGTTACGAGACGAAAAACAATGGTGAGCGGGCCCGATAGCCACACTTACCATCACGAAAACACACGATGAACTGACTTCCTGACGGAAGTTCGACGCGCTGCCAACCTTGGACGCGTTGCCAACTCTGGAACCATGGTGGCCAACTGTGAAGGGGTGGCGCTGCTACTTGTGCAGCGCGGGAATTCAAATGTTCGAATGTTCAGTCTCGAATTTGTTGCACAAGTAAAATCAGCAAAAGTACTTAAATACCTATGTACACTATACACACTCCAAACATTCCGCCCACCTTGAAATGACCCATTTCAACACTACTCAAGAGGCAATGGGCACAACTTCACTACAGGGCGTTTTAGACTCCCAGAGGTGGTACGCACTGTAGCGACCCTAGGCACACCATCAGATCCAGGATGAAGATGCAGGACACGTCCCAACTTCCATTGCAGGGGAGGTACTCTATCTTCCTTTATCAACACCAATTGGTTTGGTGTGAGAGCTATCGTTTGATCTTGCCACTTCGAACGCTGCTGCAGTGTGTGCAGATATTCGCGGTGCCACCGGTGCCAAAAGTCCTGATGCAACCGCGATACTAGTTGCCAACGCTGCAGTCTGTTAAGTTGTACCTGTTCCGATTCGGGTTCAGGATGCGTAACCAGCGGCTCCATGGTCAAGAAGTGTCCTGGGGTGAGAGCACGCAGATCATTGGGATCGGAACTTAATGGACAAAGTGGCCTAGAATTCAGTATGGCCTCCACTTGGACCACGACCGTGTAGAGTTCCTCAAAGCTGAGAATCTGTTCACCAATGACCCGATTTAAATGTGACTTGAACGCCTTAACTGCAGCCTCCCACAAGCCTCCGAAATGAGGAGCGGCTGGAGGGTTGAAGTGCCACCTCACTCCAAAGGGAGCCAAACAATCCACTATGGTCTGCTGATGCGATGAGGATGACAACATGCGTTGCAGTTCTGTCAGCTGGTTGTGGGCTCCAACAAAGTTTGTCCCGCAATCGCTATAGAGGTCAGAGGATCTCCCTCTGCGGGCGATGAAACGTTTGTATGCAGCAAGGAACACCTCAGTCGACAGGTCAGACGCCAATTCCACATGAACCGCCTTAGTGGTACAACATACAAATATACACAGATAGGCCTTTAACAGAGTGACCTTGCGCACACGAGCCAGTTTTATGAAAAAGGGGCCAGCGTAATCCACGCCGGCCTTCGAAAATGGTTTCACTTGCTGGACTCTCATGGCCGGGAGACTTCCCATGAGGGGTGTGAAAGTGGGTGGCTGTGCCTTGAAACACTTCAAGCAGCGGTGAACACAGCTGGTGATTGCCTGCTTATCTGAGAGAATCCAAAATTTCTCTCTAAGAATACTTTGAAGTGCTTGTATCCCGGGATGTTGATTGACGTTGTGATAGTGTTGTATAATCCTGCTCGTCAAGGGGTTTGATTTAGGAAGCAAGGCCGGGTGTTTGTGTTGAAACGGGAGCTTCGACTGGTCAAGCCTGCCACCCACCCTAAGAAACCCATCAGAGTCGAGGAAAGGATGAAGCTTCCGTATCTGTGGTGAGGTTCGCTTATTCTTTCTCAAAGAGGCCAGGTCATCTTTGAACACCATTGACTGAACTCGAAGTATCCAGAAATTTAAGGCAGTCTCCAACTCACGAGGACACGGGGTCCCTGATTCACGAGCACTTTGTGAGTGACGACAATTAGCAACAAAACGCAGAATATAGGCAGTCACTCTCAGTAACTTCATTAGACTGCTGAAACGTTCGACCAGTGACTCAATGTCTTCAGTATACAGAATAGTTGCCAATGCCAACGACTTCTTCTCCTGTTGGACCAAATCGGAAATGTCACTACACAAAGCACTTGCAGGCCATTCATCTGCAGGTAACGTCAACCATGCAGGGCCTGTCCACCAAAGGTGGTGGTCAAGTATCTGGGCAGGTAACAATCCACGTGAGCCACAGTCAGCAGGGTTGTGTTCTGAACGCACGTGCCTCCACCAACTTGAAGGGGTCAGGTCCTGAATCTCACTAACCCTATTTGCCACAAATGTTTTTAACTCATGAGATGAAGAGTGGATCCACGCTAGGGCTACTTGTGAATCAGTCCAGGCAACAATGGAGGTGAATTCAAGTTCCATTCCATGCACATTTATCATGTGACGAAGCAACCGAGACAAGAGAAGAGCTCCACACAACTCCAACCGAGGTAGAGACTGGGCCTTGACAGGGGCTACTTTAGATTTGCCAGCGAGCAGGTGTACCGTGATTGTCCCATCAACATCAACCACACGAAGGTAGACACTTGCTGCATAACCCAATTCTGAACTGTCTGAAAATCCATGAAGTTGATAGGAACAGCCCTGTTTTCCCCTGACAAGGCGAGAGATGTTGAGTGCAGACAGAAGAGGGAGCTGGCTGTTGAACTTGTTCCAGCTGTCTAATATGTTTGGTGGTGGTTTTGCATCCCAGTCGAGATTTTGAACCCAAAGGACTTGAATGAGACATTTTGCAAACATGCTGATAGGTGTCAACCAACCGAGAGGATCGAAAATCCTTGCCACATTCGATAAAATTGTCCTTTTTGTCGCAGGGCAGGCGCTGGCTCGGACCTTGTATGAATATGTGTCGGAGGTGGGGTTCCACTGTAGTCCCAGTACCTTGATTACAGTGCAGCTGTCCTGATCCAAGGCTAACGGTTGGAGGGTTTCAATATCCTCAGCAGGAAGCCAATTCAGGAGTGTCGGATGGTTGCTCATGAATTTTCGGAGTTGAAATCCCCCTTTCGCTAAAAGCTTGATGAGCTCTTGCTGCATGGCCACGGCAGAGTCCACAGACGGCGCACCCGTAACAACATCGTCCACATAAACATCCGACAACAACACTCGAGAGGCAGTGGGAAATTGTTCTCTCTCATCTTCAGCCAGCTGCTTAAGAGTGCAGAGTGCCAAGAATGGGGCTGAAGACACTCCATAGGTCACAGTTTTCAGCCTGTAGTCCTGGACTGGAGCTGCGTCACTAGAGCGCCACACAATACGTTGATAATCCTGATGATGACGATGGACATGGATCTGGCGATACATTTGTTTTACGTCTGCGGTGAAAACTACAACATGTAAACGAAAGCTCAATAGTAGATTAAAAATATCTTGCTGCAATTTTGGCCCTGTTAACAAAGTATCATTAAGCGACACACCTGTGGAACTCTTGGCTGATGCATCAAAAACAACGCGCACCTTTGTAGTGGAGCTGTCTGGTTTCACGACAGCGTGGTGAGGTATATAGAAGGCATGGGCACAGTCCATTTCTGTCTCAGCGACTCTTTCCATGTGGCCCATCGCGAGATAATCCTCCATAAACTCGGAATACTTCTGCTTGAGGGCAGGGTCCCCTTTGAGACGTCTTTCCAGGCGAAGCAAACGATTAATGGCTTGAGGTCTAGAGGACCCTAACTCTGGCTCAGGCTGACAAAACGGTAACGCAACGCTGTACCGGCCGGTCTCATGCCTTGTGTAAGACTTCACAAACAGCTCTTCACAGTGTACATCCTCGGGAGACTGATGCTTCACAAGGGGAAATTCTTCAATCTCCCAAAACCTTCTCATGACATCAGGTAATGCGGGATGAGAGGTCACCAGCGAAACACAAAGGGATGTCATGTTGGTTGAAGTCTGTTCAATTTCCACCTTCCCCATCAGGATCCAACCTAGTACAGAGTCTAGAGCCACTGGAGACCCATCAATCTTTCCACCTTTCATTAAATACGGAACCAGGTCAGCACCAATAAGTAGGTCGACTGGACCAGGAGTGTCAAAGGCAGGATCAGCAAGGTGCAAGTGTGCCACAGATTTACGAACCCTATCAGACAACTTTGTACCTGGCACGCTACTGGTTATACGAGGAAGCACAAAAACATCCAGCGCAAACTGAGACGCTAAGATGCCAACTGGTGTGATAACAACTGAAACATAGGATTTGGCCACATTGACAGGGGTGTTGGATAAGCCCTGTATGGGCAAATGCGTCCCCCTTTTAGTTAACCGCAGGTTCTGAACACACTTCTCTGAAATGAAGCTAGCTTGGCTAGCAGTGTCAAGCAGTGCCCGAACAACAAATGGTGTACCAGTGCGGTCGAGGATGTTTACCTGAGCAGTTGACAACAGGACAGTCTTAGAACAGCTCAGGGCTGCGGCGGTAACGGCAACTGTCGCAGAATTAGCTTCTGTTGACAAAGCGTTGAAGCCTTCTGGAGATGTACAGCTGCCTTCGGGAGGTTGCTGCTTAAAATGTAACAAAGTATGGTGGCGAGCTCCACAATGACGACATGCTGACGATGGACAAACTTTGGCTCGATGTGCAGGCGAAAGACAATTCAAGCACAGATCCTGTCTTTTCACAATGGTATACCTATCTTTAGGGTCACTTTGATTAAACTTACTGCATTTTACAAGAGCATGTGGGCCACCACACAGACCGCAGGTCTGTGAGGAGCTGACTAAACTATTCAGCGCTTGACCACGAGATTGCTTCCAGCCAGCGAATGGTGGAGAAGATTTTCTCATGGGCGGCTGCAGTCCTGACGACTTGCCACGCGACTGAGCAACAGCCTCCTGAGCGCGACAGTGCTTTTCCAAAAACTTTACGAAATCACTCACTGTAGGGAACTCATTAGTAAGCGACATTTCCCACTGTGTCTGAAGACAAGAATCTAAGCGCTTGCATAGGATAGGAAGCAGGATCAAGTCCCACTGAGTCACTGGCACATCCAGTGCCGTCAGGGCAGAAATGCTCTCAGTGATGTTTGTCAACAATTGGCGTAGTGCTTTAGGTGAGTCAGAGGTAACAGCTGGTGCGTGCAAGAGTGCATCTACGTGTATTGCCACGACAAGTCGCTTATTTTCATACCGCCCTGCGAGTAGCTTCCAGGCCACATCAAAGTTGGCATTGGACATAGTCAAGGAACTGATCATCCCTAAAGGCTCTCCACTGAGGGCAGATCTCAGATAGGCTAACTTTTCTACAGGGGAAAGCTCACTATTATTGGTGATAAGTGTACTGAACAAGTTCGAAAAGTTGGGCCATTGCTGTGGACTACCATCAAAACTTGGAAGTGATATCTTCGGCAGGGCCACCCGTGGTTTGCTCACCTGAGACTGTGGTTGGCTGGAGGGCTGTACCTTTGAGTCCTCTATGCCGGCTACAGCGGCCCTGATTTGGAAGTATTTATCATCGAAAGCTTCCATGCGAGAAGCGTGCTCAGCTACGTCCACATCTGTTTCGCCGATGGCTGCTTCCACCGCGACGCAGTCAACTTCGAACTGCTCCTTTATGTTTTCCAAGTCGCGCACTGTTGCAAGAAATAAGTTTCTTTGCGAGGGGTCCTCACGCGCGCTTTGAGAAAGGTCAAATGCCCGCTTCAGGCGACTCTCTGCGATGCGCACGCGTATCAGCTGACGTGCGACGTGCCGCGCACGTCTATAATCACGAAGCCGTCAGCCCCTTCCTTCCTAAACACGTGTGCGCGCCGCCGCCACTGACGGCCGCGACAGCAGTCACCGTCCGGCCACCACCGCGTCGCCGTTGCCAGGGCAACCACGCCGCGTCCTTGGTTGCCATGCCAACCAGCTGGGTGCGCGCGCACACTCCTACCGGCCGCCACCCCTCGCCTACCCCTCTCTCGCCAGGCCAGCCGAGTGCGCGCGTAGCTTCCCCCTCCTCACCCAGCACCGCCTACTGGCCGCCACCCCTCGCCTACCCCTCTCTCGCCAGGCCGAGCGGGTGCGCGCGCAGCCTCCCCCTCCTCACCCACCTCCGTCTGCCCAGCCGCCTCCACCCGCCTTCCCCTCACCCACCAAGCCGAGGTCCGACCAAGTCACGTAGGCCGGCTGGAATTCCTGGAAGCGCCCGTGATTCTTGGAACCCTCGGCCCTTCCTACGTCACGCCCTGGCCCTCAGGAGGGGTATATAAGGCTGGCCTTTGGGCCAGGAAGTCAGTCGGTGCCCTCGAGGCACCACTGGCTGCCGAGCCTCGCTCACCGCGCCTTCAACCGCTCACCGCGCCTTCGCTGGCAGCCGAGCCTGCCAGCCAAGGGCAGAAGACCGACAACCGAGTCCGTGAGTTAGTGTGTATCGGGAGGCTGTCGGTACGAACCGCGAGTGTGCGTAATAAACCCGTACCGCATATCGGAGAGTATCCTTTCGGGGTGAGGGAGAACCTCGGGGACCTATCCAGCCAGCCAGCCAGCCAGTCCGCCAGTCCGCCAGCCAGCCAGCCAGCCAGCCAGCCAGCCAGCCAGCCAGCCAGCCAGCCAGCCAGCCAGCCAGTCGAGCAGCCAGCCTGCCTGCCAGCCAGCAGGTCAGCCCTACTACTGCAGGAAAAGGGAGACCGCAGCAAGTAAGTGGGCATCAGCCGAGGGACACTGGGAGCCACTTTCAGGGCATCCCAAGGTGGGGGAAAATCCTACCTACCCCTCTTAGGAACCTCCAGCCAGAAGTTACTCGCGCCAGTCAGGCCGCTCCCTTCTTATTCAGGCAGCACAGTAAATATTGGACGCAGGGAGGGGACTCGCTCCAGTACGAAGCCACCTTACCTCGCGACACAGCGCTGACCGTTTATCCGCCATAGTAAATAGTCACGTAGTACAATGACTCAACACATAACCTAAAACACCACCACGTGAAAAGTATGCCGGTAAATGCTACCTCGGTGACGCACGAGTAACTACAGCGGAGACAAGCTCAACGTTCAACGAAGCACAAAAGGTTAGAGAAAATTACATACCCAAGAAATTCGCCCTACACACAAAAACGTTCACCATGCGGCACACGACACGCCGAAACAACGAAAGCGACGCCGGCACAAATAGATCCGGCCCGGAGGACCAAATGTTCGCATCACGCGAAATAATTGACTGTACAAACAACGATTGCAACGGATTGCGTTACGAGACGAAAAACAATGGTGAGCGGGCCCGATAGCCACACTTACCATCACGAAAACACACGATGAACTGACTTCCTGACGGAAGTTCGACGCGCTGCCAACCTTGGACGCGTTGCCAACTCTGGAACCATGGTGGCCAACTGTGAAGGGGTGGCGCTGCTACTTGTGCAGCGCGGGAATTCAAATGTTCAAATGTTCAGTCTCGAATTTGTTGCACACGTAAAATCAGCAAAAGTACTTAAATACCTATGTACACTATACACACTCCAAACATGTAGCATATTTTTCCCCACTCATTTCATCAGTGGCCTCTGCAAGAGGTTTTAAAATCTCAACAATACCTTCTGCTTGCTTCCACTCTGACACAGAGAGCATTTCTGTACTGTTTGAATCTGCATGTTCGGCCACCATAGCAGGTCTTATCTGAATCAGCCGCTTCAGCATAGCAAACTCAGAATTCCAACGTGTGTCCACATTTTGGATAACCTCCAGTTTTTGTATGTTCATCTGTTCTTGAAGTTTGTGCAGTCGTTTCCTTGCAGAACTACTGCGTCGGTAATGACCAACAATAGCTCTTGCTTTGGAAAGGAGTGTTTGTGTACCTGCACATTCTTTTTTTGCATCTTCAATGGCTAATTGAAGCGAATGGGCAAAACAATTTCGGGCATTTTCATGAAATAGTGATGAACATGCTAATTTATAGTTTGCAGCATTGTCAGTGATGCAAAAAATGGGTATAGTGGCATTTTCAACAGAAATACCCCAGTCACATAAAACTGATTTAATTGCTGTAGCAATGTTGACACTTGTGTGAGATTCCTGAACTACAATATTGCTCATGGCAAATGAAACCAGGGAAAAATCGGGCCTGAGGTAGTGGCACGTCAGACTGATGTAACTGTCATTGGAACGAGAAGTCCAGCCATCTGATGTTAATGATAAGGCTGACAGTGATGGAAAGTCTGCAACAAGCATTGACTGAAGTGCCTGTTTAGTTTCTTCGTAGAGGGCCAGGACATAGTGTTCGGAAAATGTGGTCCGAGAAGGTACTTGGTAAGTTGGTGCTACGTGCCGGTTGGCCATCAGTTCTTTGAAACCTTGACCTTCTACGAAATCGTATGGCAACAACTCTGTTGCCAACATTTTTGTAATTTGTTTCGTAATGGACTGAGCTCTGGGGTCACTTGGTGGCATTTTTGTGGATTTCATTAATACTTGTGAAATGGTCGGCTGCTGCAAGCTTGTTTTAGTAGCTTGTTCGGGATTTGGTTTTAATGTTGAGGTCTCTTTCTTATCTTGCATCATGCGATGGTATAATGCTGCATGTTTAGCCTGCAAGTGATTTTGCAATGTAGTGGTTGTACCTGTAACCGAACCACAACATAAAGGTACTTATATGTGTGGTGTGTGTATTAAAAAATAAATAATATATAGAGAAATTATTTTCTATATTTTTTGTTAATATGGTAGATAACATGGTAGTTAACATGGTAGATAGTTAAACTTTAAGACGTTAAGAATAAATATGGACTTGTATAATTCGCTGCCATTTTCACTAAGCATATAAAATAATACTCAAATTGAAATTAAAACAAAGAATGTTGTAATGTTATTCCTATATTGATTTTAAAATGCTCTTTACCGTTAACAGCCTAGTCTGGATAGTCAATCGAGTCTCAAACCTTCACCCAGCTTCCCCATAAAGTCTCTGCTTGTTTTATTTAAATACAGGCCTACACGTCCCTTTTCCTAACCTCTAAATCCATTCAAATTGTAAGTCAATAAATTTCCCATACATTATTTCTCCTTTTGAAATAATTGTATAAAGGCATTGGTTTGTTAACTCCAGTCCACCTCGGCGAATTATATCATATGTACACGCGTTTCAATTACTCCGTTTGAATTTCTCCAGACATTGTTTAAAATAGGTTAGAGTAACTAAAACGGGACATCTAGGTTACAGTAATTAAAACTGTATATTTCCGTCAAGTTTGAATTAATAAACTTTCGGTTTGGACAGGTAGCACAAGTTTTATTTAAAACAACTTTAGCATCGCAACGTCGTCGTTCCCTTTCGTGAAATAATGCCATACTTCACTCTTTCTTCTTTTGGGCGTATTTTCTGAGTTTAAATCAGACATAATCTCCGGTCCGCTAATTACCAGTATCTTTTCGTGGTTTTTTAAAACTTAACAAGCGCAGACCTCTCCCACGTTCTCAAAAACAAAAGCAAGTGAGAGCAAGTGTTCTGTTATTTACCGTTCAAAGGAACAAAGAAACGATTGTGTCAAGAAGCAATATCGATTGTTACAAAGTAAGGATCGATTGTCGACTCGCGCACGCTATTAGTCGATACGTAGTGGTTCGGCTACGAATTATTCTAAACATGCGAATATTTAAAATGTATTTGAATTGAAGCGAATATTAAATTATGATTCGAATCGATTCGCATTTGCGAAGCTTCGCACAGGCCTAGTTACTTGTCAATAACAAAAACAACAACAAAACCCCTAAGATTGAAAAATATTTTAATGAAGATCTACACTTATGTCATGGTACATTATTCGCAAAAAAAAAAAAATCAATAAATCTAGTAATGGGTGAAGTTTTAAATTTCCGAACTAAAAGCTTGAGAAAGACTACAATAACACATGAACGTGGTGAACACAGAAAAAAGATGCTCTCTTCTGTGAGCGATATATTGATTGCAGTGGGAAGATTTTTAAAAACAAGGCGTCCTTTTGATTCAAGGTCTAACATTTAGTGCAGCGTGTGCCTCGTCTTACAAATTAAAAATACCTTGTTTTGATGTTTATGTACCTACTGAAAGTGTATGTTGCTTTGGGTTCAGGTTAAGGTTAGACACCTGCGAGTACTCAAAATTCGAGTTTCGAGTCGAGTTTTTTAGTAATACTCGAACTCGAGCTCGTGGCTTTTCAACAACTCGAAATTCGAGCGAGCTTTTCTTGCACTGTACCTTTAGAAGAAAAAAAACTCATTATATCGGAATAAAAGTCTTACAACACTATTATCCTTTACTTTATAATGTAACATGATCTACCGTATACATTAACACCTCATTTTTACGTACCCGGGATTTACGAATTTCCGTGATTAATTTTTTTTTTATTTCTGTAATTTTCTGCATAGCATTAATGTATCACTTTCCCGCTTTATGCGGAAGCATTTCCCTCATTTTACGGTAACACAGCTGCATTTAATAACGTACAATCAGAAACGTTTCAACGAAACAAAAGTTTAAAGTGAATAGTGTGATGTTTATTTATTACAATGCTTCATTTGGCATTGTAAACAACCTAGTCTTTTATTTTCGTTAGCCACGTGTCACGGTAAACAATACAGCCATGAACCAAAACGTGTGTGACTTGAATGCGAAAATTACGTTCAGTTTAATATATCTCCCCTTAAAACGTTAATGTAACTTGCATGAAATGCGTTGCAAATGTTGTTTTTACATAAAATAGTCAAATAAGTTCTAAAGCAACATAACCAAGTTCCCGTAAAAGTGTGCCGTCTTCGTGCATGTTCGGAGATGCTCGGTTTACATCAATAGAAAATTTTAGAAAGGCAGTTGGCGGCTGTGAATTTGCAAATATTGAAACGGAAACGTTTGTAAATTTTTAGGCAAGCAGCATCCTAAACATTTTAATTTTATTTTTTAATTATTGATACTCTGAAAATACTATTTGATAAACATGTTTATTATTTTATCTTGTGATGCTTAACTCAGTATAGGCCAAGTCAGATACGTTTCTGTTGACAAGTTCGATGCATCGATATATCGACCACGTGACTAGGAGTAACAAACTTCAATGTACCAACTTGTACGGATTTATTCAACATTTTCTTTCTAACTATTTATTCGTTTTGTTTGTAAAAACCAAAATATTGTACTACAATAGCAAACCTAATAATAATTATTGACATTGTGATAGTTGTTTCCAATGATTACAATTAAAAAACATTACATTTTGGTCAATTTTGTTTGGAATATCTCCATTACTACCTGATCAATCAATATATATATATTTATTTTTCAGCAGTTGAAAACTGATCACTACCGGGATGTGTGTAATTAAATGCAATTAGGCGTGGATATTTTTGCGAGCAGAATCATAAAGTAGTTTTCAAAAATCAGGTTTTATGTTGTGAAAGTAATACGTTTTGAGTGTTGAGATGGATGCCACATCATCTCATTCTTCGCAGTTTTCAGGAAAGTCAGTAATTTGGAACTTTTACAACAAGCATGGCAGTTGTGATGCAGTGTGCAAAACATGTTTCAAATCTCTGAAGACTCCAACTGGTTCCACTACAAGTTTGATTCGTCATTTAGAGAAGCATTCTAATGAACTTAACCTCTACAAGAAACTAAAGGAAGAACATTCAACAAGAACACCTTCACAGAAACGAAAAATAAATGACAATTTCAAGCAAACGACCCTTGGTGAAGCATTCCAGAAGCCAGCAAAGTTCCCTCGGGATCATGCCCGAGCAAAAGAAATCACAATGTGTATAGGAAAAATGATGGCAACAGATTTCCAGCCCTACACAATAGTTGAAGATTATGGTTTCAAACAACTCTGTGAAACCATGGAGCCGCGGTACAACCTGCCATCAGCAACTACATTTTCAAGGTCTGTAATCCCAGCATTGTTTGATGAGCAGTCAAAGATCCTTAAAGATGAATTGGTGACTGATATTGAAGGGAGCATATTTTCTTTGACCTTCACAACTGATATGTGGACCTCTCGGAGTGGAGAAGGATATATATCCCTGACTTCTCACTACATAACAAACAACTTTCAGCTCAAAAAACATGTGTTAAGCATTTCACATTTTCCGGGAAATCATACTGGAGAGGCCATTAGTTCAAAACTGACAGAACTTCTTCACACGTGGGGCCTTGCTGAGGTGACTGTCCCTATATATGTTGTCTCTGATAATGCAAGAAACATAGTGAATGCTGTTTCACTTTCTGGATATGAACACATACAGTGTTTTGCTCATTTGCTTCAACTTGCCATCAGTGATGCAAAGAAAGGTCTCGGTATCATTGATTTGCTTGCTTCTGCCAGAAATATAGTGACGTATAAGTCATAGCAATGTGGCTAGGGAAAGACTGCACTCCAAACAAAAACAAGGAGGTTTTCCAGTTCATGAACTGATTCAGATGGTCGACACCAGATGGAACAGTGAATATCTGATGCTTTCAAGGTTGCTAGAACAAAAGCAACCTGTCATGGCTGATTTGGTAGAAAATGGTAGGGATGGACTGTCGGCCAAGGATTGGAAGATGGCAGAAGGTATGGTGCAAGTGCTTCAGCCAATCTATGAAGCCACTAAAGAAATGTGTGTAGACAGACTTCCAACATTACCCATGGTGATTCCAGTTTTGATTGGAATCGATAGTGTTTTAAAGAAACACATTGATGCAAGTGGAGCTGGTTCAGCTGTGTTGTTTGCAAAACAACTGAAGCAGTGTGTTTGGTCGAGATTCCCGGAATACAAAAAGAATAAAGTGTATAGGACCGCCATGATGCTTGATCCTAGATTCAAGGCCGTTCTTCTTGACAAGTATGAAAAAGACTTAGGAATGCATGAAATAAGTAAAGAAGCCCTAGAAATGAAAAGTTGTAATATGCAGCCCTCCTCACAAAGTGTTACTAATGAAAGTAAATCAAGTGTACCTACAAGCAGCAGTGATAGTAGCAATATCTGGTCTGTTTTTGAAGAAATGAAAGGACAGCAATCTACAACACCTGGTGAGTTATTTCTATTAATTTTTTTTTTCAGTTTTATTTTTTTTTAAACTGAACTAATTATTGTGATTTTTTTTTTTGTAGAAGTGCAGAGCATTGAGAGAGATCTTCAGATCAGGACTTTTTTCAGGGAGGGCACTATTCCCCGCTCAGAAAATCCATTGGCATGGTGGTGCCAAAATGAATCAAAATTCCATTTACTTGCACCAGTGGCAAAAAAGTACTTGGGGATTCCTGCTACACAAGTAGCAAGCGAGAGACTGTTTTCTTCTGCAGGAAATACAGTTACTTCAAAGAGAGAGAATCTCTTGCCACAACATGTGGAACAACTAATTTTTTTGCATGAGAGACTTTTACCTAACCAAAGTTGTTAAAATAATTTTGTAAAAATCTTCCCTCGTTTTAAATTGTAATAAACTGATTGAAAATTTTTTCTTGTGTAAAAACTCTATTGTAACCACAGTTTGTTTGTAAGTTATTTATAATTAAATGCAGTTTCACAAATTCACCAGGTAAATTTCTGTAACATACTGTAAACCCTGTTAATATAATTCTCAAGGTTACCAAGAAATTTAGAGTTAGACTCATTAACAGGAAATTTTTTATTAAAAGTGTAAATTTCTAAAATTGTATTTGTTTACAGTGCCAGTTCTAATTTTATTACCATTATGCAGAAAATATTCTTAAGTAGGAATTTTTTTTAATAGAGTTTTACTGTTACAAAAAAAAATATATTTTTTTTATGTACACTGATTTTGAATTAATATGTGAAAAATGCTACTCGCTCGACTCGACTCGGACTCGTGAGTTTTTGCCTAGAACTCGACTCGAACTCGACTCGACTTATAAAAACCCTGCTCGCAGATGTCTAGTTAAGGTAAATTTGACTAGAAGTGTGACCTAGTAAGAATGTTGGATTTTCGTACACTAAAATGTAAAACAATTCACATAATGTACATTTTTCACGTAACATATAACTGTATATGATATTTAAAGCAGTGTTCAAAATATCAACTTAATAATTTAGATTTAAGTTGTTGAAGAATGAATTAGCACTCACGTATCAAGGTTGAATGCCAATTTATACTCGTAATAATTAACAAATTAGAACAAAAACCTGTGCAGATTACCATACTATTTTTGGGTTGTTCATTGCATGGATATATCTACTTGCTTTTATTAAATAATTATTAAAATTAGCTTCCCTTAAATTTTTTGTTGCAAGTAGATAAGTGGGATTAAATTATTAATTTAATTTAGTATTTATTGATTTTTTAACATGTCCCTTGTTTGTATAAACTAAAGAAATTAATTTTTACTAAATGTTTTGTTTTTCAATTTTAACCAAGAATTTGGTGTCACCCAAAAATTAAGCTACTTATTCAACCAACATCATGTATTAATATTGTTACGAGTATAATGTGGGGGAGAACTGGGTTCATAAACAATTGTAATTAAAAATGTCTGATCACCAACTTAAAAATGTTTATTCGCATGTCACTCTACGTCAAGTTCCACAGTTCGCACTCCTCACTGAAGCTAGGCTCAACAGTGGTTCGCCCCTTACCTCGTGCGCCCCCCTTCCCCCCCCCCCAAACACACACACACACAGACAGAGAGAGAGAGACAGGGAGTGTGTGTGTGTTGCACCACTCAGTCGCACTTTCTTGATCCTGTCGCTACATCCCAGGCCTACCAGACGCCTGAAACATCGAGAATGGTGGCGCTTATTCATGCCATTCCACGTGGCTGCCTCTGTAAGCCCGGATTTCCCAGGCCGCTAAAGGTGATAATAGCCAGAGGCAGGACGATGCGCGGAGAGCGGAGGGGGAAAGCAGTAGCGAAGACGTGACGTAAGTGGCCATGCATGGCCACCAGCCTGCTCCGAACCTGGTGCCTATCAAGGTATTTTCTCTCGCGTTCGTAACACTATACTCTTTTAACAGATCTCTGTTTACTTGGGGGTTCCATCTCTTACCCATTATAATATTATAATACACATATAACTTGCAATTGCTTTGGTGTGTGACTACTGCAGTATTAATTTTATATTTTACTTTTTGTAAACTTAATCTCTTGTGAACAATTATTTACAATTTCTCTCAAGCAATTTTAATTGGTGTGCGTAAAATAAATACTGACCCAAAAAAAAAGGTTTTTAATGTCTATCTAGTGACATGAGAAGCAACTGTTCTAACTTGGGAGCTAGGTGATTTGTTAGTGGTCAGATTATGGTAAACTGGAGTGCTGATACATCATATTAAACAAACACACCATTTAACAATTTATGTATGACTTGAAACTGTGTAGAGATTAACCTAAAACTGAGAACCGATTCTAGGAAACAATTTTTATGAACTGAAACCAACCAAGTAATGGCAAAACAGGAGAACTGACACAGGTCTCTAGGTTTCCCCTTTTGCTAGCCACTCTTTAAAAATAAAGCAAAACCATTATTTTACACTTTCCACACTCTCGCCCTAAGCTAACTATAAAAACTTTCCACATCAAATACGATTCTGATTTTGTATAATTCATTCCTGGTTCCGTAAAAATTGCAAAACTGGATTTCAATATGGTACTCAAAAACATTTAACTAAAAGAAAACCCAAGATATAATATATTTTTAAACTAAATTAATGCTGTAGGATGTCTTAATTAAGGGAATGTGAAAATATTGCAAGAATAGAAGATATGAGAGAAACATTAAACCCATTAACAGACTGACTTGCCAATGTTAAACTGAAACCATTCCAGAAAAAAAATCTTTAAACATTATAATACTGATAAGTATAAAATTAGCATTAAGAATACACTATGAAAAAAACTCATTTTAAAACCACAAAAACATACTGAAGAATGATGCGCAAGTCTTGAAAACTATAAGAAAAATTCATAACTGAAAATTTGTCTACCTTGCCTCCAGATTAATTTCTGCTCTCGTAAATTTGTGAGATATAATAAAAGCTGTTTACCACGGTTGCCGTGAGATATAACTGATACAATACTAAGAAACTTGTCTTTAACCTGGAACAAGTACCAGTCAAATCTTTAAAAATTGTCTAGCTGGCAGCACATCACAATTTTATTTGGAGTTTGATGTTTGATGGAATGTGGTGAATAAATTCATATTTTGGTGTTATGTGGTGTATTGAAATTCCCCCACCCCCTAATTCATTACGAAATCTTATCTCTACCCATTCAAAACCCTCTCTTGCTATTACAATACAAACAACTAAGGAGTAAACGTAATTTCCATATTAATTCTTAATTTTGTTTGGAAAAAATTAATAACAGCACTCGAGCAATATTATCAACACCAAATGAATTCACCTGGTGTTGGCATCGCTGAAACACCTATACATGGGGTTGACAGCCTGCGTCAACACAATGTACGCGTAGTCAAAGGACTGCTTGACATGCAGTGCCCCGTATGAACTGCGACCGATGTCGTTGCCCGGCGTGAGGGGGTCCTCTATGCACAGCAAGGACGGGCGGTGACCGTCTATCATGTCGCGCTGAACCTGGAACAACAGTGACGGATTAAGGACCCGCCTACCTGGGCACACAAACAGTTTGCAGTGTTTCAGAAGAAGAAAAAAATGAAACCTTAAAAATTTTCAAGATATCAAGCGTGAAGTCTGTTTACGAAAAGCATTTAAAAATATGCTGTGTCCTGTTTCTTTTATTTCTCTTTTAAACTTTATTTTGAGAAGCGTTAAAATGGCTAAAATGGATGTTTTCACGATAAATTTTACTAATGAAACCCCTGGTACAGATTCTTGAAAGCACTCAAGGGACTTGCATTACACCTTTATCTGCATTTCTCTGCAATAAAATGTTATGGTTACTAATAATAATTGCCCAATGCACGACGAGCAGACTATGCGCTAGTTCAGAGCCTCGCACCTATGAGGCAATACCGCGCTAGAAACACCAATAGTCATTATAAATTTCCCACCTCACCAACACAAAATATACCCCTAGCTATGTGGGCCCCTTAAGAGGGATTGGGCCCTGCCATTTTTGTTTTCCATATATCAAGCCATAGCTTACCGTATAACTTGTCAACTTAGCTATAAACACATATTCATCTCAACATTTGTGGACTAGCATAATATTTGCTAAGTTGTAGCTGCCCTGATCAAATAGTAACTAACTTTCTGCTGGAGGTTCCAGACTCTAACCAGTTAGTAAATATGTACTTGGCTAGGCTGAAACCAAGAATTAAAGGATGGAAAAATATAATTTATGCCTCGTATCATACAAGGAATATTAACGACTAATAGCTAAAATTTTTAAACAAAACGTCAAAAACAAAGAATCAAAAAGAGTGCATTTGCAGAGCTGCCAACCTCAAATCACACCTATCAGTAATGGCAATTAGGTATATGAAAAAAGTACGCGTAAATCATGCACGATAAATTTTTCCTGGGGCATTATAACACACACTCAAGATAAAACAAGGACAATAATATGCAAAAGAAAAAGAAAAATATGAATACAATGCAAATTAATGAATAAAAAAAATATATTTGAACAATACAATCATCTGAATATGTAAGAAATATTAATAATTTTACTGGATATTTTGAATCTTCAATTCAAAGTTAAACTTTAAAGCAACTGTCTTTTTATTTGCTTTTTTTATCCTGGTTGGATAAGAAATGTCATGTAAACAAACAAGACAAACACAAGGACTTGTAAACAATAACTGCGTTCGTTACTTTCGTTTCTTCAGATGTAGCGAAAAAACGAAGATATAGTAGATTTATTGCTCGTCACGGCTTTAAAATGTTCTGCATGTTTCTATGATTCAATATGCCGTCTACAGTCATCCCTTCCACCATGTGCAATCGAAAAGTCACACGTGCATACATTACAAAACCGTGGCGTTCCAAACATTTGAAAACGACAAGCATGGCCATTCTTTTGAATATTTAAGTCGAAAGCTCTGAAGACTTGCGTGTTTTTTTTTTTCCAGATACACATTATTCTGTCACACGCTTCATTTCTAAAACCGGCACTGAAGAACACAACACTATCGAAAAACATAAAAAAATTTCACGTCTGTAGACACGACAAAAACACTATGATGAAAAAAAAAATGGCTTTCAAGAAATAAATTAACAACACAGGTTAGCCAAAGTACCGTACAAAAATTATCGTGATTTAAGTAGCCTTCAAACGATAAGTCTGAGAATATGTACTAGTTGTATCGTACAACGGACGTAATACCATCCCATTATTATTTGTAAACACGAGAATTAATTTACTTATTTCGACAGTACATCGTACATGCGCACACTTACTAGTTCCGTTATTTGTGCAACCAAGCGATGTATTCAAACTGCGTTCACGAAACAAGCACAGCAGAAACGGAATTTTCTCCGTTACCTCGCAGCACAAAGCCTTGTTTCCGTAATAAACCAGCGATGTTCCGTAATTCCGTAATTCGGGGTTAAAATCCGTAATAATTACGGAAAATCCGTAATGGTTGGCAGCTCTGCATTTGAAATAAAAATTTATTAACTACTTTAGTTAAATTACCTTGGGGGAGAAAAAATTAAAGACACCACCTTTGTTTCAAAAAGTGTACGTGCTTCAAACATTTAACTTTCAAAATTTGGTTTTGTTATGTCATAGGTAGGCTTCTGCGAGCAGAAGATTTTCACTTCGAGTCGAGCTCGAGCGAGTTTGCTAAAATACTCGCGAGTATCGAGTCGAGTTTTTTTTTTTTCAGTTTATTGCACATAAATTTACTGTGATGGAGTAATAAAATGTGAGAACTTTTGAGAAAAATATGGAAATAAAAAAAGAAACCATTATCATTGTTAGCCTACTAAATAGATAGACCTACATTAGAGGTCTGCGAGCCTAAGAATTTTACTTTGAGCCAAGCTCGAGCGAGCCTACTTGAAAGTTCTCGAAGCTTGAGCTTTTGTGATACAGTTACACTTTTGGGAAATTATTTTTACCTTAAACTTAGTAGGTATAATGTTTGAATAAAGTATTAAAATGAAGTGGGCTTATTAATTTTGGGTAACTATTTACAGAGTGCTTTTATAATTTGCACTGCTAGGAAAAAAAACATGTTTTCCATTGAATCTAACCTGTTTCCATTGGTTCATTAGTAACTGATATCATCCAACTAACATAACCACAGTTTACAAGTACGTATATGTTTGTGTAAATGTAACATAACTTTGGAATAATTTCATCCTTGTCAATTTTTCTGGAGTCCTTACTGAGCTTCAACTAACTGAGCACCAAAAATCATGTTGTTTGAAAAGTACATTCACATTGTTTCAACATTTCCACTTTTCGGCACAAAAATTCTGAGAGAGATTGTCATAGAGTATTAAATTCTGTTCTTCAATCTATCATGCAGAAAAATAATTTGTTCTGCACGTTCAGGAGTTAAATTAGCTCTACGATTGGAGATGGTGTTTACAGCAGATGAGAAGCATCTCTCGCTGGCAACCTGTGTGGCTGGAATGCTTTAGTAAAATTGTTGGTAAATATGTAGAGTCGCGGTATATGCGGAAAAAAAATGCTAAAATTCCGAAAATACTTTTATTCTATGCTCTTTCACTTCCTCTTTTCAAATCAACCGGCGGAGATAAGAAATTCCAAATACTTTAGGAATATCGAATTTTTTAATTTTCATCACAATACCTGGGTATTCATGCGGCGATCACCATTGTTTCTGGTTTACGAGTATCTATTATGTTTCTTATTGGACAATTTTGTCACGTGACAGTTCCGTGATTGGCCAGTATTCAAATGAACCAATACGTGATTATTTATTTATTTATTAATCCGTCGGAGGTATCGCGACGTAGGTGAACGACTACATCATTTCCTTCTAATGGCAAAGGAAATGTACCCGCCTCCAACTTAGGTGGGTTTTTAACGTTTCTAATTTTAAAGTTTTATTTTTTATTTTGATATTGTCCGGGTTTGTTAGGTCAGGTCAGTTACATTATAAATACTTTAAAACTAAAGAACCATTGAAATTAATTCACATTATTTTTTATGTCCGCTTAGTTTGAAAGTATTAATAATGTAACTGACCTGACCTAATCGACCATTTTATTTATTATGCATTCACGAACACACGGCAAAATAACAAAAATGGCGTCGGTCTAATGGTTGTACAGGTGTTGTATTGCAAAATTAAAAAATTCTATATCTCCTAAAGTATTTGGAATTTCTTATCTCCGCCGGTTGATTTGAAAAGAGGAAGTGAAAGAGCATAGAATAAAAGTATTTTCGGATTTTTAGCATTTTTTTTCGCATATACCGTTACTCTACATATTTACCAAATTGTTTAACCTCGAAATTAGTGTCAAATATCTGTAACTTGTCATTAAGTTTAATCAATTTAAAGTAATAAAAATAGAAGCATTTTACTTAATTCAATTTACACTTGCAAAAAAAACTTACGCACAATAAACCTACATGGAAATTAAAGTCTTTTTCAATGTCCTGTAGTCTGAAATATGTTTACTCATGTCATCAAATGTAGAGCTGTACTGAAGAAGCCGATTTTGCCAATATTTAGTTGAATCGGCATTTCTGCCAACTTCCAATACTCTTGTTAATTTTCGGCCGATATTACTGAAAAACGAAAGAGACTGCCATAACCTAAAAATCCACTAGTACCCTTTTCACTTTTCGTAGTAGTACTGCATTCTTTCAGATCGCATTATTTCTTAGCAACATGTGCCAACCGTACATATCAAGATTTAACATCCTTTTTTTTTAATATGTCCTAAATAAATACATTACCATCACGGTAAATACACATCTCGGTTATTACGGCAACTATAGTGCAAATGTGGTAACTATCATGCTTCTGCAGTAGTTATGGTATCCACAAAGAATCGTTAGTTCTTTTTATGGTAATTATCTTAAGATAACTATTGGAATTGTACTGTAGTTATGGTACATCATCCATATTTCTTCGTAAGTTGTTGTTCATTTGTCTTTTCTTCATATTTATAATTACGTGCGCCATTACTGGCAGGAACTTTAATAAAAATTTTAAACGGGACTTTATATCACACATTTTATGGCGTAAATGATGAGACCCCGGACAATTTAAACGCTTTTTACAGTAAAATGCGGGAAATGTTTCCGCATAAAGCGGGAAATACTTCCGCATAAAGCAGGAAAGTGATACATTAAAACTATGCGGAAAATTATTGAAGTAAAAAAAATTCATCACGGAAATTCGTAAATCCCGGGTACGTAAAAATGATGTGTTCATGTATACGGTCGATCATGTTACATTATAAAGTAAAGGATAATAGTGTTGTAAGACTTTTATTCCCTTATAATGAGAGTCTTTTTTTTTCTATAGGTAGAGTGCAAGAAAAGCTCGCTCGAATTTCGAGTTGTTGAAAAGCCACGAGCTCGAGTTCGAGTATTACTAAAAAACTCGACTCGAAACTCGAATTTCGAGTACTCGCAGGTGTCTAGTCATAGGCATCATATACAAGTTAGGGGAATGCCTTAAATTAATACTGACTGGCTACTACACCTCAGTGAAGCTTTGACTAAGTGAATCAATCAAAACTGTTTATAATATTCAATTTGACTTCACCAGGAAATTTGCTATTCGTTTCACTTGAAACATCTGTTGTTATGCAAAGCTTCACATCTGATGTCGAAGCTTTAAAAATTGAAAACCTAAGATTCACTCAAAAAATTTTTTTTTCTGTGTTGAACCAATAAAGTTGGTTACTTAAAAAAATTAAAAATGGTGCTCAGATTTGCTTTATGAATGCTCCTTACAAATAACAATGCTAATAATTTCTAAAAAGACTTATATCTCAAAGATTAACTCTAAACGAAAAACTGAAAACTTGCAGGATGGCTAGCAAACCTGTGATGAAAAAGTCCCTAAATTTTCCAGATTTTGAAAAAACATTTCTCGTATTACGCACTTTACTTCACTAACCCGGCCACAGGCTGGAAACAGCTGATGATGACGACGTTTGTTCAAAATGCTAGGTATTTTAGGTAATCATGAGCAAAAAGAAGTGAGAGGAAAACATTTTGTAACTTTTCAATATA